>NC_030678.2:158218212-158834879 GCF_000004195.4 Xenopus tropicalis | reverse complement strand
CCAGAACACAGCATGCAGCCAAAAGAGGAAGCCACTTCCTTGTGCAAGACACTATATAGTCTGCCAAGGGGAGTGGTCAACCTGGGCTAAACCTATAGGGGGTAGCCTAATAACAGTAACCTGATATCAGAGGGCTCTGCCCTATAACAATACAGATTAGATAAAGATAAGGGATAACACCATAGGGAGCTTAACCCTATGGGTCCCTACATATGTATAACTTTATTTATAAAGCGACACAAGGGTACGCAAGAGTACAATCTTACAGTATACAGAATTACACACAGGGAGGACAAGTGTTATAATAAATACAATAAATATGTATAAATACACATGGAGTAAGTGCCATGTGGTATGAGACACAGTAGGAAGGAGGTCCCTGCCCCGTAGAGCTTACAATCTAAATAAGCCTTTTGCTTGTAATGTATAAATGCTAAAAGTGTACACAGCGCTATACATTTCTTATTATGAGGCTTGGTGTTTCAAGTGGTAGGATTCAAGTTGTTGCGTAGTGGGGTACCGCAGAGTCAAGCGCTTAGCTGGTTATTGACATTTTTAGGGTTGGTTTTATATTAAGCACATTCTAGCAATCTGTCAGTTGGATTTTTACTAAAATTAGCAGAAAGTTACAGTATTCAAAAGAGGATAGGATTCAAGTGTTTTAACAGTCTGTCTGACAGAACCATTGATGGGTTTTGAGAGTGACGTTGATGTCACCCGCAAAAGTAAGAGCCAAAGACCACCCTGGGGCAAAATGGGTTAATGAATATGCAATCAAAACAATAATCATGAGAGTAGTGTCAGGTTTTGGTCAGAAATAATTAGTTCATTTATGTTTAAGTTGGTGATGTTTCCTCCAAGAGGAAAAATCTGTTTTGCTGAATTCTCTACCTGAAGTGGTTGAACTGGGGTTTGGATCATGGTTTGGATCATGCAAGTGAGGAAATACAGGGTTAATGAAAATAATAGATCCAGGGACTTATCTAATTGTCATGTTGAGGCTAATTGATGAGGCTGCTGATGGTGCTTTTGCCTTCCTCGTGATTAACTAATAGCTAAAACTCAAAGGACATGTGTCTTTTTTGAACCTATGTTACTATGTAAAGCTGAGAGATATATGAGATGATTGGGATATATTGAGAGAGATTGGAGGTGATAATGACATGGAAAATAATGGTTGCTGTCAGGAGTGTATTTAGGAGCAAAAGTAAAAATTAAATAAATGGCCAAAAATGAAATATGAAAAAAGAAAAAGATTGCACAGATATGCTAAAAACAGAAGGATATTTATCTTGTAAAGGATTCCATGCAGGATGCTGCCGCTTTGCAGAGCGATTTGACAAAACTGAGAAACTGGGCAGCAAACTGGAAAATGAGGTTCAATGTGGACAAGTGCAAAGTGATGGAATTTGGTAGAATTAATATAAATGCAAGTTATGCACTAAATGGTAGTGTGAAAAAAGGTGCTTGCGAGGGGACATGATTAGTCTGTACAGGTATAGGACCTGTTATCCAGAATGCTCGGGACCAAGGGTATTCCGGATAAGGGGTCTTTCCGTAATTTGGATCTTCATACATTTGGGGGCTGATTTACTAACCCACGAATTCGAATCCGAATTGGAAAAATTCCGATTGGAAAACAAACATTTTGCGACTTTTTCGTATTTTTTGCGATTTTTTCGGCACCTTTACGACTTTTCGGAAATTATCGTGACTTTTTCGTTACCAATACGATTTGCGCGAAAAAACGCTAGTTTTTCGTAGCCATTCCGAAAGTTGCAATTTTTTCGTAGCGTTAAGACTTGCGAGAAAAGTTGCGTTTTTTTCGTAGCGTTAAAACTTAAAAGGCGCGACGTTTTGCGCAAGTTTTAACACTACGAAAAAAATCGCAACTTTTTGCGCAAGTTTTAACGCTACGAAAAAATCGCAACTTTCGGAATGGCTACGAAAAACTCGCGTTTTTCCGCAAAAATCGTATTGATAACGAAAAAGTCGCGATCATTTTCCGAAAAAATCGCAAAATACCGATCATTATGAAAAAAACGCAATCGGACGCATTCGGCCCGTTCGTGAGTAAGTAAATGGGCCCCTAAGTCTACTAAAAAATCAATAAAACATTAATTAAACCCAAATAGGATTGTTTTGCATCCAGTAAGGGGTAATTATATCTTAGTTGGGATCAAGTACAGGTACTGTTTTATTATTACAGAGAAAAGGGAATCATTTAACCATTAAATAAACCCAATAGGATTGTTCTGCCCCCAATAAGGGGTAATTATATCTTAGTTGGGATCAAATACAGGTACTGTTTTATTATTACAGAGAAAAGGGAATCATTTAACCATTAAATAAACCCAATAGGGCTGTTCTGCCCCAATAAGGGGTAATTATATCTTAGTTGGGATCAAGTACAGGTACTGTTTTATTATTACAGAGAAAAGGGAATCATTTAACCATTAAATAACCCCAATAGGGCTGTTCTGCCGCCAATAAGGGGTAATTATATCTTAGTTGGGATCAAATACAAAGTACTGTTTTATTTTTACAGAGAAAAAGGAAATCAATTTTAAAAATCTGGATTATTTGATTTAAATGGAGTCTACAAGAGACAGGCTTTCCATAATTTGGAGCTTTCTGGATATCAGGTTTCCGGATAAGGGATCCCTTACCTGTACAAGTACTTTGTACATTAGAGGGGGTTATAGGCAGATGGGGGATGTTCTTTTTTTACCCATAAAACAATCAGCGCACCAGAGGCCCCCCTTTAGATTAGAGGAACGGAGCTTCCATTTGAAGCAGTGTAGGGGGTTCCTCACGGTGAGGGCAGTGAGGTTGGGGAATGCCCTTCCTAGTGATGGGGTAATGGCAGATTCTGTTAATGCCTATAAGAGGGGCTCAGTTAGTTTTGATGTTGGTATTTATAGTTTATGTAAGGGAGTGTATAGATCTGAGGGACTCAATGTAACGCCTGCCATGCATGGAAGTCAGGGTCAGTTGCAAGCAGGGCCGGAACTAGGGGTAGGCAGAAAAGGCAGCTGCCTAGGGCACAACGATTGGGGGGTGCCAGGCTGCCTCTCCTGCCTACCCCTAGTCCTCTTCCTCTGTCATTGCCCCCGCCGCTTTTCATTAGCTTGTGCTTTGGCGCGCATGCACCGTTTGGGGGGGGGGAGTGGCCGACCGGGTTGCCTAGGGCGCCCGGTCAGCTTGGCCAGCCCCTGGTTGCAAGACATGTAAATATAAAAATGATGTTGAATGGTCTCTCTCTGGGTATCTGTGTGGTCATTCTAACCTCTCCCAATAATTTGCATCAAAACCCACAAACAATATTCCTTCCTACAGCAGGAGCCTACAGACATCTCCTTCAGCTCTGACCTAGTGTGAGATCAGATGTGAAAACAGCTGTGAAAAGCTTTATTCTTTCCTCATAGTGCTGAATGTGAGGAACTGGCATTTGTGGCCAAATACAAGCTTCCTGAAATATATTATCATCTCAGCTTTTCTCCTTAGGGCTTAGAGGTGAAATTACTGATTAGGCGTATGCCCTCCATAAACATTGTGCGTAGCTTTACATGGCCAATTACAGTTAGAGGTTCCCTTCATGTATTGATAATACTGCGTGATGTCAGCCTTTTTACTTATCACATCTTCTATATAAACATGCTTAGAGTGCTCTTAATGGAACTATTACATAAATAAATGTGTTCCTATGCCCAGGCCACTATCATTATTATACATTTTTGTAATGTTTATTAGTGGAGAGAAGTTGGAAAATATTTCCTGCCTATGTTGACCCTTTTTTTTATAAAAATAAGAAAAATGATGTTGATTTGTAATAGGACCAGTGTGAACTGGTGGTGTCTCAAGGGTTCAGGTTAAGTACAATGGGCCTGATTCACTAAAGGGCGATAAAAATTATCGCACGCTTTTTCGAGTTAAAAAACGCAAAATAACTTGCGCGCGATTCACCATAGTATTATCGCGTGTGAAAAATCGCCATTTTCGCATGGGGTATTTCTCGCACTAGTTTTACCGTTTTGCGTTAATTTCCGCGCTGAAAAGAATACGATCGCATGATTCACTATAACTTTTGCACGCTAAATATCGCATTCGGCTATACGAAAATTAACACCTACTACAGGCAGGCGAAAAATTATACAAAAGTACAGTAAATGATTTTTTGCAATAAAATATGGACTTACAGTGTTATTTATTCAAGTTTGTGTTTCCCCTAGAGTGACGCAGCCGCCAGTTTGCAGCGAAATGGTCATTTTTAATACAGTAATTTTCCGCAAGTATTGGCGTGTATGGCTAACATGGCGTGCGTTCATTTGCGCGACTATTTCTATTTGGCTACAAGTGATGAAATGTTTCGCCAGGCATGGATTCGCAGCGAATTTTTGGACGTGCGTTGAATTTTTTCGCTGCGGATTTTTTCATGCGTTTCGCAAAACAATCCGCCAATGGCAAAACGCATGAAAAAATTCGCCACGCAAAAATTCACCGCACATCCACAAATTGATACAAGTGTCAAAAAATAATAGTCACGGGCAACAATTTTTTTGCCCGCACAACATTTTTGCCGTTTCGGGGATCTTTCGAAAGATTTGCTAATTTTTCACTAAAGAAACCAGAACACATTCGCTCATCACTAGTGGCTACTATTTATAAGCATCTACTATTTATATGTGGCTAATATTTATATACACCATTTATATGCTTCGACAATTTTTATACACTATTTCTATGCTACCATTCATATTCAGCGATTATTCGTGTAATTTAGCGCATGTACAGGCAAATACCGCATTGAAATAGTCTTTCGCGAGTTAAATAACGCTTGCAATATCGCGCGTAAAAAAGCGCGAGTATGCTTATAGTGAATCGTGCGAAAAATCGCCAAAATTAAGCGGCGGTAAAAATTTTAGCGCACAATAAGAATAGCGCACGTTTTATCGCCCTTTAGTGAATCAGGCCCAATGTGTTTATGTAATGGGCCCCTTGAATTGTGCGTGACTTGGTGCTCCTGGCTTATAGGTAATTGTGTGGCCACATACAGAACATGCATTTAAAGGAACGGCATGGCTGTGTTATAGTGTGTATATGGCACACACATTCTCCAACATACCAACAACTGGAAGTTAGAAAATTTAAGGGAAAACTATACCCCCAAACAATGTAGGTCTCTATAAAAATAGATTGCATAAACAAGCTCATACGTAAAACCTGCTTCATCTAAATAAACCATTCCTAAACATATACTTTTTTTAGTAGTGTGTGTGCTATTGGGTAATCCTAAATAGAAATACATGCTAGGCCCCATCAGCCAATTAAAGCAAAGTTCTGCCTTTGCTCCCACACTACTTCCTGTTACAGTCAGAGCTGCATTATTTCCTGTCAGCTGATCTCTGAGGGAGCACCCAGCCCATCACTAAATGGCAGCTCAAGGGAAAGGATGTAAAAGGACAATATTTACTGATATATATATTCCAGTTTGGTGAGATTCTTTAATAGGTCACTTAATATGATATAAACTGTCTGTTGGTTAAGTATTCATTCTGGGGGTGTAGTTTTCCCAGGGGTAGGCAGAAGAGGTACCTGCCTAGGGCGTGACAGTGTGTGTGGGGGGGGGGAGCTAGTAAGGTACCTCTCCTGCCTTCCCCTAGTCCTGGTCTGTCTTAGCTTTCTTACTGGAGATGGCACTGACTATAACTTCCACTAATAAAGTGTAACTTGGACTTTGTCCATAAGAGCATTCCTCTCAAACTGAGCCTAATGTAGCACACATTACTCATGGCTGACATAGACGTTGTATAGTGATGTGTGCTCAGCACAACTGCCAGTGACTTCATTATCTAGACATGTGGCTTCCTGAGTTCAGACATCACACCCTGACTGTATTGTTGTTTGTCCGTTAGCTTTTGTTGGTTTTGTCTTTAGTCACATGGTATTAAAACAAATAAGCACAAAATAGTGTTGGTAAAAATATAACTATAAAATTAATTTTTGAAAAAAGGTCTCAAGCAGGGACAGACACATCAGCTGTGCATACATGTTCACTTAATACAAAATTCATTTTATTTAAGCATCTTGGTTGCTGGTCCCCGTACACCAGGGCGTTTTTTCAAATGTTCATGTTTTAGATAAATATATATTACACAAGAGCCATGAATATCTTGTACATTATAATCTTATAAATGACGCTTAGTGATGTCATTTCTGTCACATGACTCACTGAAACTTGTATATATAATAATTAATGATGATTGTTTCACCAGGCATGGATTTGCAGCAATGTTTGTATTTTGCCACTGGCGAATTTGTTTTGGTCGTGTCAAAATAGGTGCGGTCGCATCAAAAAAATCTTGCATGTCAAAAAAAGACACGCAGCACCCGCATTTTGCAAATTTTTCCATAGAGAATTTCTTGTCAAAGCATAACAGAACAGATTTGCTAATCACTAATAATAAATATCCCCCCTGATGTAAGATATAAAGATATTAGAAGTCACCTCAGAGTTCCATGACTTGCATGAAAGCACTCGGCCTTGTACCTTTATACGGTCAGAGAACTCCTTGTTGCTTGTCCTTATATTCTACAATAGGGGGTACATTATTTACTATATATTTTCCACTGACCTTGTTTACAACCTGCTATGATACATATCCATTTAATGAAGTTAAAGTTATGTTAAGATTGGAGGAAGAAGAAGTGGTTTCTTGTGAATAAATGCCATCATGGTTTTTCAAGATTTTTTCATGACACAGTAATTTTGCCATCTCTGTGACTGATGGCCTTGTTGTTTGGAAACTGCCTACTTGCAAAATATCCTTTACAAAGGACAGAAGGGGCACATTCTAAGGCTGAGAATTTTTCTCTAGACTTGTTTTTCTTCCTGTAACTCTTAGTTTGTCAGATTTAAAGATATTATCTGGCTAAAGGTATGTAAAGAGCAGCATGGCTGCAAGGTCCAGGGCCCTTGAGCAGGAAGGTCTTGAGATGTGTAGGCTGTTTGTTTCTACTGAATGTTACTTTACAACTTATACATACTAAGCAAAGCTATACTTCATGAGAGCGTTGCTGACGAGTGTTTCTTGGAACAATTAGGGCAGAGACTCTTTTAGCCCACAGTCTACTCACATTTCTGACCCCTAGTAAGTTACTATTCAACCTAACTTCATTGTTTAAATTGCACCCATAAGCAAGTTGTTTTTAGTTATTTGCCTTTCTGTCGCTCTCCTACATGAAATAAAACTTGTTGGTTGCTATAGTAGGCGCTGACAATGTGGGTCAGATACGACAGAGAAGGTGGCAACGCGTGTCCTTGGGAGTTACGGTGCTTTGGGCTGACAGTGCAGCTCACATAGTTCCTAAGATTTTAGTTCTCACAGTCTGTATGATGGGCACCAATTAATAAAAAATAGAAATTTAAGTTTTAATGTGAAATCCAAAGCTTTTTGGCATAGTACCCAGAATGTTCAAGGTGAATTAAACAAGAAGCTGCTGGCGTGAGGTAAACTTCTTGGAACGGGAGACAAACTGGTTTAGTAGTAGTTGGTGCCTCCAGTGTGGGCTGCGTGAATTCTTCACTTCTCTATCCTTGGGCCATGTCTTAACAACTGGAAGAAGAGCATTTTCAGAAAGTTTGGGCTAAAGTGCCCCTTTTCAGTCCATCTCAGCTCATGATAAATACATACAAATACTGATACACCCCATGTAATGCGTTATAGTTCTAGAGGTATCCGGCACTCCTCATACTGGGCCACATAACTCATAACAAGGTTACAGATATATAGAATGTTTGGATTCCCCAGATGTAGTTCCAGGAATATCCCGAGCAGTAAATCATCACTCATCACAAACCTCACCCTGATTGGCCTTCAGTCTGGGCCCCCTTAGCTCATAGCTTGAACATAAGTAACATAAGTTATAGGGAAAATGTAATAAAAAGGAGCAAAGCTTGATTGGTTGTATAGGTAAATAGTAGGGATGCACCGAATCCAGGATTTGGTTTGGTATTCGGCCAGGATTCGGCCTTTTTCGGCAGGGTTTGGATTTGGCCGAAACCACAATCCTGGTCAAACCGAATCCAAATCCTAATTAGCATTTGCTAATTAGGATTTGGAAGGGTTAAATTTATCGTTGTGCACGGCGACATTTAACCCTTCTGTATCCTAATTAGCATATCCTAATTAGGATTCACTTTGGTATTTGGCCGAATCCCTTACCATAGATTCAGGGGTTCGCCTGAACCCAAAAAACTGGGTTCGGTGCATCCCTAGTAAATAGAGCAGTAACAAACTGGTCTTGTTACCTATACAGGTATAGGACCCATTATCCAGAATGCTCGGGACCAAGGGTATTCCGAATAAGGGGTCTTTCCGTAATTTGGATCTCAACACCTTAAGTCTACTAAAAAATCAATAAAACATTAATTAAACCCAATATGATTGTCTTAGTTGGGATCAATTACAAGGTACCGTTTTATTTCTACATAGAAAAAGGAAATCAGTTTTACAATTTTGAATTACTTGATTATAATGGAGTCTATGGGAGACAGGCTTTCCGTAATTCGGAGCTTTCTGGATAATGGGTTTCCGGATAAGGGGTCTGATACCTGTACAACCAATCAGCTGGGAGCATATACAGGTCAGTTGTTTAAAAGCAAACATCTTATTGTTGCTATGGATTATTGCACCTCGGCAAACGTGGAGGCAGATTTAATAAAACTCAAATTTTTCTAATTTTTTAAAAAATTCTAATAAACTCATTTACACAAATGTCTGACAATTATCAAAAACCCTAGGGCACATGCGGGAAAAAGTCACCAACTTTTTCAACTTGTCTCCAGTTGTAAGGGGGCCCATTGACTACATGATCTCAACCAGTTTTAGTATTTTCAGATTCGGAATTAAGGCAGTTTTGTCGCATAGTAAGTTTTGGAAAAGTAGTGACTGTTTTCTGCAACTTTTAGTGCTAAAAAATCTGAATGAGAAGAAAAAAAAATCTGACTGTTAGTAAATCGTCCCCTTAGTGTCTTTTATTACAAATGGGGGCTTGATCACTGATGTGCCAGTCACCCTGCTATAGTGCCAGCGGTACCCAGGGTATTAAAAAAGCTTGCACCCCAAATGCTTCTGTAGCTCATAACAAGGATACACATACAGTGTATATAGAACATAAATATCTGTTTAAAAGTCACAATGCTATAGTCCAAGGTGGAGCTCCAAGTTTTTGGATCTGTGTCATGTGTTATTATATCTGTGTCATTATGGGAGTCCTACAGGCAGAGCCGGCGTGTTCCATTATCATTCCTCCAATGTACACGATGTTATACGCAGGTATAGCGATCAAAGGGCACCCTTACGGCCATGCATATTTTGCCTTGTGCTTGATACACTAGGGGGCACATTTACTAATCCTCGAATCCAAATCTCGAATGGGGAAAAAACGGATTGGAAATGGAAAATTTGGCGATTTTTTTTCGTCGCCATCACAATTGTTTTTTATGTGTCGCGACTTTTCCGGCGACGTCGTGACTTTATCGTATTTTGCGTGATTATTCCATCGCCGTCGTGATTTTTTCAGTATTGTGCTATAGTAAACAGCGGGAAAAACCAATCTGAATTTTTCGCAACGGGGACAAAAAAAGTCACGGAAAATATACGATAAAGTCGTAACGACGACGAAAAAGTCACGCAAAATCCGAAACAATCATGACAGTGACGAAAAAATCGCTAAAATACCGATCATTGCGGAAAAAACGCATTCGGACGCTTTCGGACGTTCGTGGATTAGTAAATGTATGTATGTATGTATATCTTTATTTATAAAGCGCTACTTATGTACGCAGCGCTGTACAGTAGAATACATTAATACAGACAGGGGGTTAAAGATAATGGATAAATACAAAGTACACCAATACAAATAAATACAAGTTACAGTTGCAATAAGAGTCAGAAACACAAGATAAAGGAGGTCCCTGCCCCGTAGAGCTTACAATCTATATGGGAGGGGTAACTAACAGACACAAATGGGCAAATGTAAGTGCTGTAGGTCACAGTGGGTGACATTACAGTATAAGTACATACCTAGTAGTAGGTGCAATGCAATATATATACTATATACACAACAACAGTTCATTTTTTACACAGTCATAAGTAATACTTGGTTGTATGCTCTCCTGATGTACTTACCACCAGTCTGTATAACTACGCTATTCCGGCTCTGTAACACAGATCCCAATACGTAATGAACTGATTTTGGCATCTTCTTTTAGATGTAATCTATCTAAGGTTACAATATCTATCTGCGATACACAGTAGGTAGATGAAGATAGAGAGGTAATTGTCCCAGTACTTGCACTAAGGGCTCTGGCACACGGGGGAGATTAGTCGCCCGCGATTAACTCCCTGTTCGCGGGCAACTAATCTCCCCGAGTTGCCTACCCCTGCCATCCCACCGGCGAACATGTAAGTCGCCGGCGGGATGGCAGACGCGGCGGCGCGATTTAGCGCAAATCGCCGAAAAAGACTTGCGAGTCTTTTTCGGCGATTTCCGGAAATCGCCCCGCCGCGTCTGCCATCCCGCCGGCGACTTACATGTTCGCCGGTGGGATGGCAGGGGTAGGCAACTCGGGGAGATTAGTCGCCCGCGAACAGGGAGTTTTATCGCGGGCGACTAATCTCCCCCGTGTGCCAGAGCCCTAAACGTAGCAAGAGATAAGGTATTTCCCAAACAACAACACAACTTTGCAGCTACAGGAGATCAATTTAAAAGTCAGTTTCTTAGTATAGCATTTGCCAAAATATAGTGAACATTAAGGGCACCGCGTATGCCATCCCACCGGCGATTTACATTCTCGCTGGTGGGATGGAATTTCGGGGAGATTAGTCGCCTGCGACAAGGGAGACTTGTCGCGCGGCGACTAATCTCCCCGTCTGTCACAGCCCTAGAGAGCCACAGGAAACCAGAAGACATAAGTGGGCTCTCCTTGCCATGAAGATCCCTACAGTGTAGGGCTGCTGGGGTTGCAGTTTCTGATGGAATTTCTTATATGCAAAGAATAACAATGCATTGTGGGTTATGTAGTTCCTGCATGCTGTCTGTAAGCTGGGGAGAAGTTGTTACAATTTGTAACATCAGTGTTTTAGTCCCTCCTCCCCTGCCAGGATTTCAAATGATGCAGAAAGAGAAGAACTGTTTTGTAGCTGGATTTCAGCATATAAAAATGGTATTTATTTATTTATACTTTTTGAAGATTGCAGTGATACCTATATTAGGGGCTTCTGTGTTATGTGGGGTTTGGTTTGGAAGCTGAAGTTCCCCTTTAAAAGAATTAAATTCCTGTCCTAAAATTAAAGTATATTTTATAATTAATATTTTTTTTATATCATTATATTAATTATATTCTATATACTGATGTCCTGCGAATCCACAGTCTTATTTCTTGATATAAGTACATATGTCATGGGGTTACAAATACAGGTATGGGATCCCTTATCCGGAAACCCGTTATCCAGAAACCTCTGAATTATAGAAAGCCCGTCTCCCATAGACTCCATTTTAACCAAATAATTTAGAATTTTAAAACTGATTTCCTTTTTCTTTGTAATAATAAAACAGTACCTGTACTTGATCCCAACTAAGATATAATTACCCCTTATTGGGGGCAGAACAGCCCTATTGGGTTTATTTCATGGTTAAATGATTCCCTTTTCTCTGTAATAATAAAACAGTACCTGTACTTGATCCCCACTAAGATATAATTACCCCTTATTGGGGGCAGAAAAGCCCTATTGGGTTTATTTAATGGTTAAATGATTCCCTTTTCTCTGTAATAATAAAACAGTGCCTGTACTTGATCCCAACTAAGATATAATTACCCCTTATTGGGGGCAGAACAATCCTATTGGGTTTATTTAATGGTTAAATGATTCCCTTTTCTCTGTAATAATAAAACAGTACCTGTACTGGATCCCAACTACGATATAATTACCCCTTATTGGGGGCAGAACAGCCCTATTGGGTTTATTTAATGGTTAAATGATTCCCTTTTCTCTGTAATAATAAAACAGTACCTGTACTTGATCCCAACTAAGATATAATTACCCCTTATTGGGGGCAGAACAGCCCTATTGGGTTTATTTAATGGTTAAATGATTCCCTTTTCTCTGTAATAATAAAACAGTACCTGTACTTGATCCCAACTAACATATAATTACCCGTTATTGGGGGCAGAACAGTCCTATTGGGTTTATTTAATGGTTAAATGATTCCCTTTTCTCTGTAATAATAAAACAGTACCTGTACTGGATCCCAACTAAGATATAATTACCCCTTATTGGGGGCAGAACAGTCCTATTGGGTTTAATTAATGTTTAGACTTAAGCTATGGAGATCCAAATTATGGAAAGACCACTTATCCGGGAAACCCTTGGTCCCGAGCATTCTGGATAACAGATCCTATACCTGTATAAGCCTCAGTAAGATAGCGTTGGAAGTTTTTCTTTATTGATGTTTTGTTGTTCCAATAGTTAATTATTTATGCTAAGTTTATTTGCCTCTTTATGACAAATAAATGACCACCTTTTTGACAAATAGCTCTCTATGTGAATAAATTTCTGCTCAAGAATATGCCTTTCTTTGAGATGTTTCTGACAAATTGCAAATCTCATAGAAACCGCACATCCCTATGTGTTAGCTTGTAGCTCAGTTCAGATCCATCAGGGAACCTTGTTTATTTTTTATATTTTTGTATTATTTTTAATAGGCCTGTGTAAATGTCAGGCTTCCAGGGTTGTGTTCAGGTAACAGTGCAGCTCCTGTTATATACTGCAAGAATCAAATACATTTAAAATATTGGGCAATAGAGCTATAATACAGGACAAATTGTATTTCTTTGGAAGATTATTTATGGTATAGCTGCAGATATTTATTAACTGGGGGTTTTTTTATATATAAGTTTAAGGTTACATTAACTGTAAATTAACTTTTAAAATTGATTGCACATAAACAAGAGAATAAAGTGGTGGTGAAAAATGTTAGATGTCAAATTAAATCTGGGAATTAATTTAGGAACGTGAAGGGTCAAAAGGGATACTGTCATGGTTTTTATGGGGTACTTTTTATTCCTAAATTACACTGTTTACATAGCAAATATTTCACTCTGCCATTTAAAATGTTATTCTTGAACCAACAAATGTATTTTTAGCTGTAATATTGGTATGTAGGCGCCATCTCAGTGCATTGTGCCTGAGTCTGAGCTTTCAGAAGGAGCCAGCGCTACACATTAGAACTGCTTTCAGGTAACCTATTGTTTCTCTTACTCCCATGTAACTGGAGGAGTCCCAAGCCGGACTTGGATTTCTTACTATTGAGTGCTATTCTGATACCTACTGGGAGCTGCTATATTGCTTATAATGGAGTCTATAGAAAATGGACTTTCCGGTTAACTGGAAACTGGTTTCTGGATAGCAGATCCTATACGTGTAGAAAAGTATACATATGCCCTGGGCGATGCCACCTGCAGGGATACAGTTTTGAGCATTAAAGACTTTTAAAATGTGACCTTATATTATGGGTATTGTAGTATGTACATTTATACCTTTAAAGGAGAAGGAAAGGCTAATAAAGAGTTAATCTCAAGCTGCAGGCATACCTTCAGTTGTCTCAATAGTGCCCTTAAGTCTCCCCATATTTCACCTGTTTAGAAGATCTGAAGCCAAACAGAAAGAAAAAACGCTGAGCTGTGTAAAGAAAGTTCCCATAATGCCTCGCTCCTGCACAGACACCCAGACCAAGTGAACATGCTCAGTTAGTTAGACTATAAGTCAGCTTCCTGCTGATTGGCTCAGATCCACATTCCTAAGGGGGAGGGAGTAAGTTCTTAGCATTCTTGAGGGTGGGGGGAGCAGGAGAGAGCAGAGAGCAGAAAGCTGTGTGTCTCTGGCACAGGAATTACAGACACAACTAATCTTTTGACAGAGAAGTCAGTGCAGCGTTTCTGTGAGTGCTTATGGCTGTATTTACATAGACCTTTCTGATAAAGCTTACTTAGTTTTTACCTTTCCTTCTCGTTTAATTTACTTCACCGTCAAAAATATTTTTTTAAGTGAAAATGTTTTTAATATTAGTGGAGCTACTTAGTATAACATGTTTGTACATAAATTATAGAACTGAAGATAATAAAAGTAATAAATCCATGTTTAAATAATGGCTTTTTGATTGCTTTGTAGGTTAGGAATCCGAAACAATGGGCGACTGGAGTTTTCTGGGGAGACTATTGGAAAATGCTCAAGAACACTCAACAGTCATTGGCAAGGTTTGGTTGACAGTGCTCTTTATCTTCCGGATCCTGGTACTGGGAGCTGCAGCAGAGGAGGTTTGGGGGGATGAACAGTCTGACTTCACTTGCAATACGCAGCAACCAGGTTGTGAGAACGTCTGCTATGACAAAGCATTTCCTATTTCTCACATTAGGTTCTGGGTCCTCCAGATTATTTTTGTGTCTACTCCTACCCTTATCTACCTGGGCCATGTCCTGCACATTGTGCGAATGGAAGAAAAGAGGAAAGAGAAAGAGGAGGAGCTAAAGAAGTGCATTAAAGGTGCCAGTGAAAAGGAACATTTAATAAAGGGTGGTGAAAAGAAGGAAAAGCCACCTATTAGAGACGAGAGGGGAAAAATCAGGATAGGAGGTGCCCTTCTTCGCACCTATGTCTTTAATATCATCTTCAAGACTTTGTTTGAGATTGGCTTTATTGTAGGACAGTATTTCTTATATGGTTTTCAGCTAAAACCCCTATACAGGTGCAGCCGTTGGCCTTGTCCTAACACCGTGGACTGTTTTATTTCACGGCCAACGGAAAAGACCATTTTTATCATATTTATGCTTGTAGTGGCTTGTGTGTCTCTTTTGCTGAATATGTTAGAGATATATCATCTGGGGTGGAAAAAACTCAAGCAAGGCATGACAAACAGATACATCCCTGATCCTTCTTGCAACAAATCAGAACCTCCAAGCCCTCAAACTGCCCCATCTAGCATGTCCTTTCCACCATACTATACTGATGTGGCAGCTGCACTTCCAGTCTTGCATCATGCATATGCCAGGTTCTCTGCTCCAGACTTCAAAATAACATCTGTGCCGGAGGAAGCTCTAGAGTCTCCTTCTCTGATGAGCCATCATGAACATCTCATAGCTGCATCTGAGCAAAACTGGACCAATCTAGCAGTGGAACGTGAGAGAATGTCTAGGTCAAGCAGTGGCAGTTCTTGCAGTGCTACTACCTCTGCCTTAGACAGTCTGAGAAATGATGGAGGATGTGAGGAGATGCTAACAACAGAAGCCAGTGGAAGCAGTGCAAGGGCAGAAGACAGACCTGTGACCACCAGGGTGGAAATGCACCAGCCGCCTGTCATGATAGACGCAAGAAGACTCAGCAGGTCTAGCAGGTCCAGCAGTAGCAGAGCAAGGTCAGATGACTTAGCTGTCTAACAGAGGAAAGTGAAGCCAGCAAGGAAATCTATCAGTGCCTACATTGCTGGTTAGACAATAAAGAGCAAAATGAGAAACAAGTGTACTTGATTCATCCGTTAAGTGCTACTGAGCATACGATAAGTATGTTTTGCACTAAAAGGGTCAGAATGAGTCAGGGGTTTGTATTATTTAAAGCAGACTAGGAAAGACAGACTAGTGAAACCGAGGGGAAAGGTTTTCTTTCCCCACAAGAATTGAAGCATGTTGCTAAATGCATACTGTGAGTTGTAATGGGTGTTGTGTCATTTAGGGTTCCCAGGTGTAAACTTCATGTCTGGGCATTTCAAATGCTATACTAAAATAACAATCATCATAGTATCTGATATATGCTACAGGTTATTTTTCTCTAAGTGGATTCAAAGCACTTTACAGGTCTTTAGGCAGCCATCTTTGGACACCACCAAGTATGCACGGGCTATAATGTTGATAGCCTAAAGTCAGTTCTTCACCACTTACCCAGGGCCTTAAACAGAAAACACAAGTTATAAAAGAAATATTTACTCAGTGTAATAGGGTAACTAGACCACCCGTTAAAGGAGAAGGAAAGTCATTTTGGCATTTTACTGCGAATAGATTTGCCAGATTAGTGCCACCTAGAACACTATATTTATTCTGCAGAAAGCATTACCATACTTGAGTAAAGAGCCCTAAAAGCTCCCTCTGTTTGTTTAAGATAGCAGCTGCCATTTTAGCTTGGTCTCAGTAGCTTCCTGCTGCAGCGCTAGCCTTGGTAGCTCAGATTACACATTCCTCAGGGTGGGATGAGTGAGTTTTATGAATTCTTATGGGAGGGGGGAGCAGGAGAAGGGAGAGGAGAGAGCTGCTCAGACTCTGGGCCCAGTAATGAAGGATTTTTCTGAGAGAGGAAGTCAGATACCCAAGAACATGTTTACAAAAAAGGAGACAAGAAATCCTGTGTTTCTTTTGATAGAGGACTCAGTGCAGTGTTTCTGTGAAACTAAAGAAATAATGCCTGGGGTGCATTGTGTGCATTAAGCCCTTAGCTTCTCAAAAATAGTTCTTTTGTAAAGCATTCAAAGTTTCAGATGTTTTAATCATGTAGCTTTAGAAACTTGAGTATTCTTCATTTCTGAACACATTTTTTGGAATTCTCTATAGACAATACCCACGTTATACTGTAACAGGCAGACCATGTGTCTGGAATTCCCAAGCACTCCATATATAAAGCAGTGATCCTCAACCATTGGTTCAGGAGTAACATGTTGCTCCCCAACCCCTTGGATGTTGCGCTCAGTGGCCCCAAAGCAGGTGCTCATTTTTGAATTTCTGGCTTGGGGGCAAGTTTTGGTTGCATAAAAACCAGGTGTACTGCCAAACAGAGTCTCCTGTAGGCTGTCAGTCTACATAGGGGCTATCAGAATGCAAATCACAGCCCATATGTGTCACCCCTAGGAACTTTTTTATGCTTGTGTTTCTCCCCAAATCTTTTTACATTTAAATATGGCTTGCAGGTAAAAAAAAAAATAAAAAGGTTGGGGACCCCTGATATATAGGAACACTACTTGATACTGAAATGCTTCGGATAAGCTATTTGTTTGTAACTAACCTGCATGTTGAGCAAGTTTTGTTTTAAATAGTTGATCATAAAAACAATAATTAAAAAAACATTGTTTTGTTAGATAGAAATTGGTTTGTATCATGTATTTAGATATGTTAGTTGTGCAGGTATAATGTTACATATCTGCAAAATGGTGTTATATAAATGTCTCAAGGGATTACATAATGTGTAATGTGTATTGGTTGGTAGAAACACCCAAATCAAATATGCAATTACAGTACAGTGAGAGCTGTCTGAGAGAAGCAGTGCAATCCATAACTACAGGTATGGGACCTATTATCCAGAATGCTCAGGACCAAGGGTTTTGAGGATAAGGGATCTTTCTGTAATTTGGATCTTCATACTTTGTCTAAAAAAAAATCATTTAAACATTGATAAACTCAAATAATTAATAAACCCAATAGGATGACTTTGCCTCTAATAAGCATTAATTATATCTTAGTTGGGATCAAGTACAGGTACTGTTTTATTATTACAGAGAAAAGGGAATCATTTAACCATTAAATAAACCCAATAGGGCTGTTCTGCCCCCAATAAGGGGTAATTATATCTTAGTTGGGATCAAGTACAGGTACTGTTTTATTATTACAGAGAAAAGGGAATCATTTAACCATTAAATAAACCCAATAGGGCTGTTCTGCCCCCAATAAGGGGTAATTATATCTTAGTTGGGATCAAGTACAGGTACTGTTTTATTATTACAGAGAAAAGGGAATCATTTAACCATTAAATAAACCCAATAGGGCTGTTCTGCCCCCAATAAGGGGTAATTATATCTTAGTTGGGATCAAGTACAGGTACTGTTTTATTATTACAGAGAAAAGGAATCATTTTTAAAAATGTAAATTATTTGCTTATAATGGAGACTATGGGAGATAGCCTTCCTGTAAATCGGAGCTTCCTGAATAACGAGTTTCCGGATAATGGATCCCATACCTGTATATCCATTGTGGGTCTTTATATTTCAACAGTCCTATAAAATAAATGATAGCAGACAAGTCAGTTTGAGAATTAGTAACAAAAAGGAAAAATAAGAGACTATAGGGAGGTGGAGGGGTATGCCTGAAATGAGTCTTTTGTTGTTTTTTTTGGAGAACATGGACTAGGACAGGACATGGTTATTTAAATATTTATATATATTCGGTGCCTTTAACAGTAACAGCATCGGAACTGAGAAAAGCAAATAGATCCAGGGGTGTAACTATAGAGGAAGCCTGTATTGTAGGGGGCTCAAATAAATGAGCAATTTCCAATATATCTTGGTAGAATGGGTCAGTTTACTAATGTTTTGTGGGGCCCAAATTGAATTTGCTGTGGGGCCCAGTAACATCTATTTACGCCACTGAATAAATCTGCTTGCTATGTAAAGAACCCGTACAAGTCACAGACTTGTCACAGCATTGAGTTCCATTCTACTGCAACTCAACTCCTCCGTCAGTGATAGTTTTCTTTTTAATGAGAATCCTGATTCCGATTAGATATCCAGATCAGGGTCAGATATCAAGAGCTTTAAAAGGGGTCCTCTGCCTGAAATCTTGAGAGGAAACTTCCGCGACTTTGGCAAATCGTGGCGCCGCGTATGCCATCCCACCGGCGATTTACATTCTAGCTAGTGGGATGGCATTTCCGGGGGATTTGTCACGCACCGACTAATCTCCCCGTGTGTCACAGCCCTTAAGGAACATTTTGTTAAAGAAAGATCCACTGGACAGAAACTGCTGTGATGCTTTGAGTTCAGTTGTTTTAACGCTTGTAGCAACCATTGCCTTTTAAGTGAATGAAGGTAGATGATTCTGCTGATTTGGTGAGCAAGGGGGCAGTTAGAAGGTTGCTACCTACATAGATAACTGGAGAATTCTTGAATTGTTTTCAGATCCCAAAGCAAATAGAATTATATTTTGAATATGAATATGAATAATAATGCAGTAATGTATGTTCTCTACAATACTGAGATCCTTGTGTAAAACAATGAGTTCAGATTGAAGTTTTCAAGTTTTTACCTTAAATGCATAAATTCAGCAATGTTGAACGTGCTCACTCTGTATAGATACACTAGCCTAGAAATTGTGATGCCAAGAATAAAATATAAAGTACAGGCTTCCTTCTAGATTATCACTGATACCTGGCAACACTATGAAAGCATGGTGTTTGTACCTGTATATACCTCAAAGGAGAAGGAAAGTCATTTTGGCATTTTACTGCCAATAGATTTGCTACATTAGTGCCACCTAGAATGTTATATTTATTCTGCAGAAAGCTTTACCATACCTGAGTAACAGCCCTAGAAGCTTTCTCTGTTTGTTTAAGATAGCAGATGCCATTCTAGCTTGGTCTCCATAGCTTCCTGCTACAGCTCTAGCCATTATAGCTCAGATTACACATTCCTAAGGGAGGGGGGGAGTGAGTTTTATGAATTCTTATGGGAGGGGGGAGCAGGAGGGGGGAGAGAGCTGCGCAGACTCTGGCCCTGGGAATGAAGGATTTTTCTGAGAGGGGAAGTCACATACCCTAAGAATTAGACAAGAAATCCTGTGTTTCTTTTGATAGAGGACTCAGTGCAGCGTTATTGTAAGTGCTTATGGCTGTATTTACATAGACCTTCCTGATAAAGCTTCCTTAGTTTTTACCTTTCCTTCTCCTTTAAATGGATTGGCATTCCCTTTATAAAAGTGCTGCTATTCTCATTAAGCTAAACCTTCTGAAGCCTAAAATTCTGAAGTTTCTCTTTATATTCCTACATTTAAGACACACAAAACTGTAACCCTTCGTGCCCATGATGGAAACCATACAGGGAGGCAGTAAGGACAGGCATCTTGTGCAGACTGGCACACCTTACCATATAAATACATGTCAAGCTAGGGCACGTGACAGGGGATGCTATGCCCCGCCTACCTTTATATATGCAGAAATGGCACTGCGTGGATCAAACCAATGCGTTTCTTTCTGTTTGGCGAGCATGTTTCACCTTGCTCCATAATAATAAATAAGCCCTGCTGAGAGCAAAAAAAATAGTTACTGTGGCTACCGGGTTCCCTCTAACTTGCTTCTTTAAGTGCAAATTTAAGAAAAAGACAGAATTTAGCATAAAAAATATAATATAATAACAAAAACAGTCTAGTCTAAAAAGAGTGACTTGAGACATTCAATTAAAAAGGGGTGGTTGACCTTTAAGTTAACTTTTGGTTTGTTTAGTATTCTATTCCTAGCAACTTTGCAATTAGTCTTTATTAATTAGTTTTTATTGTTTATGAATTTGCCTACCTCTTCTAGGTTTCAAATGGGGGTCACTTACCCCTGCAGCCAAAAACGAATTCCCTATAAAGTTACAGTTTTATTGTTAAAACATTAATTAAACCCAATAGGATTGTTTTGCATCCAATAAGGATTAATATCATCTTAATTGGGATCAAGTACAGGTATGGGATCCCTTATCCGGAAACCCGTTATCCAGAAAGTTCCCATAGACTCCATTATAAGCTAATAATTCTAATTTTTAAAAATGATTTCCTTTTACTCTGTAATAATAAAACAGTACCTGTACTTGATCCCAACTAAGATATAATTACCCCTTATTGGGGGCAGAACAGCCCTATTGGGTTTATTTAATGGTTAAATGATTCCCTTTTCTCTGTAATAATAAAACAGTACCTGTACTTGATCCCAACTAAGATATAATTACCCCTTATTGGGGGCAGAACAGCCCTATTGGGTTTATTTAATGGTTAAATGATTCCCTTTTCTCTGTAATAATAAAACAGTACCTGTACTTGATCCCAACTAAGATATAATTACCCCTTATTGGGACAGAACAGTCCTATTGGGTTTATTTAATGGTTAAATGATTCCCTTTTCTCTGTAATAATAAAACAGTACCTGTACTTGATCCCAACTAAGATATAATTACCCCTTATTGGGGCAGAACAGTCCTATTGGGTTTATTTAATGGTTAAATGATTCCCTTTTCTCTGTAATAATAAAACAGTACCTGTACTTGATCCCAACTAAGATATAATTACCCCTTATTGGGGGCAGAACAGCCCTATTGGGTTTATTTAATGGTTAAATGATTCCCTTTTCTCTGTAATAATAAAACAGTACCTGTACTTGATCCCAACAATTGGGTTTATTCAATATTTAAATGATTTTTAGCAGAATTAAGCTATGGAGATCCAAATTACAGAAACATCTCTTATCCGGAAAACCCCATGTCCCAAGCATTCTGGATAACAGGTCCCATACCTGTACAAGGTACTGTTTTATTATTACAGAGAAAAAGGAAATACATTTTAAAAAGCTGAATTATTTGATTAAAATGGAGTCTATGGGAGACAGACTTTCCATAATTCGGAGCTTTCTGGATAATGAATTTCCAGATAATGGCTCCCATACCTGTGCTTTTTATTGCTTATCTTCATATTCGGTCCCTCGCCTATTCATAATCCAGTCTCTCATTCAAACAACAGCCTGGTTTCTAAGGTGAATAAAACCCTATAAACCAGACAGCTGCTGAACAAAAAGCTAACTCTCTGTAAAACCACTAAAAATAAAAAATGAAGACCAGTGACAATTGTCTCAGGATATCGATGTCTACATCGTACTAAAAGTTAATTTAAAGGTAAACTACCTAACTAACTAAACCCCTTTATAATATATGTTTATACTTTATCATTTTCAGCCCATTCTCCTAAAACTAAATATGGAATCCGGATGTTTGTTGTTGATATCCGATGTTGTAACGAATGTTAAATAATTCCATCTGGGATCAGAATTTTTTGAACCAAACTGTGAATGCAGAATGGCTCAATGGGCAGAAAGATTCTTTCAAATGCCAACAATTTCTATGTGATTTGCCTCTTACATATTGCAGAAAATGTGATAAATGTGAAAAACCTATATTAACAGCCTTATACAAAGATAACAAATGCACTTTTATTATTCTAAGCCTGAAGTATTCCGCAGACACAAGCACTATACCTGTAAAGCTGAAAACTGCAATACATGAAACAAACCAGTTTTGACCTAATAAAAACAATGAGAAAATACCCAATCACTAACACCCGTAAGGCATCAGTTAAGAAAATATGAAGCAAAACATCTCTTTAGAGAACACTGACCTCTTATTCAAGTTAGATATACAGTTTGACAATTGACCCCAGTGGTGGTTTGGTAATTCAGTCAACACATATTATAACCTGTGGCTTTGCCCAATTCACTAAGCCTATAAATGATATCATGGGCCTGATTCACTAAAGGGCGATAAAAATTATTGCACGTTTTTTCGCATTAAAAAACGCAAAATAATTTGCGCGCGATTCACCATAGTATTATCGTGTGCGAAAAATCGCCATTTTCGCATGCGGTATTTCTCGCACTAGTTTTACCGTTTTGCGTTAATTTCCGCGCTGAAAAGAATACGATCGCATGATTCACTATAACTTTTGAGCGCTAAATATCGCATTCGGCTATGCGAAAATTAACACCTACTACAGGCAGGCGAAAAATTATACAAAAGTACAGTAAATGATTTTTTGCAATAAAATATGGACTTACAGTGTTATTTATTCAAGTCTGTGTTTCCCCTAGAGTGACGCAGCCGCCAGTTTGCAGCGAAATGGTCATTTTTAATACAGTAATTTTCTGCAAGTATTGGCGTGTATGGCTAACATGGCGTGCAACTATTTCTATTTGGCTACAAGTGATGAAATGTTTCGCCAGGCATGGATTCGCAGCGAAGTTTTGGACGTGCGTTGAATTTTTTCGCAACGGATTTTTTCAATCCGCCAATGGCAAAACGCATGAAAAAATTCGCCACGCAAAAATTCACCGCACATCCAAAAATTGATACAAGTGTCAAAAAATAATAGTCACAGCAACAATTTTTTTGCCCGCACAACATTTTTGCCGTTTCGTGGATCTTTCGAAAGATTTGCTAATTTTTCACTAAAGAAACCAGAACACATTTGCTCATCACTAGTGGCTACTATTTATATACATCTACTATTTATATGCTACCATTTATATGATACCATTTATATGTGGCTACTATTTATATACATCATTTATATGCAGCAACAATTTTTATACACTATTCATATGCTACCATTCATATGCGGCGATTATTTGCGTAATTTAGTGCATGTACCGGCAAATACCGCATTGAAATAGTCTTTTTGCGAGTTAAATAATGCATGCAATATCGCGCGTAAAAAAACGCGAGTATGCTTATAGTGAATCGTGCGAAAAATCGCCAAAATTAAGACGCGGTAAAAATTTTAGCGCACAATAAAAATAGCGCACGTTTTATCGCCCTTTAGTGAATCAGGCCCCATTTATCTTATCGTTGCACCACCTTACCTATCAACGGTAAAATCTACTATATCCCCAGCAGATATGCCAAATGTAGGCCTATTGACACTTTTGGGTATTTTTTTATACATTTATAGATGCAAATGTGAATAATATTAAGGTGGATCATACCAAATGTATTAATATTCTGCAGTTGACTTCATTTATAAAACATTTTTATCAAGTTTATACATTACCAGGGTTACAGCAAAGGACACTCCGATCAATACATCCTGGTGCGTTTAGACAGAAGAGCCTGTGACTTGCTGTTTAATTCTAACAATAATACAGAAGTTGGCCATTGGTGCAGAGATATGTTTGGAAAGTTTGGCCAATTTCAACCTTACTCTTAGGGGCACATTTACTAAGACACGAATCTGAACCGAATTGGAAAAATTCCGACTTGAAAACGAACATTTTGCGACTTTTTCGTATTTTTTGCGATTTTTTCGGCGTCTTTACGACTTTTCGGAAATTGTCGCGACTTTTTCGTTACCAATACGATTTGCGCGAAAAAACGCGAGTTTTTCGTAGCCATTCCGAAAGTTGCGCAAAATCGCCCGATTTTTTCGTAGCGTTAAAACTTGCGCGAAAAGTTGCGCCTTTTTCGTAACGTTAAAACTTAAAAGGTGCGACGTTTCGCGCAAGTTTTAACGCTCCGAAAAAAGCGCAACTTTTTGCGCAAGTTTTAACGCTACGAAAAATCGCCAGATTTTGCGCAACTTTCAGAATGGCTACGAAAAACTCGCGTTTTTTCGCACAAATCGTATTAGTAACGAAAAAGTCGCGACATTTTTCCGAAAAAATCGCAAAATACCGATCATTACGAAAAAAACGCAATCGGACGCATTCGGCCCGTTCGTGGCTTAGTAAATGTGCCCCTTAGTTTGATGCATCTACAGGCACTTTGGCAGACAGTTTAGCATCAGATTGCAGTTGGTCTGCCCACAGCTCCCCAATAGCTACTTGAGCATCTAAAAACCATTAGCTATAAAATGCCTTAAGAAATACAGTTTATGTTACAGATGTGAGTTTACATAGAGGTTTTTCGTTGCTTAGAAGGATGTCCGTATTTTAATGACAAAACCTCACGACAAAAGGAAATATATTTCGGGCAGTCAGGGACCTGTGATATCAATATAAACAGCAAAAATGTTTTCAAGTCTTGAAAGAAGTGCCTTGTGTATTCAATTCTGTAAAGACAAGTTGTTGTAAATGTTCATTTACCTCAAATGTTTACAACTCTGTTACTAAATAAATTTTTGTACCATACATTTGCCTCTTCTGTTTTACTAAGAATCCTCTGAAACTTGGGGCAGTTAGTGCTTGTGCATTGGTTTAGATGAATTAATGGGGGGGCGGGGGGTTATAGAAGTGGCAGCTTCAGACTAAAAATATGTTCATTCATAGAGTTGTCCCATAGGAATCAGAGGCCTCAATGGGTCAGATACCAGAGCTCACTATCTCTAATTGCTCTAAGTCTTCCCTTTTAGGGCTGTGGCACAAGGCGAGATTAGTTGCCCGCGACAAATCTCCCTTGTCACGGGCGACTAATCTCCCCGAAATGCCATCCCACCGGCTTGAATGTAAATCGCCGGTGGGATGGCATACACGGCACCACGAATTCCCAAAATCGCTGAAGTTGCCTTGAGAGGAAACTTCCGTGATTTTGGGAAATCGTGTCACCGCGTATGCCATCCCACTGCGATTTACATTCAAGCCGGTAGGATGGCATTTCAGGGAGATTAGTCACCCACGCCCACTAATCTCCCCGTCTACCACGGCCCTTAGTGTTTGGATGGACAAAGAAGGGTGTTGCACAGCCCAAGTACTCTCACCCAAGCACTGCTCGTTTATATGTCAGTGCTTGAACTGCATGCCACAGATTTAATTGGACACAAGCCACAAGTGGCTAAATACTTTTTTTGGGGGGCTCTAATTATGCTGTCACCACTAGTAACATTGACTTCAGTGGGAGGCAACCAAAGCTGAAAGTGAGGGTGAGAGAGACTGCCGTTCCACTAAACTCTCAACATTAACCTCTAGCCGAGCCCCATATCAAAAATCAGTTATTTTGATCACCAGTTCACCTACCCAATTGAAAACTAGGGTACTGCCAATCTCTAACACAATCCAGCAGTGCTGGGCCCTACATCAGACTGCCAATCTCTAACACAATCCAGCAGTGCTGGGCCCTACATCAGCCTGCCAATCTCTAACACAATCCAGCAGTGCTGGGCCCTACATCAGCCTGCCAAAATGAACCTTTGTTGATCTTAAAATGTCATTGCCAATCCATGCCTCTCTGACATTAACATAAGCCATTCCTGCTGAGTCCACCAAATAAAATGTTCAGATCCCGACTTGTGCCTGCTTCTTGACTGCCAAGACCAGTGATCCCCAACC
This sequence comes from Xenopus tropicalis, assembly GCF_000004195.4. Taxonomy (NCBI): domain Eukaryota; kingdom Metazoa; phylum Chordata; class Amphibia; order Anura; family Pipidae; genus Xenopus; species Xenopus tropicalis. Next base: position 158,809,011 of record NC_030678.2, on the reverse strand, counting down.
AGTGACTCATGAGCAACATGTTGCTCCCCAACCCCTCTGATGTTGCTCCCAATAGCTTTAAAGGAACAGTAACACCAAAAAATGAAAGTGTTTTAAAGTAATTGAAATATAATGTACTGTGGCCCTGCACTGGTAAAACTGGGGTGTTTGTTTCAGGAACACTACTATAGTTTCTATAAATAAGCTGCTGTGTAGCCATGGGGGCAGCCATTCAAGCTGGAAAAAAGGAGAAAAGGCACAGGTTACATAGCAGATAACAGATAAAACACCATTGTATTCTACAGGGTTTATCTGTTATCTGCTATGTAACCTGTGCCTTTTCTTCTTTTGAATGGCTGCCCCCATGGCTACACACCAGGGTTTATATAAACTCTAGTAATGTTTCTGAAGCAAACACAAAACTTTTACCAGTGCAGGGCATCAGTACATTATAGTTTAATTTCTTTAAAATATATATATGTTTTGGTGTTACTGTTCCTTTAAAGCAGGTTTTCATTTTTTAATTTCTGACTTGAATACAAGATTTGGAGGCATGAAGATAATGTGTACTGCCAGTCATCATTGGGCTATCAAATAACCAATCACAGTACTTATTAGTCATCCCCAAGGAAATGTTTTCATGCTTGTGTTGCTCCCCAAAATTTTTTACATTTAAATGTTGCTCACAGGTAAAAAAAAGGTTGTGGACCCCTAGCTAAGACAATGTCTACTGAGAGCATTTATTGCATTTTACATTAAAGGCTTACTATGTAAAAATGAATGGCCTTATTTCCTCTTTGTAACTGTATTTCTAGGTTCAATATGACCATCTTACCAAACTCAAACCTTTCACCAGACAGATGAGTGATAATGCAGAGATGGCACAGACAGTGGGCAGCAGAAGCTGTATGGTTGCGCTCTCCCTATACACAAACATTGGGTCTCCATGCCCTCACTTACACAGTGCCCTTCTCTACATAAGGCTGTATCCACGCATGTTCAAAGCACTTGTTTATAAAACTGAATCAACAGGTGTACAGGGGAGGTACGGAGCACTCACCAGGGTTTAAAGTGAGTACAGCCTGAAAAAAAGATAACTTCAGGTCTGATTCAGACCTCAACACATTTTAAGAGCTTTCCAGTCATGACAGATTGGTGCCCAGACTGAAGATGGCACCCACTAAATGCTAACAGTGTTCCCTTGCAGCTATTTTCCATAGAAATTGCTCCAGAGAGCAAGGAGGTAACATAACAACATAGCAGATAAGGCTGAAAAAAGACACATGTGAATCAACCTGCCTAACTACTAGTTGATTCAGGTAGGTGCCCTGTTTGCGGTTAACTAACAGGAGAGGCCAGACACTACATAGTGGCCAGCTACCTGTGCTTGTTGATAAAACACCCAGAGCCAACTGTTGGAAGTATCACTTCAAGAGTCTTTCATCACTTATCCCTTGCATTGCTAGTTAGCAAACTGGGCCTCGTGTGTCTATATTTGCAGGTATAGTTCTGATGTATTCAACACCTTTTCAAATATGTCTTTTAGTATACATTGTAACATTATTGCTGTGTGCGAGTCAATGCATGTAATCCCAGTGGCACTACCTTCTAGACCTTCAGGCAATTAAATGGATAAACTGGAGTGCAATATGTGGCGGCAGACAAAGCATTTAAAAGAATCATAGATTCCTTAAATAAATATAAATCAATATCACTTATGCAGTAGCTAAAATTGTATTTGTATTTGTACAGTATCAAAGAAGACTCACAGTGATATGTCTATAGTGAATTGGTAGAGCACCTTTTACACCACTCATTTTATTTTAGGGGGAATATAAAAGCATAGTACAGGTATGGGAGCTGTTATCCAGAATGCTTGGGACCTGCGGTTTTCCGTAATTTGGATCTCCATAACTTGTCTGCTAAAAATATTTTAAATATTGAATAAACCCAATAAGATTGTTTTGCCTCCAATAAGGATTAATTATATCTTAGTTGGGATCAAGTACAGGTACTGTTTTATTATTACAGAGAAAAGGGAATCATTTAACCATTAAATAAACCCAATAGGGCTGTTCTGCCCCCAATAAGGGGTAATTATATCTTAGTTGGGATCAAGTACAGGTACTGTTTTATTATTACAGAGAAAAGGGAATCATTTAACCATTAAATAAACCCAATAGGGCTGTTCTGCCCCCAATAAGGGGTAATTATATCTTAGTTGGGATCAAGTACAGGTACTGTTTTATTATTACAGAGAAAAGGGAATCATTTAACCATTAAATAAACCCAATAGGGCTGTTCTGCCCCCAATAAGGGGTAATTATATCTTAGTTGGGATCAAGTACAGGTACTGTTTTATTATTACAGAGAAAAGGGAATCATTTAACCATTAAATAAACCCAATAGGGCAGTTCTGCCCCAATAAGGGGTAATTATATCTTAGTTGGGATCAAGTACAGGTACTGTTTTATTATTACAGAAAAGGGAATCATTTAACCATGAAATAAACCCAATAGGGCTGTTCTGCCCCCAATAAGGGGTAATTATATCTTAGTTGGGATCAAGTACAGGTACTGTTTTATTATTACAGAAAAGGGAATCATTTAACCATTAAATAAACCCAATAGTGCTGTTCTGCCCCAATAAGGGGTAATTATATCTTAGTTGGGATCAAGTACAGGTACTGTTTTATTATTACAGAGAAAAGGGAATCATTTAACCATGAAATAAACCCAATAGGGCTGTTCTGCCCCCAATAAGGGGTAATTATATCTTAGTTGGGATCAAGTACAGGTACTGTTTTATTATTACAGAGAAAAGGGAATCATTTAACCATGAAATAAACCCAATAGGGCTGTTCTGCCCCCAATAAGGGGTAATTATATCTTAGTTGGGATCAAGTACAGGTACTGTTTTATTATTACAGAGAAAAAAGGAATCATTTTTAAAAATTAGAATTATTTGGTTAAAATGGGGTCTATGGGAGATGGCCTTTCCGTAATTCGGAACTTTCTGGATAACGGGGTTCCGGATAAGGGATCCCATACCTGTACCACACTCAATGGGAATGCTTGTTGAAAATCCAAATTTATTTAAAAAGTCGAAAAAAATGTGGATTTTTTCAATAGATTTTGATTTCCCATTGAGTGCGGTCCTATGGTTTCCTATTTATCAGCACCCAGGCAAGTTGCTACATTAGTTTCGAGTTTTTTTTATGAAAAATGCTAATCTTTCACTAGTAAACAAAAGTTTGTTAGTCTTTAGTGACATGCAAACTAAATGACAGCTTAAAGGAACAGTAACACCAAAAAATGAAAGAGCTTTAAAGTAATAAAAATATAATGCACTGTTGCCCAGCACTGGTAAAACTGGTGTGTTTGCTACAGTAACACTACTATAATTTATATAATAAGCTGCTGTGTAGCCCCGGGGGCAGCCATTCAAGCTGGGAAAAGGAGAAAAGGCACAGATTACATAGCAGATAACGGATAAGCTCTGTAGAATACAATGGTATTTTATCTGTTATCTGCTATGTGCCTGTGCCTTTTCTCCTTTGAATGGCTGCCTCCATACTACACAGCAGCTTATTTATATCAATTATAGTAGTCTTTCTGAAGTAAACACACAACTTTTACCAGTGCAGGGCAGCAGCACATTATAGTTTAGTTACTTTTATACACTTTCATTTTTTGGTGTTACTGTTCCTTTAAGCTCCTTCTGGTATCAATTCTACAAATATTGGTATTATTTACAAATTAACAGGGTTAATTTACTTTCCTGGGCTTTCAAGCATGGCAGTTTGCCATGTTTCTTTATCCACAATGCATCACTTACCCCCAGGGTCATTTTGTTTTGTTTGTGTGGCACAAACAATAGCTCTGGGGTCTTCCAAAGATGTTTGATAGGGGTTGAGTTTTGGCTGATAGACTTTTGGAGATCATATAATGATTGCCTGCTAATATGTTTTGTTTGTTACCAAACCAACATATGTGCTCCATGTGTTTCTAAGCACATGTATTATTAACAACAAATCATCTACATTTACATTTTACGTACAAACGTATTATAAATTATTATAGTATTTTTTATACTACAGTATATATTTATTATATTATATATACTAGATATAATGCTATTAATATTATATATAATTTTACATACATTTAAGTGAAAACCCTAGTATGCCCTTTAATATAATACACCAGTCTAGCTCTCTAACTGCCACTTTCTTTCATGATTAGTAAATGTATTTCAAATCAGTTGTTCTGGATAAGAAAAACTTCTTTATAATATATGAAGCACTGTGGCTAAACATGCTCAGAATTATTTCAAGTTAAACTGAATCTTGTTTTATAACTTCACAATGCAGTCACGTAAAACAAAACATTTAAAACTGCACTTGTCATCCATTCTGTTCCCCCTGATGCGGGGCACTTTGTTGTTTAATAATAAACAGTGCCATTAGTTCATATCATGTGATTAAAAAGGATTCATAGCACTTTAGAGCCCATAATCGCAGCCTATAGTCTCATTTTCACGTCCCTCGCTGGCATATCCTGGCTGACCCTGCTTACGGAAGCACTTTCATTATCCTGCTTAAAAGAACAAGGGATTGAACAGAAACAAAAAAAAAAGAGAAAAAAGCCGGGTAAAATTGCTTTCAGATTCACAGTTCTACCAACTGTAAATACTTTTATATCTTTAAATAAAATAAAATAATGTATGCAGCCTTCGTTGTCCATTCTATAAATGTGCAATCCTATGAAAGACGAGCATTACCTTATCAGTTTCAATCTGTTTGGTAATTAAATGGAAGGGGAAATGGGTTGGTTAAACCCAAAGTTCCCATTTATATAGGGATCTGACTATATTGAGCAAATATAAAGAAAGGATACAATATTTCTGCCCTGTCCATTTTTATCATGTTTACATATAATATTTTTAATTTAATTGTGTAATGACTATCATATGGATTTTTACAAAATAATATTTAATATAATTTTATAAAGAAACGTAATATACGGCTGTTATACAGCATGCAACACCACTTTCCATGCAAGAATTTGTCCCATTGACTTCAATGAGTAACCCTAGGCCTGGAGTACTGTAAAATAATGGTGTAATTCTTGGTTTTAGCCTGGGGTAGACCTTCATACATGTTCAAGTACTCAAGATTTTAGAGAATAAATACAGGTATGGGATCCCTTATCCAGAAAGTTCCGAATTATGGAAAGGCCATCTCCCATAGACTCAATTATAAGCAAATAATTCTAATTTTTAAAAATGATATCCCTTTTTCTCTGTAATAATAAAACAGTACCTGTACTTGATACCAACTAAGATATAATTACCCCTTATTGGGGGCAGAACAGTCCTATTGGGTTTATTTAATGGTTAAATGATTCCCTTTTCTCTGTAATAATAAAACAGTGCCTGTACTTGATCCCAACTAAGATATAATTACCCCTTATTGGGGCAGAACAGCCCTATTGGGTTTATTTCATGGTTAAATGGTTTATTATTTCTCTGTAATAATAAAACAGAACCTGTACTTGATCCCAACTAAGATATAATTACCCCTTATTGGGGCAGAACAGCCCTATTGGGTTTATTTAATGGTTAAATGGTTTATTATTTCTCTGTAATAATAAAACAGAACCTGTACTTGATCCCAACTAAGATATAATTACCCCTTATTGGGGCAGAACAGCCCTATTGGGTTTATTTAATGGTTAAATGGTTTATTATTTCTCTGTAATAATAAAACAGTACCTGTACTTGATCCCAACTAAGATATAATTACCCCTTATTGGGGGCAGAACAGCCCTATTGGGTTTATTTCATGGTTAAATGGTTTATTATTTCTCTGTAATAATAAAACAAAACCTGTACTTGATCCCAACTAAGATATAATTACCCCTTATTGGGGCAGAACAGCCCTATTGGGTTTATTTAATGGTTAAATGGTTTATTATTTCTCTGTAATAATAAAACAGAACCTGTACTTGATCTCAACTAAGATATAATTACCCCTTATTGGGGCAGAACAGCCCTATTGGGTTTATTTAATGGTTAAATGGTTTATTATTTCTCTGTAATAATAAAACAGAACCTGTACTTGATCTCAACTAAGATATAATTACCCCTTATTGGGGCAGAACAGCCCTATTGGGTTTATTTAATGGTTAAATGGTTTATTATTTCTCTGTAATAATAAAACAGTACCTGTACTTGATCCCAACTAAGATATAATTACCCCTTATTGGGGGCAGAACAGCCCTATTGGGTTTATTTCATGGTTAAATGATTCCCTTTTCTCTGTAATAATAAAACAGTACCTGTACTTGATCCCAACTAAGATATAATTACCCCTTATTGGGGCAGAACAGCCCTATTGGGTTTATTTAATGGTTAAATGATTCCCTTTTCTCTGTAATAATAAAACAGTACCTGTACTTGATCCCAACTAAGATATAATTACCCCTTATTGGGGCAGAACAGCCCTATTGGGTTTATTTAATGGTTAAATGATTCCCTTTTCTCTGTAATAATAAAACAGTACCTGTACTTGATCCCAACTAAGATATAATTATTCCTTATTGGAGCCAAAACAAGCCTATTGGGCTTATTCAATATTTAAATTATTTTTAGCAGATTTAAGTTATGGAGATCCAAATTAAGGAAAGATCCCTTATCTGAAAACCCCCAGATCCCGAGCATTCTGGATACAGGTCCCATACCTATACTATTAGCTGTTTTATTATTTCTACAATCAGTTTACATTGTTTTATATTACTCTTAAGGTTTGCAACAGGCATTATAATGACACATTTAATGCCAGCTTTTTACTGTGGCTTTAGGGGCAGAAATATTTTACACTTATATATATATATACGTCTCTATATGTGCTTACGGGGCAATGCTATTAATACTGGAAGGCAGATGTGTATTGAGGGTTTGAGTTGACAGCAAAATTCTCCCCAGTTACATTGTAGATCAATGAATAAATGTTGGTGGCCTTGCTGGGTAATGCAGAGACGAATATATTTTTGTTCTTTAGTCCAGGGATTAATCTTCTATTTACAGCAAACAAGGGAAAGTAATGCTCACCACTAACTATTTAAACTTTAGTTGGGGGTGCAATGAGGCTGTGACAACAAACGACATTCTGTGCATTAAGCAACCAAGCAATGCCCTCCACTTTAAGCAAAACAGGGATTTCTTTATATATTTATCCATATATTGCAATATATACAAGCTGGCCAACTACAGCAAAGCCACCCCTGGTCTGGCCAGTCCTACACTCATTTTTATCTGATTCATTACAAATTCTACTGCTTCATTATATGTTTAACAAAGGGACTGAGTTTTACCTGTTTTTAAGGTTAAAACCCCCAAATAGTTGCCCTTATTGGCACCATTGGGGTCATACAACTGTAGGATATTTTTCTATTTATAAGGTGCTGACATATTCTGCAAAAATTATACCCCTGGACCCAATCACATGACTACAAACTATGGTCATTTTTATCGGGAGCCATTTAACCTGCTTGCATGTTTTTCAACCAAACCTGTTTGTTTTGCTCAAATGGCCAAATTGCCAGACTATATTCCATGTGCCCTATCTACTAGTGACCTATGAGACCAACTAGTTCATGATTTCCAGGTTTTATAAAAATAACATCTGGAGAAACAAACAGGGAGATGTGTCTTCACTCCAACCAGTGAAATAATAAAGTGCAACATTTAGCCAATATGTGTGATCACAGAAATAATTGTTCTTAGATTGTAAGGAATACATTTTGTATATTGAGATATAAGGTGCTGACATATTCTAAGTTCTAGTTCATTATTTCCATTATATACACTTTGGCAATGGAGTTGCAGTTCAGCAACATCTCATAAGCACATTTCTTGCCATTTGTGAAGGCCTGTCCTGCGTGTTTGAGTCATATGTGCCCGTGCTCATACCCTCTAGCTGGACATTGGCAAATATTCGCCAAAGTAGGGTTACACTTACTTTATCCCTTTTGTGTAGAAGATGTCTTAAACCAGTCTGAAAAAAAGTTGTGTATTTTTCCCCCTAAGTCTGAAGTTATTTTCCTCTGTTTATCTGTCAGTAGCAGCAGAATGTATGCAGCAACCTGTGGACATACTATAAAGATTTCCTTTGAAATCCCTGTGCATTGCTGATGTTTTCATATGCCAATTCAACATTTTCAACCATGAGATGTGGAATGCATTCGTTAAGGTTGGGATTAATTGTCTAGCCTTATTTATATAGGCCCTGTCTGGGAGAAAGCGGTGCCTGGGAAGAAAGTGCAACTCATCCCAGATCAGCAGATTTCCAGGAAAAAAAAACGTAAGGTACAAAATCCAAAACTGAACGATTCACCTCCCATTTTGCACAAAAAGAAAAGAATATGAAGTAGCAATGACTAATGCTATGTTCTTTAAGAAATAAAAATAGTTTAATATAAACATAAACAAACTCAGATTGATGGTGGAGCGCCAATTGAAATGGACACACATTCTCTCTTTTTTACGTTGGTCACCACAATCCAATTATTCCAGAATTACACTTTCTAGCACTGTTAGTTGTAAGGGAAGATCTGGTTAGCAATGATCGAGGCTGAGGTGATGTACAGATACAGTAGATAGGTCTCAGTAATATCTAGATCAGGGTCAGACTGGGGGGTGCAGGGCCCACCGGGGCTACTGCCCTAGGGGCCCCGCACTCCCTAAGGTGCTTAGCCAAAACCCCCGTACCTCCCAAAGGGGCCCCCACCGCACCTCCACCACCCGCTCGACGTCCTCCCCTGAGCGTGAAACTTACTTCACCTCAGGGGAGGGACACTGGCCAGGGTTCCACCATGTTTTTTTTTTTAAGTTCACTTTAGATGGCCTGCACCCTTTACTATGACAGCTGGAAAAATCAGGCAGTTTCTATTTTTCCTAGTGAGCTGAAATGTAGGAGCCTGGAGTGGAAAATAATCATTGTATGTGTTTAGGTAAATGCCAAAGCCTATGGCCTCCTTCATACATGTCAGGTAACTGATAATCAAAACTTCTCTTAGAAATTGCAACATTTTGATCAACTACCTCTATAGATCTCACTTTACTGGGCTTACATGTGGGGTGGAGGGCTTTACTAAAACTTTCGGATTTATATTTGTTTGAAACCACAAAAAAAATCATTTCCAGGAATGGCAGTCATTAATAAAAAGATCCGAACTGAAAAAGCACAATCGAAAAAAAAGTCATGAAAGCCACACTTCTTGTACGATAACCACGAACGCAACTTTTTTATATTGCCGCACAAGTGACAGTGTCAAAAACCTATAAAACCACAGAGCAAAGAAAGATCTTTCAGTTGTAAAGGGACATCTGCCACTGACTTCTACGTGAGCTCGATTTGCACACCCAAACCTGTGGCTGTAAATTTGCGCGCTTATGTGTGCTCACTAAATTACGCGAAAATGACGTGTTCCTGCAGAAGTGACGTCGCATCACAATCATATGGGTTTATGGCACTACTCCCTCCTCCTTTCCCCATTGGTTTATGCCTTCCTCCCCATTGGTTTATGCTCAATGTGCACCTATGCTCTTTGGGTCAGCTGTTTCTCATCTTAATCACCATTTTATGCATGTGATTTGACAGTATTAGGCTGATGCCACACGTGGCGTTTTTACGCTGTGTATTTATTAATTCTCTCGGCGGCTGAAAAACGCACGATATCATCATCCATAGAAATAACTTGAAAAGACTCGAAGTAAACCACACAAAGTGTAAATACGCTAGAAAGCGCCTTAGCACGGATTTTTCAAGTGTTTGCCGAAATACGGCGTTATTTGCACAGCAAGCTATTCCTATGTATACACAAAGGCAGCTGCCAGACCTAGCGGAAATACGCAGCGTTTTTTACTATTTCACACTATTAGCTCCATGGAAACGGGATTAGCTACGTCACCAGTACTAGGCTGAAAAACGCCATAGTTGGGGGCTGTGTGGATTGTGCGGCGTTTTTAGGCTGAGAAAATACACAGCATAAAAACGCCACGTGTGGCATCAGCCTAAGATTATGTTTTTAGATCACATTTTTATTGCTCCTGATGAAGCGTGGCAGACACGTGAAATGCATAGAGCTGTTTGTGATACGTTTTGTTCTGATCCAGATACTGTAAGTAGCCTGTACTGCAGCAGGGCTATTTTTAATAAAGGGTATTATACTATACTCAGTTTTATTTTTTGCTTTTCCAAATTGAATGGAGATCTTGAACCTACTTCTATCAACAGTGGTTTTTATTTACCTCTGCATATCTTAACTACCATCTGGTGAGTGTGCAACTACACCACACTGCCATTTGTGGATTTTATGTGCACTTTGTTATTATTTGGAGTTATAGGCACAACTCTTTCACTTTAGTTTCATTAACTTTTGAAACATATTGCACTATTTTGTATTTGTATTTGTATTTTTCATGCGTTCAACACATTGTTCTGCACATATTTTAATACCCATTCAAGAGGGGTATTTTCTTTGGAGGAAGCAGCAGGAGATTTGAGCACTATGATTATTGTCTACATTGAAGACTTAAAGTAATTAAGCACGAGGACACCTATAGCGCTGAGTATCACTCACAAACTTTTTTCTCCCTTTCAGCAGCTGAACTAGTAATTACAGGTTGGGAACACAAGAGCTTACCAAATATGTAAACTATAAGTGGCAGGGCCTGAACAATACCCTCCACCAAAAACTTAGTTGGGACCTATACATACCACCCTCTCTAACTCTACCAATAAGACTGTATGGGTTCTATGTAATAAAAGGCACTGAGTTTGCCTAGGAGCAGTTACCCATAGCAACAGACCAGCAGGTGTAATTTACTGGTCACCTGTTTAAAAGCAAACATCTTATTGGTTGCTATGGGTTGCTGCTCCTGGACAAACTTAGTCCTTTCTATTACATATGGGGCTTTTGTATAATGTAGGGTGGGGGCACTATTTATTGAGCTTGGATTGTGTACCTAAAGGTGGCCATACACAAGGTTACCAAATAAGCTGATCTTTCTAATGTGGGCAATATCAGGCTAATTTGATTCTTACACTCTAGGGCCAAGTGATCAAATTACTGTGATCAATTTTCAGCCAGATATTGGTCGGAATAGAATGTCGGAAAGATATGTTTTAAGCTCTTAACTCAAATTTTGATAAATCTGCCCCTACACATTCAAAGTGTCCATGTTAATACAAAAAAAAATTACCAACATTTTGTATTTCAAAAGTTTGCCTTGATCCTACAGTTGCTGTGGATTATGGAATCCATGTAGCTACAAGATTCAGTGTTCCCAGGTTACATGTAAACCTATGGTAAGACCCAAAATGTCAAACGGCAGCTGGCACTTAAACAGTTAAATATTCTGGTCGCCCTACTATAACACTTTTCACTGTTTCAGCTTCTCAGTGCCTTTTTATGAAAGACCCAAAACTTGTACCTCCATTCCACAGGTTTGGCCAAGCCAGTTCTTACTGTTTGACTTGAATGGATTTCTTAGCATGCCCTGTATGCAGCTACCAAGCTTGCTCCAACCAGAGTCCCCTCTAATTACATCTTGGCTGTGTGCACAAAATGTTTCTTTTGTGTGCACTTTTTTAAAACCGATGTGTGCAGTACAAAATGATGGGTTTTGACACAAAATTCTTTGTGCACACCACATGTGCGCTGGACTCAAAGTTGTGCACAGACTCAACATGCACAGAGGGAACAGTGCTGCCAGTTGTAAGCCCTGCACCATTTTCTACTTTAGGTTTGCCTGCAGGGTCAGACTGGGCCGGTTGGACACTGGGAAAAAAACCTGGTGAGCCCCACTGGCCCAGAACCTATCCCTGCTGGGTGGTCCAGGGCCCGCAGGTCCCTCTCTCCCAACGTGCCTAAGTATGCGTGCTCGGGAAAGGAGGTGGGGCCCGGGGGTGTGTGTGTGTGTGTGGGGACCACGGTGGGGTTCCCTTGGGAGGGTGTGGGACCAGACTAACCCTGTTTGCCTGCTACCTGTCAGAGGCTCACAGCATTTTTCATTAGCATGTTGCGTGCCAAAAAAAATGCCACATCAGTTCGTCACACAGGTCTATAAAACCTTTGCTAGAGTTTGCTGTAGTGCAGTCACAATGACCGTTCCCCTTTAATGGAGTAAAATTGCCTCAATTAAATTATTTCACGTACGAAACAACATTTAGTTAATGCTGTTTTGCACAAGGTCCTTAGGCATAAACCAAGAAACCTTACTGGGCAGAGAATCCAGTGACCATGGAGTATTATACCCAGGGTATTATTATTTTCTACTGTTATGTTCCGCAAAAAAACAACTGAATGTAACAGCACCTTCACATCACACTGCTGCTTTCATGTTCACATTTTTTCACTAAAACTATTTTTTGTTTTGACTGGGAAGAAAAAAAAGCAATTCTTCTTAATGGCAGGTGTCAGAGCTTTAAGCCCGGTCTGACCAGCTTTTCACATTTTTTTTTTTTCAACACAGATAACAATGTGGTTTCATCAACCTTTCAACTATATGACCGTCTTCATTGTTATAAACTGGCTCAAAGCTAGGTCACATGACTGTCCAAAAATTTGGAACAATAGCATAAAGGTTTGAGGCCTGTCAGCACCACTGCAATAACAGCAAAGAGGGGAAATAAACATCCCTCAAGCACAACACTCAATATATGTATTTAATGTATATACAATATCATACGGCAGCTGGGGGAGCAGGTATATAGGAGCCCTGGGCTGTGCCCACAAGGGGGTGGCTGAAATAGATTTTGCTGTGGGGCACTGTAACTTCTAGTCACACCACTGGGTACAATTTCCACGAAAAACCAAAGAATGCATTAGTAAGCAATACTTTCAGTCAAAGCATCTCACAGAGTTTGGAGCAGCCAGGCCACAATAGGTCTGCATAATCACTGGCCTTTATGAACTGGCTTATTAAAATGTGATCTTATATAATAATATAGTAATATTAACCTAAAAAGATAGTAAATCAAAGTTAATTTAGATATTTTTTTTGCATTATAAAAGAAAATAACTTTCTAACATAGTTTAAACATTTTCAGTGATTTAGGCTGATGCCACACGTGGCGTTTTTCCGCTGCGTTTTTTATCAGCCTAAAAACGCAGCACAAGCCACACAGCCCCTGACTATGGCGTTTTTCAGCCTAGTACTGTTGACATAAGCAAATCCCTTTTCCCTGGTGCTAATAGTGCGAAATAGCAAAAAACGCTGCGTATTTCCGCTAGGTCTGGCAGCTGCCTTTGCGTATACATAGGAATAGCTTGCTTTGCAAATACTGGCGTATTTCGGCCTATGCTTGAAAAATCCACGCTAAGGCGTTTTCTAGCGTATTTCCACTTTGTGTGGTTTGCTTCGCGTCTTTTCAAGTTATTTCTATGGATGATGATATCGGGCGTTTTTCAGCCGCCGAGAGAATTAGAAAATACGCAGCAGAAAAACGCCATGTGTGGCATCAGCCTTAAAAGTTATTCATAACTGTAATTGGCCTCTTGCCCTCCTTTACAACCTCTCTAGGATAAAGTCCAAGACCTCTTGACATGTCTTATGCATCGAAGAGTTCGGAAAGACATAGCCACGTTTCTATTGGTTAAACCCATAATCGGACTCACCAACTCACAATTGAGACTCCCCAACCATGTACTGACTGCAGTCCGCATTTCTATAGCATCCAAGTGGAAAACACCAGCCCTCCCAACATAGGAATTGAATAGGAATTTTGAATATAGGATTGCCTTTCTTCACAATAAGATACATAAAGGACTGTATGGGAGCTTCTTTCACTTACATAAAGATGATAAGGACATGTAATAACAACCATTATCACCGTGTGATAATTGAAACCAGCAGAACTTATGTTTTATATGTTTTGCATTATTACCTATTCTTTTAAAAAAACAATAAAAATATAAATTACAAAAAAAAAGAAAGTAGGTCTGCCTCTCACTAAACTACTGTATTTACATGCAAAAAATAGACTATCCCAAGATAACAAGAATGGAATATTTTGTTTTTCCTATACAATCGCAGGCACCATTTTAGTTGCCTCTATGTTACTCAGGGGCGGGCCAAGCCTAGAGGAGCAGGCAACCCGTCTGGCCCCCCCCCCATGCATGCACGCACAATGATGCAGCAGGGCAGGGCCTGGGGGAAACTGCAGTAACAGGCACCAGCTGCATGGGGCAAGAGAGCCAATTCTAGGGGTAGGCAGAAGAGGTACCTGCCTAGCACCCCACCACCATTGCTCCCTTCTGCCTACCCCTAGTTCCAGCCCTGAAGACACTTACCTCTGGCTTTTCTACGTACGGCACTCACTTCCCCCAACCCTACCTGCTGACCAAGTAGTCGTGACCTAATGCATGATGTCATTTAGCCTAATGCCACACTTAGCGCATGGCGCATACTTTTGGCAAGCCAGAAAACGGTGGGCGACAGTACGCACCATACGCTCCTACCTGTGCCTGTACCCGAATAAATTGAATACATTCGGGTGCAGGCACATGTAGCCAATATCTACATAAAAACACCAGACTTCGCATTTGCTCTTGTTTTTATGTGGATATCGGCTACATGCGCCTGCAGCAGTGTGTATTCAGTTTATTTGGGTGCAGGCACAGGTAGGAGGAGTTACAAGCGTATGGTGCATACGTAAATATGCGCCATACGCTTCGTGTGGCATTTGCCTAATGTAATCATTAATGACAGGGCTGCTTTTGTAAGTAATTGTCACTTGAAGTTCCTAAACCGGACTGTTTTGCAACCTGACTGTCCCTTCTCAGCCTGTCAGGTATAGCTCGAGGGTTTAAATTCCAGGAAATTCCCTACCAGTCAATTCAACTGAAGACGCCACTCGGTTGAGTGGTGAAACGTTTTCAAGGAATAACTGAGAAAAGTCCAGTTGATTCTACAGATACTGTATAATTGACTCAAGGTATATCTTTGAATGTTCCCTCTAAGGGTAAGGCCCCCATGGAGCATTGGCTAAAATGCTCTGCCATTTTTTTTCAGCCTGAGAGAAAGTGATGGGCAACAGATCCTGCAGGAGGAAACTTTGAGCGACTTTGCAGAACCAAAGCAATGCAATGGTCTTCCTATCGGTGACTCCTACTTTCACCGGTGGAAAGGCATTTCGGAAGTGGTTAGTCGCCCGCAATAGCAGGGATTTATCGTGGGTGACTCTCCATGGCTCCTTAGCCTCAGGGTTTTATTTCTGCTACACGGTTACCTGAATTTGTTTGTGAAGTTTTGATCAGTTTTAGCGATTTGGTAGAATTTTTACCATCTTACATTTCAAGATGCATCTTGGAACGTATATATGTCAATTATCTAAAACAATCTTGATCCTGTTAGAAATGGACTACATGTTAGCCTTATTACCCACAGAGCGGTTCAGTAGTCCGCAATAAATCTCTGGTATCGCAGGCAACTAATCGCTTTTCCACCGGGAACAATATGAGTTGCTGATGGAAAGCCCATCCCACTGATACAGTATTCTGAAGTAACGGCAAGTTTTCTCCTGCAGGCAACTTCACATGACTTCTATTGTTGGCAGTGGAAAGCCATTTGCGAGTGACTAGTCGCCCACTCCGTGGGTCCTTAGCCTTTCGCCTTTACAGCGACAATACTCAACTACGTCTAGCACAGGTATTGCCCATTTTAGAGATTAATATCCATAAAATTATAATGCTCAAGATACACATTTTAGCATAACTTTATTGCTTTTGCATAGCCCCAATTATCAATATTTTGAGCAAAGTCACTGACAAGTCACACTGTAGAAAAACCAAATGCAAAAAGCATTTTGGGTAATATGAAATTATTCACACCAGGATCAATCATTTATTCACATAGCACAGGCAATCAACAGACCTTTACAGCAATCCGTTATAAGCCTGCGCTTTACCAACAGCATATTAATAGAGCAATAACAAGATGAATGTGAAACTGCTACAAGTTTAGGGGGACTTGACTTTACAAGCACGTACCACTCTTTTACCCCAACCATTAACAAAGGAACAGATTAAAGGTTATTACCCCACCATAAGAAATGCACATTGTATCATTTTCAAGGAACATCTACATTCCTTTCTAGTCAAAAGAAGAGTAGATTAAAGGTGATGTTTGCAACCTGAGAATGGGCAGCTTTGCCATAGCTGCTAGAATGCAAATCTTTGGAGGCATGAATATGGAAGCTGATAAATATCCTGCAGCCACTTTTTTCTTCTGAGGTAGAACTTAAAATGCTAAATTTTTACCACGTTGAATGTTTTGTGTTTATACTGACAATTTTATCATTCTATCTTAATGGACCTGGATCTGAGCAAAGAAACCTAAACAAGATTGCTTACTGTAATAAAATGACATCTGTGCTAAGCATCTTTAACATCTGGGAGGAACAGAAGTAAATAAGCCAAGCAGCTGCAGGTCTGGTGTACCAGGCACCCACACTTCAAGCACTTCACTAACCTTAAGTCCAGGTTTACAAAAACATAAATCCTTTTAAATTGGGTTTGTCTGGCTTTCATTGCTGCTATCAAGCTTATGTCAACCAACAAGCAAGCTCTTAAGAGGTTGTCAAGTGACTTCACTTCAAGTAGTAAATTAAAATAAAAAAAAAAAAAAGATAAAAATTGCCACAATACTTAAAATCTGTGGATTAAATGAATGGTGGAGTTAAGGCTTCATTTGAATGTTCCTTTAGCCCTCTTGTGATGGGCTAAAGGAAGATTCAAATGAAGCCTTAACCCCCCCGTTCATTTAATCCACAGATTCCAAAGGCTAATGATTCCCCATTCTGCCTATATGGCTTCTCTACCACAGGACTAGCTGTTCTGCACTGGGCTTGTGTTTAGAACAAATGCAGCTCTAGATACTTATGGAACATACATGTCTTTATGAACATGATGCTACATCACAAGTGCACGCAACATTCCTTGTCAGTATATTTACTTTTAAGCGTATAAATGGGAGCTGATCTCTGCACATGGTAATCAATGCTGCTATTCACGGTTGGTTACTTACTGGTTTAATCATGCACTGCATCTACAGTATTGTGTGTTTTTTTTATTATTTATATTTGTACCATGCTTCTAGTTTCCTTTTGTCACAGGGTAGTTTAAGATAAGTGTCCTGTCAACAAACAAATCTAGTTTGGCATGTCAACCTCTGCAACGTTTCCCAAGAAAGTTCCCAAATGTGCACGATACAGTTACCAAAATAACATGCTGCCCATACACTCGGCTTTGGAATATAAGTAGCTTTTCCACTCACTTTTGTTTCTCTAAAACAGGGATCCCCAACCTTTTTTACCCATGAGCCACATTCAAACATAAAAAGAGTTGGGAAGTAACACAAGCATAAAATATGTTCCTGGGGGAGCCAAATAAATACTGTTATTGGCTATTTGGTAGCCCCAAATGGACTTGAAGCCTACAGGATGTTCTGTTTGTCTGTACATCTGGTTTCTATGCAACTAAAACTTGCCTCCAAGCCAAAAATAAGCCCCTGCTTTAAGGCCTCCGTGAACAACATCCAAGGGGTTGGAGAGCAACATGTTGCTCACGAGCCACTGGTTGGAGAGAGCCACTGGTTGGAGACCACTGCTCTAAAACACAAAACACATTAAACTGTAGACATTGGTTATCCTGTTTAGGGAGCTGTATTTAAGGGTAGATATTTTTTATTACTTGAAGCTGCCATACTTACCATATTTTGCCAGGTAAGCAGTGACCTCTGCTGGCCAATGTGTAGAAAACACACCTAAATTTGTCAAGTATTTAGTTCCAACCTTCACAGATACTAGAGAAACAGTTTCAAAGAAACATTTCTCACTATTGTCATATGCCTTCAACAGTTACTGCAAAGCAAACAGCATTTAAAGGGACAGTACACTAACCAATCATGGAGGCAGAACAAACAATGCTTTGTGTAGCTTTCCTTGCCAAGTAAGACAAGGTTTTTCTCATGAGAGCTGCCTATAGCTAAACACTGTACCTGGTAAATTTGCCCAATAGGGGGCACTTTTAATTTCATTTTCAGACAATGAGCTTACCTTATTAAAGCATTAACCTTGCTTTCCACTCAAACCTGTATTTAGGCACACTGTGCATATCGACATGAAAATGTGGTGAATTCACTTAGTGTGCCCTAATCTAATTAGAACAATCAAGAAACCTGTTTACCCCTAAACCTGCATAGATCAGCCTGAAATGCCTGCTTTTATGTTTTTCAGGCTCTCAGGCTGATGCTGTGCTTGTCAGTACAGCAATGGGGGCTGCAGATGAGAGTGCATCTTTTACCCAATCTTCACTACAGTGGCTGAAGTACAAAGCAAAATACAATTACAATACAAAGACAATACTAAACTGTAATTAATCAAAGCAAACAATTCCTATTAAAAAAAAACCATATCTTTGATAACTGATACAAAAATAAATCCTTCCTATAAACAAGCATTATCTTGGTCTTAGGTGCAGTTTCTTATTCTTTCCTTTCTACCTGTCATGGTATTTGTACAGTCCATGCAGCTACCTTCAAGGGATAGTTACAATTTTCCAATGTGTGTCAGGGCAAAAACACTATTTCCTAGGTATGATTATTTTCTTTCCCCACAAAACCCTTAATTTTTGCAGTATGGGTGCACAAAATAGCAGTTTTACATCCAGACATCTTTGGTGAGTCAAATCTCAAAGTCTGGGTGGCTGTATCATCAAGAGTAAGTTTTGTGAGGGGTGGGGTATTCGCCAAAGAAATCCAATCCTGGGTTTAAGATACCATTTGAAGAATGCTGTCACCGGAAAACGTTTTTATTTTTAAAATGCATCAGTTAATAGAGCTTCTCCAGCAGAATCCTGCATTGAAATCAGATTTTTAAAAGCGCAGATTTTTTTTTTTCATATTTAATTTTTAAATTTCACATGGGGCTAGCCATATTCTTTATTTCCCGGGGTGCCACAGCCATGCAACTTGTGCTCTGATAAACTTCACTCTCACTTTACTACTGCACTGCAAGTTGGAGTGATAATCCCCCCTCATTTTTCTCCACCCCCCAGCAGCCAATCAGCAGCACAATAGGAAGGTAGAAAGATAGCAAGTTCCTGACACCTGTACTGCTAAGGGTGAAGACACACAGAGCTACTTAGTAGCAGCTACTTGTCAAAGCTATGAAACCACAGAACTTACCCTGCCATAGACAATACTGAGAATTGCTTCCTTTGAAAATACACTTGGAGACAGTTATCAGTAAAGTCTATTTCTGTAGCCGTAACAAGTAGCTGCTACTAGTAGCTCTGTGTGTCTTCACCCTAAAAGTGGTAGCGGATATGAGAATAGCATTCAATAGTAAAAACAAGTCCAGCTCATGACTTTTAAAGTTCCATGGGAGTAGAAGAAACAATAGGTTAGATGAAAGCAGTTCTAATGTGTAGCGCTGAGATGGCGCCTACACAAATACATTTTTTTGGTTCAAGAATGAAATTCTAAATGGTAGAATGAATAATTTGTAATAAAAAGATTACTATGAATCATGACAGAATACCTTTAGGAACTAAATTTGCAGGGGAAGTGTATGGCAGAATCAATCACGAAACAAAGCAATTAAAGAAAATGTATAGAAAGCCTCCTAACTCAATTACAGCGTGCAGACAAAGTACATTAAATTATATCTAACATTAACTAAAGACTTAAGGTAATCGTACTTTTAATAAATATGAACTTTAAAATTACAACAGTTTCCCTCGAAGGACAAGGATGGCATTAAAAGTATATGAAACACTTGTTCCACATCGTAGTAGGCAGTTTGATTAATAAAGACACAGACTGAGGTAAAGAAAACTTATTACAAACTAGTTGCTGACTTTCTAACTGAACAACACATACAAGTGTGGCAACATTTATTCAGACAGATCCTCCTTACATAAGATATTAATCCCTGAATGACTGCATTGCATATATAGTTATATATATATACAAAAAACATTACACAGTAGGCCTGAAGCACTACATACAAGTTTCATCCTAGTGCCGCTGTCTGTTCATGACAGATAAAGAAGAATGTAGAGGACTTCATTTTCAGACAATATTTTGCTCCCGTGTGTGTGGTTTAAAGGAGAGAGAAAGTATACCTACATGTTAACTCGCAGGCAGATGCAAACAGCAATCTGTAAATCTGTGTTTGTAATGTCAAGTGCTTTTCAATTAAAGATTCACTGTGGCTGGCTAGAGGCAAGGGAAAGAAGTCATTTAGCCACACCACGTTAAAAAGTGATTGGCTGGGAGTGCAGTAACAAAACAATGAACTATATACATGGAAATACAATCAGTATAAAGCAGTTCCCCCCTTTTAAATGAAGCTAACTTACAAATGCAATTTTACAACATTACCTCATTGGGCAAAATCAAAATAACGACTTCAAATGCTAGCAAACCAGTCTTTATGGAAAAGAAGGTGGCTTTTCTTCCCACGGTCCATTACAGTTTTATACTGTGCAGGCACTTTTAGCTGCTTTATTTTCACTGGGTCATTAAAGGAATCACAGATAATGAATAAGGACATGGTAATGTTTTAATCAGGGTGGGGAAAATAAGACGGGAGGAAGGCAAATAAAAAAAAAGGAAAATTAAAGGAGGGAAAAAAAAAAAAAAAAAAATTTTCACATGTATAGATAGCTTCACCGTACAGTACACAGGTATTAACAACATTTTCAATTCTCTAGTTTTTGGTACAGATGATGGAATCTCTCTATATCAGCTTACAGGGCTTCCCAAACTAAAATTAAAACAATGCACTAATACTAAGAATTTTAAAAACCAATGCTGACATGGCATACTCTAGGTTTAACCGGTGCAATTCACACCCAATTGTCCATTTCAAGAACCCAGCATGGCTCCTTTTTCATGGCGTTTTCCAACAGTAGAACTGTATAATGAGAATAACTGTTTATCAGGGGAGGGTGGGGAAGCACATGGCACATTCTCATTGAGATTCTGTAATGTAAAAACTTACAAACATAGCTAAATCAAATAAATAATAATAAAAAAAAAAAAAAAAAGAGCTGTGTATTTGTGTGTGCTATGTGTCCTAAAATTCACTACAAGGAAAATGGCAAAATGTCACACACTTATTTACATTGTCGTACCCACTCTGGGTACTCTGCTACAAAACTCATAAAATACACGGGGAGTAAACATAAAAATGTTTAACTCTTATTTCTTAATTAGTTCTAGCAGCTTGACTATCTAATGCTGTTTTTCCTTTTTTTTGCGACTGCTCAATAATTCCCAAAATTTAGTCTGTATCTTCATCCAGTTCATTACTGTTTTCATCATAAATATCCTTTACTAGAAGAACCCGTATAAGCATGTTTTCCAAGGTGTTCCGATCCAGGGAGGAAGAGGAGTACCATATAGTGGAGTCAGTCAAGGCAGAACTTTCTGGTTTCAGATAAAATATGTCCATTCTCTGATTCAGATTCTCTGGGCTGAGTAAAAAAAAAAAAAAGTAAAAAAAATAATTTCTTTAATATTCTCTCACCTACACAGTGCAGATTAACATTTTAAAGGCTGAGGCTCAAATATTGTAACCCATAGATGTTGAAGACAATAAATCTTACAGCACTGACTATCAAAGAGTTGAATGCTAGGACCATACATTTTATCTTCCAGGGGCTCCATGATCTATGCAAATCAACTCCCACTGTGATGACCCTCCAGGGCCTAATAAATATGGGAAGGCACCCAAGCCTACCCACTGCAGGTTTCTACATATATGTGAAAATACGGTTTACGTTATGCTTCATTTTAAAACTGTTTTGCAACTTAAGGCTCAGCTATTCTTGATTCTTGGCCCAACATACATAAATCTGGAAGGTGGTGGCAGGTCCTATAGAGCTAACATTTTGTGCCTTCTACACAATATGCTAGCTCTGTACTGGGGCTGACCAAATTTCCCAATATTAGGTTGTCACACTAATTAAATAAACTTCATCAAAAACAAATATCAATATAGTTACTATATTGGGGGGGGGATAACAGTGTTAATATTGATACATACCTTTTGGAGAGATAGTACTCAAAAATTTTCACAGGGCACCGAGAAGAATCAGCTGTGTTTTCAAGCTGCTCATATACTGGTTCTTCATCCTCGTGCTTTCTTTTGCCTGGGGTGATTTTATCTTCAAAGGATAAAAGAATAATTATCACTAACCTATGCTTATGATGAAGAGTTTTAAAGAAAAAAAACACTTTCCTGTAGGTTTACCTTACATTTAATGTTAGTGTCCATTATTAAGTATAAGGATGTGAGCTAACTTAAAGGGGTGGTTTATATTTAAGTTAACTTATAATACGTTATAAAATACCCTATTCCTAGCAGCTTTGCAATTGGTTTTTTAATTACTTGCTCTTCTGACTCTTTCCAGCTTACAAAGAGGGGTTGCTGACCCCAGCAGCCAAAAAACTATTGCTCTTTGAAGCTACAATTTCATTGTTGCTACTTTTTATTACTTATCTTCCTATTCTGGCCCGCTCCTATTAATATTGCCATCACTCATACAAACCACTGCCTGGTTGCTATGGTAAATAAGACCCTAGCAACCAGATAGCTGCTACACAAAACAAAATAACTGAAAAATCATAAAAAATAGGAATGAGACAAATGAGAATGAGGTAATGTCTACATCACACTTAGGGGCTGATTTACTAATCCACGAATCCGAATCCTGAATGGGAAAAAATCGGATTGGAAACTACCATTTTGCGACTTTTTCGTATTTTTTGCGATTTTTCGTAGCCGTTACGATTTGCGCAAATTGTCGCGACTTTTTCATAGTCATTACAAATTTCGTGAATTGTCGCGACTTTTTCATAGCCATTATGACTTTCGTGAATTGTCGCGACTTTTTCGTATTGAGCTTGAAAAATTCGTGACAATTCGCAGAAAAGGCCACAGAATACCGATCATTACGAAAAAACCGCATTCGGACGCTTTTCGGACGTTCGTGGATTATTAAATGTGCCCCTAAAAGTTCATTTAAAGCTGAACTACCCCTTTAATATTGTTTTCACAGAAAGTAGTGTGTGCACTCATATTGATTCCCATTTTTTCGGAAGGAATGCAGGTGAAGAACTGATGAATGTCGTTAAAATAAAATCTCTTAAGGCAGCTTTTATCAAATATTAATGTACATACAGTGATACTGCATTTTACATAATTTTTTGTGGTCCCAAAGCATTTCCCAGATTTCAAATTATACCTTTTGAAAACCTTAAAATGGGGGTTCTACTGTATGTTGACAGGCAATGTTCTGCACATACAACTAGCATTGGTAAACTGAACCAAACAAATCATTTATAGAAAAGCTAGATTAAACTTACCCTCACTGTCACTTTCACAAAGTGATGACACTTGGTACTGAAGACAGGCTTTACTTTCATTGGTTAGAGGATTGCTTTTCTGTTGTCTAAACACATTGCCAAATGAAAGTCTCAAGTGCTGTTCTACAGTTTTTAGGTTGAAATACTTAGTATTGAAATATAACAAGGTAAACAGAAGGGACATAGGAGACTGGGTTCCAAGTTGATCTAGTCGCCACAGATATTCTTCTTCAACCCGTGGAAAAATAGATCCTAAATCAAGGAAAGCAAACAATTAATATATGATCCAGTTGGTAGGTTTTATGGCATGGAACCTTATTCATTGTGCCTCTAAGCTTTGCAAACAGGATATTCTTTATAAATGTATTTCTAGGAAGTGCTTTATAGTTATTGCTCTTATGGCCCCCCTAGCTTTTCAGGGGTCACTAAAAGTCGTAAATACCTCAATACACATTACACAAAACAGATCTGTAAAACACCTGAGTTTTAGCTGGAAAAGATTTGCCATTAAATATAACAGCTTTGCAAAGAAACTGGCAATTTACTATTAAATCCCTTACCATCTGGAAGAATGCTAGGCTGCCAAGTTCTGACGATTTTGTTGAACTCTTCTCCAAATGCATGGTAGTCTGGGTCAAAAAATATATTGTCTTTTCTTTTGCAGCTGGACAAGAACTAGACAAGAAAAACACTTGATTTAGAAATTTACAACAAAAGCTTTGAAAACTGTTGATAGCAAAAATCCCTTTAATATAAACATATCTAAAGATAAATGTAAACTTTCGGGAACACTAGCCCAAAGCTAGACATCCAGATTGCACAGTATTTAGCCGATGTTGAGAACACAAGGGGCATATTTATAAAGCTATAGTAGAAAAGCGAGGTTAGAATACTGCACATATTACAACTTCTATACCATGTAAAGCTATATACACGAATCAGTAACCAAATCGCTGTGTTAAAATGAGTTGAAAGGCTACTTGCATTTTACTCAATATCAGCCCCTATGGCAGAACCTCTCACTGACTAATTCTAAGGTAAAGTAAAATTAAGGTGTAAATTTGTAACATAAAAAAGTCAATATGTAAATTTTACACCTATATTTCAGAAACGCTGTGTAAAATCAGAATACACAGCCTTATTCTACACTATATATATATATATATATATATATATATATATATATATAAAAATGGAAAGCGTCGGCACTCACAGGATTCTCACGATAGTACTCACGGACAATAAGTCATAGTTAGATGCAATAAGGTGAGGTTTGATTGATAAACCTCACCTTATTGCATCTAACTATGACTTATTGTCCGTGAGTACTATCGTGAGAATCCTGTGAGTGCCGACACTTTCCATTTTTATTCCATTTATTCCATATATATATATATATATATATATATATATATATATATATATATATATAAAATGCAGAGTGAAGAGCACACCAGAATTTAAATGCAATACCTGGCTGCCAGAGCAGCAGAAATGGAATAAAAATGGAAAGTGTCGGCACTCACAGGATTCTCACGATATATATGTATATATATATATAAATATATATACATATATATATATTATATATATATATATATATTTATTATCTATTATTATCTTAATAATCCCGTTAGTATTAATGTATTCTACTGTACAGCGCTGCATACATAAGTAGCGCTGTATAAATAAAGATATACATACATAATATTGGATACTATACAAACAACTGACCTCCTGAATCCCAAGACACAGGTAGTAGATGCTGTCAGGTGCATAGATTTTACCATTCGGTCTTCGAATCTCATTGACAAATCTTGCCAATAAGCAACTGAGCTCACTTGGACTGTGCTGCAGGAGTTCCTCTTTTAATTTTACAGACTTTGCTAAAATAAATAAATAAACAAGTTTCAGGCTGCAGACACACAGTTGCAAAAGGGTATGTGCTGTATTTGAGGTCATAGCAATAAAACAAAGAAACAATCTAAAATGAAAACTAGGAAATGCACAGCTATACTTACTGAAGCTTGGTTCCGTTGTTGGTGATAACTCATCGCTACTTGTGTTCTGTGTTTTTAACCAGTGCTTCCAAGCATTCATGCCATAAGAATACTTAAAAGGGAAAATACATTCTGAGTTTTCGGAGTGATCATCAGAAGTTTGGTAATCTGAAATGGCCTTTCTTTTCTTCCCCTGGAAAAATAATGCCGAAGGATACAGTTAAAAACAAAACATTTGCAAAGAAATGTACTGTGTGAACAGGCCAAAAATTTGATTTTTTTTTTCAGGTTAAATCTGCACAAACTTACACACACAAGCTTAATTACCTATGCAATAAAGTGTTAATGAAAATGCCTGGAACTTCATAAAATAAAATATTTTCAATGACTGTCCACATGTCATCATACTATGGGGATGACATATAGTAACAGAGTTTCCTGTAGAGGAAGCAGCACAGGCGTTGTGTAGCCAGCAGTTAGGGTTATGACACCTGGGACATGATGTGAATCACTTCCTATTCACTTAAAAATGCATGCTACCCTAGCAATAAGCAGCATGATACAATAAAGGCCATTGCTCAAAACTGCTTTAAATGTAAAAACTAGCTTTTGTAACACTCAAGAATTTTTGCAAAGAAGATATACTAGAATGTAATCATTGCAACCAGGTCAGAGTCACACAAGCCTGATTTATTGATGTGCATGCTGATAAGAACAGCACTTAAAACAAGAACTACTTAAACTGGGACAAAAAGAGCACTAGACTTAAAAAAACAAAACAAAAAAAACCCTGCAAGTTTTCAAGGAGATTTATGTTCCCTTATGTAAGGAGATGTTCTTTGAAACCCAAGTGTGTGACTGGTTTCTGCAGTACAAGCGCTCCAGTATTATTATAGAATTGGCAACACCCATCAATCCCCTCGCCCAAAATAAATATCTAAACAAACCTTTTTAAAGCACCTTGGCTTAGGCTGCTCCTCACATTCTTCTCCCAACACAGGTGGCAAAGGAAACTCATTTTCAGTGTCAAGTTCTTCTGCAGCTGAAAAAGCAATTGTTATGAAAGCTCTATAAACTGTACTATGCCTTTACAGAGAGATCTATTTTATACTTTAAGTGAGACAGTATCCTATGCAATGTAAGAATAATTTCAGAAAGCTCTCATCTCAGAAAGCTACAAAGTTAAAACTGATCCAATCCGCTTGCTTACATAAAGCTATAGGTTCAATGAAAAGATGATTAATTGAAGCAGAGACAGCAAGATATGGGAGAGGTACGTTCTGTGCAATTTAAAGTGACAGTTCACCTTTAAGTTTAGTTTTATGTTAATATAACATTATAGAATGCCCTGTTAGCAACTTTTCAACTAGTCTTTTTTATAGCCGAAATATTGGCCTTTTCAGCTTTCAAATATGCACCATTGACAGCTAGCAGCAAAAAAAAAAAAAAAAAAAAATAGTAATAGACTATTGCTCTGCAAGGTGGTAATTTTATTGCTATTGTTACTTTTTTATTACTTATATTTCTACTTATATTCCTTATATTACTTATATTTCTATGCAGGCTTATAGAAATACTCATATTTCTATTCCTCTCCTATTCAAATCTGTCTCTTGTTCTGACCACTTCCACTTTATACTGGCAATAAACACATTCTGGCAAATACAGTTTACATGAATACAAGTTTCTGGAACTGCAACAAGCCAATCAATCAACATTTTAAACAACAGAAACAGCAATAACGTACCTCTTGGGAAATCAAGTTCGATATCTAGATCTGGCTCATACTGTATATCAGGCAAAGCAGTCTTAACTTCAGAACTGCAACACTTAGGGTCTTCTTCTTCTGCTTTTTCTTCTACCCTGTCTTCCTCTGTACAATTAAAATATAATAAATTAAGCCGGGCACTTAACAGCTCACTTTGGCACTTTGGATTCAGAGTTAATCAACATTACATACTTGCAAGACTAATATCTTGTCCTTCGGCTTTCTCTTCCTTTACTGGTTCTGTTGTCATCGCCATGTCCGATTCAGCAAGTTGAACTGGGCTCTTGCTTAATAATTCTTCTAACTGCTCAGTGAATTTTTCATTTTCTTTTAAAGAGCCTGGCAGGAAAATTGGAACAGGTATCTAGACAAAGAATGCAGTATTATTAGAGTTAATGTCACTCATAATGGAAAGGTGGTTTACCAGATGTTTGTCAATGTGTCTTTTGTATAATGAAATAAATAATTTTACCTAAGCAATGTGTGGTAGCAGACAACACCTTTAATTTTATTTAATCATTGAGAGTGGTCTACTTCAGAAACTTCAGACCCCAGGAACAAAGGTCTGTTTTAAATTGGTGATACTGGTATTTTTTTGTGAAATTCCAGCTCAAAAAAAAAAAAAAAAATCTAGCAGATATGTCTTGATTACAAGCTGGCTATACACGTCTCATATTGGCTGCTGATTTGACAGATGACAGACCAGTGCTGGGAGACCAAAACAACGGCATCCTCGACTGATAACAGATTGGGCTGGTTGGAGGTGAGGCAAGGACCACATTGGATTGTAGATACAGTCCAATGCCAATTGATCTATTCAAACCAAGTCCCTCAATCAATCAAATAATTGGTAAATTACTTGGGTTGTCGAAGTCAGAAAAAAGAGACATTTGTTGACCTCAAAGGAGCAGATTTTACTGGCCTTTTACTGTAGTTAAAATACAGTATCATCATTAGTGGCACCTTGTCTGTTGCTGAAGAGACAATTGAGCAGCAAAGAAACAATGATGAAAGTGCCCTCAATTCTGAGCTAAAGATAAAAATACTTTTAAAAGGGGAGAGGAGAATTATACCATAACCCCCATTGCAGGTACATGCTGTGCATACTTTAATGCATGTATATTTACATGTGTATGCATATTTAAAACTGCATCTACCAAATGTTTTTTTCATCCATCTTAAATGTTCTAGATCTAATAATACAGTTTAGCATTTCAGTTATTCCTTTGCACCTGCATAAATATGTAACCATATATAAACAATTCCTGCCTCACATAACACTTACTGGAAGTGGGATAAAAGTGGGAGCTGGAACATTCTGACTGTAAAGATGCACAGGCACTGGAACATACACAGGAACAGGAATAGGCACTGGGACGTACTTTGTATTCACATCTTCCTCTAAAGAACAAATTAACATGTCATAAAGACTGAGTTAGCTCTACCAAGTAAAACAGAATAAAATACATCAGAACACCAGAACACTAAAACATGAAGTATTTCAATGCCCAAAAAAGTAGTCAGATCTTTTCAATTTACTATTCTAATTATAAGTCATTCTTGCTACCACAGAATTGTTTTTTATTTTAAAGATAACCTATTGTGTCTTTAACGAGCACAGATAACATGGGGTTTTACTGAATGCAAAATAAATGTGACCGGACCCCAAATAAAACCTGTATCTAATGTAACACAGCCCTTTCCTACACTGTCTGTTTCCATAAGGGAGAAGCAACCATGCTGTTCTTCAAACATGTTCCTGATACTAAAGTCGCTTCCACTACTTAAGGAAAAAAAAAAAAAAAAAGGGGGAAGGGGGGGGGGGGTGAAGAAATATAAGATAGGAGGAATTCATAACTGTGGCATTCAAGATTGGCAAGTACAATCTACACAAATGTAATGGAATAAAACAGTAAATTAAAAAAACAAGTGGGTAAGCATTAAACTATAGCTTATTCTATGAAAATTGGAATTTCAGAAGCAATATTTCATCTACTCTGCAGGGTCTACTTACTCAAAAGTGTCCCTCAGGATCTCTTATGCAGAAACCAACTATCCAGAAAATTCTTAAATATGTGAAATACCATCCCAACTAAAATTCATTTTAAGTAAATCATTAGAATTTTTTTTAACAATTTCCTTTTTCTCAATGGTAGCTAAGCAGCATAAATTCAGATTGGTAGCAAAACAATCCTATGGGCTTTTTAAACATTTTTAGTAGACTTACGATACTATAACTTATATTATGGAAAGATCCCTAACTAGGAAAATCCCAGGTTTCAAGCATTCTGGATAATGAATCCTATACTAGTTCTTTTATTTGACAACTTTGTGCTGAAGACACAGCTTTCTGAAGTAGTGTGACACTGCATGCCTACCGACAGAAAGGACCCCATTGCCATTTTTTTTAGCCAATTAGAAAATGAATACAATAAAAGTTCAAAATTACATATAAATCTTTGTTTTACAATGTCATGTCATTCCCTGTGGTCAGAGCTTGACTGTTGCAAATTCATCAGGACAATGATCTAAAGAATGTTTCTGACCTATTTAGGTAAGACACATGAAGCCAGAGATGATTAAGAGGTACCAGCCAGCACCTTATTGAGCTCTTGTAGGAAGAGCTACAGAATGTAAAAGGTCTGCCACAAAGGGCCCTGAATAGGATTTCTGATCATTTTAATGCTACCGTGGTGAATAAAAAAAAAAAATTCACTGGCTTGAGCACTCAGACTTCTGTTCTACCTCAAACTAAAGTACATTCTGGATTTTCATTTTTGTAAATGTCATATGGGCAGCCATTCAAGCTGAACAGGGCAAAAAGGCACAGGTTTGCATAGCAGGTAATGGATTAGCTCTCTAAAATACACTGGACTACAGGCTGAAAACATCTTTTATATAAAAACATGTGTTGCCAAGAAACCGTTTGTTTGTAGTAGGGATGCACTAAATTTACTTTTTTTTTTTTTTTTTTTAGCATTCAGCCCATTACTGATGGTTCACAAAGCTTTCGGCCAAATCCAGAATCAAAACCAAACCCTAATTTGAATTTGCAAACTAGTATAATGTTGAAAAAAATTAAGCACGCAAAAAAACCTGTCTCTTTTCATTGTCACATGATCTAAAGTGACATGATTTTACAGGTTCAGATTGGATTCATCCACATATTTTACAAAAACCTGCCCTGATTTTTTCCCTGACAGCAATTACTCTTCAACAAAATGTTTTTGGAGGTAGAAGCTCATTGTGGTGGATTGTATCCTTACTATCTGAATCTGGTTCAGTTAATAAGATTGCACCAATAATGGTATCAACACCAGTAAGCTGTGAATGGTTTGCTGTTCAATGAGAAAAAAAATGTTGGCAATAGCTTTTAATGATGAAATATTTAATAACACGTATGCATGTATTCTATATGCAACCTTACCTGTCTGGGAGGTTTTTGTCTGCATGTGAGGCTTGCAGTAAGTGGCCTTTGTCATGGACAATGGTTTGCACAGAACAGCTTTATTTTTCATGTCTTTTGTCATAGCAGGAGATGCGGATAAACTTGCTCCCTGTAATATACATCCATCTTTTAGCTGGGACATTTAAGGCTTCAACATTTCTCTTTTTAATTTACTATACGCAGATTAACTATTTTGTGCAATCAACAAGTATATGTTTAAAGAAGGTACCTGAATTCTTGTCCGTGCAGTCTGAGAACCCTGATCTACAAACAAATACAAACACCACTAAGCATTTTACTCATTAAAGAAAACCTATGGTGTGAAAAATATGAGTGGGCCAGTGCATTATATTATATATTATTCTTAAATATAGAAGGAACTTAAAAAAAAGGTTGATTTAAAGAAAATTTCTGAAAATACTACTAGTCCCGCCCATCTGCACTGTACAATAGGAACCAATCAGCGTCCCGATTAGAAAATGAAGCCCGTCTTTGCTTGTGTGACTGATTTGCAATCCCCTTCTTACAGTGCTTCTGGCAGGGACCGTTGGGACACGCCCACCCCTCCTTTAAAGGAAAAGTAACACTAAAAAATTTTAAGTAAAAAATCTATTCTACCCTGCTCCAATAATTGCCCCATCCTGCACACCATTTATTATTTTGAATGCTTTATTAGAAAATACCTGCTAAAACTTGGCTTCTGTCATTTGAAATAAGGCGATACGGCGATGCAGGGCAGAATCCACTATGTGTCAATCGATTGATTGATCCTAGCCTGACTCCTTCCTATACAGAAGGAAGGCTAGGATCGACCAATCGATCGTCGCATAGTGGATTCTGCCCTGCATCGCTGTAGCGCCTTATTTCAAGTTTTAGCAGGTAGAATAGATTTTTTACTTAAAAAGTTTTAGTGTTACTTTTCCTTTAAAACACTGACAGGGACTGGAGCAGAGCTAAGGGGTCCACTATAAGGGGCTATTTTAAAGATACAAATTTTTAGTCCAAAGTAAACCCAGCACCATATAGTATCCATTCTTGCCTTCAAGATTAAGGAGATTTTTAGTTATGCTATATGTCTCCTTTGAAGTCAGATTCTCACTTGTAGTTTTTAACTAATAATGAGAAGAGTTGATGAGGGATTCTGAAAACTGGTGCCAAATTACAGTATATGCCAGTGTTAAATGGACTTCACAGAGAAAACAAATTTGGATGGTTTAGCCTTTCTACAGATACAATGCATACATCTAAACACTATGGGGCACATTTACTAATCCACGAACATCCGGAAAGCGTCCGAATGCGTTTTTTTCGTAATGATCGGTATTTTGCGACTTTGTCGCGAATTGTAGCAAATTTTTCGAGCGCTCAATACGAAAAAGTCGCGACAATTCGCGAAAGTCGTAATGGCTATGAAAAAGTCGCGAGAATTCACGAAAGTCATAATGGCTATGAAAAAGTCGCGAGAATTCACGAGAGTCATAATGGCTATGAAAAAGTTGCGACAATTTACGTAACGACGACAAAAAAAAATCGCAAAAAATACGAAAAAGTCACAAAATGTTCGTTTTCCAATCCAAATTTTTCTCATTCGGATTCGTGGATTAGTAAATCAGCCCCTATATGTTACTGTGCATTAGTTCACTGATTATAGCCTTGATACAAACTGTAGAGAGTTGAGGTGCACTTGAGGCACAACATACACAGGAAAAGATAAAACAAGTGCACTAAACCGTCCATACCATAATGCATGTTTTCAGGCCCCCTCTGAGTTGCCATGTTAGGTTCATTTTGCTGGTTGTAAAACCGCAGTAAGCACTGTTGATCACAAAAGTTTTTTACTGCGCCTCTCCATTGTACAGTTTCTTTAAGGGTTCCTTGAGTTTTACAGCAATCACACCTTGCAGCCTAACAGAACAAGGAAAACAACATATTTACAAAATAAATCAGTACTTATAATACAAAGGACTAACACATAATGAATAATATGTATTATACAGAATGCAGTTCCCAGCAAAGGGCACCTCAGGCAGAGTGGGGCACCAGAGTACGACTGCATGAAGAGACAAAGTTACCCATCTCATTTCCCACTAATAGCGACCTCCCACTGCAGCTTTTTATATTAATAAATATGCAATCTGCTGGGATTAATTTTTCCAATCACAAAAAGCTGTAATGCAGAAGAACAGAAGACAAAATACTGTTCAGTGTCCTTATGATGTGTGCTGCTGCAGTTCCTTTGATAAGTATGTTATTGTGCCTACAGTGTAAATTAATGCCAAACTTATATGACCACAAGATAATATTATTATTCTTTACTATACAGTTAATCTTTGATATTTTTATAGACCACAATTAAGCCACAATTCAAATTATACCAAATTATACACCAATCAAATAAGTCTGTCAGAGCTAGTTATTTTAAAGCGGGAGCACCCCCCAAAGTAAAGTTTATTTTGCCAGACTAGCACAATAAAAACAAATGTGGGTTTATTATCATTATTCCATTTTTCCATCATTTTTATAGGCAATTAAAAAGCTAAATTTCCCTATTAGAGATACATTTTCAAAGAAAAACACACAATTTACTAATTAACCTTACCTTGTAATACCATTCCTGAAATTTTTTACTACAATCATCTCCACAGAAATCTCTCAAAATGCCATCATATTCTTTGGAAGGCCCCCTCTTACACATCTGAAAACAATAGTTGCAAGTCACGCATTTTAATCCCAATCTTCTTGCAAAGTCCTGTTTATACAGCAGTTTGCAACCTAAAGAGACAATACTTCATTTTATCAAAAGAACAACAATTTCAAAGGACCAACATATTCCACAGTGTTTTGCCAGGTAAGGATCTATACATTTAACATACAGATTAAATGCAAATACTAACCAATAGTATTAGTACACTTATTCTTAGGGCAAGGTATAATTACAAGTAATTATTTCATCTTACAATGAACTTCCTTGTTCTCAATACCACTACAAGACCAATAAAAACGTGGAGATGTAAATTAGCTAATATATCACTAAATTAAAATAAATAATCATTATTCTATACTCTGCACCAGACTGAAGCTAACCTGTGCTCAAGCTGGTATTAGGCAATATACCAGTTCTGGAAACACAATAAATTAAAAATAAATTTTAATAAATGTGAATGCTTTCACCAGAATTTTAGAAAAGCAACATTTTCCCCACACAGCTACAAGAGAACATGTTTTCCTTTTGTCAGTCTATAAACTTGTGTGTAATGTTATTCTGTTTTAAAGAAAACCCACAGCGTAGATCCTAGGGAATACCTGCTATACAACACATGCCCACTAGCACAGAGATGGTTTAGAAATTGTTCTTTCCCCATAAAGCACTTTATAGATTCCTTTTTCATACCTTCACTACAAAATGGCTTTTTGACTCCAGAAAATTTCATAGTATCATGTAAAGTCTTCTCTTCCTGACAGTACTCACAGTACGTTACTATACAGTGAAGTTTTTTGTAGTCATCACAACAATTCGTACTGCAGAACTGATGGACTTTATTCTGTATGATAAAAATAAAAAAATACAATTGTCTTCAACATTCCAAACACAGTTGCTTTTAAGAAAACAGTTGAAAGCAGAAGCACAAGTAGAACCTCCTAAAGTGAAGAGTTAATCTTTAGGGTGGAATGAGTTCATTTTCTTTATAAAGGAACTCTGTCACAGGAAAACATGTTTATTTTTTTTATTTTTTACAAAACCCATCAGTTAATAGAGCTTCTCCAGCAGAATCCTGCATTGTAATCGGTTTATCAAAAACACATTTTTTTTTTATATTTAATTTCGAAATTTCCCATGGGGCTAGCCATATTCTTCATTTCTCAGGGTGCCACAACCATGCAACCTGTGCTCTGATAAACTTCAGTCACACTTTACTGCTGTGCTGCAAGTTGAAGTGATATCACCTGCCCCTCCAAGCAGCCAATCAGCAGAACAATTTGAAGGGAGCAAGATAGCAGCTCCCAGTAGATATCAGAATAGCACTCAATAGTAAGAAATCCAAGTCCAGCTTGGGACTCCTCCAGTTACATGGACCAATATTACAACTAAAAAAAATACATTTGTTGCTCCAATCATGACAGAGTCCCTTAAAAAAAAAAAAAAACGTAATTATGAATTACGGAAAGGCCATCTCCCATAGACTCCATTATAAGCAAATCAGCAGGTGCTTATTTTTGAATTAGGAGGCAAGTTTTGGTTGCATAAAAACCCAGTGTAATTGCCAAACAGAGCCTCCTTTAGGCTTCCAGTCAACATAGGGGCTATCAAATTGGCACCTCAAGGAACTTTTTCATACTTGTGTTGCTCTCCAAAACGCAGAGGAACGGACTGCCTGTGACACTGCAAAGCCCCGCCCACTCTATGCATATTCACTGCACTTTGTTAGTGAAGTCTATCACAGCCACATACTGAAGAGTCTAAACTGGAAGCTTGCAAAAGGGCTGGGTAGAGCACAGTTTTCAAGCAGTTATGGACATATTTGAACCCAAAGCAATTAAAATAAAAGCACTTCTACAGTGGCTTGCAAAAGTATTCGGCCCCCTTGAACTTTTCCACATTTTGTCACATTACAGCCACAAACATGAATCAATTTTATTGGAATTCCACGTGAAAGACCAATACAAAGTGGTGTACACGTGAGAAATGGAATGAAAATCATACATGATTCTAAACATTTTTTACAAATAAATAACTGCAAAGTGGTGTGTGCTTAATTATTCAGCCCCCTGAGTCAATACTTTGTAGAACCACCTTTTGCTGCAATTACAGCTGCCAGGCTTTTAGGATATGTCTCTTCCAGCTTTGCACATCTAGAGACTGAAATCCTTGCCCATTCTTCTTTGCAAAACAGCTCCAGCTCAGTCAGATTAGATGGACAGCGTTTGGGAACAGCAGTTCAGTTCAGATCTTGCCACAGATTCTCAATTGGATTTAGATCTGGACTTTGACTGGGTCATTCTAACACATGGATATGTTTTGTTTAAAACCATTCCATTGTTGCCCATTGTTGCTTTATGTTTAGGGTCGTTGTCCTGCTGGAAGGTGAACCTCCGCCCCAGTCTCAAGTCTTTTGCAGACTCCAAGAGGTTTTCTTCCAAGATTGCCCTGTATTTGGCTCCATCCATCTTCCCATTAACTCTGACCAGCTTCCCTGTCCCTGCTGAAGAGAAGCACCCCCAGAGCATGATGCTGCCCCCCCCATATGTGGCAGCGGGGATGGTGTGTTCAGAGTGATGTGCAGTGTTAGTTTTCCGCCACACATAAAAAGTTCCATTTTGGTCTCATCTGACCAGAGCACCTTCTTCCACACGTTTGCTGTGTCCCCCACATGGCTTGTGGCAAACTACAAACGAGACTTCTTATGGTTTTCTGTTAACAATGGCTTTGTTCTTGCCACTCTTCCATAAAGGCCAACTTTGTGCAGTGCACGACTAATAGTTGTCCTATGGACAGATTCCCCCACCTGAGCTATAGATCTCTGCAGCTCCCCCAGAGTCACCATGGGCCTCTTGGCTGCATTTCTGATCAGCGCTTTCCTTGTTCGGCCTGTGAGTTTAGGTGGACGGCCTTGTCTTGGTAGGTTTACAGTTGTGCCATACTCCTTCCATTTCTGAATGATCGCTTGAACAGTGCTCCGTGGGTGTTCAAGGCTTTGGAAATCTTTTTGTAGCCTAAGCCTGCTTAAAATTTCTCAATAACTTTATCCCTGACCTGTCTGGTGTGTTCTTTGGACTTCATGGTGTTGTTGCTCCCAATATTCTCTTAGACAACCTCTGAGGCTGTCACAGAGCAGCTGTATTTGTACTGACATTAGATTACACACAGGTGCACTCTATTTAGTCATTAGCACTCATCAGGCAATGTCTATGGGCAACTGACTGCACTCAGACCAAAGGGGGCTGAATAATTACGCAAACCCCACTTTGCAGTTATTTATTTGTAAAAAATGTTTGGAATCATGTATGATTTTCGTTCCACTTCTCACGTGTACACCACTTTGTATTGGTCTTTCACGTGGAATTCCAATAAAATTGATTCATGTTTGTGGCTGTAATGTGACAAAATGTGGAAAAGTTCAAGGGGGCCGAATACTTTTGCAAGCCACTGTATTTTACATTATTTTACATTGTTTAGTGCATTGTAAATATGTATGGTATATGTCCCCTTTAAGTCAACCAGTAAACCATGTAATCAGATCTGATCCCATTAATAAACACCAAAATCTCACCTCCCACTCCAGTGTTTCTGGTTTAGAAGAAAATACATTTTTACAGTAGTTGCATTTTAACTGGATATCACCGCTGACATGCTGACCATTCGTGGTAGACTGCATACTAACGGCCTGAAAAAAAATATGAAAAGAAGAACCATTGATGCTTCTATAAGTTAATGTTACTGTACATAAAAATCTGAACATACAAGCACACTGATTAAATACAAAAGCACCTGTAGAAATGTAAGCAGCAAAAAGAACTGCAATGTAATGTATCTACTGTTATAAGTTCATTTTCTGAATGAAATATGTGCATTCTAAAGTTAGCGGATTGCAATGGATCCACAACAGTAACCCAAGACAATACCATTTTTTTCCTGCAGAGGCATGCCTCTCAGCTATTCAGGCACACTAATCAAAAATCTTGTGTTTGTGTGAATTATATTGCAAAACTGAGTAATCTTTCATTGTATAAAAAGTAATCATATCCCACTGGCAATAATGTAAATTGTTGGTGGGAAACCGTACAAGTCGCTCCGGCTTTCCGAAGTTGTCTCATGAGGAAACTTTAGAAAATAAATGTAGGTTTTTCCACAGGTGATTTACGTTATTGCTGGAAGAAAAGCATTTTAGGGAAATTAGTTGCTGATTTAACCAATGGTAACAGATCAACCCATGTGTCATTAACATAACTGTATTTAAAAAATATCTTGAATGAGTTAATAATAAATTAGACTTAAAAAAAAAATTAAAAATCAATTATATGAATCCTATAGCATATCTAACTCTCATTATTGTCAGTAGTGTCTTGGTAGAAAAGGGGCTGAAGAGACAAAACACCCAATTAATTTCAGTTCATAATATCAAAATTTGCAATCGTGACTTTGGGTCCCCAACTCCTCCAATCACACAATATAATCATAAATCAAGGGAACAGTCAAGTATCTAGCATTCGTTTAATTAAACCTGTGACATCAGCTTTTTAAAAAAAAAAAAAGTGCTCCTTAGTCTAAAAAGGTACAAAAAATGTGATTAAAGGCAGAGATAAATTAAACAGTTTAGGGCTCTGGTACACGGGGAGATTAGTCGCCCGCGGCAAAACTCCCTGCTCGCGGGCGATTAATCTCCCCGAGTTGGCTTCCCCCTGCCATCCCACCGGCGAACATGTAAGTCGCCGGCGGGATGGCAGACGCGGCGGGGCGATTTCGGGAAATCGCCGAAAAAGCCTCGCGAGTCTTTTTCGGCGATTTGCGCGAAATCGCGCCGCCGCGTCTGCCATCCCGCCGGCGACTTACATGTTCGCCGGTGGGATGGCAGGGGGAAGGCAACTCGGGGAGATTAGTCGCCCGCGAGCAGGGAGTTTTGCAGCGGGCGACTAATCTCCCCGTGTACCAGAGCCCTTAAGGGCAGTGACACACGGGAAGATTAGTCGCCCGCAACAACGGAGATTTGTCGCAGAGCAACTAATCTCCCCGTGTACCCCTGCCCTAAAACTCTCTCAACCACACCTTTCTGGTTAACAAATATTCACACAAATATTCACATACTTTTTAAAAAGTATATGTCTACATTGTAGTTGTAGTTACAAATTCAGATGAAAAGCCCCTACAAACCTGAAATTTTGCTACACAACCAGAGCTGCAGAAGTTGTATAGCTTCCCATCAGGCATTGTGGCTTGATACTGAGGTAAGGAGTTTCTTTTACAAAAATGACAAATAATGCCTGCATCTAAAAAGAAAAAGAAAAAATAAATTAATAACATACACTTTCCTTGCTGTTTTTAATAGCATAAAAATAATCATGAACCAAGCTCTCACTTCCTCCCTACAAAAAGTTTGAATAAGCCTCTATTATGGTCATATACTGCAGACTTTAAAGGGGCTGTTTACCTTTGGGTTAACTTTAAGTATGATGTAGAGAGTAATATTCTGATACAATTTGCAGTTCGTCTTTATTTTTTATTTGTAGTTTTTTAATAATTTCAGTTTTTTGTTCGGCAGCTCTCCAGTTTGGCTTTTCAGAAGCTATTTGATTGCTAGGATCCAAATTAACTTAATAACCAGGATGTGGTGTGAATGAAAGACTGATATATGAATAGGAGGGGACTTGAATAGAAAAATAAGTAACAATAAAACTGTAGCTTCAAATAGCAATAGCTTTTAGGCTCAGAGGTCAGCAACCCCCATTTAAAACCTGCAAAGAGTTAGAAGGCGGCGGCTGCAAATAGTTCAAAAACTATGAAAAACAAATAATGAAAACTAATTACAAAAAGTTTCTTAGAACTGGCCTTTCTATAAAATACTTAAAGGTAAACCACCCCTTTAAGCAGTAATAATCAAAATCTTTGTGAGCCTTTAAACTGGCAATACATTCCCAGATTTTGCCATGAAGTTTGGCCAATACAGCAATAGTGCCTGACCACCTAGGTATATATGCCAATTTTGAAAGCTCATTTTGTGATCCTGTTAGAATGCAAATGATCGAGTGTGAATGTAATTAGGTGAGGCACCATGTGGTTAGTTCATGATGCATTGGCAGTTGAGGAAGTGAGGAGTAGCTGCAGCTCAATCTCAGAAGCTGTCAAGCCAATGGCCCAAACAAACAGAAAGGCTGATATACAAGTATGGCTCTTTGGACGGCGTGCATTCATTTAGTCCACAGGCTGACTGGCCTGATACCACAG
Source organism: Xenopus tropicalis (assembly GCF_000004195.4). NCBI lineage: Eukaryota > Metazoa > Chordata > Amphibia > Anura > Pipidae > Xenopus > Xenopus tropicalis. Next base: position 158,769,433 of record NC_030678.2, on the reverse strand, counting down.
AGGATGGACCAGTGCACAGTCACCTTAAAAGAGAACTGAAGCCTAAAAACAAATGAGGCCTTTAAAGCTGTGCACGGGCCTGCTGCTGCCCTGAGCTGCTACAGGGTCTCAAATCAATGTACATACAGCATTTCTTTTTTAATAAAAAAGGTAATTTTTTTTACAAACCATGAAATCCGGGTTGTATTTTGTTACATAATAAATAAAACTAAAAACTAATTTTACAATAAACAACATATTGTAACAAATGTGTGTTCTGGTCTTGTATCATTGCATTACAGCCGTTTACACATTTCAAGGTTTTTGTTTGTTAAGCTTAAGTTATCCTTTGAGGCCTAAGCACAGATAACAAGTTGTCAGTCAAACATAGATATGAAAAAAGGCAAACAAGGTACATTGTATACAGTGAGCTATGCCTGTATGCTTTACTGTCTTTTAAGATAGAAAAAAAAATGGAATGTAAATATGCTACTTTTATATTTAACTAAAATATTAAACTAGCATGTAGCTTCTCATGCAGCAATACCATGCAACAAAGCCAATTAAGTGTAATATATTCTCACTTAATTGGCTGCTTCACTTGTTCATTTTAATGATGTCTTGCACTTGCAGAGAACACTGTAACAGTAACTTACATGCAGTAACAAAAAAAAAAAAGAATCGAGTGCTTACTTTGACTAGGAGGTTTTGCATATTTAGCCTTGTGATTGTTCATGCAAGCTGTAGAACAATATGGTTCGACGTGCCCATTTGATCCAATGCACTGGGTCATATCAAAAGACCTGCACTGCGTTTTGCATCCCGTACAACTCGAAAGTTTGCTGTTTTTCTAAATAAAATAGAATAAGCCATTGACACATCAGGACACACAACAGAGATATGATTTGCAAGATATATATCTGTCATGTCCTATTGATAAACATTCATTTGAGGGGACGTTTATTTATCGAGGGAAGAATAAAAATACATCTTTAAGTAAGCCATATATTAATTTGGGTTAAATAAGGGAATTCAGATAGCTGTATCTTTTAAAGCTGTGTTTAGTGGGGTGTGTGGATGTTATGCAGGTTTTTATCTATAACTGTCTTGATGTCAGGTTTTTAATTAATAACAAATCTGTTAATCCTATTTAAATTATCTGTATGAAGTTTAATTTTTGCTGTTGTATTTACCCTAATTATGCATTGTAGGGGACATAGGAGAATAGACAGGATTTTATTGGTTATAGTTAATGTACCCAAGTTAATGTAGGTATGTGTTTAATTTATTAACACTGTTATGCTTATTAGTGACTTCACCATAAAAGCAATGACATGGTGCTTTTCTTCACCCGCATTTGTTGCAGCTACAAAACCTAGCAAATACCCTGACATAGACAATACTGAGAATTGTGATTTGAGTGTTTTAGCACAGACAATTCTCAGTATTTTCTGGCATTTTGTAGCCATGACAAATAGCACCTTGTGTCACTGCCCTAAAGATATCACTCTATATTGAGCAATGAGAGTAGGATGCTAAGGTGAGAAGTGTGGAAAGCATATTGAACTGCATCAACATACTGGGCACCTATAATGGGGTATAAAAATTATTTTTGAATTGCTAAATACTATGAACACTGTAAGATGCCAAACTGAAAGACATAGGAGAAAATTAAGGACAGCACTATTTACTTTGCCCTTTCTGTTTTATGGAAACCAAGTTAGAATGCACAGCCATTTTTCAAGGTGTAAACAGAGCCATAAGCTGTAGAGGATAGCACACATGATGAAGCAGGAGTAACCACAGAGTTAAAGGCCATAAGCAGTGCCCTAAGAAGCTCTATCTAACTGAGACACACTTTAAACATGGAGAAGTGGTAAGAGGGTTGTATCTGAGGGGCAGAGAGTGGCATGATTTGAAAGCAACAACTTATGGTGTGCCAAGAGATTGCTGTGCCATTCCACTGCTGGTATAAATGTGCCCCCTAAATATTACGAAGAACTGGATGCTGTGATTCTGGGTCTACATTCAAATATAAATGTGAGCTGGAACTGGTCTACAAGGGTTATTATTGTTTGAACCTATATCTCATAAAGTGGCCAAACAGGTATAGGAGCTTTTTTCCAGAATGCTTGGGACCGGGGGCTCGGATCCATTATTTCGATCTACTTACTTTAAATCTACTAACAAAAATAGTTTAAACATTGAATAAACCCTATAGGATTGTTTTGCATCCAATAAGGTTAATTTATATCTTAACTTAAATGATAGAAAGGGTTAACTCTACACCTTCCACTCCAGAATTATTCCACTCAACAGTGCATATGGAGGCCCATATAGCGTGCTGGTCGATCCAGAAAATTTTGAAAATTTGAAGAGAACCCCAAAAGGAGGGGATCCAAAGCTGCTACTGTTTTAATATTACAGAGAACTATGAAAAACATTTTTCAAAATACGAATTATGTGATTTAAGTCTATTACAGATGGCCTTCCCGTAATTTGGAGCTTTCTGGAAAATGGATCCTATACCTGTACATGATATTAAGTATTACTACTCTCACAAAAAAATCCTTTGTTCTTATCTTTTTACATCCAATGAAGAAACTGCAGTTCCATCAAGCTGTATGCCTGGCAGTTCAACTGTGTTTATGTGCACTATACAAACATATGTAACCAATGTAGCATTACTTTATGGGAAAATCTTAAAGGAGAAGATCTCTTTCAATATGATAAATCGTAGAAATGCTTTTCTTTTTTAAATGTAATTTTTTTTTTCATTGCTCCTATTTTTGGTTGATGTTTGTCACTTGCTGGGATATTTATTTAGCCACAGTTTTTGAAAAGTATGTGTTACTCATCCGAATAGAAAATATTTTGGATTCAGTGAATCGCTCACATAAATGATTAAGATTGGTACCTTCATCTGCACCCTTTAGGCTAAGAGCATACGATGTGAATGATCTGCTTTGCTCTGCCTGTGTTTTGCATGCAGGTGAAGAAAAAAATAAACAGATCTTCTGCCATCCGCACCTTTGTGCCCCTCCACTGACGGACCCTTGGATTCACTTCTCTCCACCTGCATACAAAACCTAGATGGAGAAACTGGCTCTTCCCCATCGTGTGCCCATAGCCTTAATTCTTAGAAAAAAAATCAAAAGTTAGGAAAATATTCTCAAGGCAGAGAGAAAATGCACAAACTTAATATCTCAACTCAAAATGGAAAATAAAGTTAGAAATCTGGTGATCAGAGGAGCACTCAGAGTAAGTTAAAACTAATTTTTTGTGTTTCTACTAATATCATGCATATAAATTCCCATTAGCAAATATTTATGCCTAGTCACACCTCCACTTTGGGAAAACTGCTAGTCCCATTTAACCTCCCACGGGGTAGCGAGAGGAATATTTAAAGAAAATGGACAATACATCATTTTCCAAATGATTAAAATCATAGAAGCTAGCGAAATGAAGGAGAGAAACAACATGAAAACAAAACGAAAATAAAGCAAAGCTACACACATGCTATAGGGGCTTATGACTCCTTAGTGGATGTGCAAACAAATAAAAATACAACCAATGATGTTTTATGTCATGGAGCACACAAATAAATACCTTCAACACTACAGAAATATGGATGTCAATAGCTGGTCATCTTTGTAGAAAGAAGATATGATGCAGTGCTCTTCCAGCTGATTAACGCTAGGGGAATTCCAATCTGCCAGAAGTGGGCTTCTGCTTACTGCATAAAGTAAAAGTGATATTTTGCTACTTGCACTGCTACTCACCTGACGAGGCAGCTCCATGAAATAGCGATCCCTTCGGTTTAATCAGCTGGAGGAACATCTCATCTCTGTATTTAAGTACTGCTGCATTTGGTTCCTTAGCAGCCTCTACCACTTATCCTTATAATGGTCCTTGTGACACTAATATACATCTATATATTCACATAATATACAGTAGAACCCCGATTGCATAGCATCCCCCGAATAGAGAGGAGTTTGCCGTTTCCCCCGTAATATTGTATATCATTTCACAGTTTTATTTTTTTTTTTTTGTTCTTCTGAAATTTACTTCTGAAAACATTAAAAGTTAATTTTAGCGTCATTACAAGGATAGAATATTTCCAGTATTTCTGTGACTGTTTCTTGTGACCGTTCTGCATTACTAGATGTCAAGGAATCTAGAAACACAATCGGCGCAGAATGCTTAGTAGGACCAATTACCTTTGGCTTAAACACTCATTTACATTTATTACACTGCTACTTAGAAAAGACTGGTGCTGATTTAAAGAGATGTATTTTCATCTGTATAAGGGGGATAGCACACAGGGAAAATGGTCAACCCCAGTTACATTTTTGGTACCGTGGGCGACTAATCTCTGAGAAATGCTTTCCCCACAGCAATAATGTAAACTGTCAGCGGGAAACCATATTCATTGCTTTGTTTTGCTTATGTTTTCCCACTACTGATTTACATTGTTGCCGGCAGGAATGCTTTTTCAGGCAATTCGTCACCCTAACAGTAGAAAATGTCTCAATGTGACAGAAGCGACAGGAAACATTTACTGAATCCATAACAAACTTTTGTTGTTCTGGCCCCCACATGGACAGAATGCACTCCCGTTACCCACTTATTACCTAGGCAGTGCAAAAATTACACTAAAAAAATTCTACATGTATTTTGCAAAAGTGCTAGAAAGGGCTGGATATATGACCCCTTGGTAAAATGGAAGAACTGAACTGAAGTTATGGTTCGAAAACCCGAATGTAAAAATTGGCCATGTAAAAGCTTGAAAGTTTCTATAGAAGTCAATGGGAGTAGTCACAGGCAAATTCAAGCCATATACTCAAACTCAAATTTTTTTGAGCTCGTAAACTCAAAAATTTGAGGTATTTGAGTTTATTTGAACAAGTTTTCCTTATTAATAAATAAGTGACCCTTCGATATGCGAGTTTATTTGATTTAGGAGAACCAACTCAAATTTGCTAAGTCCATAAGTGTAAGATTCTAAAGTGTAAGAGATCCATAGATGCATGTAGTGTTGGAACAGTGTTTTCTGCGAATAAAATGCTACTATGAAGGAAAGCAATTTTAGAAGAATAGATTTTTATGAGCTCTAGACAAAAAGGGGGTGGAAGCAAACAAAACAAAAAAAAAAACCAAAATAAAGGCTTGGGGCAAATTTATCAAAATGTGCACCACAAAGTGAAAGGACTGCAAGAAAAACACCTAGGACAGCTGCCATTGACTTCTACATGACCTTGCAAGTTTTAAAATGAAGTTTTTTACATTAGTGTTTTTCATGAAAATGTAGTTAAAAGTGTTATAATTAGCACTGAAAAAAAGATTTGACATTTGATAAGTCTGCCCCTTAGAATTTTTCTGATATTTTCTCTTTCTGATGAATTTATGTAGTACACTGCACACTGATATAACAGCTTTACAATCCGAGTGGGTGCTTACTTTTAAACTATACTGCTTTGAGGTGTCAAAATATGTGTAAGAAACAAAAAAATGTGGGCGATTTATACAGTACTTTTCTCCCATAGGCATCTAAGCACTTTTACAGCCAGCAAGGCAGCCATTATAGGCACACTCAGGAAACTGGGAGATTATGTGACTTCAGGGTCACAAGGAGTTGCCACAGGGAATCGAACCAAAGTCCCCTGCACGAGATCCCATAGCAAAGGCTGATTACTGAACCTCTAAGCCAACTCTCCTCCTCCCCCCTTGGGCAGACATAATTCAAGAGTTGTCACCAACGCTGAAGAAAAAATGCATTCCATCTTAAAACAATGTGATATCTCTCCAAGATAATCCAAATTAATTGCAGCGCACAGAACTAGATTGTCTCTAATGAAAGGCAGGGAAATTGCATAACCATTATAACGCTACATTGGTGCAAGTAGTCAAGCATTATAAAGTGTTATTCAGCATTGTGACCACAGGATGGCAGGCTGAAATAAATTACATCAACGCTTTATTTTTTTTAATAAAATGTTGATACTTTAATGACATTAGTATACAAGTTACAATTCTACTTTTTTGCCTACAGAATAAATGTATGCAAACATTATTATTGTTGAAGAAAATTGTTAGAATTTTGTGCTACACAAGAAAAAAAAAACATACAGTAATAAAAATTGCCAGATGAACTCTGCAGATAACAGTTATCAAATTATTTACACACAGAAATGGTCAAACATAATTACCATCCTGAGCTGAATGTCATAAATATCAAGACCAAGCTGTGAAAGTATGTTACCCTCTACTCCAATTTACAATATTTGGATTCTTTGCTCATTAATAGGACAACTTGGATCATTTGTTCCAGAGCACTCTACTTCCTTTCCCAATGTAAAATCCTGTTCCTGATATCTAGTTAAAAAAAAAAAAAAGACAAAAAGTATCCTAGGATCACATAGTAAGATGCATTAAATAAGATTAGATTAGGCAGAAATGCAACCATTTAGACCTTCCACCAAGACACCAAAATAGACAGTAACTACACATGCCCCCTTATTCACCTCAGTACACTATATAGAAAGAAACTGGTTCCTTGAAAAGCAAAAAGTGTGTAAAGTCACTACAGGTTTAGACCAAACAAGTCAATATTTCAATATATAACTATTATTTATGCTTCCTGGCCCAAATCTCTAGCCCTGGTAACCAGTACATAAAAGGCAATGAGCTTGATAGAGCATTGCCTGTACCATTCATATCAACTGCAAGCCCAATGAAAGTGCACCATCTTGTAAGCATTTCCTAATCAAACCACATAAAGCCATGGCCATTCACCACCTGAAGGCAGACGTCAAATCCATTAAGGCAATCTGATTGGTTCCTGAAGAAACTATCCCTAGTTTGTGCTTGAACAATCTTATTCTAAAGTATCTAATGCCACGCCATAACACCTTATGCCAATGAAAAGAAGGGAACCCCATTAACTGCAAACATCTTTAAGTGCAGTTTAGAATCATTTCCACACAACAAAAATAGAATTTTCTCTGTTTTTTTACTTTTTTTCTTAAAGGACGTCAACTGCCAAAATAAAATTTTGCCTAAGAAAATATAATTCTAATCAGAATCACACTTACACATTAATTACAAATTTGTAATGTTTTCAGGTTATTTGTATATGTAATCGTTATTACAAGCAGTGTCTGTCCTTTACTCTCTGCCCTGGTGGCTCTGACTGCTGAAACAATGTAACACAAGGCAGCAGACTGACAAACCTGTGTTGCTGGAGGAGATTGGTTTTTGCCACATTGTTTAAAAAGTCATTACCAGAAGTTAAGTAAATGCTGCTTTCAAAAGCAAATGATTATTTTTTTGGGTTTACATGTCCTTTAAATTAATTTGTTTTCATTCCCCTTCTCAGTGAAGCAGACTGCTGACTTTATAAATGTCATCATTTGATTTATTAGTGGATAGCTTTCTCTGAAGTGACCAAAGAAGCTAAGCAGACTCCCTCAGATTTACAAAAGTCTGGACCAGAGCAAGCTGCTACAATGGATACATTAATTATGATCATTTCTACAAAACTGCTGGGGGAAGTATGAACTAATGTACTGTGTCTGTGTAGGTTCCTTAGGGGAATCCAGTTCCCTCCCACACTTCAAAACATACACGCAGGGACTATAACCGCGGGACCTCGGTGTCGGGCTAGTCTCGCAAAATCACTTGCGGGTGGGTTCGGGTTTAGCTCTTCTGCTCACCTTACCTGCCCGCAACCTAACACTGACGGCTTTCTTTTCCGGCTTGTGAATTTATAGACGCACGCCCCGCCCCTTTTGTGATGTCATTGCGGGGCAGGCGCGGGACTATAAATAGAGTGGAGAAAGGGAAAAAGCCAGGTCGGGTAGGGTTTGGGTCGGGTGCGAGTCGGGTTTTTCGTGAACCGCACATCACTAATGTGTAGGCTGACAAAAATTCAACCTGCATCAGACTCTAAACTGAAACCCATCTCTCTCTGATGTGACAAAAAGGGCAGGACATGTGGGCACAAATCCATAAGGGGAGGGACAAAAGGCTCAAATACTGACATCAAAAGGTGGAAGGCATTGTAAAGGTCGAGGGCAGCGCATGGAAGAGTTCAGCCTGAACCTGCCTACAACCCACGGAAGCTGTGTGGATGCACATCACGATTACCTGGCGTATTAAAAAAAAAAAAATTTGATTCTAATGTGTGTATATGTGATAGGGACCTTAGATTATAAACTCCACTAGAGCAGGGACTGATAGGAATGATGAATAATCTCTGTAATGTACTGCATAATTTACAGAGCTTAGGTCAGAAGGAAAAAATTAAAATACTAAAAAGAAAATATATATTATTCAAGTATTTATTTCTTAAAACTATAGGTTCTGTAAAGATGAACTGCTCATTAAATGCATGTTTTTCCTTCCTCACAGTAAAGTTAATTTTCTATAATCAAACTTCATGGTTTTCTCAGACCACTATTGTCTTCTCTGTCCCCTGTGAAGATCCTTCTAGATGCTTTTCCATCCACAAAGTTGTTACCTATATCAAGGCCAAAAATTGTTACCATACCAAATATGCTCTCCGGATTCCTTTAAAATTCTGCTTATCCTGCTGTTTCCACATATGGGCCCTTTATATCTGATTTATACCTTGTGTCTTCACAATACCCATGAGGATCATAAAGCAACAATCTGGGCCAGTTAAACAAGCCCTCGGGGTACAGTTCTTTTAGACTTCTGATTTGCCAATCTATTTTTTTTCTTTTAAAGATGGCTAGCCTGTATGACACCCTGTATGCATGGTGCACAAGGTTTGAAGAAGGAGACCCATGCTAAAAGGTAAGTCTGGGAGCTCTGGGATAGCTGTAGGAATTGGCACAATTGTCATAAGACAATTTATTAAAGGGGGGCGAGGAAACAAATTTGTTTAGCAAACACTATTTGTTAAACAAATAGAAAGCTATAGCTTGTAAAAAAAAAAAAAAAAAAATAGAAAAGAGGTGTAACAAAATTACATTATATATGATCTGTACAGAGTTGTGTATCAAAAAAGTACCAAAACAATCAAAATAAACCACCAACTTGACAGTTCTAACTGTAATAAAAAAAAACAAAAAAAAAAACAACTATTTGCATGTATAACAAAAAGCAAACAGGCAGCCAATGTAGCGCCAGAACTGCCCCGTAATATGTAGAACTCCTCCATTACATCTAAAATAGAAGTGCTTTTCACAAACACACTCTATGCTTCCTGTCTCAATTTATTTAATTATTTTTTTTACTACCAAAATACAGCACCATACACTTAATTAAAAACTGAATTAATGATGCTGGGTGTAATCTAAAAGCATTAACCAGTATGCAGTGTAAGCAACAATAGCAATCTATATACACACATCACAATCATTAAATAACAACCTGCATCAACACTTCCACCTCAAGAACAGAAATGTGACTACGCCCACATTAAACCATTTCCCATATGAAAGCCAATCAGTCAACATATATTGGTTGGGTAACACAAAACAAGTGCAGGAATAAGGATTAGTGAGGGGCTGCAGTTTATATGTGCCATGTTTAGGAAATGTCCTCTGGCAGACTAGCCAAAGGCTCTTGGGTTTCACTGGCTGATCTGATGTTCCAGGGGGGGCTTATTTATTAAAGACTCTCAGAATGCAAAACTACTGCATGGCCACACCCTTCATAAATCTTTTCCAGTAAACCAGCAAGCCACCATATCTGACAGAAGCAGAGTATTTGTTTTGTCTGCCACAAGTTAATACAGTAAAATCCTGATTTTAGGTTTCCCATGGAACTGCATCAAAACAGCACAAATTCCAGAAGAAACAAAATCTTGAATCAAGAACACCAAAAATTTCCTGTGACCAGAAAGCAATTTATAATATATTCTGATACTTTGCAAGCTATAGTTGTTTACAATTATACTAAATTGTAAGGTTATATTATAACTATTTGGCCCACCTGGAACAACACATATAAACCTAACAAAGTCTCTTGCAGTGTACCAAACCAGCAAGAAACAATCATTTCATTTATATATGTACCTCTGCACCTATGGGACAGTTACAAACCATTCCTGCTCACAGGCATTTTTTGTTGGTAAGAAATCATTAATCACGACAACATAATATGCAAACAAAGCTATACACATATCATATGCAAGCATCAATGTGTAATAAATTTTACTTGCTACAAAACTGCCTGAGTAAAGTTATTAAAAAAAAAAAACACAGCATAGGATAATAAATAATTGAACATCATTCTAAATGAGTCATTTAGAAGTTTGCTCCTCCATATAATCCCACAAATGATTAGGCTTTGTGCATTTATAAAGGTTATTAAAATCTGAAGTTAAATATTCTTGAACATATTTGGTTATATTAAATAAAGTGTTAATAGGAGGTCTATGCGGGGAGTCTCTTACTCAGGTTTTAGAAAGACATCTATTATTTCATATAGTCATAATATTTTACATAATATTTTAACATGTGAGAAATTAAACTATTTTAAAACTTATTACTATAATGCAACCTATATTCTACTGCATACATGTTTTACTTGTATCACTTTTGTATGGGTGATAGGGAAACCCCAACTTCCCTGACTGATTCAGCTACCAAACTGATGTTTTTATAAAGGGAAAATATAGCCTGTTTAAAAGTTTGATATTTTTCATGTACTGTACATAAATGTTCAGTAAATCCATACATATCTACATAAAGAACCTTAGTTATTCTTCATACGTGGTAAAAAACAAAGCCTTGTATTTTCTGAAACTATACTTATTATAATATCCCTTTTTAAAAGTGTGGTCCTTCTTGCGTACCATTACAAAATGCACCTTCACAAACCAATCATTTCAATTTCAGCTACAACTTAAAAACAGCGACAACATGACAAAACATGTGGTATGTTTAATTTGTATGTTTGTTACAGATTTTTGGTCAAGTGTTTATGTATAAGAGATACATAATTGCTGAATTGTTAACCTATTGAAGGACTTTGGCACCAATGCATAGTCAGCACAGAAATTTTCTGAAAGGATCAAAATAGTGATTTTTTTTTTTCCTTTCTTTCAGTAGCGTTACTTGGGATAACTTGAAAAAGAGTTTACCATCTTAAAATCACTGAGGCAGGCTTGGCTACAAAACCTCTTCCATTGGCCATCGACCATAAGTATATTATTTCCAGCTCCTTTGCTCGGTAAGTATTCACCGCAGTGCTCACAACAATTCATGACCAAGCCATTCGCCATCCTGTATCGGTTGAAGCAGTGATCACTACAAAGCTTGTGTGTCATGTTTTTAAAGCTAACCTCATGGCGAATCTGTAGGGAAAAAAAAGAGATTCTTTAGTTCTTATAGTGTTAAAGTGAAAAGTGGGTCAAGCTTGAATATGACCATTACACTTTTTGAATTTATACTATGTCTAAACAGCTGCTACAGCAATGTTTTCCTCTATCTGTAACCTGTTTGTAAACTACAGGGGGCCCTTAACAACAATTGGGCCCTTCAGGGGATTTTCAACCTGGAGAACTACGGACTGAGATGCTAACAGCTCAAAGCACACCACAAGCTGTCAGCCAGATGATGGGAATTGTAGACAAAGCTGGTTGGAAGCACACATGTAGAACACTGTACATAAATCCACTATAAAAAAAAAAAAAAAAAAAAACACACAACTCTCTTTACCTATAGGTCATATTACACAATTTTCGCTGATAAGTCTACTTTTGTAAGCATATGTTTCTAAACCTGTTTTGCCAACATCCATATACACCTATAAAAAGGACCAGCACAATTTAAGGTATTAGTGGTGTAGCTATCTCTTTAAAGGAACAGTAACACCAAAAAATAAGAGCTTTAAAGTAATGAAAATATAATGCACTGTTGCCCAGCACTGGTAAAACTGGTGTGTTTGCTACAGTAACACTACTATAATTTATATAATAAGCTGCTGTGTAGCCACGGGGGCAGCCATTTAAGCTGGAAAAAAGGAGAAAAGGCACAGGTTTGCTTAGCAGATAACAGACAAGTTTGTTTTATCTGTTATCTGTTATCTGCTATGTGCCTGTGCTTTTTCTCCTTCGAATGGCTGCCTCCATACTACACAGCATCTTATTTATATAAATTATAGTAGACTTTCTGTAAACACACGACTTTTACCAGTGCAGGGCAGCAGCACATTATATTTTAGTTCCTGTTATACACTTTCATTTTTTGGTGTTACTGTTCCTTTAAATGTTATTGCTGAATTAAATATGAAAAAAACTTTACCTCTGTTAATTTGCCACAAATAGTGCATCTTGATTTGTTCTGATTCTTGGAAGCATTCTGTTTGTCCTCGTAGACCGACAAACAATATGTACTACAGAACTCCTGAAAGGACTCACTTGAATCAACCTGGGCAACAATTGTCCCTTTCATCGTTGTAATATCCCTTTGAAAAAAATAAAACAATTTCACATGAAAACTTTTAATAGCAACTGCTTAGGTGTCACTCAGGACTATAAAAAAAACCATATAAAAAGCAATAATTATTTTACAGTCATTTAGTTATTCAATCAGTTTACCTCCAGTTATACAGCTGAACCCCAATTTTAAGTTTTCCTAGAAAGTTTGTTTCTGGCCCCATACAGGCAAATTGCTTTATTTTTAAACATAGGTTTATGTTTTCATAAAAAGTACACTTTTTTTCACGGAACCTGGGAAAATGTAACATTTTGGTTTTGACTTTATATCGAGTATTTCTCATAGAATTACCACAGAAAACTGTATTGGGAGGACATGAAGATGTGACACATTCAACACAGGTTTTGTAATCTGAATAAAACCCAGTTAAACAATTCCATAATCTGTGGTGCTCAAATTATATAATTTTAACATAACATCACATTTATAGAGGAACCATCTCACTTTGTTGAGTCACCACCTGGGGACAGGGAGCTCTCTGCCAAAGGAGTGTAAAAGGAGTTGCTGAGGGAGAGAGATTTCTAAAACTCCTGAGGAGAGCCAAGACTGTTAAAAATGTATACATATGGAATATAAGTGGGGGCTAAGACCTTGCTGGAGACAGCTAGACCTGAATAATCAGTGTAGACTGGAGTTATTGTTGTTGCTACTTTTGTTATGCACGGTTACAATTTATTTCAGTTAATAAAACAGACAGATTTGAAAAGAAGTAGTAAAGTTTATAAACATCTCTAGCTAGTGGCGTAATTTGTCACATGACTTACTAAAACTTGTAAAAAATTTGAGGATATTAGAAGTCACCTTGGAATTCCATGACCTGTATAAAAGCACTCTGCCTTCAGCCTTGTGCCTTCGTATGGTCAATGAACTTATCACTGACTTATAATATGCTTATATTTTACAACAGGGGGTTTATTCATTTTATAATACATTACGATTACAATTTACCTATATTTGTAATATATGTTTGTAACTTTTGATTCTTTTAATTAAAAGAAATATAAATTTGTGTGTCATTCAGATGCGGAAGTTAGGAAGTGTCAGAGGGCGCCGCAATTGCTCGGAAAGTGAGCACTAATGGCTGCGCACTTTTTCCTTCAGAGTAAGTAACCCTTTTTGTATTTCTTCCATAATTCTCATCTGCTACAAAATCCTTCTGTATACAGGAATTAAACATATCACTTTCCCATAATACAATTATCACCTAAAAAGGTATATGAGAGCATCTGCAACTAAATTTTGTAGAGCTTTTTTTCCAGGAAAGCAAAAACACAAAAGGAATTGTGCAACATGAAACATGCTTGCCTCATATGCCCTGTAACTATACAAGTTTGGGCTTGATAAAGATATGCAGAAAGAGAAAATGCAAAACATATCATGATTACATAGACTATTTTTTAAATGACTTAAGCCACAGCAGTCAGAAAGCAGTTAAAGGAGAAGGAAAGGCATTTTATCATTTTACTGCCAATAGATTAGCCAAATTAGTGCCACCTAGAACACCATAATTATTCTGCAGAATGCTTTACCATACCTGAGTAAACAGCCCTACAAGCTTACACTGTTTAAGTTTAAGATTGGTCTCAGTAGCTTCCATGCTGCAGCTCTAGCTGCTGGTAGCAAAGGTTACACAGCACAGTTGGAAGGGAGAGCAAATTCTGATAGGTGGGGGAGAGGGAGAGAGAAGGCAAACTGAGCAGACTCCTGCTGTTCCCTAATTTTTCTGAGAGCAGGAAGTCCGATACCCAAGAACTTGTGTATAAAAAGGGAAAAAAAATTCTGTGTTTCTTTTGATAGAGGACTTAGTGCAGCTTTTCTGTGAGTGCTTATGGCTGTATTTACATAGACCTTTCTGATAAAGCTTACTTAGTTTTTACCTTTCCTTCTCCTTTAAAGTTTCAAGCTTGAGAGTACCATAAAACAAATGTGAATATGTATTGAAAAAAATAAATAAAAATAATTATTAAATGAATGTCTACATGCTGAAAGTTAGTTTTAAGGTGCTGTACCTTTAATTTCAACAGTACCATTGCGACATTTCCCCTTGGATTTGGTCATGATTTTTATGGTGTATTTTTTATTTTTAAATGATGCTCTTTACATAGCAACTAAAGTGAACTCACTTTACCATTTAAAATGTTATTCTTAAACCAACAAATGTATTTTTTTTTAGTTTTGATATTGGTGTGTAGGCATCATCTCAGTGCCTTGTGTCTGAGCTTTCAGAAAGAGCCAGTGCTACACATTAGAACGGCTTTCAGTTTAGCTATTGTTTCTTCAATGTTTTACTATTGAGTGCTATTCTGATATCTACCACTATTAGCAATACAGGTGTCGGTAGCTGCTGTCTTGTTCTGCTGATCAGATGCTGGGGGGAGTGTATCGAAGCCACATGTCTGTGGCACCCTGGGATATGAAGGACATGGCTAGGCCCATGTGAAATTTCAAAATTAAATATAAAAAAAAAAATCTCTCTTTAAAAAATGGATTTCAATGCAGGATTCTGCTGGAGAAGGTCAATTCACTGATGTGTTTTGAAAATAAATAAAAAAAAAATAAAAAAAATCATGTTTTCCCATGATAGTATTTCCTTAATAAGATACTTACTTCTTACACATAGTGCAGAGCTTCTTTGGGGCTGGTTTATGTGAAAATGTTGACAAGCAAACTGTTGAACAAAACAGATGAGTTGATCCTTTCCTCTGATATGCTGTCTGTCCCTTCTGAAGTGGCTTCTTGCAGTTTGCACAAGTGACTTTAACAGCTTTTGAGGGCTGCTGCTGTTGGGACTGCTGCTGCTGTTGCTGCTGCTGCTGCTGTTGCTGTGGAGGCTGAAAAACCTGTTTTGGAAGTGAGGCTACAGGTGAAAGAGAATCCACTCCAGTCTGCTTTTGGTTCCTAGGAAATGAAGCAGACTGAGATATCCAGGAATCTGGTGAATAAAAATAAATACAATTAATTAAACTGGGGGTTATCAGTGGCTTGTTTAAAGGGGATGTGTACATCACAAGACTAACATTATTAAAAAAATAAATAGCACATTAAACAGCGGTGTGTGTTATTTAACCCATACGCTTAAAGAAAGGCGATGTTCCGGGCCTACCTGGCCCTTGCTCAAGCCTAGTTTCATGAAAGGTCAGGCCCAAAGCTTCAGCCTTTCCATATGATTTTAGACTGAATAAAGCAACACAAACCACTGTTCAGTAGGCAAGCTGGGAGACCAGAAACATTGCCTTTTCTGTTAGGACAAATTAAACCCCATTTAAATACATACCTATCATCACATGTATACATATCTATTGTTGAGCTGTCTGGTGTTAAAATTGTATTATGACTATTTTAATAAATACATTTCCTATTTTTTTTGCATTATAACAGGACAGATGAAAAAAGGTTTTTTTTTTTGTCTTGAACTCACCCCCTGTAACAGGGTCATTTACTTAAATGGATATAATTAGCTCAGTATAAACAAATCCCTCCCTTCTACAAGCTGCAGCCTCTGTTAGGCTTTAAGACAAAGAGCTGCTCATTATAGAGAGGACTTATCTGTGGACTAGATATAGCAAACAGGCACTGGACAGAATCAGATTTAATAAAGTTAGGGCAATGACATACAGGAGTTTTGTGGGCCACAATAAATATTGCATACGACAAAACATTTCTTGTTTCTTTCCCACCAGCTGCAATTGCTGGTGGGGAAACGTAAGCAATTTGGCTAGTTTCCTCAAAAAGGCAACTTTGCAAAGTAGCCACTCCACATATGTTTTCCCACCGGCAATTTTTAATCTAGCCAGTGGGAAAGCATTTGAAGGAGATTAGTTATGTAGAGGAGATTTATCAAGCCAGATTAATCTCCTGGTGTGTCATTGCCATAAAATTGTTTAATTTTCTTATTTTAAGCAAGAAACTGATTTAAAACAATAGGCAAGAAGGTCTGCTCATTGAGCTTCTGCTGAAGAAGGCTGAATTTTTAAATGTCTGACGTCAAAACAGCACTATTTAATCCTGTTAATAACATTAAAAAAATATAGATTGTAAACATAGCAGGAAGGCCATGAATATCTTTATTTGAAGAAGACTTCAGTGTATTATGTTTATTAATTGTCATAAGTGATAACACCACAGATGAGGGATTAAAATTGTCTAATATCTCTCACGTTTAAGGACTGTTGTGCCAATAAATATGTATGAAGTATCACAAAATAAAGTGTTTGAAATATGCAAATAGTTGTCTAAATGTTGTTCTGTTAATCACTTCTTAAAACTGAATAAACGACTTGAAAAAAGATTGGTCTTGCTGGGAATTAAATGCATAAAATTTTCCTAGAAATTCACACTACCTACTACACTGCTATAGTCATGCCTTATGTCTAGTGAAACAGGCTAGACGTTCATAGTTTCCCAACTACCAATGGATATCACTTTGCACAGGCAAGTAGCAGCATTCACGCCTACTTAGCATGCCCAAAGCATGCTCCTGAAGCATTGGTGATGGTGCTGCTAAATTAACCAGCAAGTAGCGTATGGGTGGTTAAAATTGAAAGATTAACTGGGTGAGAGACTATTGCAGTTGCATCGCTGATGAGAACAGCATAAGTGAGTAAGCACTGTTACATAAAAAAGTTGAAGAAACTTATCCCCCCTCCATAATGCCCAAGTTCTCAGCCTGTAAGTATAAATTTCATATTTTATAAGCAAAATATTGACTAAAGATGTTTGAGGAAAATAAAGCAATTTTATGACCAAGGCAAAGTTATGTGCGATTGCTACACAAATAATTTTGTCCAACGTTAAAGATCCTCGGTTGTCTGAAGTGATTGAAGGCAATGCATTTTCATATCTTTAAAACATTGTTTTGTCAAAGGGCAGGTAAAACCAAACGATATTTGTTTGGAAACTCCAGCAATAGGCATTTTCAGCATGCACGTTCAAATTATTACTTACCAGGATTGTGATGTGATGCTGACTCTCCATTTTGAAATACATCCCCACCGACATTAATTCTACCTGGATTATATGGTCCCATGCCAGTTTTGTTTTGTGAACCTTGAGAGGGATACGTCTGCACATGAACCCCAAAATTACTTGACTGCATTCCATTTGGCAGGTCTCCTAAGCCAGGGTTCTGCAGAGATGTCACATGGGTTATCATAAGATTCATATCTCGCACCTCAGCATTCTGAATCTGGCCATCATTCACAGAATTTATGCCAGAATCTAAAGTAGTTACATTAGCAATCTGAATCTCAGAATCTGGCTCTGTAGTAATACCAGCACTTGTCATTGCAGTATTAACATTGTTTCTTGAGAAGCTGGAGGAAGAAGGGAAATCCAAACTGACAGGTCTGCTGGAATCCATAGGTCTCCGCTCACTAAAACTAGAAGTATGCTTATCAGGCACATGACTGAGAACTACATCTTCCTCATCATCAATGATGATTGTCTCACTTATTGCCCCCTTAAAAGAATCCAAATCCTTGTTGGAAGAATGTGATTTTGAGTCATTCCTATGAAATTCATTTTTTGATGATGAAAATCCAACATTTCTCTGTTCAGTTGCTGCAGTATTCTGTGCAATTTGTACGGGTTCAATGAAAACAACATCATCATCATCATCAACAGGAGTGCTTTGGAAGGTATTGGAGGGTGTTGGTCCTCCAAAAGCAGTGCCAACATTTTTTAGTCCAGTAGCCATTTTAATAGATAAAAAAGGAGAACTTATTTATATGTTCCAATCGTTTACTGTACCACTATCCATTACAAACCCTGTGATAAAAGAAACAAAAAAGATAAATCTAGGTGTATCTCAAAATGATCCAAATACTCAGCACTGATCAGTAGTAAAACCCCCTCTACAACATAAAAATGGTGGAGAACTATAATCAGAACAGCAGTTCTTCTATGTGCCATTAATCATGCTAACATATATAGAAAATTAACTTACCTTTATTACATAATGTTAAAGGCTTCCCCAGCCGTTGGAAGATGCTGCCATCTTGGCAAAGACACAATAGACTGCATGCACACCTTTACCTTTTAAATACACGGTTCTTAAAATTACAACTCACAGTAGTATATCTGCAGACAAATATAAAAGACAAATACACTTTAGCATATGCTCAGGATTAAAAAATAAATAAATACAAAGTGGTAAAACGTAGGATAAATGTGTCAAAATTTGACCCTCTTTGGCAAAGCAGAAAAGTGCATGTAATCTACATTAAGTGAGCTGTAATGATTCTGACAAAAAAGTGGCTCCTTTGCTGAAAGCATGATCCCTAAAGTAAACAATAAAATAAAGTGAAGTGAAACTGAAGTGTAAAATTGATTGCATCTCCCAAAAAAGGATACCCCATTTTTCAGCACTGGTTCAATAAATAAGGTTTGTGCTGAACATACTTTCTGGTTGATTATTGTTTTGATTGGGAAATTTTTACAGTTTTTGTTGGGATAACAAAATAGTATTTTTTATGGGATCCTATTCTGACCAATTAATTTATGCATATAAGAGATATTTCTTTAGTTTAGTTGATTTCTGAAGTACACTATATCATTTTTTTCAATTGCTTTGTATTTTTTCTCTACTGTTTCCAAACACAAAAACTTTGATGTTCCTCTCTAGTGTTGTATTGTAGCAGTTTGGCAATTCAGACTCTGAAATGTTACAATTAGATACATTGTTATATTTCTCTGCAAACTCTGTAAACTAAGCTACTATTTTATTAATTGTAACAGCAATTTTAATAATACTCAGGGATTAAGCTTAGCAGGACCAAATAAAAATATGTATCAAGTAATGTAGGAAAAAAATAAAGTTTTTTTTTTTGTATAATGAAAATAATGAAATGGGAAAAAAACATTTAGAAGGTGATAAGGAATGTCAAAAAACGTTTTGCTATATAGTACGGATTTTCGCCCCACTTTGATGTTCAGCTTTTTTTAAGCCCCCACTGGCAAATAAGGTTAAAGATATATGAAAACAATGCTGTTTTAGCCATTTAGCTATAGCTCCATAAATATCAAGGGCAGAAAAAAAGCAATCATTCCATTTATCACCCTAATTAAATTTGAAGCTGACTTGGTTTCCCCAGACCCGCTGTGGGGCAATAAGTATCTTCCCTATTTCCAATCTTTGTCAGATGGGCACAGCTGGGTATTAAACACCTAAGCAATATTGTTGATGGCAGGAATTGCAAAAGCTTTGATATAAGACAACGTTAATCCACACCCCCCAAATATGCTTTTTCTGTACAGTTTCCTTTAAGACCTGTAAGCCTTGCTAAAAGAACCAAGGAAGTTTACCTATATAGACAAGATTTGGCTAAAGTCTTGCCCTGGTGTTACAATATACTATGTACAACTGGCCCCTCTCCCTTAGGGCTCTGGCACACGGGGAGATTAGTCGCCCGCGACAAAACTCCCTGTTCGCGGGCGACTAATCTCCCCAAGTTGCCTTCACCTGCCATCCCACCGGCGAAAATGTAAGTCGCCGGTGGGATGGCACACGTGGCGGCGCGTTTTCGCGCAAATCGCCGAAAAAGCCTCGCGAGGCAACTTCTGCGATTTGCGCAAAATCGCGCCGCCGCGTGTGCCATCCCACCGGCGACTTACATTTTCGCCGGTGGGATGGCAGGTGAAGGCAACTCGGGGAGATTAGGCAATCAAGCTGAATAGTTAAAAAAAAATAACTTTTTTTTTTTCATCATATGCATTTTTCCATTTTTTTAATTCTTTTTCTCCACAGTGCAGCAATAAAAAGACTGGAATTACAATTAATAAAGTTTATTCCAGCTTTTTAAATGGCTATCCTCACCAATAGGCAGTAGTATAAAAAGGAAGGCTGGAAGATGAACTGGGGAGTGAATAATTATAAAAAATACTGATAAAACATAAAAAAAAAAAAGATTTTTCCATACAAAACACAATTTGCTTTCTTGTTGCTAGGGTGACGAACAATTCCAGTTTGCCCGCATTAATTTGGAGCTCATAAAGGAAAATAATCCAAAGTAAAGACCAACTGCAAAGTTATTTGTGATCCAAACAAATACAGTTGTCAAGGAAACAAAAATAATCTCTGAACTGCTAGGATAAATACATTTAATGAAGTACATCACCAATGTCAGGCCTAAAATAACTCTCCTGTAACTGCAAGCATGCCCTGACAGTTACTGTAATCATTTTATTCTTCTATTTGTTAGAGGAAAAGTGTTGTGGATATAAAAATGGATCAAGGTTCATCTTATGGAACTTTCAAAATATAATCAATACTGTATCATTTCCAAAATACTGTCCCACCTCAGCAGTCTGTCTCTACTCAAGCAACAGATTTGTACATTTCAGTCAAATACATCATTGCTTAGATTATGTATTAAAGGAGAAATAAACATGACTAGTAATGCCATTTTATAAAGAGTTTATATAGCAAACTTATTGCAATAGCATAAAGGTCCATCACCTCTATATCAATTATTCAGGAATTACAGTTGTCACAGGAGCTCCCCATTTTGGACTATGTTACAAGGATCAGTGGCACTCACATGTTCTGTATGCTCGGGCAGCTGTTGAGAAGCTAAGCTCAGGGGTTGTCACAAATTCCCAAGCAGAAAATTAGGTTTAGCCGTTACATAAGCTGATGCTACAAGGGCTTATTAATAAATTCAGATGCAAATCACACTGGTTTCAGAGCTGCCATGTACTAATAATCTAAATTAATTATTAATCAGCCTTATATCATTACATTTATATTCTGTCTATACGGTATATTGTGAGTGGGTCCCTAGGCTCAGGTAAGTGACAGCAGCAGAGCATAGGCAGTGAATCAGCACAGGGAGGCACGGATCTTCACTGTTAAAGGGCTGTGGTTGCCTTGGGCTGATACACACATAGGGGCACATTTACTAACCCACGAACGGGCCGAATGCGTCCGATTGCGCTTTTTTCGTAATGATCGGTATTTTGCGTTTTTTTCGGAAATTATCGCGACTTTTTCGTTACCAATACGATTTTTGCAAAAAAACGCGAGTTTTTCGTAGCCATTCCGAAAGTTGCGCAAAATCTGGCGATTTTTTCGTAGAGTTAAAACTTGCGAGAAACGTTGCGCCTTTTAAGTTTTAACGCTACGAAAAAGGCGCGACTTTTTGCGCAAGTTTTAACGCTACGAAAAAATCGCCAGATTTTGCGCAACTTGCGCGAAACGTTGCGCCTTTTAAGTTTTAACGCTACGAAAAACTCACGTTTTTTCGCGCAAGTCGTAATGGCTACGAAAAACTCACGTTTTTTCGCGCAAATCGTATTGGTAACGAAAAAGTCGCGATAATTTCCGAAAAGTCGTAAAGGCGCCGAAAAAATCGCAAAAAATACGAAAAAGTCACAAAATGTTCATTTTTCCAATCGGAATTTTTCCAATTCGGATTCGAATTCGTGTCTTAGTAAATCAGCCCCATAGTCTATGCAGGCTCTGCAGCAGTAGTTACCAAACAGTGGGGATGCCACCCCTAAGGGGCTTGAAATACTGGCACAGAGTCTCTGAATGCTACTTTGGTAGAGATTTGGCTATTTGCTCCCCTAGATACACCTAAAATCCCTGCATGAAGGCCAGAGTGAGCTTTGTAGACGACACTTTGTTATTTATTCTTGTGGAATGAAAAACCATTCTTTTATAATATCTGTAACACTGCTATGATTTAAGAGGGTCATAGACATTGGACATTCAAGGGGAGCACAAGCTAAAACAGTCTGATGACCACCGGGCTATTTAAGTGAGATCTGAGGTAAAAACCTAATGATTTTTGAGAAAAATGTCCCTAACCAAAGGTTGGACCTCCAAGGGGGGCTTAAACTGAAAAAGGCTAGATACCACTGGTGTGAGGGAATTTCCAGTAACCGTGTCCTGTTTAAAGGAGAAGGAAAGGCGAATTCACTTGGGGGTGTAAAAATGTTAGGCACCCCCAAGTGACTTAAATCGCTTACCTTTTATCCCGGGCTGGTGCCCCTGTTGGGAGAGAACAGCACCAGCCCGGGGTAGCTGCATTGCTTCCTCCTTGCTGTATCGCTCACGCGCGCAAGCGCAGTAGAGTGAATAGTGGAACTTTAACAGAGAAGTCGGCTTTTCACTCTACTGCGGAAGCGCCGTTCCCGGAAATTAGCCGGCAAAACAAAGCAGGAAGGAGGAAGCTCTTGCTACAGCTACCCAAGGCTGGTGCTATTTTCTCCTAACAGGGGCACCAGCCCGGGGTACAAGGTAAGCGATTAAAGTCACTTGGGGGTGCCTAACATTTTGGCACCCCCAGGTGACAGCCTTTCCTTGTCCTTTAAAGGGATCAATCCATTCAGCCAAATTTAAATCAGACACTACATAGTATTTAATTGCCTACATGGTAAGCATTTTTAGAAAACGTTATGTGTGCTACCTTTAAGCAAAGGCAGGCCAATAAACATGCATGCAGGAGGAAACTTCAAGCGACTTTAGAATACAGAAGCGAAGCAAAGGGCTTTCCACCAGCGACTCCTATTGTTGCCGGTGGAAAGCAATTTAGGAAAGGTTAGCCGTTCGCGATAGCATAGATCTATCATGGACAGCTGTACCGCTCAATCCATGGGTTCTTACCCTTATGGTAATGTTGAGAACTGGAACAGAGATTGGAAGGATTAAAAGCTGAGTTATCAGGCCCACCTACAAATCATATATTCCAGCCCCATCAACCAGTCTACTTGCTCCAATGTGGCCTGATGCCCTCTCTTTAGACTATACCATGCATATACTAATTAATTAATATTAGGGCAAGACTAAAATAGCAGTAAGAGTAAGTCTTAAGCATTCATAAAAACAAGACCTTGGACTTGGCCTACATAAATGTAGTGAGCACTTTTGTAAACTCTGCACCATTTCTAGAATGCATATTTATAAATATCTTTACTTACATGTTACATAAACAGAGTCACTGACCCTGCTCAATCCTAAAGCCACGAGCAACAAATGAGGGAGGATTTATGAGCACAGGGCTGCATTTTCCATTAGGCCACTATATGACTGATGCATGTCTAAAAGGGGAATACCAACTTAAGCTCTGTCCAGTAATATAGTAAGCTCAAGCCTTAAAGCACCAGCTCTATTACAGAAAAAAAGCTATAGATGTACCAGGAAAAACAAAAGTAGTTTTTTTTTTTAAATTTACTTAACACCACAAGCAATTTTTTGTGTATAGCATTTCTCTTTAGACAATCAGAATAACAGCAAAAGATGTCTAACATTTATGGCACAAGCAGTGTGAAGTAACCCAAGTATAACACTGCCAAGAAATAAAAGAAGCACAATTGAAGCCTGTGTCTTAAAATCTGAATATTATTAATAATGGCAATCTAATAAGGACATTTGATGGCAATGAAGTCTATTTTGGCCCTCTGATATGTGTAAGGTAATTAATACAAGGGCAAAGACACAGACGGCAATTAGTAGCCATGACTTTGTATATAGTTATGGCAACTAATCTGCACAGCGCAAACCATGCACTATGTCACAGTGACTTGTAACCTATTGTGGGAGAGTTTCCGCAACAAACTTTTTAAAAAGTTGCGACGATTGCCTCATGTTTATTCCCCTAAATGGTCAGCTTTTCATGCTTGATCTACACCTACCAATCTTCTTTAGCGTTTAAACGGATAAGTTAAACTCATGACTGCACCCCAGTGCCACCCCATCTAAATGAGGAATAGATGGGATCCATATTATTTTTTCTGTTTCTATGATTGCCAACAATTAAAAATATACATGAAAACTAACTAAACTTTCAAAATGTATCATATATATTTAATCACTAATTACTGATGAACCCTTCCTCCCAGGAGACTGCAATTATTAGGCCATTGGCCATCTTGGCCCCCTAGGTGGTGGGGCCCTGCTGCACAATTGTTTACAAAAAATGAATGAAAGATATGAATGAATATGCTCTACTTTTATTTATGAATAGAATTTATGTTGCCTTTGTATGGCAGATATTGTATAAATTTTACAAACGAATAGAACAGTTTAAGGCCTATATGCATATCTGGTGCCAACTTGCCTCAGTTAACAAATTCCCCACAGGTAATAACAAAAACTTCTACAAGAGGTCACTTGAGATACATTTACAATGGTCCTTGGGAACAAACCTCAGCCTAAGGAGGCACCATGCCAGTATGCACTCTTATCTGTTATTACATAGCAAACACATGTACACTGTGCTTTACAAAGATTGTTCATCATTTACAGGAGAGCTAACAATCTAAGGTCCCTGGCACGTTCACACTTTATCTTGGGTCAACTTTATCAGCAGCCAATTAAACTATGTTTCTGAAATGTTAGGGGAAACCAGAGTACCCTGAGGAAACCCACACAAACAAAGGGAGAACTGACCAAACTCCTTGCAGATAGTGCCCTGGTTGGGATTGAACTCAGAACCCCAGTACTGCAAGGTAGACAATTTGATCTGCTAATGCTCCATGCTAGCCTATGATGGATGTTTCTGGCCTCCCTAATCCATGTCTGGGACGAGATCACCCATGGTGCCAGTTCTTGTGATCTGAACCCCATTTGATTTGGTCAAAGTGGCGGGCCAGACCAGGAGGATCCAAACTTGCCCAGCTGACATTATAAAACATTTATAACCTAAAGCCTGCATTCTTTAGTCACCCTCCTAACTAAAGACATGAGGAGTGGGAATTAAGAGGATATACTCTTTAATTATTGGGTTTTTCTGCAGAAGAAACAGGTGCACTTCCTCAGAAGAACACCCCTGATGAAGCACATCTGTGTGAAAAGTGATTAGTACAAGTGAGCTGAATAAAGATTTATTCAGCATGGATTTAACAAAAATTCAGTGAGTACAATCAGGTTCTTTTGAATACACAAAACAAAAGTAAGCATCAGCACTTGGAGCACATTTAATTTTCTGTTTTACTTAAAGGAGAAGGAAAGGTAAAAACTAAGTAAGCAGAAAGTATCAGAAAGGTCTATGTAAATACAGCCATAACACTCACAGAAACGCTGCACTGAGTCCTCTGTCAAAAGATTTCTTGTGTCGGTTTTCCTCTGCCAGAGACACGCAGCTCTCTGCTCTCTCCCCTCCCTCAAGAATGCTAAGAACTCACCCCCCCCCCTAGGAATGTGGATCTGAGCCAATCAGCAGGAAGCTTCCTCGGTCATCTGAACAGGAGAAATATGGGGAGACTTAAGGGCACTATTGAGACAACTGAAGGTATGCCTGCAGCTTGATATTAACTCTTTATTAGCCTTTCCTTCTCCTTTAAAGACTCCGTGAGAATTTCTTTGTGTGATCTTGTAAGTCACGTATTGTGAGACACTGCTGGGATAGATGAAAAAGTGCTGGCACTGAGCAGTTTTGTGTGTCTATGTGTTCCAAGAATATCTAGAGCAACAAAGACTTCATCACAAAGTTCACCATTGCCAGTGCTGAAAGGTGGCAGTGCTATTATTTTTCTTGATTAAAATGACAGCAAAGCATCTTTTAAATTGTAAGCTCTTTTGGGCAATGACCACTTTACCTCTTGTACTGGTCACTGGTTGTTTTTGTATGTACATATTTGAGTTCAGTGTATGTAAGCATTTAATATTGCTGAGGGATACGTTGACATGCTAGATATATGTAGGTATGGGACCTGTTATGCAGAATGCTTGGGACTCGTTTTTTCCCAGATAAGGAGTCTTTCCATAATTTGGATCTCCATACCACAAGTCTACTCAAAAATCATTTAAGTATTAAATGCAACAGGATTGTTTTGTCTCCAATAAGGATTAATTATATCTTAGTTGGGAACAAGTATAGGCTACGGTTTAATTATTTTACAGAGAAAAGGGATATTTTTTTTTTTTTTTTTAAATGAACTATTTGTATAAAATTGGCTTTATGGTAGATGACCTTCCCTCTGAACTTTCTGATTAATGCATAATGTGCAATTATTTCAGAGGGTGATGGTCTACTTTAAGGAGCTGTCCCTCAGTGTGGAACCTGGAGCAGCCAAAATATGTCCCCCAGTTCTCCATCAGTAGCTACTAAAATGCAAGCAAGTAATTAATCTCACCCAAGGTTACACAATTCAAAATTATGAAAAAGGAGAGTGAGGAACCAAGGTTTGCAGAAACTAAACAATACTGTACAGGTATTGGACCCTTTATCTGGAAATCCATTATCCAGAAAGTTCCAAATTACTGAAAGGCCATCTCCCATAGACTCCATTTGAATCAAATAATTCACATTTTTAAAAATGGTTTCCCTTTTCTCTCTAATAATAAAACAGTATCTTGTTGGTCCCAACTAAGATATAATTAATCCTTATTGGAGCCAAAACAACCATACTGGGTTTAATTACTGTTCAAATAAATGTATTCGCAGACTTAAGGTAGGGAATCTAAATTACGGAAAGACCCCTTATCCGGAAAACCGCAGGTCCCGAGCATTCTGGATAACGGGTCCCATACCTGTACTGTATAAAAATTATTTAAGCTTTAGGAGAACAAATTTATGGATGATAGCATAGCACTAAATATAATTTTTTTTAATGAAAAAATCATTTAAACTTCTTTAGCCAGATATACTGTAGAACATATAGGTAGAACAATAGTGGCCTACTACCCTCCCATATAGATTGTAAGCTCTATGGGGCAGGGACCTCCATCCTCTTGTGTCTTTGACTCTTAACTTATTGCAACTGTTACTGTATCTTGTATTTATGGTTATACTTTGTATTTATCTATTATCTTATTAACCCCCTGTTTGTATTAATGTATTCTACTGTACAGCGCTGCGTACATAAGTAGCGCTTTATAAATAAAAAATATACATACATACTACAAAACTTAAATAAAACTGTATATAAAGCCAAAAAATGGCAGCAACGTAAGCAGACATTCCTCCCAAAAAAAAAACCGTAAAAACAATGCTATAAATGTTAAAGTGCTTTTGTGCCGCACAGTGCCAAAGGGCATTTGTAATCTGCCCCTCAACAGTACCTGCTGAGTGCAGGCAGCAAGAGATATCCCCATGGCTAGAGTCAGTACTGCATGGAAAGAAACCCCGCTGCCTCCTCCCACTGGCAGCTTCACAGCCATTACTGCCAGGGTCTGCTCAGCCCCACACTCCTCCGCAATACAAGGGTTTCCCTCTTCTCACACAATACAAAAACCCATGCAGGGCCATGCAAAGCATAGGAAGCAAGTATCAGTAGGCAATGTCCCCATCCCACCCTAGAAGAAGAGGTGTGTGAATGCTCATACAATAACAATAAACACAAGGCTCAGTGTAGACACATGCACACACAAAACCATGTCACTATGCACTAACTCTACTGCCCCTATAGCCTGAGATAGAGACCCACATACCCTAACTAGATACCCTTAGCCACACAGCAGCAAGGGGGCAGGGAGTTGCCGGGAGTTCTAGTTTGTTAACAGTGGGCTTGAATGTGTTTGCCCCTGCTGCCACAACCTAACAGAAGTATAATTCACTACATATTGACAATCTTAAATCCATTGATGCTGAACTGCAGAACTGCATTCATCCGTTTCCACCTGTAGTGGGATGCTGGGAGTTGTAGTCCCATCGGATGAAGCGATCCCTGAAGCAACGCTTTGTGAGAGCAGAGGCAGATCAGGCGCATTGGTGCCCATGGGATAAAGCGGCGGTGGGGATCCCACAGTGCCTGCCGCAGTGAGCCAGGGTGACCAGACCCCTCCCCCCTTGGAAAGCTCAAATGGGCGGGGCCAGGGGCAAAGCAGGCCCCAGGCGGGGGCAAATGCATAGCTTTGTTAATTAGCAGCGGGGTAAACCGTGGCTAGCAGACTGGGGGGTAACCGGGGATGGGGTTAATAACCCGGGGTAACACAATTTAGTGTCCCTGACCTATCTGCCCCAAGGATTGTTACCCCTCAGTATTCCGCCGCCGGCGCTGCCTCCCGTCCGCCATTAGCTGGCGAGTGGAACAATACGGAGATACCCGGGCTCCTCTCAGCGGGGCCACCCCATGCCCGCAGTCTCGCCATTGCCCCCACACACAGGGGCAGAGCACAAACAGGCAAATAATGACATGAAGCAGGCTGAGGCGCAAACAGCGCAGCTCCGTCACACTGTGCGCACAGAGCGCCGCCGCACGGCCTTCACCTCACGAAAGGCATGAGAAGCCCACAGATGGGAGCAGGGGCAATAACAATTACCCCCGCTAGGGGGCATAATCTCGCTACGCTGCTAAAATTGCCCCAGCACGGTGCCCTTTGTAAGAAGCCTGCCGCGCTTTCCCTCTGTCACAGTTCCCACACACTCACCGGCTGCCCGTCGGCCCACTCCGCTAAGGAAATCTAGTCCGCAAGCAACGCACCGCTCCTACCTCCGCAGCCCAACTCCCGTCCAGTCCCGGGGCACAGTGGGAGGAGTCTACCTAGTTCCCAAGCTGGAGAAGGCGAGGGATGGGCTCAGCGGTGTCTCCGCCCTACTTCAAGCCTGATTGGCCGAAAGCATATAACCGAGAAGAAAAGAAACAGGTCGTTGTTTGGAGCGATAGAGTGTCAATCGCACAGTTAGTGCACCGCCCACCAATGGTACAAACTGAAGGGCGGAGCCAGAAATGTTAGCGAGAAAGCTTGGCACCACCCATGCGTTGCAGTGAATGCGAGAAGGGCGAGCAGGGAGGAGACGAAGCGATGAAGCTGGCGCTGTCCTGGCGAAACATTGGCCCCGCCTCTTTACTTGTAGCAGGCGCTCGGCATAGGGCCAGAAGGGAGGAGACTGGCATGAAATATGGGCGGGACCCGATCCCCTCCGAGCGCTCCTGAGCGTTATAAAAAGTGTCGCACGTCTCCGCACATCGCGAATGGTTTTGATGTAGCTCTGTGGAGACAGTCAGACAGCGTGCAATCACAGTGTGGGTGGGCACATATATACATATTTATTAAAGAGTATGTTAGGAGAATCGTGTGTGCCCTGTGATTAGTTCTACCGAGCAGTCACTTTGCAACCCTCAAGCCTTTGTTGCCCATGTGTTACCGCCTCCGTCTGTTCGCGCCATGCTCGGGAAGCTCTGGGCAACAACGGCCGGAGGGCTGGCTGGGCATTCTTAGCGCTACTCCTACCCGCACAATCATACGTGTTTAGTCGCCTGAGGGTACTTCATCCCGCTCCCAGTGCCCACGGAACAGAAACCAAATAGATGCCGCGTTGTGAGTGTTCGGCAACGCACATCTCTATTAATATCACCTCAGCCCGCTATTTAGCACAGGCGCAGGGCTACCCTCTCAGCAGATCTGTCTAAAGTGACAACGTGCGATGTTATGCGACAGCATCAAGACGCGGGCGACTGCACACAAAGGCGGGCTTATCGCTCCAGGCGATATTCCTCCCTACGTGCGACTAGTCTCCAGTTCCCGTCAATCTACAGCGCAGCCCTCAATGTTTCAGTGAAGCTGAAGGCATTACTGACCAATGGTGTCCGAGTGCCTCACACACTTCCTCCGTGGCTTCCTCTCCCGAGGCACCGTCCACCATTTTGTAACAAGTCACCACTGATGCCTCTTATCGAATAGGGTTAGTTTAACGCCTCATGAAGTGTTAAAGCCCATGAAACACACCCATTTGCGACACAACCACGCTTTGCTTTTCACTGAGTTAATCAATGGAGAATTTCCTTTGAAGCTCTTGAGGGAATGTCACGGTCGAGCAGACGCGCTATTTTTTCCCTCATGCGACACAAAA
Source organism: Xenopus tropicalis (assembly GCF_000004195.4). NCBI lineage: Eukaryota > Metazoa > Chordata > Amphibia > Anura > Pipidae > Xenopus > Xenopus tropicalis. Next base: position 158,739,246 of record NC_030678.2, on the reverse strand, counting down.
TGGCGGCTGGGCGGGCTGCACGTCTCTGTTCCCACACTCTGCACTTGCAAGTTCGTTCGATGATTTCTGAGAAAGCTGCAGGAGTTCTCACTGTTTGAGTGAGCCCAAGTGCAGTATAGATGTTCCTACAGTGTCTTTGACATGGAGCTATTTTTATTTTGCTTGGAAATGTATGTGTATTGCAACACAGAAAAATACTTAACCCTAATAAAATTTGTGGGTGAAATATTAACACTTGGCCCCCTCTAAATCACTGTTTCTAACTCCTAATGGTCTATGCTACAACAATTTATGAGTAACTATACATATCTTTTAATATAAGTATGTTACCCAACCACTTAGATTGTAAGCTCTAGAGGGCAGGGACCTCCTTCCTACTGTGTCTCATACCATATGGCACTCAGGACTGCAAACAAGGGTAAAACCCCTTTTTTTTTTTATAGTTTATTGCGGAAGTGCAACGTTTCGGGGCAATGTGACCCCTTTATCAAGCATGCTTGATAAAGGTGTCACATTGCCCCGAAACGTTGCACTTCCGCAATAAACTATAAAAAAAAGGGTTTTACCCTTGTTTGCAGTACTGAGTGCCATCTGCTTTTTTGTTGTTACAGTGTTTTTGGGGGGTGCCGATCCCCTCAGCAGTGTGCACCGGACATAGAAATTTATTGTATTTATTATAACACATCCTCCCTGTGTGTAATTTGGATATTGTAAGATTGTACATCGCTGCGTACCCTTGTGGCGCTTTATAAATAAAGTTATACATACATACATGAGTTCAAACAGCAGGTTTGTACTTCTTTGAACATGGCTTTGCCTATTATTTTAATTTAAAAATATGAAAGTAAAGCCACATTTTACTGACTTATTTCAAGGAGCACAATCCAAACAAATTAGCAGTCCACTAGGAAGTCCTTTATGTAAACATGCTCACCTCTATGCCCTCTATAACCCTTAGGGCTCTGGCACACGGGGAGATTAGTCGCCCGCGACTAATCTCCCCGAACTACCATGCCACCAGCGAACATGTAAGTCGTCGGTGGGATTGTACATGCACCAGCGAACATGTAAGTCGCCGGTGGGATGGCACACGCGGCGGCGCGATTTTGGCAAATCGGCGAAAATGCCTTGCGAGGCAACTTCGGTGATTTGCCGAAATCGCCTGCGCAGCGTGTACCATCCCACCGACGACTTACATGTTCGCTGGTGCATGTACCATCCCACCGACGACTTACATGTTCGCCGGTGGGATGGTAGTTCGGGGAGATTAGTCGCCTGTGACAAGGGAGATTTGTCGCGGGCGACTAATCTCCCCGTGTGCCAGAGCCCTAAGGGTTATAGAGGGCATAGAGGTGAGCATGTTTACATAAAGGACTTCCTAGTGGACTGCTAATTTGTTTGGATTGTGCTCAGGCGACTAATCTCCCCGTGTGCCAGAGCCCTTAGTCATTAAGATAAAAAGCAGATCATTATACAGAGGGTTTCTCAGTGGACTGCTGATTTGTTTGATTGTGCTCATTGAGACCAGGAAGTAGAATGTGACTTTCATTTCCAGATTTAGCTGTTTATAGCAAAAATTACACCGACTAGACATTTCTTATGTGAATACAGTAGGCTAACATTATATTCAGTACAAGCCCTCTTGTTTAAGCTCATGTTGAAATGGTGCGTATACTGGATCTTGTATATATTTAGTATATACAGGTATAGGATCTAATATCCAGAATGCAGTTTTTTTGCATAAGGGACCTTTCTGTAAACTGGATCTCCATACCTTAATAGGATTGTTTTGCCACCAGTATGGATTCATGCAGCTTACAATGTAAAATACAGTGCAGCACTCTGAAATAGTGAAAAAAGATAAGCCGACATTTCAGGCAACCACATCGCCTAGTTTCTGGCAAAAATAAAATTCACAGTTTCAGAGTGCTGCACCGTATTTTACCTTGTGAGTCATTGATTGCCCCTGGCAGTGGGGAGGAGCTTGCACCTGACGTTACACAAAGTGAGATATAGTGAAAGCAACTTTCTTTGAATTCAGTGATTCATGCAGCTTAGTTATCATCAAGTGCAAAGTACTGTTATACAGTGAAACCCCAGTTATACATACAGTGATTGAGCAAGAAAGGAGGGAGACATTTTTCATCGGTTTACACAGGTTTTTTTTTATAATGCATTTCCCTGATTTTACATTTTCTTGGATTTTACAACATTTTTCCTGCTATCCTGAAAACATAAAATGGAGGTTTACTGTATTATTACAGAGGAAAAATGAAATCATTATTTAATTATCAGAAATACAGTATTTTCATATAATGTAGTCTATGGGAGATGTCCTTCCCATAATTCAGAGCTGAATATCTGATATCTGGTTTCTAGATAATGGATTCTATACCTGTTCCTAAATACACCAAAAAATTAGCTCAATAAGTAGTGTGAATAATGAAGATGTGATATCACACATGGGCATAATGAGAGAGCTGGGATTCTCCTCATTATTCGTATGCATGAAGAGTATGGCCGCCCAAAGCAGGAGGGAACAAATTGCTCCCAAGGAGCATTTTTGTCCAATATGCATAGGAAGTATATAACATGTAGAGACCCCAAAATGTTCCTTTTGCACACAGTGTACAAAGACACCTGTGCTTTATGAGTACAGGTATGGGACCTCTTATCCAGAATGCTCGGGACCTAGGGTTTTCCGGATAAGGGATCTTTCCGTAATTTGGATCTCTGTATATTAAGTCTGCTAAAAATCATTTAAATATTGAATAAACCCAATAGGATGGTTTTGCTTCTAATATAGATTAATTATATCTTAGTTTGGATCAAGTACAAAGTACTGGTTTCTAATTACAGAGAAAAAGGAAATCATTTCTAAAAATTATTATTATTTGCTTCTGATGGAGTCTATGGCAGATGGCCTTTCCGTAATTCGGAACTTTCTGGATAACGGGTTTCCGGATAAGGGATCCCATACCTGTACTAACAAATCTTTGATCCCCTGATGCAAATTGCATGCAATGAGACTAGATATATGCAATTATTTTCCACACTGGAACAGGTCATTCCAATACAGAAATTAAATTGTTAGAGGACAAGGGAAGATAAAATGACTAGGGTGCCAAATATTAGGCTTGCACAAGCACAGTAGAGTGAAAAAGCTGGCTTTTGTGCTTAAAATTTGATTTTTCAATCTACTACACATGCGCACACAACGTAAAGAATAGAAGTTCGCTACGTGGTCTCTACAAAAATACCCCAGGATGGTGCAGTTTTCAGCTAACAGTAGCACTGGACCAGAGTACCAGGTAATAATTCCATTGTAAATGCCTTTAACACTAGGGTAACCCCATAATATCACATATATATATTGGAAAGTGAAAATCCCTAAGGAATTCAGAATGGGTTGTTCACAAAACTAGCAAATCCATGCTTAATATATGGTTTTCACCAATTTTTTAAGAATTAACTGAAAAGTCACAATTAAGATTTTTTTTCCCACAGGCTATTTGAAACAGACAAAATGCTATAATAACAAATATCTGACACCTCTTAAAAACTACACACAATATATAACTAAAATATGTGATTTCTAGGGATCCCAAATTGTAAACAGGTATTACTATCTTCATTGCCAAAACCATTGATTGAATACATGTATGTGTAGTTAAAACCCCTAAACAGAAATGATTTTGTTTGTGGTATGTAGAGACCCCAACATAGAGCATATAATTATTCATGGCTGACATTTTGGCTACTGTAACCAACGCAAATTGAGTTTTATGAAAGACCCAGTACACAGTTAAATATTAAATTGCAGTTGAAAAAGACCAAAGTCCATCAAGTTCAACCTCTCCAAATGAATTCTAATGCACAAACCCATAAAGCAGGGGCATTACTGGGGTCTATGCCATCCTGAGGTGGTCTTTTTAATGCTGCAACGCTAGTGCAGAGCTAAAATCCTGGTTTAAAAATGTGAATTGTGGCTCTTAAAGTCACCAGGAGTGGCCTTTTGCCACCCCAGTAAATTGTGGGCTGCTGCCACTGGAGGGGAGTTTGTCAACTCATGGCAGCAGAGCCCCGCTATACAGACCTATCAATAGACTCGCATATATAAACTGTATATGGTATTTACCTATATCAAACTGCATGTAAATCTTAAAGGAGAAGGAACGGCTAAATCACTGGTGGTGCCAAATGTTAGGCACCCTACAGTGATTGTAATAGCACTGCCACTGCACTGGCCCATGTTAGTGATTAAAGTCACTGAGGGGTGCCTAAAATGTTGGCACCCCCAGTTATGTAGCCTTTCCTTCTACTATAAGATCACAATAGCCTTGGATATTATGCTTGAAGAAGAAAATCATCCGAGCCACTCATAAAGACACTAATAGAATCTGCCATCAAAACATCACTTGGCAGGGCATTCCACAGCCTCAAAACCCTAACTGTGAAGAACCACATATGCTGCTTCAAATGAAAATTTAGTTTGTAAAGTTTTTTTTCAAAGTTTTTATTTGTGCATTTTTTACCTTTAACAAAGAAAAAATAAATATAAAGGAAAAGAGGAAGAGAAAGAAGGGATCTAATCTTTGGCACAAATAAAAAGCACCTTTTTCACCATTTCAGAGTGCTGCACCGTATTTTACCTTGTGAATCATTGATTGCCCCTGGCAGTGGGGAGGAGCTTGCACCCGACACAAAGTGTGATATAGTGAAAGCAACTTTCTTTGTATCCAGTGATTGACGCAGCTTAGTTATCAAGTGCAAAGTACTGTTATACAGTGAAACCCCAGCTATACATACAGTGATTGAGGAAGAAAGGAGGGAGATGCTTTTCGTTGTTTTATACAATGCCAATATATAAAGCATTTCCCTGAATTTACATTTTCTTGGATTTTACAATATTTATTCCTGCTACCCTGAAAACATAAAACGGAGGTGTACTGTATTATTACAGAAAAAAATTAAATAATTAGAATTATTTTCTTATAATGGAGTCCATGTGAGATGGCCTTCCCATAATTCCGAGCTTTCAGAATATCTGGTTTCTAGATTCCATTCCTGTTCTTAAATACACCAAAAAATTAACACAATAAGTAGGACTCTGAGAATGTGAATAATGAAGATGTAATATCAGGCACGGGCATAATGAGAGAGCTGGGATTTAGTTTGTAAAGTTTTCTTTTATGTTTTTATTTGTGCATTTTTCACCTTTAACAAAGAAAAAAAGAAATAGAAAGAAAATCCATTATCAAGAATATTCAGAAAGCTCTGAATTATGGGAAGGACATCTCCTTGTAACAATACCTGGTGGTCTAGTGGGGCGGCGGGGACGCCCACCGTTGCCTTCTAGGCGCGTACGCCTTGCTCTGCTGTTTATGCGTATGCGCACTCGCGTTTGTCGCCGCCACGCGCGTGAAGTCATTTTCGGCGCCAAATCTGAATGGTATTGTTGTCCAACGTAGGTTTTCCTTTTGGTTACTTCCTGGGTGCGATTATTCTGCTGTTTTGCCGTGTTCCTGACCTTGCCTGTACCTGACCTCTCTTGCTTGCTGCCTGAATTGACCTTTGCCTGTTTTGACCTTTCTTGTCTGCTGCCTGAACTGACCTCTGCCTGCCTGACTATTCTCTCGTATTCTGATTCTGTGCTGCGCTGCTTGACCGTTGCTGACTCTGGCCTGTCCTGACCACTCCGAGGTGTTCCCCATCCACCTGCCATACGATTGGTTCCCGTGCCTGCTCAGAACTCTCTTCTTGGGTCTCTCACAATAAGTCTGGCGGCATCCGAGTAGCGAAGGGCTCCTCCCGACGTGAAAGGCGGCGGTTATAGGCAGAAGAGTGAGCCGAGACCGGACCCTTGGAGTCTGTTCTGAGTTTTGGGATACCGACCGTGACACTCCCATAACCTCCATTATGAGAAAATAATTGTAATAATTAAGAAATTATTTCATTTTTCCTCTGTAATCATACGGTAAACCTCCATTTTATGTTTTCAGGGTAGCAGGAAAATACATCCAGGGGCCCCATACACCATCAAATTTTTGGCAAGATAAGTCAACTTTTGATTAGTTATAGTGCTGTTAACTAAGTCCCTCCAAACAGAAGCGTTGGAGGGGTCGAAGACTTCCATTGTACGAGGATGTTTTTTTTGGCATAATAAAGAAGTTGGAGATAGCAAAGTCTGGCATAATGATTAAGTCCCAAGTCTTCCGCCACTCTCAGCAGGCAGACAATTGGTGATAAGATCTAAGAAAAATTTAGGGCGTCGGAAACATATTGAACAATTTATCTCCAAAACTTTTGCACAACTGGGCAATACCAGAACACATGCATATATGAACCAGTGTCCTGTTCACATTTTATACAGGTATCAGAAGTATGGGGGTACAAATAAGTTTGTAAAGTTTAATAGTGTGGCCTCAATTCATCAATCTTTTCTTTGGAAAAAAAAAGATTCCCCTGCAATTGATCTATAATGTCCTCTAATGTCATGTAAAGTATAATCATGTCCTCTTGCAAGCACATTTTCTCTAGAGAAATAACCTCAAACTTGACAGTCTGACCTCATAGTTTAAATCTTCCATCCCCTTTACAAGTTGATCCAGGACTTCAAACTTGTTACAGGAGCTCCCCTTCTTGGAAAGTGTCATTGACTCTCACATGCTCATGCACTCTATGCAGCTGTTGGGAAGCTAAGGAATCATTGCAAATTATCAATCAGAAAATAAGGCTGGGCTGTCATATAAATTCTGATGTTAATTGAACTGGTTTCTGAGCTTCTATGTTGTAATTATCTGTATTAATTACTAGTCAGCCTTATATTGTGACATTTACAGTATATTCTATATATACAGTATATTTTGACATTTATATTCTATATATACAGTATAGTGTGACATTTATATTCTATATATACAGTATAGTGTGGTATTTATATTCTATATATACAGTATAGTGTGCCATTTATATTCTATATATACAGTATAGTGTGCCATTTATACTCTATATATACAGTATAGTGTGACATTTATATTCTATATATACAGTATATTGTGACATTTATATTCTATATATACAGTATAGTGTGACATTTATATTCTATATATACAGTATAGTGTGACATTTATACTCTATATATACAGTATAGTGTGACATTTATATTCTATATATACAGTATAGTGTGACATTTATACTCTATATATACAGTATATTGTGACCTTTATATTCTATATATACAGTATAGTGTGCCATTTATACTCTATATATACAGTATATTGTGACCTTTATATTCTATATATACAGTATAGTGTGCCATTTATACTCTATATGTACAGTATAGTGTGACATTTATATTCTATATATACAGTATAGTGTGCCATTTATATTCTATATATACAGTATAGTGTGACATTTATATTCTATATATACAGTATAGTGTGACATTTATACTCTATATATACAGTATAGTGTGCCATTTATATTCTATATATACAGTATAGTGTGACATTATATTCTATATATACAGTATAGTGTGAGTGGGTCCCTAAGCTCAGGTAAGTGACAGCAGCACAGAGTATGGGCAGGGAATCAGCAGAAAAGAAGATGGGGGGCTACTGAGGCTTCTTTGGGGGCACAGATCTTCCCTGCTAAAGGGCTGTGGGTGCCTTGGGCTGGTACAGAACCCAAAACATAATATACAACATTTCTGCCCTACTTCTTCTGTTAAACTTTATTTCTCCTTTAAGGACTGGAGCCAAAAACTGCACTGCATACTCAAGGTGAGGCCTTCCCAGAGGACTATAAAAATAAATTAGTTCTTCATCCCTTGAGTTGATGCCCTTTTTATGCAAGACAGCACTTTATATGATTTAGTAGCCACTGAATGACACTGCCTAGAGTTACACATATTTATTTTATTTACCGTATATACTCGAGTATAAGCCGAGTTTTTCAGTCCCAAAAATGGGCTGAAAAAGTCATCCTCGACTTATACTCAAGTATATGGACTGGAAAGTAAGAGTCTGGGATCCTTCTGCTCGCGCATACGCACCCATCACTTCCTGCACGGACGGATGAGTGATCAGTGGCATGGCTGGTAATGGGACCCCTCTCTGCACGCATGGCTGTGTGACGCGCCTATCCCTCCCTGCACGCACGGATGTGTGAAGAGAGATCAGTTGCATTTGCCTGGGAGTGCCGCATTGTGACTGACGCCCAAGGCTGGTTATGGGACCACTCTTTGCACGGATGGATGTGTGACGCGAGATCCGTGACATTGGCCCGGGAGTGACGCATTGGGACTGACCCCGATGGCTGGTAACTGTTTGTGTGCATTGTGCCCCCTTAGTGACTGGGAGGGGGGACTGGGGTTATATCTGTGACTCGCGTCTGAATCAGCACAGACACATGAAAGCTCGGGGGCCCCCTGATGATGAGTAAGGGCCACAGAATCTGCACGGAATGGGGCTCAGGGCTGTGTTTTACCCTAATACAAACCAATTCTGCACTGTTTATTAGCAGTGAATCCAGGTACGTTACATGGCAGCTTAGGAGAAGTGCAGTCTGCAGTATTTATTTTTCCTATTGAAAACAATGGCATCTGGCAACATACCGGCCAGGTGGCAACCCTATACGTGGGTTACATGCCCCCCTTTTAAAGGGGATATTCACCTTTAAAGTAACTTTTAGTATAATGTAGAGCAGTGCTGTCCAACTTCTGTGGTACCGAGGGCCGGAATTTTTCCGACCTACGTGGTGGAGGGCCGATAATGGAAGCCAGTTTTGACTACTCCCCTTTTTGAAACCGCACCCACTTGAAACCACACCCATGTTATCACATGACCATACCCATATTAATGGTTGTAGTACAGCAAAAACCTGCCATACTCTGCCTGCCCTACCCTGCCTGTGTGTCCCATACTCTGCCTTCCCTACCCTGCCTGTGTGTGCCATACTCTGCCTTCCCTACCCTGCCTGTGTGCTATACTTGGCTGGTTTGTGCCATACTTGGCCTGTGTGTGCCATACTCTACCTGCCCTACCCTGCCTGTGTGTGCCATACTCTGCCTTCCCTACCCTGCCTGCATGTGCCTTACTTTCACTGTGTTTGCCATTCTTGGCTGGTTTGTGCCATACTTGGCCTGTGTGTGCCATACTCTGCCTTCCCTACCCTGCCTGTGTGTGCCATACTCTGCCTTCCCTACCCTGCCTGTGTGTGCCATACTCTGCTTGCCCTATGATGCCTGTGTGTATGGCACACACGGGCAGCCTACAGTGACACAATGCTGGCATTGCTCCTACAGTCTGCACAATAACTATATATTAAAAAACTTTTTAATTGCAGTACCACCTCAGTATATGTTCTTTTTGTAGTGTGCAGGGATTATTTGTGGGTTTCTACTGCTCCTGAGGTGTGAACAGGGGAACAATATGGGTGATTACAGCCTGAGCCTGAGGTGTGAACACTGCAGGGGGTGAACAATGCAGAGATTAAAAGGTGTGAACAACACAGGGGATTACATATTTAAACAATACAGCCTGATTACAGCCTGAATCTGAGGTGAGAACCATGCAGGGGGGCAGTTAATCACAGTACTGATACCATTTAAAGCTTACACAAGAGTAAGCCATCAAAGCAGCCAGACAGGTGGGGGGCCACACAGAGGGGGGTCGCGGGCCGCATGCGGCCCGCGGGCCGCCAGTTGGACAGCACTGATGTAGAGGGTTATAGTCTAAGACAGTTTGCAATCGGTTGTCATTTTTTTATTACTTGTAGTTTTTTAATTAATTCACATTTTTTTCTCCTGTTTGGAGTTTTAGCAGCTATCTGGTTGCTATGTTCTAAATTACCTTAGAAAACCTTTCATTGTGCTGCTTCTGAGTATTCCAGAGCAAATCTAAGCAGGTATTAAACAGGGTAAGCTATTATAAGGTGTTGGGTAGTATACATATTAGAGTTTGTTACGTGGTCATCATGGTAATTGCCTTAGTGTATCAGCAGCTCTATAGTACAACTGACAGCCACTAAAATCTCACCAATTTGGCACACAATGCAAATTGAAAAACTTGCCACAGATCAACTTTCTTATGTAATGTGTCATATACCAATTTTCTAAATTCCTTTGGGAGTTCATTAACTAGGACTTGCCTTATACTCGAGTATATGGATTTGAAGATGTAAGTGTCTGGCATCCGTTGCGCGCGAAACCCTAGGCTTATACTCAAGTCAATACGTTTTTCCAGTTTTCTTAGGTAAAATTAGGTACCTCGGCTTATATTCGGATCGGCTTATACTCGAGTATATACGGTATACCAAAGTGCATAACTTTTCACTTATTAACACAGAATCTAATTTTCCATTCTGCTGCTCTGTTTTACAGTCAAATCACTGTATAGTGACAGCGTCCTGCATGGAACTTTGCAAAGTATTGGTAAAATTTGTGTTTTTTAACACTTCAGAATTTAGCTTCAAAGCTTAAAATTTTAATTATCTTACATGTCACATATTATTAGTCAAAGTGATAAAATATCATAAATTTGAATTTTGGAGGTATTCTCAAAAGTGTGATGCACAGTAAATGACTATAAATAATATACACACTTTTTTTACGAAGAAATGCAGAAAAATCACAAAAAATCCAGAAAAACAATTAAAGCAATAAAAAATTAGCATAGAAAGATCAGTGGTCAAAACTGATTAAAAAACAAAAAGCATTGGAATTAGCACAAATGCTAGTCACATTGAACACTTTTTGGGCTAAAAACATTTGGTAAAAAAAAATGCTTGTGTGTGTACTTGTTAATTGTTTATTGTGTGTGTGTGTGTGTGTGTGTGTATCTGTGAGTGTGCAAAAGCCCCCCTCCACATGAAAAAGAAAAAGCATGTGTGTGTAAAAAGTGTGGGTTTCTTTACTAGGTGAAGGCATGGCAGTATAGAAAGCAGCAGGGAAAGATGGAGGACCTCTATTGCACCCAAGATAATGGGGCAGTTGTGGGAGGGGCACAAAAAGTAGTGGCAATACCACCCCCCGCCCCACCACTGCTTAGTCCACAAACACCCCCACCTGCCATTTGGTCCACACGGCTCTCGTCCTCTTCAGCCAGTCACAATGAGATACCCGAAGACACCATAAATTAAACCTTTTTTTGTAACTGTCATAACATTTTCTTTGCATGCATTTATAATTTTGCCATAGAAGTGTTTGCCCAATGCTTTTATATTACCTATCTGATCCCCCCTGTCCCTCTATGAGGGGGTGGCCATATTTGTGCAGCCATTATTGGTTAGCATTAGAAGCTGTAACTGACAGGCTGAGAAGGGACAGTCAGGTTGGCAAAACAGTCAGTTATAGGAACTCCAAATAAAAATGACTTACATAAACAGGCCTATCAGTGAAAAACGATCAACATGACCTGTTGGTAAATTTTTATGTATATTATTTTGAAGAGTAGTTTTTTAGTGTCAGTATCAATTTAACTTGGTAATTTAAATCTGGCCATACACGCACCAATATTATTGTCCGAACTGAGGCTTTGTACGATATTCGGTGCATGTATGGTGATTTGCCGAGGCAGCCGATATCCCAAAGGCCTTGGATATCGATTATCTCATTGATCGCGGGGACACAAAATTTTGATCCGGTGCTGTTGAAGGAGCTGGGCAAAGGCAAGCATTTAGGGCTGAATCGTCAGATGGGGTAGAATTCCTATTGTTTCTACCTCCATATTTGACAATTCAGCTCTGAACATTAGTGGAGGGTACATGCGATCTTTCTTGTGACTAATGGTCTTATGAAAGATAGTAATTGTAACGTGTATGGCCACCTTTAGTAACCAGGTGCATCCAGCAGTGCACATACTTGCCTGCACCTGGGCAGTATCCAATAGCAATTGGTGATTAGCTTTGTTTAGCCAGCTGCAGATGGAACAATGAAAGCAAAAATAAAAACGCCCGGCTTTAGAAAACTGTGTCCAGCCGGAGTTAGATTTTAAAACATCTCCTGCCAGTACAGTCGCCATATTTAAATACAAATGGTAAATGCATTATCATTTCAACCATCAGTAAGTATTTGTGAAAAGTGTTCCCAGAAAGCAACGTAAAAAATCCTACACTACCACATAACTATTCAGCAATTCTGCGGAAATGTGCCTTTATATTAGAGGTATGGGTAAAACATGTTTTCGGGGTTGCGTGCCTGGTGACGTTTGTGTTTTTTAATGCATTTACACTGCAGGAAATCATATTTTAACAACATTTCATTGCATTAAGTGGTTATTAATAAGGGCCACTTATTGAAAAATGCGTTACTTTTCTTAAAGGGATACTGTCATGATAGTGTACTTTTTATTTGTATATTAAACTGTTTATCATTTACTCTACCATTTAAAATGTTATTCTTGAACCAACAAATGTATTTTTAGCTGTAATATTGGTGTGTAGGCGCCATCTCAGTGCATTGTGCCTGAGTCTGAGCTTTCAGAAGGAGCCAACGCTACACATTAGAACTGCTTTCAGCTAACCTATTGTTTCTCTTACTCCCATGTAACTGGAGGAGTCTCAAGCCGGACTTGGATTTCTTACTATTGAGTGCTATTCTGATACCTACTGGGAGCTGCTATCTTGCTCCCTTCCCATTGTTCTGCTGATCGGCTGCTGGGAGGGAAGGGGGGGATATCACTCCAACTTGCAGCGCTGCAGTAAAGTGCCACTGAAGTTTATCAGAGCACAGGTCACATGGCTGTGGCACCCTGGGAAATGAAGAATATGGCTAGCCCCATGTGAAGTTTCAAATTTAAATATCAAAAAATCTGTTTGTGTTTTTGAGAAATGGATTTCAAAACAGGATTCTGCTGGAGAAGCTCTATTAACTGAGGTATTTTGAAAAAAAAAACATGTTTTTCCATAAGAGTATTCCATAAAATCAACAAAATGCAAGATGCTAAAAAATGTGTAACCCCTGTTTGGTTGTAAAACAGACAAGCGCCAGCTAGAATAGGTTTAGAGCATGGGGTACATAGGACTCAATCCCTCAGATGGGCTTTCCCAAAGTGGAAATATCCTGGGGTGTAGCACAACTTACTGTACTGTGTGCAAAGTAAAATAGCAAATAATGGATACCAGAAGGTTCTTTGCTGATGAACAAATAATAACTTGGTTTATTGTCAAAGACAATTAGTGCACAGGGTTAACTCATATACTCACAAAGGCAGTTGTACACTCATTGGACACAGTTGGACAACAAGAGAGGATTCCACCGGTTCATCCCACTTCTTTGGGAGACTGGGCAGGGTAAAGCACCTGGTCAGCTCGGCACCACTATGGAGGGCAGTCTGGATAAATACCTCAGTCCTCTGGCTGAATATCTTTAGCTTTAAAGAGTCCTACAGCTGACTGTGGTTCAGGCTTAGGTACTGGCCTGTATCCTGCGTCTTAACCAAGGCTCTATGCTAAGGCAACAGGGCCTGTATGGAAGGGTACTTCCAGCTAACCTCCTGGATAGAGCTAAAATCTGCTCTTGCTTCCTTTCCTCACTACCTCACTTTCCTGAAAAGTGCTCTACGGAGTGTAACTATATAACTGGTCCTCATTCACGGTGGCCCTGTCCCCGACTTCTCTAGAATAAAAGATAGGTACTCTAGGGTAGAGATGGCTTTACTGGGGCCCTGTTGATCCCAGGCTCAATGGACCTTCCACCTGAGACACAGAGGCAGCCAAAGAGGAAGACCCACCCCTTTGCTAAACAATATATTGGAGTGTAAAGGGTGGAGTCAATCTGTAAACCAATAAGGCACATATGCAAAACTCTAAACTGGATACATGAATCACAGTTCAGCATAAACTAGGAATTTGTAGGGTTTAAAGCCATAGGGGCATGTTAACCCTATGGGTCCCTACATATGCATATGCAATCTTTTGGGTGCAAAACTTTTATCCATGTGCTTTTAACATCAGAATCTTTCAATTTTTTTTTATAGTTTATTAATTATTCAACTCCCTCATCTGCCAGCTCTCAAATAACAGTCCCTAACTGCTGCAGCAAAAAACAAAAATAATAATAAAATTCCAAGATGCTAAATAGTTAAAAAAATGACAAGAAATTAAAAATGAAGACCAAATGCAAATTGTCATTGTGTACAATGTACTCAAAGTTGATTTAAAGTTAAACAGTCCTTTCAAAGCTGTGGATATTTATAGAAGAAGGAAAAGTAAAAACTAAGTAAGCTTTATCAGAAAGGTCTATGTAAATACAGCCATAAGCACTTACAGTAATGCTGCACTGAGTCCTCTATCAAAAGAAACACAGGATTTCTTGTCACTTTTTTGTAAACATGATGTTCCAGTGTCTGGCTTCCTCTCTCAGAAACTTCCTTAATTCCCGTGGCCAGAGTCTGCACAGTTCTCTCCTCTCTCCCCCCTCCTGCTCCCCCCTCCCATAAGAATGCTAAGAACTCCCTTCCCCCTCCCTTAGAAATATGTGATCTGAGCTATAACAGCTAGACTGCAGGCAGGAAACTACTTAAAATGGCAGCTGCTATCATAAATGACATGTAAAGCCTACATTTGCCTACAATGTATATCAGTTGGGCATGTCTCCCCCACCCAAATGGCATCATTTGTACTGTATATATCCCCTCCGCTTGCCAGTACCATCACATTTTCCTAAAGCAAATAGCAGCTTTCACCCGGTGGCCATTTTTCCTCTGATACATAATTGGATACATTTAAATCTGCAAACATTTCATCAAGAAGACAGACTCACACAGGCAGAACTGACTCTAATAAAAGTTCTGCTTTGTTTGAGCTGAGCTCAGGAGAGGAGGTTAGGAAAAAAAATTGAAGCAGACAGCTAGAGCTGAGTTTCTATGGGAACCAGCAATGCCATCAATTCACTGGCTGCTAGACTGGAGGGCATGTTTAGTAACAACTGAGCATGCCCACAAGCCAACAGCCAAAGCAAATTCCCGAGGGAGGGGGCCGAGTGGGTTACAGGAGGAGAAGGAAATCTAAGCGATTAAGGGGATGCTGCAGCCTTACTATTAACCTCTAGACCAGCGTTTTTCAACCACTGTTCCGCGGCACACTAGTGTGCCGCGAGATGTTGCCTGGTGTGCCGTAGGCAGGGCACCAATGTACTAGGGGGGCACTGCTCTTGGCACCAATGTACTAGGGGGGCACTGCTCTTGGCACCAATGTACTAGGGGGGCACTGCTGCTGGGCACCAATGTACTAGGGGGGCACTGCTCTTGGCACCAATGTACTAGGGGGCACTGCTGCTGGGCACCAATGTACTAGGGGGGCACTGCTCTTGGCACCAATGTACTAGGGGGGCACTGCTGCTGGGCACCAATGTACTAGGGGGGCACTGCTGCTGGGCACAGAGTTAAATTTTTTAACATTTTCTAATGGTGGTGTGCCTCGTGATTTTTTTCATGAAACAAGTGTGCCTTTGCCCAAAAAAGGTTGAAAAACACTGCTCTAGACAACCAGAGTGGCAGGTATTGAAAGATTTCAAAGAGGCTGTTCACTGATTACATTTTTGCGTGTGGGGTTTACATGTCCTTTAAGCAAACCGACACACACAAACAATGATCTGTGCAGTATTTAAAAGTGTGCAGAAATGATAATTGCACAGCATAGATCTAAGAGCAAACAGGAAATGTAAGATTTACAAAGCTGGCAGTCAGGGTATCGACAGATGGTACCTTCGACTTTATGATCTATGGCAGGCAAGCTGTTAAACAGCTCAAAAATATGTGCAATTATGTTCTACTGAGATACTATTTGGGTACATTCTTTGAAAATATAAGTTACACAATTTCTTCCACATAGTTTCTGGGCCTCCCAGCAGTTGCAGGGTCTGCTTGCTCAAATTGACACCCCTGCCATTCAGTAAAATGATTTGTGGGTTTGTATCATAGTAGCACCAAAAAGCAATCTTTTTGTACCAGTTACACCTACCTGCCTGTTAGCAGATCGTTTGTGTGGCACTCACACAAGGGACACAGGCAAATATGGTTTTTACTGGCTAGTGTTCATGAGGGGCGTAGAATAATAATATTTATGGGGCACTAAAATTTCTGATGGTGGTCCTGCCTGTGTCACTTGCAGGCACAACTGCATTCATTTTATGATAGGTGCAATGTCCCATTGTGACTGCAATACTGCTGGAATTCTAGGGGAAAAAGTTGTATTATGGGAAATATGCCAATTGCACTCAAAATTGCACTTTGCTCACCGCATCTGTGGACATAAATGAGACCTCAAGTGTTTTATGCAAAATTTTAAAAATCATATTAGATTGCACTTTACAGCATAAAACATGATAAATATGACGATAAGACAAAACAGAGGCGCCAAAAGGATAAAATTAGCTAAAAACACTTAAAAACCCAATGGGTAATTCAGAGGAGGTAGTAGTGAACTTACCTCCTCCAGGCAGACACCAAGAAAAGTGGTAATTTTCAGTAATAGTTTATTCACAACAATATTGCAACGCGTTTCGCAGGCATTTCCTGCTTCATCAGGCAATGCAGAATAGGCGTAAAAAAAAAAAAACAACTAAAAACACAGAGACAGGCAAGTTATTATAAAACATTGTTGTATACGGCTGTTCAAATTGTGGGGAAGTGAAGATACTGATGTGAGTGATGTATTGAGGAGTGCGGATATACGGTGAATAATAACAGTTGGGGGGGAAAAAGAAAAAAGAAAGTAGGGAAGGGAAAGGGGGAGGTGTTATTATTCACCTATAGCCTGATGAAGCAGGAAATGCCTGTGAAACGCGTTGCAATATTGTT
The DNA here is from genome assembly GCF_000004195.4 of Xenopus tropicalis. Lineage (NCBI taxonomy): Eukaryota > Metazoa > Chordata > Amphibia > Anura > Pipidae > Xenopus > Xenopus tropicalis. The sequence continues at coordinate 158,722,444 of NC_030678.2, read as the reverse complement.
GTGAATAAACTATTACTGAAAATTACCACTTTTCTTGGTGTCTGCCTGGAGGAGGTAAGTTCACTACTACCTCCTCTGAATTACCCATTGGGTTTTTAAGTGTTTTTAGCTAATTTTATTCTTTTGGCGCCTCTGTTTTGTCTTATCACTATACCGAGTCCACCCCGAGTGGAGGGGTGTTATCCCCATTTTTCTTCCTTCTACAGAGAGCGACTTCTTATTCCTGAGTGGGGTCAGGATAATCTCCCCACCTGCCTATACAGTGGTTGCCTATTGGTAACCCTTGCTTGTGAGTATTAATTTGTTTATTCTACCATTACTCCTTGTAAAAACATATTACACTATTGGGACTCTTGGGGGCTGATTTACTAACCCACGAATCCGACCCGAATTGGAAAAGTTCCGACTTGAAAACGAACATTTTGCGACTTTTTCGTATGTTTTGCGATTTTTTCGGATTCTTTACGAATTTTTCGTTACCAATACGATTTTTGCGTAAAAACGCGAGTTTTTCGTATCCATTACGAAAGTTGCGTAAAAAGTTGTGCATTTTTCGTAGCGTTAAAACTTACGCGAAAAGTTGCGCATTTTTCGTAGCGGTAAAACTTAACGCTACGAAAAATGCGCAACTTTTCGCGTAAGTTTTAACGCTACGAAAAATGCGCAACTTTTCGCGTAAGTTTTAACGCTACGAAAAATGCGCAACTTTTTACGCAACTTTCGTAATGGATACGAAAACTCGCGTTTTTACGCAAAAATCGTATTGGTAACGAAAAATTCGTAAAGAATCCGAAAAAATCGCAAAACATACGAAAAAATCGCAAAATACCGATCATTACGAAAAAAACGCAATCGGACTCCATTCGACCCGTTCGTGGGTAAGTAAATCAGCCCCTTGGTGTTCCTTTTTGTCTTCATGATAAATATGACGAATGGAAAGTTAGATGCAAAGTATGCAAAGGATAACTAAAGTTTAGAGCATATTAGTTTAGCAAGGATAGTGAAGAGAGCAAACAGAACTATGCTGCAACCAAACGTATATTTCTAGCAAATTGCTTCTAGTCCCAAGGACCCTATCAAGACTATAAGCCATAAAACTACAGCAGCATTCTTGAAAAACTCAATCAATTAAAATTAACATACAGGTATGGGACTATCCAGAATGCTTGGGACCCGGGGTATTCCGGATAAGGGATCTTTACGTAATTTGGATCTCCATAAATGGAAGGTTTACCTGTATATTTTATATTGTAATTTTTCTTTTCTCACTCGAAGAGTTCTTAATACTCAAAACATGTTGTGAGGGCAGTGTGGCTGCAGCATAGTTCTGCCTCATGATTTCACTTTGCACTGTCCTTACTACATATATTACCTTGTTTGTTTTTGTTAGCACTTTAAGAGACGGATTTATCAAAAAAAAAAAAATCACCCACGTTCTAGTATTTATCAACGGGTTCACCACATGCTTCTAAAAATCCCATAGAAGTGAACAGATTGAGTGAATTTTTATGTGGTGAGCTCTAATTTTAACCCTGCCCCTTAAAGAGGGTTTGAGTATACTGTGGGAAAAGTGGTGCTATTTTTTGGTTCAAAGTTTAGGGTAGAGAATACAAATTCTCATGGCTGCCAGTGCAGCTATTTTATCACTGCCTGCTATTCATGTGTAATAAATGGGACCTGTCAGCCAGACATAAAAACCTATACAATAAAACTTCTTTTCAAATGTAGCCCACTTTACGCACTGTAGTGGCACTACCCGTTGGAGCACGATACTTTGGCGCTACAGGAGTCCTGAGCCCCCGCTTACTATGGGGGTTTACAAGGGATTATCCCCTAAATGGCGTGCCTCCACCCAGGGATGGTCTTGTGGAACTATATTCCACCCCCTGGGAAACGATACGGATACAATGCCCCTTTGGGACCCACTTACTCCCGGTGTGATGTACTCACTCTTTGAGTTATTCCTTACCGGCGTAGTAGTGGTCCTCTGGGCGAGGTAGATATTCACAGCAGACACAGTTGTATATGAAAGGAATGCTATGGTTTATTCAGGCAGAGACCTCTCCAGGAGCGGCATATCATTTATACACACGGCAGGGCATATCTCCTTACTTCTCATTGAGATCCTTTTCCTGTTGGTACTACCTTACGGGTTTCCCCCAATGTGCTCCTATCTAGGTGCTATCCCCGGTACTATCTGTGAGACCCTCCCTTTGGAGTTCTCAGTACCCATGCTAGGAGTTACACCACAAGGACCCACACCGGTACTAGCGTATGGCACCCTCAGATCCGGACTCCTGGACTAGCGGGGACTTGTCCACCTACCTAGCCACTTAATGCCCTGCACTCCAGCAGATGTAATGCTGGGGGGTCTTAACCCCACTACCACTCCTGGAGGGGCAATATCCGCCCATTCTAGCTTGGTGTCCTACATGACACTCCTAGAATGTCCTATTACAAGAAACTACTATCTAATAACTCTATCAGGGGAAACTCCTGGTCCCAGGAGCTATCCCAGCCTACTCTCCCTCAAGATGGCTGCAACCCTTTTTATATAAGCCTATGCACCACCCTGTGGCCATAACCCAAACTACAGGTATACTCCCTGTTAACTATGTAGAACCCAGTCATCCCAGTGTCCCTGCTAACTAACACCAACCAGTGGCCTAGTCTAGGGGTGTCTGTCCTAAGGGCCCATTTTTGATAAACCCCTACACAAATAAAACATGAAATTAATTTTTTTATGAAAACTTTCATACCTGTTACAGGTATTTAACACCTGGTCAATTTCTTGCCACTTATTGATTGAGTGGGGCTGTTAGGGATCTTTAAAGCTGGCCATACATGGAAGTGTAGGGGCTCTTTCCCCTGCTTTTCTGACATCATCTAGCCCAGTTACAAACTGGAGAGAAATCTGATTGGCGGGGAGCCCCAGTGCACTTCTGGGAGAAAAGGAGGATCCAGGCAATTCCTGGCTTTGGAGCCAAAACCTCGGATGGGGCCAGCAGGTTATAAAAGATTCCCTGATGTAGTGCCAGCCAGAGAGACAGATCCGGAGATAGTAACCAGCTGAGTGTGCTCTGCTTGCATTGGGCTCCAGTCTATAAAGGGAGAGATTTGCTTAGCTGCTGTTGGATGCCTTTATCTCTTTGTGAGTCCTCGTAAGTGATCCATCTGAGGGAAAGGTGTTTAAAAAGGATCCAGAGTGTGTCCCCTATGTGGGGACAGATGTTTCTCAAGTGCCTGCTACGTGGGAGCAACTACCTATCCAAAGGGAGAGGTACTTTGGGGCAGATAGCGCTACCTAGGAAACTAAAGAGCTCTGGGTCAGGGACTAGAGATTGGATTGGGGAAAGGGTATATCCACTTGCAGGGCCGGATTTCTACTTGGGGCACCCAAGGCCGCCCCCATTCGGCGCTCCCCCCGCCGCGAAAACGCGAATGTGCATGCGCCTACCTTGCGCATGCGCAAACACCCCCTCCCCACCGCTAATGCGCATGCGCAAGCGCCTAGCTTAGAACTCCCATACGGAGCAGTGGGGAGATGTCCCCATTGCTCCGTATGGGAGCAAAATGTTAAAATTTGCTTGCGGCGGGGCGGCATGCCGCCCCTGTGTATGTGCCGCCCTAGGCCCGGGCCTTTGTGGCCTCGCCACAAATCCGGGCCTGTCCACTTGGAGTGGAGTGTGGGGCTGTGTCCTGGGAGAGACTGTGCTAGAAGTTAGGCAGCGTTTTTACTGTTTGCATTTTCTAGTTATCACATTTTCTAAACTGCTATAGAAAGTTTATCTTTGCTGCAAAATGTGTGTGATTTATTTTCCTAGAGGTGTGCTCCTCACTGCCCACTAGGTGGCGGCACTGAGCTGTAAATTCCAATTCCCAATACCTTTCATGCAAAGGGAATTCAGTCTACTGAAACAGGCACAGCCTGGAGAGGTGAGGGTAATCCAATATCTGAGGACGTGTACCAAGAAAGGGTTACACAAGTGTATATTATACCAACATTCTATTGGTGCTCGATCTGATGGCAAAAATGAACCTGCCCGATTGATATATGGCCGGGTTTGGTCCAGTTATTGGTTGGGTAGGCCTGGAGCTACTCTGGAAAGTGGAAGTGGACTTGTTTTCCTACAAGTGCCTTGTGCTATTGCCGTTAGTAACCTTTAGGGCATGTACTCCCCGACATGCTTAGCACAAAAGATAAAAGCATAATTTGTGATGATATGCTTTTTAAAAATGCAGCCAAGATTGTTCACCTTGGAGTTATCTTTTAGTATGATACAGAAAGTGATATTCTGAGACAATTTGCAATTGGTGTTCTTTTTTGTAGTTTTTTAGTTATTTCATTTTTGATTCAGCGGCTCTCCAGTTTGGAGTTTTAGCAGTTATTTGGTTGCTAGGGTCCAAGTTACCTTAGCAACCAGGGAGTGGTTTGGATAAGAGACTGGTATATGAATAGGAGAGGGGCTGAATAGAAAAGAATGTTACAAAAGTAACAATAACAATTAGCCTCACAGAGCAATAGTTATTTGGCTGCCGGGGTCACTGACCCCCATTTAAAATCTTAAGTGTTGGAAGAAGGCAAATAATTAAAAAACTATAACAAATAATGAAGACCAATTGAAAAGTTGCTTAGAATTGCCCATTCTGTATTTAATAAAAGTTAAATGTGAACCACCCCTGCCCAACAAGTTACATGACTGATGTAAAAATCTTTATAATTGCCCCACAAAGCCATGTAACCCCCCCAAATCTGCAGTTAACTACCAAGAGCTGCCAGCTAATATTTGTGTACAGATACGTATAGCTTTATATATACATATGTGTAATATAACTATAATTTTTATTATTAATTTGTAGCGATGTCAGCACCTCAGCTGCGCACTGTAACCCACCGAGCCGAAGCATGACCGGCACTGGCCAGCAGGTGTCGCTGGAAGCCTGGCAGTTGCGTGGGAAAGCTCCGCACACAGTGCGAGAGGGCGGGCTGAAGGAGGCGGAGCCTGGCGAAGAGAGTTGGAATTTTTTCCAGGCGCCATTTTGAAGTGCGGTGCAGGGGAGTTGCGTGCGCCTTTCGCGGCTACGCCAGCAGCGGACACACACAGAGAGGCGAATGGCTAACCGTAACCTGAAACAGGTCCACATCGAAAAGAACAATGGCGGCGGGGGCGAAATGCTCTCGCCCCCCTCAGGAAAAGGCAGCAAGCGCAGTTTTGAGGTGGCCGAGGGGGACCCGTCTCTGATGCCTCCCAAGATGGAGGATGGAGAGGAAGAAAGAGGGGTCACTATCGATATCAAGAGCTTTCTGAAGCCCGGCGAGAAGAGCTACACCCAGCGCTGCCGGCTCTTTGTTGGGAACCTGCCCACCGACATCACGGAGGAGGAATTCAAAAAGCTCTTTGAGAAATTCGGGGAACCCAGCGAGGTGTTCATCAACCGGGACCGGGGCTTCGGCTTCATTCGCCTGGTAAGGGGGGGGGCTAGGGTTAATGCTTAGGGGGAATGTTTATATAAGGGATACCCAGCCCCCAGCGCTGGTACTGCGGCTAGGGAGGATAGAGTGCCGCGGCTAGGGGGGATAGAGTGCGGGGATAGAGTGCCGCGGCTAGGGGGGATAGAGTGCCGCGGCTAGGGGGGATAGAGTGCGGGGATAGAGTGCCGCGGCTAGGGGGGATAGAGTGCGGGGATAGAGTGCCGCGGCTAGGGGGGATAGAGTGCCGCGGCTAGGGGGGATAGAGTGCGGGGATAGAGTGCCGCGGCTAGGGGGGATAGAGTGCCGCGGCTAGGGGGGATAGAGTGCCGCGGCTAGGGGGGATAGAGTGCCGCGGCTAGGGGGGATAGAGTGCCGCGGCTAGGAGACATGGTGCTGCGGCTGGATGATAGAGTACCGCGGCCAGGGGGATAGAGTGCCGCAGGTTGGATCCCAGGCGGGTTTCTCGGCTTTCCTCTCTCTGGTGCAGGGTTGTTCTGCCTATTTACTTCATGCTCCCTACATGGCTGCTCACATGCAGGGCAATAGCATACAAGTGCCTCTCTGACTGGCTAACCCAGTGATTTGCAGCTTGGTGGGTAGGTCCCCATTCATTTCTATGGCAACGTTATGGGATGGAAGATAAGGCAGTAGTTGTTGGGATGCACTGACTGCCACATTTCTGAGCCACTGTCATCCCACCTGTGAGTGCACCTGCAAGTCCAGTCATTTGCCGTGAAATGGAAGTAGAACCGCTCTGAATATTTTGCCCCGCCGAGCATAAAAATGCATACAATTGCTTAGAATTACAGACTTAACGTATTGAGTATGCTGCGTGTGTGTGGGGTTCCGTGTGCATCTCTCCAGCAGATGTTATGTTGTCATTGGGATTGCACAGTGTGGCAGCTGCCTGTCATTTCATGCATTTTTCACGCCTTGGTAGTTTGACATACTTTCTCCTGTTTGAAATAAAAGCTGCCCTCCTCATTACTGTTTAGATACACTCTTTGGGTCATCCTCTAAAGCAGGGGTACCCAAACTTTCTTACTTGTGAGCCACAGTCAAATGTAAAAGACTTGGGGAGCAACACAAGCATCATAAAAGTTCATGGAGGTGCCAAATAAGGGCTGTGATTGGCTATTAGGGGGCTCTATGCACCCTATCAGCTTACAGGGGGCTTTATTTGGTAGGAAATCTTGTTGTTATTCACCCAAAACTGCCCCCAAGTCAGGAATTCAAAAATAACTCCCTGGTTTGGGGGCACTGAGAGCAACATCCAAGGGGTTGGGGAGCAACATGTTACCCCTGAGCCAATGGTTGGGGATCACTGCTCTAAAGGAAAGGATGGATGAGAACCACCCAAAATGAAGCTGGATATAAGCTGCTTCTGCTGCCTAACACCAGCACTGTTAATTTATGTATCACTCAAAGCTTTTCTCAATAGCAGTAGAGTTCCAGATTAAAGGTTCCTAGACAAATTCAGGGGTAATAAATCTAGGGCTCTTGAGCCTCAGTACTAACTCCTCGTATTATTAATAATGAAATATGGTCCAGACAGCGAAACCAGTGAGTTTCTGTAACTTATTTTCAACTAAATCTACACCTAATAATAACCATAGCATTGTCCACTCAAGTCTCCACATGCAGTGTTTTTGTGAGTGTATGTGTGTGTATGTATGTATGTATGTATATATATATATATTATAATAATATTATAATACACACACGTATTGGACCCCTTATGGGGAAACCCATTATACAGAAAGTTTGAATTATGGAGAGGCCATCGGCCATAGACTCTATTGTAATCAAATAATTCACATTTTTTAAAAATGATTTGATTTTTCTCTGTAATAATAAAACAGTACCTTGTACTTGATCCCAGCTAAGATATGATTAATCCTTACTGGAGCCTAAACAATCCTGTCGGGTTAAATTACTGTTTAAATAGTTTTATTAGCAGACATAAGGTAGGGATCCAAATTACGGAATGACCCCTTATCCGGAAAACCCCAGGTCCCGAGCATTCTGGATAACAAGTCCCATACTTGTGTGTGTGTGTAATATATGTATTTGTGTAAACCTCATTGTCTGTGTAAAATAGTCAATTATAAAAGCTTTCTTGTATGTATATTATATAAATGATTTTTCTGTAGTCTGTTACAACCATGTATTGCTCAGCATTCCGGAATTTCTGGTAATGTTTATATCAATAACAAGGAAAAAACCTTTGCTTTCAAATATTCATAATTCTTTTCCTAACCATTTTCTTTAAGGAATCAAGAACCCTAGCAGAAATAGCCAAAGCTGAACTTGATGGAATGATTCTTAAAAACAGACCTCTGCGAATTCGATTTGCTACCCACGGGGCTGCACTAACTGTGAAAAATCTCGCCCCTGTGGTTTCCAATGAGTTGCTCGAAGAAGCTTTCTCCATGTTTGGCCCAGTGGAAAGGGCTGTTGTCATAGTGGATGACCGTGGAAGGCCAACTGGCAAAGGCTTTGTTGAATTTGCGGCAAAACCAGCAGCAAGAAAGGCTTTAGAAAGATGCACTGAAGGAGCTTTCATATTGACAACGTAAGTAGGGTTTCTTACACCATGAATTTCTAATTATTAGTGTTGTGTTGCTCCCCTGTGCGGCACCAGATCTTGCCAGCGCTCTTTTATACACAAAATAAGCATTTATGCAATGCATAATGCTCTCTAAAGGAAGATACTTCCAGCGTCCCATGGTAAGCATTTTAGGTTTAAAGGAACAGTAACACTAAAAAATAATGTTTTAAAGTAATTAAAATATAATATAATGTACTGTTGCCCTGCACTGATAAAACTTGTGTTTGCTTCAGAAACACTTTTGTAATTTATATAAATAAGGTGCTGGGCAGCCATTCGAGCTGGGAAAAAGGCACAGGTTACATAGCAGATAACAGATAAGCTCTATAGAATATAATAGGGCTTTGTCTGTTAACTGCTAAATAACCTGTGCCTTTTCTCCTTTGAATGGCTGCCCCAATGGTTGCACAGCAGCTTTGTTATATAAATTACAGTAAAGTTTCTGAAGCAAACCCAGAACTTTTACCAGTGCAGGGCAACAATACATTATACTTTAATTACTTTAAAAGATTTAATCTATTAATACACTTTCATTTTTTGGTGTTACTGTTCCTTTAACATGTTCATGATACATGTCAAAAGAACCGTTAGGCATCTTGCTTGGGACTCAAGTTGAAAATATGGCTGGTTGTTTAGTACCCCTCTTCTTTAAGAATTTACTGGTCCTAGTAGTTTTCTTTAGAGGCTAGGAGGCACCAGTCTTTGTCACAAGGGTCGTTTACTTCAGTCTCACATTTGCATTGCATTACTTATACCAGATCAGGGGGACATATTTGCTTCTTTGTTACTCGGATCCTCAAAACAACAAATAATTACTTTTAAATTTGAAATATATGCATGATTATGTGCAGTTGTTATAAAACTGGCCATACATGCCCACGATTGGCTAATTTTGATTATAGTGCCTGAACAGAATAATCTAAAGGTAACCATACGTACATGAATCAAACAGTATGTGTCTGTCTGGCCCGTGCGCCAGTCAGTTGAATGGCCACCTTAAGTCTAAAATCTATCTGCAGAAATATTTATATTAACACATTAAGATTCCATGAGGGTTGCTACAGCGTTCCTTGTTTGGAATAAGTGTGTGCATACTTCATTGCAATTGAACTTATAAACACAATTTGCAGAGTTTCTTTTCTGAAGTGGAGTGATTTGTTTGGACTGATAAATACCAAATAGATATTTAGAGGCTGTGTGTTTCATAACTTCAGTGTGTGTATATGTATATCTATAAGCTTCATCTCATGGAATATGTCTAAATATAATCAAAATACAGTTTGTGTAAGTTAGTCTTTGTTACGATCCTCTGAGCAATGTCTATACATACATACATTCATTGCATTTTTTTTAAATTTTTTAAGAGACTGAAAGAACAGAATAGACCCTTGTTTAAGATGAGTGCAATGAATAGGACTGGTGCTAAATAGAGAGATTTATGTTCCTCTTTGGTTCTGTAGATGTAGATAATTCAATTACCTGTATACAACACCCCCTAAACCCTTTGCTGTTTTATTAGCAGCCCATTATGCAAGGGGGCTTATATGTGCACTGGTAATTTAATTATCTGCCGTGCAAGAAGCAGACCTGGAGTAGCTTCAGCTTCTCTGTTTTGGCTCAAGCAATAACAAAAACCATAGATTGTTATGATTTAAATAGTCAAAAAGTATGTTTTTCATTAGCCCTGTTCATTGCATTCCTTCAAGGGGTTTCTGCCTCTTTAAATAGACAATCTAGATAGAGGGAGCTCAGACCAATGATGCTGTAGTTTGTGTTGTCTTTGTACATCTGTGGAGTACAGCTTTGTAAAGAAGTGATAGCTGTTTTACTGATTCTAGTTGCCACTTCGAGTGAAAACTAAGATTACAACTAATAATGGAGTAAAATATTCTGACTACTGGCTACTCCATAGAGAGACACACAATCAACAAGGCCCTTCTATGAAAGGCTGCAGAATTATTAACTGTAATGAGCTGAGCATTTATCTCCTGTATCAGTCAGTGTTTATATGTGATTTGTTTGACGTGTACATGCTTCTGTCACTGGTGATGTATTGGTGGTTTATTAATACTTAAAAAGTAATAATTATAACTCATGTATTGGCAGCCACTAGAGCTTACTGTAGATTGGTGATTTCTGTATTTTTAAATTTGCCTTTTTGTGGTCCAGCATTTGGCCAGTGGTCGCCTTAGATCAAGTAGATCTGCTAGTTTGGCAAGATTGCTAAGCATTTGGGCCTTTGTCTGATTTGGGCCCCCGTATGCAGGGCCAAATCTCACTGCTTCAGTTATATTATTATGTGCTCCTGTGCAGGATCATTGGTTGACGAGCGCAGTGTGTGGTTCTCTACCGTTGGTGATATCTGGGCGATATTATATATGTCCCTAGTAAGGCCTCACCTTGAGTATGGGGGGCAGTTTTGGGCTCCAGTCCTTAAGAAGGATAATAATGAGCTGGAGAGAGTGCAGTGATCCTCAAGCCAGGCTTTCCGTGGCATCTGGGAGAGTAAATAAGGATGCTCCCTAAATCTCATCTGAAATGCACTCTCCCTCCAGTAATCTTAGTGCAACACTTAGGGGGCTAACTGATAGCTGTATGTTCTTGCTATTCTTGCTTTTGTGTTAGTGAACAGTTCATTGATTGACACATAGTAGACATGTGACTACTAAAAAGGTTTTAGCCTTGAATTATAACAATTTGAATGAAGCAACCGCTGCAGCTTATGATGGAATGGCAATGGCTTGGGTACTTTAATTGTACTTGTGTTTTCCAAAACATATAACTGCTGTATTCTAAAGCATAGTGCACCCCTACTAAAATTTAGAATGTTGTTAAATTATTCTTTGACTTGTACTTTTATATAGTGCCTGGAATCCTCTGTGACTTCTAATGTTTACATAAAGTACAGTTGCACACTCATAAACCTTTATGTAACTTTATTTGTAAACTTATTTGTAAACTGTTGTTTGCCACTGTATATATTTTAGTGGCAATTTCCCTTTTAAACCTGTAAAAAATAAAGGAGGTAAAATAGTCATTTTTACATCAGCAACTGTGGGGGAAAAAAACACTACATTTTTACCCACTTTTTAGTCCAACTGTGGGGTGAGGGGAGGTGGCTATTCCCTAATTTAATGCTTGCTCCGTTAATCTTGCCCCTTTGAGGACAGCCTTGCAGTTAAGGTGTTTATAAGCTCAAAAGCTGAAGGGTTTCTTTGGAAGAGGTCATGCCAAATAAAGAGAAAAGCAGGTATGGTCTTTCTCCCCCCCCAAAGAAAATACTCCTCTTCCTGGGGCTAATATTGTGTCTCTTTTTTACCAAATGCAGTGTGTAAGATTAGGTTTTATTTTGAAAGCTTATATAATGGAGTGCTGGGGTAATATGTATAGTATCTCTCTTTTTTAAAACAGATTTTCTCCACATCAGGTTCCTGTATACTTTTCATAGCTTTAAATAGTTTCTAGCATAACTATTAATACATACAATACTGGTCAATTTATACAAATAATGAAATCAGTGTGGGGATGGGATCTTATACTTAAGACTTGACCCTTCTGTGTTACACATAACATAAAATGTAATTGAATTTTCAGATATGCTAGTTGGGTTATTCTATGATCTGCATACTTTTATGTGCTCAGAAGATTCCTCTTTAGAGAGTGTATCATATGTAAAGGACAACAGGGATACTATTTTATAATGCTGTTCTTAGTGAAGAATAATCTTAAAATTTGATAAAAATATTTGAAAAGGAATACTGGTGAAACTGAGACTATGGAACCTGTTTGCTTAATTCTTAAAACTATACAAAATACATTTGACATCTTTAAGCGCTGTGTCTGTGGGAGTTTTTGTATGTTTCTAGACTCAACGTCTTGTTCTATATTTATTCATCTATAGAGGTGTGACCCTTAGTTATGCACCTTTCATTTTGAATAACATTTTCTTTTTTATTTATAGGACGCCTAGACCAGTTATTGTAGAACCAATGGAACAATTTGATGATGAAGATGGATTACCTGAGAAATTTATGCAGAAGACTCAACAATATCTTAAGTATGTTATGGGTAGTTAGAATTATTTTCTGAACAAAATATTGTGTGATGATTTCAGGGATTAAATTAAGTAATATCTCCACTATTTATATTTAATATTTCAGTTTTAATTGTTTATATGGTTACATTTTAATTCTTTATATAATGATGCTTAAATTGCATGCCAAACAGATTAGCTCCTAATTTCATTCAAATACAGTTATCCAGAATGCTTGGAACCAAGGGTATTCCAGATAAGGGGGTTTTCTGTAATTTGCATCTTCATATAAAAAAATTCCTAATAGGATTGTTCTGCCCCCAATAAGGGGTAATTATATCTTAGTTGGGATCAAGTACAGGTACTGTTTTATTATTACAGAGAAAAGGGAATCATTTAACCATGAAATAAACCCAATAGGGCTGTTCTGCCCCCAATAAGGGGTAATTATATCTTAGTTGGGATCAAGTACAGGTACTGTTTTATTATTACAGAGAAAAGGGAATCATTTAACCATGAAATAAACCCAATAGGGCTGTTCTGCCCCCAATAAGGGGTAATTATATCTTAGTTGGGATCAAGTACAGGTACTGTTTTATTATTACAGCAAAAAGGGAATCATTTAACCATTAAATAAACCCAATAGGGCTGTTCTGCCCCCAATAAGGATTAATTTTATCTTAGTCGGGATCAAGTACAAGGTACTGCTTTATTATTACAGAGAAAAAGGAAATCTGTTTTAAAACTGTAAATTATTTGATTAAAATGGACTCTATGGGAGAACGGCTTTCTGTAATTCGGAACTTTCTGGGTTTCTGGATAATGCATAGACTAGACTTTTTTTTTGCATATATTTTAATTTTTCATTTTCTGTAATGATTAGGCTTCCTATACTGATAATTTGAAAAATGAATTTGAAAATATGAAGTGCTACCTGGTTGTGAAAGGTCGCTGACTACAGCAAAAAAAATTAAAAGTAAGACTTCAATAAAGTAACAAGAATGACTGCAACTGGATAGCAGTATACTTTTTATATGTGACAGCTCCAGAACAGAAAATGTAAATAAGCCAAAAACTAACAACTGGGAATGTGTTTAGAATTGTAGTCCTGACACCATAGAAGATAATTTAAAAGTAAACTTTGTAATGTGCCCATCCCAGTCAGCATCTGCAAGCGGCTTGGTCAGATTTGATTAAACCAGGTAGAAAATTACATTGGTTCCAGACCCACATAGGTTGCAAATGCAGCTTGTGAATGTGCACCTTTTAAGCATCATCTTGAATAATTTGTTTTAGGGAAAGGGAGGAGCCACCACGCTTTGCTCAACCAGGCACGTTTGAGTTTGAATATTCCTCTAGGTGGAAAGCTCTGGACGAGATGGAGAAGCAGCAGAGAGATCAAGTTGATCGAAATATCAGAGAAGCTAAAGAGAAATTAGAGGCTGAAATGGAGGCTGCGAGACATGAACATCAGCTGATGTTAATGCGGCAAGGTAAGGGCTGTTGTGAAATTGCAGTTACACTGCTAAAGGCATGTTGTTCATAAGATAACTTTATTTTCTTTTGATTCTTGCTGAAGTTCAATGTACTAATATGTACAGGACTGAGGAGCTCCCTGTACCATAATGCTTGCAATCTGCAGTTAACGCTTGTTAGATAATTAGTCTACCAGTACAATGCCTGGGGGCTATCTGTGTGCTGTAATCTAATTATAATCAAGAACATATTGAGACACAAAAAAATGGAGGTAATGAGGTGCAAAGAAGTGAAGAAATCTGAAGTTTAGCTGCTTTTTGCTGTTTTTCAGCACTTCCCATCACTTCCTTGTTTTTTTTTTTTTAACAAACCAATACTTAGTTGGCCTTGAGTAACAAGCTAGTCTTGCTGCATTTGGATTGTGATTTTGTGTGTTAGACAAAGATCAATATACCTGTGTTCAACATGACGTGTGTGTGTATATATAGTGAATAATATACTGCCTATTGCAAAATATGGGGATGTCCTAAATCCTAAGGTTGAGTACATTTGAACAGGTCATGGAACTTCTAATATGCCTATATTATATGACAGGGGTACATTACTATAGTCTTTGTAGTGCTAAAGTTTTGGTACTCTTGCTACAGGATCATTGGCTCTGCCTTTGAGCATGGGCGTTGGTTACAGGCTTTGTTTTGAGCTTGTGGCTTCCTTAGGTCATACTGAGCTGGGGGCCACTGATCTTTTCATAGGGTGAAGTACATACTTAAACAATACTCCAACCTATGGAATGATTGTACTGCCACCAGCCCAGAGGCTAAGGGCCACTTTTGTAAGAAAATAATTACACAGTGCTGGATGACGAGTAATACTTATATTTATATCACACTGATGTGGTCTGCACAATTTGTATTTAATATACAGTAGAACCCCTGTTTTAAGTTTTTCAGGGGACCAGAAAAAAATGGTGCAAAATCAGGGAAGTTTATTATGTGTTAAATATTAGTGGGGCCACAAAACCATGGTGTAAAATGCAGGAAAACTTACAATCAGGGGATGTAAAATTGCTGTTTCACTGTATTTTTGTTCCCATTTTTGTTAGTATACCCTCTTCATACGTTTTAGTAACAAAGTATGTTACTTCTTTAAGTTCTTGTATTTGATCCTTTTCTGTTTTTTTATTTTCAACCTCTCTTCAGCATTGCAGCTAGGAATGCACCGAATCCAGAATTCAGTTCAGGATTCGGCCTTTTTCGTTAGGATTCGGATTTGGCCAAATCAATTTTTTATGCTTTAACTTCTTCCAGATTTAATGAGACGTCAAGAAGAGTTACGAAGATTGGAGGAGTTGAGGAATCAGGAACTACAAAAGCGCAAGCAGTTTCAGATGAGGTAATTTTTTTTTTTTTTTTTTTTAATCTGTATGGACAAGTAAAACAGGATATTTGAACTTTCAGCCTCTGAAAATTTTATTTATTTCTTGCATTAAATTGTTTTAAATTTGTACACAAGATATAATAATGGTACTGTATTTTTTTATGCAGCAGTGACTTGGATTTTACATGTTAATGTATCTGTATATTAATTTCAAAAAGTGATCATAACTTTTTTAGGAGTAAAGGCATTTTATTCAAAACTACTGTAACTTTAACCCCCTTCCATGCACAGGATGTAGAATGTATAGTGATAATATGCCAGAGCCATAAGTTCTGTTGTTTTTCGTTCTTTTATAGAAAGGCATGAGCTGCTTTGCAACTCGCTGTAATGATTATGACATACCCTGTAACACTGAAAAGGTTAAACAGACACGTTGTTTAGAGCCTGAGCAGTTGCCCCATAGACTTGAATGTAAATCGATTGACAAGCCCTCTTATTAAGCAATGGTAGCCTGGAAAGCTGTGTGTCCAGACTGCTGTGGTCTGACAAGTCTTTTGTATTGGGCTTTTGTTATACACGGTTATGTAACCCGTTTAACATATGCAAGGTTTTGCAAATAGATCATGAAGCTATATTATTAACACATATTTATAAAGCACCAACATATTCTGCACCGCTGTGCAAAAATGGGTCTATACATTGAATATGCAGTTTACATCCAAAAAACAACAAACAGAGATAGAAAGGGCCCTGCCCAAAATGAATTGCTGGTGAATTGCACTCAATTCCTTATAAATAATTTAGACTTTAACTGGGCAATATAGTTGAATTCTAAAATAAATGCATTTTCAGGCATGAAGAAGAGCAGAGACGTCGTGAGGAAGAGCTTATGAGGCAACGTGACCAGGATGATCTGAGGCGGCAAGAGGGATTTAAGACTAACTACATGGACACTGTAAGTGGATAAACATAGTTTCAATACAGTCATATCAGTTTAGTCATGAAGCTGTTATGGCTGTGCATACACCCTCTACAAAAATATATTGCACATTACCCAGGATGACTCTGTTTTTCAAAAAGTCTGTTTTGAAACACTTTCTTTCCTAAGCATCCTTACATTTTACTTGATTTGTGCTACTCCTTCCATAAGTCTGACACTCACCAACTGATTCTTGGTTTAATGTGCAGTGCTTCACAGTTCTTGTTTATTGCATATCATGCATTGACTGATAACCATGGAATTTCAATTTGTTTTTGTTCTAGTCCTCATGAGTGACTGGCTTACCACTGTTCTCTTTCTGTCAGTCACAAGTATTCTGGGAATTGTAGTTCTTCAGTAGCACACACACTTGTAGCATATACTGTTTACAATATACAGTATATATTACACTTCTGAATATTGTACGTATAGCTATTGTGAACAATATTATGAAGTCTCTATTTTGGCAATTGAAGTAAAAAAGAGTAGCAAGGTTAACTGGTCATACCTGCTCCTAAAATTGTAGCAATCTTTAGATACTGTGATTTTAAGTCTCACTGGTATCATCTGGTAAAATAATGAACTGTATAACATACATAAAACATATTGTTTGTGCCAGTAAGATAAGACAGTTACTATGAGTTTAATATGTTTCAGAAACATGATCCTTATTTTATAAGTTTGTCCTTTATTGCAAATTCTTTAAAGGGCCACTATACCCTTAAAGTTTCCTGCAGAATGGTGCTTACTAACAGGAAATACTTGTGTTAATATAGATTTATATTTTCCCACTGTGCCCCTCTCTGGCTTATAATGGGATCTTAATGCAAAGAACAATAAAAGGGTTGTAAGCAAAATGCCATAGAATCACCCAACGTGCTACTAAAATGCAAACTGAGTGATAAACCTTTTATAGAAGGGCAAAAAAGTAAAAAAAAAAAAAAAAATACTCTTTCAGTTCATTGTAGGTCCATTAAAAATGTAAGAGGTAAAAGATGAAGATATAGTGGCCTATAAAATATACATCCAAGACCTACATATTCATATTATAATGTATTACAAATAACACCGGAATTGTTGTTGTATCCCTATTTTAACAGCACTGGAATAGTCATCAAATAGAACATAAACACATTTAAGTTTTAAATCTTACCCCTGGCCACAATGGCTTTTGATTATAACCTATTTCTATTTTTTTCCAGCTGTAGCTATTCTATCCATGTAGTAAATAGTTTGATACTATTTTATTTTGGTATTAAACCGTTGTACTGCAGGCTTTAAATGTAAAACGAGTATTGAACTTCTAATATTTTTATACCATTATATGCTTTAGGGCATGCTAATTTCTGTGAGGAAAATAACGAATTTATATTCATCTTAAAAAAAAATCTTCCTGCTCTGCCTGTGGATTGTGTGACCTTTATTTTAAATATTTTTTTATATTAAAACCTGCTAAAGATTTTACTTATCCTTTACCATTTGATTATATTAAGGGATGCATACCACAATATATCTGTTCTTTATGATTGTAATCTAGCGGAAAAGGTCTTTCTGAAGCTTTGATGTAAATTTCTTTCTATAATAAGCTCCTCTTTTGTCAGCAATCCAATGTCACTTTAATGCACAGTCTGGAATATCCAAAGCACCTTGCAATAAAGGGAGTCAGGTCTGTTTTCAAGCACATAGAAAGGCACACAAGGATGCAATTTATTATTTAAACCTTATCTTTTCTTTACCATGTTCTAAATGAATTTCTGTGATGTGGGGTAAGGTTATAGTTATAGGCCATGACTATATGCTTTAGAAGTCATATCTCCATTATAGTATTACTTTGCTGATACTAGTTCACAGCATCATATGAATGCTGATTGAAGCATGTAAATATACTTAGGTTATAGGCCAATACTTTTCCTTACCAAAATCGACATTCAACCATTACATATTTTTATGGGTAGTTCCCTAACTGCGACATGTTATATGGTATTACGTAAAGAATAATCTGTGGCCTCTTTATTTTTTGTATGTTTACAGGAAATAGATTGCATGTATTATATCATAAACTGTTTTCTTTTCAGGTGTTGTAAAAAAGTGGAAAATATGGATAAATTGATTTTGTGCCAAGATATTGCTTGTCGCCAAACCTTTTGGTAATTTGTATTTACTTGCACTATATCTCTTTAATTTTCTTAAATCTACCAAAGCTTATACAAAGTAGGCTTTTACCACGTTCTCTGATAAGTTGCGCTCTCCAATTGTATTGACATATTGTTATATGATGTGCAATTAAGTCGGCATAAATATCAAACTTTCTGAACATAGTTTTTTTTTTTTAATACATCGTGAGTGTACTGCATCTTGAATATTCATTTAATTCTGCTTTCATTTTACTCAGAAGCAAAAATAATGGCGTTACTATGACCAAAACTAACCAAAAGAACAAACCCTTAATATAAAGTGTACTGTTGTACGAAGATATAGATAAGTTGTATTAAATATGGAAAATGAATGACATCTTGAACTGGTCTACATTCCATATCTTTTCTGTAGTTTGTTGTACTAACTGCTGTCAAAATTTAAAAACATTGTAATGATTAATCTCCATTCCATCGTCTGCCTTAATGACAAGTCATCATGGAAAATATCGTCATGTATTTTAATTTCTCAGTATCATAATTTTTGTAGAGTCTGTGTCTTATGAATATTAAAAAAAACCTGTTCTATATAGAAAATGTTACCAATGCATGGGCTATATCAGTGCTACCCATGATTCATGGCATCGCATCCAGATATTTATAAAACAATAATGTTATTCAAAGTGGTTTGTGGAGGCATGCTGGGGGAATATAAAACATTTTTAAGACTATTCTATAATTATATTTATATAGCATATGAATTTTAGGCACTTGTTCAATGTTCTAAGTATGTGGTGAAAGTGCCAAACACAAAATATAAATTCCTGGAATCATGGAAGTACACTGATCACTTCCCAAATCAGTTTAAACTTCAAGTGTAATGTATGGGTTGATACCAGACACTAGAAAAGTAGAGCACAACGTTTTAGGTATGTAGGTTAATGCATCTTAGTATTATTTGTAAGTGCCAACATACTTGGCACCTCTGTAAACATGAAATGTACATAGAAAAATAACCAGGAGACCCCAAACTTTTTGACTTGTGAGCAATATTTAAAAGTAAAAAGAGTTGGGGAGTAACAAGCATTCAAATAAGGCTGTTTAGTAGCCCCTATATTCACTGGCAGCCTATAGGAGGCGCTGTTTGGCAGCACATCTGGTTCTTATGCAACCAAAACTCGCCTTCAGGCCAGGAATTTAAAAATAAGCACCTTCTTTAATGGCACTGGGAGCAAAATCCAAGGGGTTGGTTAACAACATGTTGCTCATGAGCCACTGATTGGGGATCACTGCATAACCGATAACCTGAGGGTCCTGCCCAAAAGAGCTTGCAAACTTGAAAGGGCATGGTAAACTCAAAAACACAAACTTGTGCTCTGCTTCTTTGTGTCTGGTATCACTCAATCTTCTATGAACACTTTGCAACATAGGAGTCAACGTATTCATTACACTTGCAGTCAACACAACAAACCACATCCAACAGGCCCACTAATAAAGGAGAAGGAAAGCTTGGTCTGACTTCCCTGCCTGCACCTCTGGGCTCAGATTACAGCAGAGGGGGGAGGCGGGTGGAGTAGAAGAGAGGGGGAAAGGAGCAAACTGAGCAGGCTTGTACCATGCCCTGAAGGATTTTGCTGAGAGCAAGAAGTCCGACACAGAAGATTATGTATACAGAATAGAAGGAAAGAGATGTAGTGTTTCTTTTTACTCAGAAGAAGTTCTGTAAAGGTTGGCCATACACACACCAATATTATTGTACCAAACAAAGACGATATCATGATATTAAAGTACGTTTCATATGATAATCGATATATGTATAGTGGGAGACATGGCGACCAATATTGGTAAAAGCCATGGATATCTGTTGCCTCATTGACCACCTTTGAAGGTGTCCGAACATCGTAACATTAATGCTGAATCGTTAGATGGGTTAAGGAATTTCTGTTTGTGCCTTAATATCTGACAATTCCGTTCTTAACATTAGTAGAGGGACTTGTGAACTTTTCTAGGACCAATTTTACCTTTCCTTACCCTTTAAAAGGGGCAGTTTTTATATTAATGTTCAACATGAGTTCAGTTATTAAAAAATGCATTAATAGTAGTGCAAGCTAAAACTCTCTCTTTATTTTGCATAATGCTTTACCATACCTGAATAAACATCCCTAGAAGCTTTCTCAGTTTGTTAAAGATAGCAGTAGCCATATAAGCTTGGTCTGACTTCACTTCCAGGCAGCTACATTAAGCAGGGAACAGATTTCAGCTTAGATTACAGCAGAAAGGGGAGGGGGAGAGAGGAGCAAACTGAGCAGGCTCATGCCTGAGAGAAAAAGGTCTTGACACAGAAGATCATGTATACAAAATAGAAGGAAAGACATTTGGTGTTTCTTTTCACTGAGGATTCAGAGCATCAGTTTTGTAAGTGCTTATTACTGTATTTAAATAGATCTTTCTGATAAAGTTTACTTAGTTTTTACCTTTCCTAAACAGTGTTATTGCATATAGAGACAGCTCTTAGTGGAGGGTTGGACTTATGATATTAAGCTCATTAGCTTTCTTTAAACCATCTGCACTTATTGCAAGAGGAGCAAGGGGAATTAGTAAGACAGAACAAGGGTAATTTCAAATAAATACAGATTTTTTTTAATCTAAAGAATAGAATACATTTTCAGTCCAATAGAACATTAGTAATAAATATTAACATTTAAATTTTGTATATTTCATTGTATCATTATCAAGATGTTTTCCTTTCCATTACATAGGTTAAGAAACGTAACAACCTTTTTATCCTGCAGACTCAACTTTTTGCTTCCTGATGCAAAAGATGTGTAAGTCGTGTATTTCAGTTTCTTTACTGCATCAAGGTGGCCATACAGAGGCTGATAAGAGATACCGAATTGCCAGCTTACTGGCTAGTGTACAAGGGGCCTCCTGACTTTCCTGGCCTAATGACATCTGGCCAGAAATCATCAAGGTAGAAAGTCCCTCTCCATATTAGGATATTTCTTAGTTGACGTGCCATGTTGGTGGCCAAAGAAAGCAAAGATCCACTGCTTAGGTGCCTTTACCATGCAAGTTCGTCTGCCCCATCCGTAGGAAAGAGCTTCCTTGTGCTTATCACTTCTGTTCAAGTTTCCTTTTGCTTTTCTTCCCCCTATCTTTGTTTGTCCACGTAATTCTAGTCAGTTTGCACTGCTGGAAATTTTTACATTTTAAAGGAGAAAAAGAAAACCCCAGCATCTAGGAATGCACCAAATCTATTACTTTTGGGTACGTCCGAACCCCTGAATCTTTCACAAGAGATTCGGACAAATACCGAATACAAATCCTAATTTACACATGGAAATTAGGCTACGGAAGGGTTAACTAGCATGCGCTCTTAACAATTTTTTTACTTTTGTGTTCTTGTAACCAAATTCTGAATTCAGGATTCTGATTTGGTTCGACCAGACACTTGGATTTGGCCGAATCCTGCTGAAAAAGGCAATATACCGAATCATGGATTTGGTGCATCCCTACTTTGCAACTGCCCATACGCTCATTTCTAAACAGGCTGCTATCTGCATAAAAAGATCCTGCCAGAGGTGATCCTATAACACCCCTAGTAACTAGGGGACAACTCTCTACACATAAATCTCAAAAATGCTTAGTACATAAATAGTTGGTAGATACAGGTGAATGACCTCGTGGACCAAAAGTGCACATACTTTATAATTAATGTAATCAAAAAAGGTCAATTAATGCAAAACAGCAGTGTTTAGTAGAGTCTGCTTACTGGCTTCCAAGTCATATATATATAATATTTTTTTTTTTTTTTTTTTCCCCTCCCTTCTTTCTATTTACTGGTCCCTGGATAGGCCCATTTGATGTGTCTCCTTCCCCCATGCCACTTTGGTAAATACAGAGCAACGCAGCATGGTTGGCAGCCACCATGCTCAGCCATGTCACTTGCCCATGCTTCCTCATGGTGATCAGCTACTGAAAGAACGCGCACTTGTAGTAAGGATGGGCTTGCATTGTACATGGTACTGCTTAGCAATGTTTATCAAGGGACCTTAAACCACATGTGATGTTTGCCAAGATAACCACCAAACACCACTGTGTTGCATTTCTAATGGGGGATTGGGGCAGATATCGGTCTACAGATTAAGTAATTTGGAGGGGGCAGATGTGCCAGTGCTGTATTACAATGGTTTTTAAATCTCCCTTCTCCAGTCTAAGCAGAACATGCTGAGGTCTTGGAGCCTTTCTTGATATTCTTTAAGCCATGCATTATAGTAGTTGCATCAGATTCATTTTATTGTAGACCTTTAAAGCTCAACTTAAAATTGAATGTGAGGTCTCGCGTTAGTGATCTGTATATGCTTTTTTTTTTTTTTAATATACTTATTATACTTGATTATAATACTTTGATGGTATAATGTACTGCACTGATTTTTGCTTAAGTTGCTTTTTATAGTGGATTATGTGATAAATGTGCTTTTTCATGTTACTAATGTTTGTTTTTACTATCACCTTCTCTTTTAGCATACAAGTCTATTCTTGATAAAACGTGCAAGTTGTGCTGCTCTCCATATATATTGGTGATGCGTAAAAGGGAATGACACCCCAAAAAGCATTTTCTTTCAGCCAGTCTTCATATACAATTCTACTTAATTGCCAATCATGTATAGAGTGTCCGCTCTTTTGCCTCATCTTCGATTTAGCTCTGCTTTTCTTTACTCCTGCAAGCCATTCTGTCACTTTATATTGGGTCTTGTTGACTATTCGACATGCACCAACATACTTACATGTCGCAAAAGTGTTTCACTTAGGCATTTAACTAACTAGTTTAATGGTAGCTGTGGGGAAATACAGAAAAATCGCTGCAGAATTTGAAACCATATCTTGTTCGTTTTATTACATGGTCAGGAATGTCAATTTTACATTTAAACTTCTAGTCCAAAGTAAAGTTATGCCATATACATATGTTTTGATTTTTTCTGCAGTCTACTGTCTTGGTGAGTTTAATATCCAGTACTTTAAATAAACACTCTGGTCTTATATGCCTTTAAAGGGATACCCATGCATTAATTGTTTAACACCTTTTGGCAAAGTTTGAAACCTAGAGCTGGTGAAGATCCTGAGTACTGATTGGAGTAAGCAACGACTTTCAGATAATCAGTACATTTTATGTTTCATTGTTTGCATGTAGCATGCATTTTTTTCCATTGTGTTTTATAGGGAAAGGGTGGGTGATGGGAATCAGCGTAATAAATAATTTCTCCATAATGAAACACATTTGAAAACAAAAACTCATACTGGGCTGGGCTAAAACAACAACAAAATTTACTATATATTTAAAACCCTTTTTCTAACCTATAAATATGTCTCACTGACAGTTCTGTTTTACAGAGACACTACGCTATGTGTTTGACGAACCATTAAGAGAAGGGGTTTAGAAATTCATTAATTTCCTTTTGCAGTTAGCAGTTGTAAATGTATAAACACATGTAGCTTTCAATCAACAAATACTAGCAAATTAAATTAGAATACCTTTATGATAATTTCCTGCCTTTTAAGCCAGAAAACATTTTATTTGTAATGACATATTACTCGGGCCAAGGCTGTAGAAACAATTTACAAGATTTTACCTATGGTTGAACACCATTAAAGGAACAGTAACACTAAAAAATGTAAGAGCTTTAAAGTAATAAAAATATAATGCACTGTTGCCCTGCACTGGTACAACTGGTGTGTTTGCTACAGTAATACTACTATAATTTATATAATAAGCTGCTGTTCGGCCATGGGGGCAGCCATTCAAGCTGGAAAAAAGGAGAAAAGGCACAGGTTACATAGCAGATAAGTTCTGTAGAATACAATAGTGTTTTATCTGTTATCTGCTCTGTGCCTGTGCCTTTTCTCCTTTGAATGGCTGCCTCCATGGTTACATAGCAGCTTATTTATATAAATTATAGTAGACTTTCTGAAGTAAACACACAACTTTTACCAGTGCAGGGCAGCAGCACATTATATTTTAGTTACTTTTATACACTTTCATTTTTTGGTGTTACTGTTCCTTTAACTTGCTGCTGCAGGCAGAGAAACCTTGGTGGGGCTCTTTCATAAGTAGCAGTTTAAGGGCTCCATTAGGGATTATGTTGGTTTGCTTTCCACTTAAGATCAATTTTGCCATTATGACACCATAGGTAGAATGGAACAGAAAACTGGTATTTTGTAATGGGTAATATAATATTTTGATGTTAAATTAGTTGCTTTTTTACATAATTTAACTCTTATCCCTTACACAGTTGGAGGAGCTATCTGCCCTTGCTATGGCCTGCAAGCTGAATTGGGCTGCAGTCAGCTGGAGCAATACTGCCATGGAATTATCAATGTTGACATCAGCAGCATAAAATAGTTGAAAAAACACATCTGTGACATGTCAAAAAATATTAGACATGGAGCCTCTTACACATTGTAAGATATAATAATAACCTGTGTAATTTAGCAGGAAATTACCTGTATGAAGATGTCCACACCGAAGCTGTATGTATGTTTATAAAGATTTATGCTTACAGAATGATTCACAACAACAGATGCCAGTTCATAAATTCATGCAGTTTTTATTACTGCTGAAGCTGAATGGTGCACATACTTTTCCACTGATAAATTAACTTGCAACATCAAACCATTAAACCAGTGACTTCTGTTGTAAATAAGCAATCTATTCAACTCCAAGGCGGTACCTGTATTTGTTTTCTTTTAATATGTTTGTAATATAATGTTGCATCCAGACTACCAAGCAATTTTATAATGACTAGAGCATACCCACAATTTAATTCTACTCATATAAAATCTCATCATAGATGTATGTTATGTATGCATTATGGAAGTATCACATTTTTATTGAATCTGATTTTTTAAAAATAGGGAGACACTTCTTTCATGTGTGAATACTATAGGGATCTTATGTTCTCTCTTTACCTGATGTACATAAAAGCAAACCTTAAAACAATGCAGAGCCAAAAATACTCTGGAACCATATGGGCATGCCTCATGAATCCAGTTCATGCTTTTTTATTTAGGCATTGTTCCAGGTGGGTGAAAGTACTTTTGACACACTTTATAGTGGATAGAGCAACTCTCTCTAGCTGAGTTAAGGGTAAAATTGTGGTGGCTTAGGCAATGGAATTCTTATCTAGAAAAACCGAATATGTAAATTTCATTAAAAGTTGAACATTGTAAGCCTTGTGGTGATTTTAATCTGATTTCAGTAGGACTCACTCAAATTGTGCCAGATGGATGGGTTTAACAATAAACATAATATATCCTGTCATTCATTAACATGCCTTTGCATGTTGTCCTGACTACATGATCAAACTCACTCTTAGTCCAAAGTTGCTGTATGCAAGTCAGTGGAGTAAAGTACTGCAATCCAGCCATCTGATTGCTATCATTACTGCCAATGTTCTCCCTAGAAAAAAACATGGGTGGGAGAAATCAGGCGAGATGAGACATTAAAATAAATTGTGCCTC
This sequence comes from Xenopus tropicalis, assembly GCF_000004195.4. NCBI lineage: Eukaryota > Metazoa > Chordata > Amphibia > Anura > Pipidae > Xenopus > Xenopus tropicalis. Next base: position 158,696,845 of record NC_030678.2, on the reverse strand, counting down.
CACAATCTCTCGTGCTCTAAAATATTAGTTTTAACAAATGCTGATAGGACTGTGTGCCTCAGCACTAGCTTCTGTTTGAAATCTCCTTCTTCTGTGTGCAATGCAGGGGCAGAGTGTATCTGGGCGGTATGCCTGGTTTAAACAGCTTAAGAAGAAAGTTGATTCCAACTGTTTATTACCAGCATAATTCTGGGGTCTGTATTATGGTTAATGCATAATAAAACCTCACATTTTGTCTTAATAATCTTTAGGGTGGCCTTCACTGTCCACTGCTTTAAAGCCCCCAACCATTGCCTTACCGCTAAAGAACTGCTGCTCTATTGCTTGTAGTTCTTCCCTACCCATTTTGGTATGGTATGAGAGCAGGGCTTTGACTGAGCTGTTATAGGATATTCTGATTGTGTCCGTATTGAGCCCCCCTCCCTCATATGGTAAGCTCTCTAAATATGTAGATCCTAATGTGTATGCACAGCTTAAGGTGGATGTTCACCTTCAGATAATCCGAATTTGAACAGCCCCTGTTTGGGAAAAAACTTTTTTGTAATTTATCTTTATTATTTAAAATGGTTATAACACTGTCCACTCTTCAAACACCATACCTATGGTAAAATATGAGGTGGAATGGATGGTGGGAAATACAGCAACTTGATCTGTTTCATTCTTTCAAAAATTTGGAAACATTTCAGATTTCATACAAAATGTAATAACTGTATAAGAAGCTTTGCTGTGGCTCAAGAACTAAACGGTGGATCTCCTACAATGCCTCAGTAGTTCTTTGATGGAGGAAGCCCAACCTTCCTATTAGAGAACAAAACATTGCCAACAAACTTCTTCCATGGAGTGCTCCCTAAGCCTTTCGCATCAGAGTTATGGCACAGTTAGTTTAGAGCCATAAATCAAAAGACTAATAAATTCTTTTACTAAGCATGGGGGTATGGTTTTTATCAACCATCCCTTCTCTAGTGCTGTGTTTTACTTTTTATTTCACAGAGAAAATTGTTCTTAGACGCTATTGCAGTGCACATGGTGAACATACAGTGTTTCTGCACTTTTAAATGGCCCACACTCTATAGTTTTCAAGGTTAGCGTTATATATAACATGTTTAAATGTGTATGATAATTACTAAATGTTGCAAGATGTTATATTTATGTGTATGCAAATTTGATTCTGCAGTGTAATGAATGTTCTGGTTGGTTCAAATATGTGCACAAACAAGATTTCCTTGCATGCAGTATGTCAAACTATTTAGATTTTACTAAACTATAATTTGTAGATATGTTCTTTGCAGGTTGAAAGTTCACTTTTGCATTTTTCCAGAATATCTATTCAATGACTGCTCTTAACCTCATCCTAGAGTACTGCTGCTACCCATTCAGAGCTGTTTTTTTGTTCTTAAACTTAGTGATCAAATGCTGATCAAATTCTGGTTCAACACTCTAATACATGCATAACATTGTATAATGTTTCCGGGGTTAAGAAAAAAATGCTCACGGAGACCTTTGTTTCAGAATTTGGTATCTATCTTTCCAATATTTCTTTAGAAAATGTACACTGATCAGTGCTCTAATTGTATCAAAAAGTACTTTACTTCATAAAATAATCTTGAGTTTATGGGCTAAATCCTTGTTATTTACAGGTTTTTAATAGTTCACTGGGCCGTTATGTGAATTATAAAGTTTTCAGTATTTCTATTTCCTTTTTTTTTTTTTACAGGTTTTTTTATAATTCATTGGACTTATATGTTCAAGCAACTATTTATATTTTGTATACGTTAAGTACATTATTTGCACTCTAACGATTATAGACTACTGATAATGAATGTTGCAAGGTAGGCCAAAGGACCAGCCGCACCTAAAGTAGATTGATTTCAACAAAGTTGTAAAGTAGACCGCTCCTTTACCCTTTATTTTTGTGCGTGTGTGTGCAAACAACAAACACATCATATTTCGCTTTATATTGGTCCGATAACACTCTAGTTGATTGTGTGCTATGCAGCAGCTGTGGTTAATGGTTATTTGTATAAATGTTATATTTGCATCTTGTCTTATTCTGCTTGATTAATGTTTCTTCCATTCAAATCAATAACATATTTTAGGTTGACTGTAAAAATTATGTTTATTTTCAGAGAGAACAGGATATGAGAATGGGTGATATGGGCGTCCGTGGAGCAATAAACATGGGAGGTAGGGATCTTTGGTAAAACAAAAAAAAAAAAAAAACTTACTACGTTCTCAAACTTCATTCTTTGAGACTGTTCAGAGAGACTTTGAGACTGTTTGTTTTTTTATTCACGGATCAGAAATTAAAAGTTAGCAATTTTTATTCTATAGATTGGGAAATGAGCTGCATTGTAATGGTGGCCATACTCGTTACAATTAAGATCTTTTTTTCAACCATTGGTTGCAGGAAAGTTTGTTCATACCCTCCACTAACGTTCAGTTCTGAATCGTCAGATATACAGGTAGAAACAATAGGAATTCTACCCCATCTGATGATTTGGCACTAAACGTTTGCTGGTGCTTGGGTGCCTTCAAAAGTGCCTGATCAAAATTTACTGTCCGGACTGATTAAAGAGATGACTGATATGCAAGCCTTTTGACGCCATATGTTGCCTTGATTCCTGCCATACATGTACCGATTATTGTACGAAATGAAGTTTTGTATAATAATATTGGTGTCTGTATGGTCACCTTAAAGGAGAGGGAAAGGTAAAAACTAAGCTTTATCAGAAAGGTCTATTTAAATACAGCCATAAGCACTCACAGAAATGCTGCACTGAGTTCTCTGTCATAAGAACAAGGATTTGTTGTCTTTTTTTTTTTCCTGTGCCAGAGACATGCAGCTCTCTCCCCTCTCCTGCTCCCCCCACCTTCAAGAATGCTAAGAACTCACTTCCCCCCCCCCCTTAGGAATGTGGATCTGAGCCAATCAGCAGGAAGCTTCCCCATAGTCTTACACACTGAGCATGTACACCAGCCTTGTCCTTGGTGCAGGAGCAAGGCATTAGGCATTATGGGAACTTTCTTTACAGAGCTCAGCGTTGTTGTTTTTTTCTGATCATCTGAACAGGAGAAATATGGGGAGACTTAAATGAGAAGGAAAGGCTAATAAAGAGTTAATCTCAAGCTGCAAGCATACCTTCAGTTCTCTCAATAGTGCCCTTAAGTCTCCCCATATTTCTCCCGATGATCTTTTGACAGAGAACTCAGTGCAGCGTTTCTGTGAGTGCTTATGGCTGTATTGATATAGACCTTTCTGATAAAGCTTAGTGTTTACCTTTCCTTCTCGTTTAATGCTTAGTTGATGTGTCACAGCCATACTTTAGCGGTTTATGTGCGGTTCTACAACGGTCATAAAGGGTGGTAATGTACATAATGTTGCAAGTGACGGTAGAGGTCTAAAACAAATTTAAGCTAGTTTATCACTAATCAAAGAACGTTCTTCCCTAAAAATGGGATTTTGTTCTGTCATCTTTGCAGCTGATAATTGACTCTCATTCAGATTAATGCCCAGGTGCTACTGTTTTTGACCCTGGCACCACACAGTACTGTAAATTTATCATGGAAACCTCTGAAAAAATGTCGTCCTAGGGATCTATTATCCGGAAACCCCTTATCTAAAAAGTTCAAAATACAGGAATATCCTTTCCAATAGAGTCCTATTAAATCAAACTGTTTTTTTACATGGTGTGGTTATGTGTGGACCACAGGTTGAAGATGGCTGAAGAATATAGGTTTAAAAATTACAATCTTTCAGGATTCATAATCTTTCGGTGGTGTGAACCATTCAGATAACACAGCGTTCAGCCAATGCCTATCTGAGGTATTAAGATTGCTGGAGTCTCAGAACGGCTTTGTGAGAGCAAATGGAGGCTAGCAATTAGTTTCAACTTTATTGTCATTACACGTGTATAAATACAGAGTAACGAAATGAGTTTTACAACCCGGATTCCAAAAAAGCTGCCCATGCCACACGCACTCATGCAACCCCATACCATCAGAGATGCAGGCTTCTGAACTGAGCGTTGATAACAACTTGGGTTGTCCTTGTCCTCTTTGGTCCGGATGACATGGCGTCCCAGATTTCCAAAAAGAACTTCGAATCGTGACTCGTCTGACCACAGAACAGTCTTCCATTTTGCCACACTCCATTTTAAATGATCCCTGGCCCAGTGAAAACGCCTGAGCTTGTGGATCTTGCTTAGAAATGGCTTCTTCTTTGCACTGTAGAGATTCAGCTGGCAACGGCGGATGGCATGGTGGATTGTGTTCACTGACAATGGTTTCTGGAAGTATTCCTGAGCCCATTCTGTGATTTCCTTTACAGTAGCATTCCTGTTTGTGGTGCAGTGTCGTTTAAGGGCCCGGAGATCATGGGCATCCAGTATGGTTTTACGACCTTGACCCTTACGCACAAGATTGTTCCAGATTCTCTGAATCTTCGGATGATGTTATGCACAGTTGATGATGATAGATGCAAAATCTTTGCAATTTTTCGCTTGGTAACACCTTTCTGATATTGCTCAACTATCTTTCTGCGCAACATTGTGGGAATTGATGATCCTCTACCCATCTTGGCTTCTGCCAAGATGGCAGAAGCTCTTTTTATACCCAATCATGTTGCCAATTGACCTAATTAGTGTTATTTGGTCTTCCAGCTCTTCGTTATGCTCAAATTTACTTTTTCCAGCCTCTTATTGCTACTTGTCCCAACTTTTTTGGGATTTGTTGAATCAACACATTTTTCCCTTAAAATGGTACATTTTCTCAGTTTAAACTTTTGTTCCGTGATTTATGTTCTATTCTGAATAAAATATTACAAGTTGGCACCTCCACATAATTGCATTCAGTTTTTATTCACAATTTGTTTAGTGTCCCAACTTTTTTGGAATCCGGTTTGTAGCATGTGATCATAAATGCAAGGGACAGCAGTGCAAAATATACAATATAGCACAGTGTTCAGTGAAGTTGAAGTATAGTTAAGTAAATACAGTGAAATTGAGTATTTGTGCAGTATAATACAGTGAAATTAAAATAAATACGGTGATGAAGAAATACTAAGTACACTGTACTGATTGTTAATATGGTTTTCAGGCACAAATACTTTTTGATATCCCTATAAAGGAAACGTAGTGCTTATTTATATACAGAAGTGAAATGTATTACTTGTGGCACGCCCCAGTTTTTTTTTTATTGACTTAAATATTATTTTACTACTATCATTACTGTACCTGCTCTGTAACTAACAATACCTTGTTTTTAGCTGTTTCCTTACCTGCCTTTTGCACAGAATACATTTTTCATCTCAAAAATGAAAGTTTTCCCATTTAAAGGTTCTCGGTACTTCCTTGTTTTCCATACTGGCTGATATCTTATACTAACTACTATAGGTCTCTATTTAGTGATATCAGATATGTTATTTACAAAAACGCTAGATTTGTAGAAAAATGTTGGCAGATGCTAACAAATCTACAGTATAGAATAGCAATAAGTACATTCCAGACTGATTTTTGTTGATGGCAAAAATTTGTACTGGGTTAAAATGTTACATAAATTTTTGAAAATGTTATGCATGGCTCAGCAAATTATGGAAAGTATTCCGGATAATAGATCCTTTAACTGTATCCACTTAAGGTGGCCATTGACAGGCTAACCTAGCACTCTGATTGGCAATCTGGCTGTCAAGCAGATGGCTTAATAGCATTACTATGTTTGTGTGGACAAATGGTTTGACTCTCCCACTTCTTTTGGAGAAGACCGCCATGATCAAAACACACTTTTGGTGCTTGGACCATTGAAGTCTTAAAAGCCTCTTGTGCTGTAAAGTGAATTAAGCCTTTAAATGCAACTAAATGCATTACTAAAAGTTCGCTTCTGCAGCCACTTTTTAGGGTTTGGATTGGGATCAGTAGTCTGACTTTTTTGTTAAGGATTTGGTATTTGGCCTGAGCCAGAGACCATACAATTGCTGCAACCCTAGCTTTGTATATATCTAGTGTGCCATAAAGAAAACAGGACTGCTGCTGTTTACATAAGGGGAATATGTCACTTGAGGGTCACTTGAGTATCGGTAAGTGTTTTGAGCTTTTCAGTTTCACTATCTGGCTCTTGATTTCCAGTGTGTATACTTCAGTAGTAGTTGTTTACGTGATACACATTTCAGTAGGATTCTCACAATAGATCGCAAAGACTAGAGATCACTCCACTTTGCTAAAATCAAACATTTTTTTCTGATTTCGAGATTGCTGGTACCTACTTTAATCTTTGCAGCAGACATTTGCCCCTTTTTTTCTTGATGTTGGATGGACAGCTGTCACGGGGTTTATATTTTAGATCCACTGCCAGTCAAAAGTTTGGAATATTGTATTACAGATTAAGCTGTTCTCAGTGCCTCAAACAAAGCAGAACATAACAAAGTGGTAATTCATTTCTGAAAAATGTAAAACAAATGACAAAAATTACCTTAGTAAACAAAACCAAGCTAAATCTAAATAGGCAGCTTTTGAAGTGATGACATCAGAACAAACTCTGGACATTCTAGTAAGACTTGAGGTATTTGTATGCAATGTACAATTCCAACACTGCTGCCCACAAATGATCTGCATTAGTGGGTTGTTTAGCCTTGACCTTTCTATCCACTTTATCCCATATGAGGTCAGTGGGGTTAAGATCACCACTTTCAACTTTTTTAATCTTCCTTCTTCAAATTGGTCAGGCAGAGCTTGACATTTTGCTTAGGGCCGTTATTTTGTTGCATCTCAAAGGGCTGCCCAATAAGTCTTTATTATTAGAGGCTATGGCATGGTAACGGATAATGTGGTAGCTCGTTTGATTCAGAATTCCAGTAACTTTATGCGGGTCCCCAACTTTAGAGCCAACAAAAAACTTACACTACCTTCCTTATGCCTACTTGTTGCTTTTAAATAAATGTAGGAGGCTACAAGTTTTTCAAACCTTTAGTTCTTTGACCCCTGGGATCGAGTTAGCCAGCTAGGCTGCCTATACTACCTCGTGGTTTGTAACAGCTATGAGAGAGATATTGTGTGGGTATCAATTTGTGTAAGAAGATATCCAGGCACTTGCTTTTCAATCTGTATATTTAGGTGAGCACACTACCAAAGAGAGAGTTTGGTTCATTAATGAGTTGCCAACCACTGGTGGCCAAAGTTATTTCAGAGATTAATGGGGTTTGCAACATCAGTGCGGTTATCCCTTTTTCCATTATTAGTAAGGGCCCACCTGAGGGACTTGGTGGGAGTTTAAATGCCAAAGGGATATTGAATGTTCTGTCCACTATTGTTTGAACTGATTTAAATTGACAATGCGCTATTGCAAAAATGGATTATATTAGAAAATATCAGGCATACTGCACACTGAATAGATAAATACCACAATTGATAAAGCTATTTATACTATTGTGATTTTGGCATGGTATCCCAATTTAACTGGTATCGGTTTATTCCACTTTCGGACTTACACATTGTCAGGTGGTGTCCAGACTATCAAGTCTTATCAATACATGACTGAGGCCAAAAGAACTGTGACTGACGCTGAGTGTTGTATTTCAATTTAATGTAATGGAATATCCCAGTTGTTTTTATGGGATTATATAACATGCTGCTTTGCCATTAGGTAAATTTTAGTGGTATGTTTAATTATGGGACACTCTCATTTAGCATACACATTATTACTGTAAATGATAATTGTTATGCCTTAACTATGCAATAGCTTGTAGTGTAGTTTACCAATTATTTATTCTCTCATCTGTGGATTTACAAAAACCTCATCTTCATGACCAAAAAATATTAAACCTCTGTCCATAATACATTTTCCATTCTAAAGGAGTTCCATTCCTCTGTTTCTAAAGGGGGCATACATTGACAGATAAAATGATGAAAATTTTATATCAAGTGAGTTGCCCAAAAGATCTGACTGAAAATCCATGTACTGTGGATATTGGTTGGTTTGGGGATCTGGTAGGCTTTCCAAGTTTCATTTGCCATTGCACCATGGCAGCCAGTGGTTCTTGGCAGGGGGAGTTAGTCAAGCTGAATGTTTGTACACTCTCTATTTGGCTTGCAAGCCAATCCGATGCTGTGCAAACCAAATTGCATATTTATGGTGTCCATACATTACAATAACTATCTTTCCTGCAACCATTGGTTGCAGGATAGATCGATTGTCCACTCCACTAACGTTAAGAGCTGAATCATCAGATACGCAGGTAGAAAAATAGAACTACTGGCGACGTTCCACCCTGACCAATTGACGAGAGGACCGATATCCAAGGCTTTTGCCGATATCCGTTGCCCCATCAACCCACCATAAATGCACCGAATATCATACAAAGCCTTGTTTCGTACGGTTATATTGGTGCGCATATGGGCACCTCATAGCCCTCTTTTGTTGTACAGGTTACTGAGCTGCTACATGACCCTTAAGCTCTGCTTCCCAAAGTCTTACATTTGTGCTCGTTCAACTGAGCCTTGATATCTGTTGCAATAAGTCTGGTACACTCACAGACTAATGACCCTTATGCATGCTTGACATTTGAACTTGTTGAAAATATAGGTCTTTAAGACCTTTTACAGTCTTCCCTGATTCTTGATGTTGTTTGATAATGTACATCAAGCAACATCAAAATGTAGTCCATTTCTTATTAGACCTAGATTGTTCTGAATAAAATAACTTTTTGTACCTGACATTTATATTGCTAAATTATATTTTTACATTTAAGGTTACATTTGTTGAAATTCTACCATAAATAAAAAGTGTGTTCTAAAACTTGTGATTCGTAGTGTATGCAACATATGCTAGTGCAAAACAAATACTGTACCTGTGCTAGTCCTCGCTAAACACCTGTCAGACATGGTAGGTAGAGCACCGATACAACTATGTATATATCAAATGTGTCGGGGAAATTTACAGCATGAACGTTTTTTGCATTTGTATGCACTGATAAATATCATAACTCCTGTGTACTATATCCATTAAGTGTCATTTTTCTTTTTATAAGGACCAGTTGATATCTGCTTTGTACTAATAAATGTATATTTTAGGAACAATTGTGTTTCTGAAAAAAAAAGTTTTGGGTGATATGATGGATGTTTTCCTGGACTTTATAATGCACACTTGTACCTGCAGCAGTGCTTTATTATGATATATCTTTGATCATTATTACCAAATTCTTATGCTTATGGCTCTAAAATTTTAAGTAATTGTGAGTGGAATATTCCTGTTTTAGAAAAGATACTGTATGTTCGATTTCTAGAACACATCTTCATTAATATGAATGTCAAATCTGTAGGGTTCATACATGTGTGTGGTTTACTTTTAGACTGTCTGAGAATATCTCAACAATTATCTTAAATAGTAATACCCGGGACTTATCTTATATTAGTCATATTTTATTACTCCAGTGGAATGGCTATTGAAATAATGTGTACAGTCTCAAAAAATGCAGTAATTGAAAAATCTTGTTCATGCCAGCAGAACCTGATGCTACTTTTACCAACTCATTCAACGTAAAAATACATTATTGTTGTGTTGCAGTAGTTTTAGAACAGCTCTAAGTGCAGATTGTTTTGCATAGATACCTATAGCCCAGCAACTGCTGGTACCCAAGGTCCTCCTCCAATGATGGGGATGAATATGAACAACAGAGCAACTGTGCCTGGCCCTACAATGGGTCCTAGTGCTACGATGGGAGCTGAAGGAACTACCAGTCTGGGAGCACCAATGATTCCGGATAATGGATCAGTGGTAATGTATTCATAGTATTCTTTTTAATTTGGTTTTCTTTCCTAGGCAATAGTATATTCTTAAACATATTCATACTATATAAACTGTGATTATAGAAAAATTTAGCCATTATGCTATTTTTTTTTTTTTTTTTTTTACACATTTTAGTGCTGTTTGGTATTTGAGTTTCCTTATGGACACCAACTAAGCAGAGGGGCCTGAATCTCCCTGATGCTAAAATTCTCTTTTTTCCTCAGGCAGGGGCGCCGACACCATTGTGTGTCAAAATAAAGAAGCCAAATTAAGATATTCAGGACTTTAAACAGTACTTTGAATGTCCTGTCCTACCTTCTTTGCATATCTTTGATACGATTGGCTGGGCAAGATTCAGCCAGTCGGATCAATGGAATGAATGAAGCTGAGTGGAAAGGCTTGTGCAATACCAGTTCAGTCCTGAACTTCCTTGATTGGCTTCCTGTACATACAGGTATACAGCTTCGTGACCATACAGCAGTGGTGTCGGCCATCCTGCCTGAAGAGAGACTTCTAGCATTGCTGATGCACAGCTTTTATCTTCAAAACTTAATGTTAAAAATAATATAGATGATTTAGATTTTTTTTTTTCTGACAGGTGAACATCCCCTTAAATTAGAACACAGCATTGGTTTTGTTTTTTTATTTGCATTACAATAATAAGTTTGGGTAGGCAGGTTGTAGTGAAAGTTTTGTGTTTTCTTGTTCGATTTTTTTATCCCTTTCAAATTCTTTTGTGCCTGGTATTTGTATATGTTTTCCTGATTTTCATTTAAAATGTGATACAACACCTTAAATGTTGTACTTCATCAGGCTTGTTTAATAAAGCTCATTAATAAAATAAGTGTATTTAGGGGTATTCAGTGATCTTTTGTGTGTTGGGTCATGATTTATTTTAATTTGCAGTAAGACACATAAGAATCAGGCTATTATTTTGCATTCTGGGCATTTTTAGTAACTCAAACGCAATAAGGACCCTTGAACATTTTGCTTAAATCAAATATGGCAGAATACATTTTCTGCACAAGCACTGTTTATTTGATCATATTTACTGCAATGGGCAAACATGTAAACTAACTTAGGGTGCCTTTCTGAGCACTTTTTGCAATGTTTAAATCTAGAAAGCGCAGAGAAAGTTAGTTCCACCGGCACTCTTGGCCTTCAAAGAGATCTGTTGTGCTAAAGCTTGCTTACAGTATAAAACCTGCTAAAACTATGGTAATACTGTATAGAAAATCAATGACCACTCTGAATATAGCAATTGATTTTGGGGGGTTTAGATCCCCTTTAAAGTGGTGCGGATGTTTAATAAATCTGTTTGATAAATTGTCTTTTTATTACAGAATTTACCTATTTTGTTCCTTAATGGAACGTCACTTTTTTTTTTTTTTTTTTAAATCGTTGAAACCGACAAACTTATGCTGTGAATCACTTACAGATTTCACATGTTATAACGGACAATATGTAATGCACATGCACAGCATTGTTAAGTTGTTTGCAGTGGTAATAAAATAAATATTTATTATTGTGCTTCTTAACCTTTTATCTCTTAATTTTTTAAATGTAATAAAGCTCCCACTGCAGTTTCAGTGCATGTTTATAGCAATGGCTATTCACATAAGTGAAATCTGATAAGCTAAGAATAACATAACCGAGTTTCTGTGGGGACACAGACTGGTAGCAGAATATTGGGGGAAATAATATGCTACAAACGTGCCAGGATAGTACTTAATGTATATTTCAAAAGTTGTAAAGGAACAGCTCAGTGTAAAAATGGGCAAAATAGACAGACTGCACGAAATAAAAAACGGTTTCAATATAGTTAGGCAAAAATGTAATCTATAAAGGATGGAATGGGCAGATGTCTAAAGTAATAGCCAGAACACTACTTCCTGCTTTTAACGCTCTAAGCTTGTTAGCAGTCAGTAACAAATCAGTGACTTGAGGGAGGGGTCGGTGCATATGGGACATAACTATCATTTAGTTTGCATTTGAATCGCAAACTAACTGAACAGTTATGTCTCATGTGGGCCCCCCCCCCCAAAGTCATTGACTAACTAAGAGGTTAGAGAGCTGAAAGCAGGAAGTAGTGTTCCGGCTATTTTGTTAGACATCTGCTCACTCCAGCCTTTATAGATTACATTTTGCAACCATGTTGCAAATATTTTTTATTTTGCGCAGTCTGTCTATTTTATCCAGTTTCGTTATTACACCGAACTGTTCCTTTAAACATCTATTTCTTTAAATTCTAGTAGTATTCCTGTATTTAACTTTGTTTTTAAGTAGTGCAAAGGCACTATTTTTTTTTTTTGTTTTGATTTTAGTAGTGTAAACTATAGGAACTCTGCATTTCAGCTGCAGGTTTAATTATTTTTTCGTTTTACTCCACTTTCTGTAGATATAGGTAAGTGAGCTCTAATTATAGTCCTACTACATTCAGTTTGATTTGAAGTTTTCACTGAAGCAAAGTATGATTAAAGGAATTAGCCCCTGCCAACATACATGTTCAAACAGCAAAAGTGCTCATTTATATATATACACACGCATTCATAAACTGCTTAGTCGTGGCTGTAAAGTCCTGAAAATATATGTAAGGCAAGTGCACTTATAGTCCTAGGAGAGAAGCCACCCTCCGCCTTTCACAGAAGTTTAATGTGCTTACATAATATTACTTTTTATGCTACTTATTTTACATTTTAAAATAGCACCCTTGATATACAGAGTACAGAAATCTCTTAAGTAAATAGCATTTTCAACCAATTTATGACTATTGCCATGCTGGATACTGATTTTTCTCTTGTAGTTTAGTGACTAATGTAATTGCTCCTCTCTTCCCTCTATGTATGAAACGACTCTGCCGGACTGTCTACTGAACTTCGTCACTGTTTCCAATAATGTTTCCAATACTTTATTCTACTTAATGGACTGTGTGTTGAACCAATGCACGTATAGCGCAATGATAGATTCTCGCAGGCCTCACCATCACAGATGGGCTCCCCCATGGTTAACAGAGCAGGAACTGAAGCTGCTCAGCCAGCAATGGGTGGTGTAAATGCAGTTGGTGGTGGAGGACCAGGTGGCTTTGGTAGAGGAAATCAAGGGGGAAACTTTGATGGATCTAACAAGCGACGACGTTATTAGTACATCATTCCTTACAATACGTTAAGAAAACACAAATTCCAGTGGAATGCCTTTTACTTTGTGTTATTTGATGCCATTGTTTTACTGTATATGTAGTATTTGTAGAACCTTTCTGTTACGTAGCTTCGTAGTTTTGTGTTTTTTGGTCAAAACAAAATGTGATAACATACTTCCTTGTGAAAGCTTAATGTGACTAAATTAAATATCATTTTGATAGTGCTGTAAACCTATTGCCGATATAATCACAATAAAAGTAAGCTACATGTTACAATGTGTAATAAAGCTTCTTTAAAGGAAGGGGTAAATTTATAGGCTAATTTTTAAAAAAAAAATCTACTCTTTCCAAAAAAGGAGTGCAGAGTGCGTGGGTGAAATGTTCAATACGAATTGTCCCTTCTGCCTTTACTGTAAATAAGCTTCTGTTTGGTAATTCTATAGTTTATATCTGCTCTAATGTACATTAACAAAAGTAACATTTATAGTTCATTATTTAGTATTTGTGTGCTCTCTATACTGCTGTGTATGAAACCCTTACATGTTGGGCTGAATAAGGGTTGTGGTGATCACTTGCATAGTAACAAACAGGGATGGGGTTTTTTTGGGGGTGGGGGGGGGGTCATGATTTTCCCAAAAAATTAAATTAAATGACATCCTTACTTCCTTCTATAGTACATCATCAAGCACATCACCTTTTCTAAGGGCTGTATTGTGTTCTCCTATCCACAAACCCAGTGATGGAATAAGAATCTGACTAAAGCAGTTGCCTGCAATTAAATTACATCTTATAAGGGATGCACCAAACCCAGTTTTTTTTGTGTTCGACCGAACCCCCGAATCCATTGTAAGGGATTTGGGCAAATACCGAATCTGAATCCTAATTAGCATACGTTTAATGTCACAGCCTGCGGCAAATAATTTCCGTGTTCACACAATAACATTTTACCCTTCAAATCAGTCGGTTCGGCCAGGACCATGGATTTGGGCGAATCTGAACCCTGCCAAAAGAGGCAGAATCCTGGATTCGGTGCATGCCTACATCTTATTTAGACATAGGTGGCTATCGCAACAAGCAAAACACGACTGCCATTTTGAATAAAATTGAAATGAGTGGATACTTCTCCTGCTAAGGATTGCATAATGCAGATGTTTGGAATCGCTACAGTTTATCTTGTACAAAAAAAATCTTTGTGTATGTATTTGTGGTGCCTTGCCATACTCTATTTACCAGATACCAAAAGCTGTGACTAGGGATTTTATAAACAGAGCAAAATGTGTTCAAGCATTTTTAAAAAGTAGTTAGCAGGGGTTATGCACCTATCACAGAGTTCCAGTGCCTAAATGAATCTGCGCAGAGGCCATGTTGTTCTTTTGTCGAACACACAAGGATGCATTAGAAGTGCCACAATTTACATGGTGTGAGTTCTCTAATTTTCAGTCCCTATAAAAAACGTGATTTTAAAAATGCATTGAGCGCTTTCTTCCAGTGGGTGTTTTATGCTGATATGGAATGAAGTTCTGAATGCAGGAGATTTTTTATTCCTTTACCTTACATTAAAAATTACTTTCCATTACACTGTTTCCTGCTATTTTCATTGTTATAAAAGGGACATTGTTATAAGTATTTGGTGCCTATAAAGTTTTTAGTTAACAATTGTAATTACAGGTATGGGACCCATTATCCAGAATGCTCGGGACTTGGGGTTTTACAGATAAGGGGTCTTTCCGTAATTCAGATCCTCTACCTTAAGTCTACTAAAAAAAATATTTAAACAGTAATTAAACCAACTAGAATTGTTATGGCTCCAATAAGGATTAACTATATCTTAGTTGTTATCAAGTACAGGTACTGTTTTATTATTACAGAGAAAAGGGAATCATTTAACCATTAAATAAACCCATTAGGGCTGTTCTGCCCCCAATAAGGGGTAATTATATCTTAGTTGGGATCAAGTACAGGTACTGTTTTATTATTACAGAGAAAAGGGAATCATTTAACCATGAAATAAACCCAATAGGGCTGTTCTGCCCCCAATAAGGGGTAATTATATCTTAGTTGGGATCAAGTACAGGTACTGTTTTATTATTACAGAGAAAAGGGAATCATTTAACCATTAAATAAACCCAATAGGGCTGTTCTGCCCCCAATAAGGGGTAATTTTATCTTAGTTGGGATCAAGTACAGGTACTGTTTTATTATTACAGAGAAAAGGGAATCATTTAACCATTAAATAAACCCAATAGGGCTGTTCTGCCCCAATAAGGGGTAATTATATCTTAGTTGGGATCAAGTGCAGGTACTGTTTTATTATTACAGAGAAAAAGGAATCATTTTTAAAAATGTGAATTATTTGATTAAAATGAAGTCTATGGGAGATGGGCTTTCCATAATTCAGAACTATCTATATAACGGGTTTCCGGATAAGGGGTCCAATACCTTTACTAATTGCATTATCAGTAAGACTACCGTATATTTATACATCAGTGTGTTGGAAATAGTTACTGCTTCCATTATTATGTTATTATATTATGCTATTTAATTAAAAAGAACTATGAGGACCTAACTACTGCTTTTTAACAGAAGTAGAGTTTTTGTCTTACACCAGGGGTTCCCAACCTTTCTTACTCGTGAGCCACAGACAAATGTAAAAAGACTTGGGGAGCAACACAAGTACCATAAAAGTTCATGGAGGAGCCAAATAAGGGCTGTGATTGGCTATTAGGCAGCCTCTATGCACACTATCAGCTTACAGGGGCTTTATTTGGTAGGAAATCTTGTTTTTATTCAACCAAAACTTGCCCCCAAGTCAGGAATTCAAAAATAACTCCCTGGTTTGGGGGCACTGAGAGGAACATCCAATGGGTTGGTGAGAAACATGTTGCCCCCGGGCCAATGGTTTAGGGGATCACTGTCTTATAGGTTGTATGCTTATTATTGCAATTGGACTTAGTTAAAGGGTTCTATTACCTCTTATCAAAGAGGTATAATTCAATTTTCAAAATGCAGGACCACTTTTTTTTTTTTTAATCACAGGCTGCAGTATAAATTACATACTAACTCCATGCTTACAGGCATTTTTAGCAGGCGGATATTCCCTCTGAAGTGCAAACTCTTGTGTGCCTGTACTCAGGCCAATGCCATGATTCCTGGTGCAGGCAAAGAAAAAGGCTGATGCTTTTTTTTCCCACAAGCCAAGAATCAGCCCCCTTTAGCATCAACCTAAACCAAGCTCTCAATGTTTTGTGAGATGAAATAAAGACAGAAGTGACAATAAAGGCCAAAAAATATCCATCTGATGGGTCTGTGGCCTGAACTCAGATACTAGACGAGAGACTATTTACTGTTCGGCCATTTTTACTGTTCTGCTTGTTTGGGCCAACAGGAGAGCTGCTTGCACCTCTTTACTTCTTATCTGCCGACCTGGTATATTCATAAGTAAAATGTTTCAACCTGTCTGAATGATGAATTATGTATGTATGTAGTATTAACATTTATTTATAAAGCGCCAACATATTCCGCAGCGCTGTACAATAAGTGGGTTTCATACATTGGACATACAGAGTAACATATAAAGCAATTGATAACCGATACAAGAGGTAAAGAGGGCCCTGCCCAAATTGAGGCATATCCATACTACATAGATATTAGGTGGGTTTATTGGACCAGCACGTCAGTACATGTATGGCCGACTTAAGTTAACCAACATTTTGCTCACAGAATTTTCACTTTTCTTTTTGTAAGGTAGTATGGAATATGTTCAATATAATATTATATTTTTGCTTGTCAGTGATGCTAAGAGATGTGCATAAAGATGAATCGGGACAGTTTTATTAATTAACTGTGTAAGTTGTCGTTCAGTTCTCATCCAAATTTTTTTTTTTTATTAAAAAGTTAAAGGATTCATTGCCAAATACAAAAACCATGTATATGGCTCATCCATGAATAGAAAGATACAAGGCTATGTGGCTCATTGATTGTGTTGAATTAAAAGAAAAAAAAGTCAAATGTATGTTTGTTTCTCTCTTTGCCCTGTGTGTATATACAGGTCATGTAATTTAATATGGTAGAACCAAGATTTTGCCAATGTTTCAAACAAATTTCATTGATACCTACTCAGCAAAGGGATTTGGGTTACATTTACTTTGCTATATCAGTAACTTCCAATATTGCTGGAAACTGGACTAATATGGCAGCTGCTGAAGCCTATTGATAATTTCAGGCTCTGAGCAAAATGATGTCTTGTTCATATACAAAAGTAAATAGAAGAGTAAATAAAGTTCTCTGCATGCCAGACTGTGTGTTCATGTGTCTTTGACATTTTTACACTTCTGAAGACATGAGATTATTTGCTCTGCACAAGTTATATGTTTAATGTTTTCAGTTTTTCTGTAACTTAAATGATATAGAATGCGTTATTGTCAGAAGACCTGCATCACCGTGTAGCTCCAGTGTGTTTCTCTCTGTACTTTGGGCTGGTTCATTTCCCCAGTTATAAATGACAACAGTCAGAAGGTAACCAGTGAGTGAAAGCACAATGATTAATAATAATAATAATGATGATGATGAATTCTGCCTGGGAAACTATGGGATTGCTGATTTGCTAGTCGCTGCAGATGACCTATTCCCTCTTGTATTTTCAACTGGTGAAAAAATGCCCACTAACCCTCCTCGTGCCTTCTGTCATTGACATGAAGGAAACTAGTCAGGACAAGCAATTTCCATTCATGTCAATGATGGGGGGATATCAGGGGTGTGTGGTGTTAGTCTTAATTTTGTACTGGCCAATGCTGAATATGATTCCTTGACTCTTGTCTTCTTTTGCCCAGACCATCGCTTGGTTGCATCAGTTCAAAAGGAGAAAATAGCCCTGGTTACCGAATTGGTTAAAAATACCAAATCATGAACATTTCTAATAAATGTAAGTTGCTGGGCTGTGCCAATTGCATTTAAATTAAGTGCAGCCCTAGTGTAATGGTGCATCAGCAGAAGAACCTTTGAAACCTGGCCAGTCATCAAACCAACTGATATCTATAGTACATGGGTTCTATAGAAGTTATAAAAATTGTGCAAGCTCTGATATTTCTTCCTCTTTGTCCAGTTGTAGTGATGTGTGGATTGACAAATAGTCTGCCCCTTCTAAACCCGCATCCAAACCGGCTTCGATTCCCCCCTCTATTTATAGAGTCTAGCCCACCTATAATGTCACTGGCGGCCAGGCAGGCATATACCTATAAATAGATGCTGCTGAAGCCGGAAGTGGAGCTTAGTTAAGTTGCTCATGGGAAGGCAGGCAGAAGGCCTAGACCCGCCCGTGACCCGCTTTTGATGTGCAAGTGTTGATTTGAACTTGCCCAACCCAGTGGTTGTAGCCTGGCCCGCACATCACTATCCAGAGGCTACAGTCTTCATAATCATTAATCATTGTTAGATTTTCTAATGTTTTAACTTTTAAACACTTTTTATAACTATAAAAATCAAGTCATGTATAACCTTGAAATGGTGACGTCTCCTGGGCCTTATGGCAACCAATACATAGTAACAAAAGTGAGAGGAAACTCACTATCTGCTCGCACTCCATCCACAAAGATGAGCACACACACACCATCAGGCTGGATAGACTATTCTAGTCCACAAGGTTGCCATGCTTGCCTAGGTGATTAGGCAGAGGTACAAATCTGCTAAACTCCCCAACTATATTTGTGCATGCATGGCCGCCGTCATACTTTCTCTAAAATTCTGAAAAAAAAAAAAATTACTATTGAATGACTGTCATAAGGGACATTTATTGATCTATTATACAGAATGCCAGTGCTGAAACTGTTAGCACCATAAACATAAAAAATGAACAAATTAAAACGGCCTCATTGTATATCTTCTTCTGATCAACTATTAACAGTGGTCACATTGGTTGCTTTCCCATCTTACACCTATGTGTTTATTGATTAACAATATTTAATAATAATAATGTTTAATAATAAGTGTTATAATAATAAGTGTTGCAAGCTTTCACAAAATTGCTTCCACCTCATCTTAAGGACCCAGTGGGTAAAAATGGCAATTTGCATTGTAAGGTTATCGCAATTTCTTACGTTTTTGAAGTATTTGAAAGTAATTGTCAGTGTCTTGAGGTTCGTATGTATGTATGTATAACTTTATTTATAAAGCGCCACAAGGGTACACAACGCTGTAGAATCTTACAATATACAGAATTACACACAGGGAGGACAAGTGTTATAATAAATACAATAAATGTATAAATACACAGGGAATAAGTGCCATGTGGTATGTTTATTTAGTAGTGAAATAATCACTTGTTGAAAGTCAGATCTGCAGTAGGGTGGATGTGGAAAAGTATGAACACAGAAAAATTGAATTTCATTGTGTGGCTTGCCTATGGGGATGACAATAGCCTTAATTAGTTATTTTTTTTCCCCCACAAAGCACATTTGAAACCTTAATTAACAGCTCTTTTTGAATGCAACTTGCTAGGTTTTAGGGGGGATGTCTTCTTAAAAAGGTTGTGGACAAAAAAAATCCACAATTTTCTGGGATCTCCGCAAAACATCAAATCTTGAATTGTAATAAATTACCACCTAAGTGTACTTCAAAATATTGATAATGTGTGTATATGCCGAGTTAATGCAGGGTCAGCTCACAGCTTCTGCATACTCATCAATGCATCTAGTGTATGTAAATTACTGCGAGATAACTAGACTTTTACTTTAAAGGAGACATATCCTATAAAAAATTATGAATGTGCCAGTGAATTATACTCCTAGATATAGAAGGATTGTGCTTAAAAAAAAGTTGTTTCAGACTGATTTATTGAGAAATTCCACCAAAACCCCTCTAGCCCCGCCCATCTGTGCCACTTCCTGCTGGCTGAATTCTCTGGATGTGCATGGAATATCTTGGTACATTGCACTGTAGGACAGGAACCAATCAGCAGCTAGGCTGACCTGATAGGGAAGTGCAGGGCTGTGATTGGCTCTCCCCCCTCCTACTGTGCTTCTTGCAGGGACCGTTAGGACACGCCCACCCTTCATTTCAAATACGGACAGAGAACTAATAGGATCTATAGGGAGCTCCAATAAAGGGGCCACTTTTGCAGATAGGATTCATTTTTGGCACAGAATGAAACCAGCACCGTATATTATTCATAATTGCCTACAAAATTAGGGTTTTTCTCATTTATCCAATATGTCTCTTTAAAAGGTGCAGTCTGATTCTGTAAATTTGTGATGTAAAGAGCTTAGTCGGGGCTACATCTGAGGAACCTTTATGATAAGGCAAATGTATTATCCCCTATAAATAGACAGTAAACCTTGGCTTTTTAATGAACTAATACAATAACACAATATTATCAAACGTTAATGAATTTAAATAATTCACTTGACAGACACTACACGATTTCAATAATAAATATATGCAGGATTATAAGAGGATTTAACATTATGCTTGGCATGCATACGTTGTATCTCAGTTGTACATGCTGTGTCTCTCGTGTCTAAAATGTCAAACCTTGAACACATGCAGCTCAATGGGAAAAAAATGAGTATTTGGGAACAGCAGATATAAATAGAAGACTTTAATTTGTTTTCAAGATCTTCTAGTACAGGTATGGGATTCATTATCTGGAAACCCATTATCCAGAAGGCTCCAAATTACAGAAAGGCTATCTCCCATAGACTCCATTATAATCAAAAATTTCAAATTTAAAAAAAAATAAATAAATATCCCTGTAATAATAAAAAAGAATCTTGAACTTCATCACAACTAAGATTTCATTAATCCTTATTGGAAGCACACCAATTTTTTTTGGTTTAATTATATTTTAGTAGACTTAAGATATGAAGATCCAAATTTTGAAAAGACCCCTTACCTGGAAGATGTCATGTCCTGAGCATTCTGGATAATGTGCCCCATACACTTACATAGTAGGGATGCCAAACTGAATCCAAATTTGTATGTGTCACATGATTTCCAGCATTTGTCTCAGCCAAGCACTTGCATTTGCCTGAATTTGAACTTTGCTAAATAAAGGCTCTGATTCGACCAGATCCAGGATTCAGTGCATCCATAGTGTTTAGAGGTGCTGGAGAATAGGGAAAATTACAGTTCCAGTGAGCTTCTATAAAGCTAGTAGGCTTAAAGAAACTGAAACTGATAAATAGGTTGTGAAAAATAAAAAATGTTGTCCAATAATGTAAAGGATGTCTCATATAATAACACAACTTCCTACTATGCAGCTCTCTAACTTGTTCCCAGTTAGTAACCAATCAGTGACTTGAAGGGGGCCATGTGGGGACATAGCTGTTCATTTAGTTTGCTTTTAAATCTGTCCTTCCTGCTCACAAACTAACTGAACAGTTATGTCCCATGTGGCCCCCTCTTAAGTCACTGAATCACTAAGAGGTTAGAGAGCTGAAAGCAGGAAGCAGTGTTCTGGCTGTTATGTTAGACATCTGCTCACTCCAGCCTTTATATTGAAAATATTTTATATTTTGCACAACCTATTTACCCAGTTTTAATTTTTACACTGGACGGTTCTTTAAAAGACCATTGACAACTGTTTTTTTTTTCAACTCAAAAGGATATCTAAATATGTTGCTTATTCTAGTAAACCATTTCTTTGTTTTCAATATAACACTGGGATGTCAATGGTTCAGAAATAACATGGTAGTATGTTGTACTTCTGATGCTTGTGTTTACGAGTGCATATATCAGCTCTAATACATATTTGCACATTAATGAGGATGCTGTCTGTGCTACAATGCTATTGGCCATCTTGATGGCAGAGTGGAAGGTTCACTTTAAAACTTGTCATTTAATAAGTGTTTGCAATATTGATTGGCGGTAGTAGTTTAAGAAACATCTTAGAGCCTATTAAATATACATATAAAGTACCCCATACAAGAAAACTGTCTCCCTGCTTTAAATGTGTGCCAAGTATTGGGCCTTAGAAAAAATATAAATCAGGCAGTATTCATGTGGCCGTGTAGGCACTGCCATACTTCCACACTGTCTTCTACACTGCTTCATAGTTCAACTATAATCTTGCAATCTATACTATGATATGTCTGTAATAATTGCAGTTTATGTAACATTTTAATTTTTATTAGTGATCTTTGAGACAATTTGCAAAGCTTTTAAGATTATTAATAAATCTTCCTGTTCAAGGCTATCACAGTATCAACATTACCTCTTTAATACACATTTACACGTTTATTTAAAGCAAAAAATAAAAGTTATAAAACCTTCCACGTTGTATTCAGGGAGCTTGTGAACCTCATGAACATAAGACCTTTTCATTGGCATTCGGTGTAATATTCTTGTGTATTGTTCCTTTAGATAACTCTTGGCTTTTAGGTAGAACCTGATCTATACCCAGATTCTGTAATAATTGTTCAAAAATGTAGCCACCAGCTTATAAACTTGATGGCAATATAAAGTGCAAAAATAAGAGAACTGCCAAGCATTTGTTAGCTCTTGTAAGCGGGACTCTGGTGCCATTTTGTTCTGTAATCTTTGTTCTATGAATGTAAAGTCCTGTATTATTTGCTACTGCTATATAAACAAAAGGTTATTGTTTTGCTATATAACCGAAGAGTTTATGACCCAATCATGGGATAACAAAATGTCGCTTTAAATGCCATGTTTTTGAGTGAATTGTATATAATCATGGCAGTTCCTTGTGGTAAACTTGAAAAAGCATGGTGGGAAGAACAAGACATTTGCAGCCATATGCATTATGTCAATATAAGTAGAGTGTCTGAGCCAGAAGGCATGGCAAACCACTGCAGTCTCCATGACTCCATGACATGACTGCAGTCTCTACTGCCAGGCACAATGCTCTCAAGAACGCAAGAGTGTAATTGAAAACCTAAATGACTATTGTTATGAATACTATATGAACATTACTGTATTTAAGTTGGAGTCTAGAATAGCATGGGGAAAGGCAATGGGCTGCTATATCTCCTTGCCCTGTTAGCCAACAGAATACCAGAACATCCATTCCCACTTTGAAGTGTCTTTGCATTTCCCAACAAAAATTTGCCATAGCACTGAAATTGTCTCCAAGAAAATGTTTACACTTGGTGATCTCATGTGGAATAAATATTTTTCACTGTTATTGGAGCTCCTGTATACAAAAGGATAGGACTTCTTTTCCTGCATTTGGGCAAAATGGTGCACAAGTAACCGCTGCTCTTAGTTCTGTAACCTTTTAGGTGTCCACACAAGAGACTTCAAACCGTAGGTTGTTCCACCAAGTATTTGAACTGTCAAACTGATGGAATCACAGAAGCAATTTGAATGGTAAATTTGGTTGGCCAATGACCCTGTAAGCACTGTAGGACTATTGAACCTAAAGGAAGGAGAATTTTTTGTCTGCCCACAAATCAAATAATTGGATTAGAAATATTTTGGCATCCACAATTGTGGGCAAATCAAATGTGATTCTACTGCTTGGTCCACCCATTGGTCCATGTTTTGACTTAAAATAAAAGGTTATTAAACCTAAAGATCTTCATCTAATATTTATATAAGCAATGGGCCTGTGTTGTTTTAAGCACCCATTGTCCATGGGGAAAATGTAACATGAGTTCTAATATTTGTTCACTGAATTAACTATTAAGCTGTGTGTTATTATTATAGCATTAAATTGTACTAAACAAAATAAGCTTTGGTTTAAAAGAAAATAATCTGGTAATATGTATCTATCTTTGCAAAATCAATTGTTTAGTTCCTATGTACTTACATATAGGATTTATTATCTGAATTAAGTGGCACCTGGGGTTTTCTGTATAAGGGATCTTTCTGTAATTTGGAACACCATTCCTTATGTCTGCTAAAAATATCTTCTTACATCAAACCCAGTAGGACTGTTTTGCCACCAATATGGATTCATGCATCTTAGTTACCATCAAGTACATAGTCCTGTTTTATTATTACAGAGAAAGTAGTTTTTGCCTAAAATGGACTCTGGCAGAGGGCCGTCTCATATTTCAGGGCTTTCTGAATAATGGGCTTCAGGATAAAGAATCCCATACCTGTACTATTTTAATTTTTAACAGTAGCAACATGTCATGTTCCTGTAATATAACAATTAATGCATGCAGTCATAGAGCTTCATATTAAACATGAAAAATAACAGCTTCCACCGGAGAGCTAAGAAAGTTATGTGTGTTTATTGAGAGATGCATATGCATTTCTAAATAAACACACAGAACTTGCTTGGCTCTCCGGTTGAAGCTGTTATTTTTCATGTTAAATGCTGAAGTGGACCTGACGAACCCATAACCACTGTTGGATAGAGCCCTTCACTGAACTTCACATATAGGTGGCTTCAAATTGCATTTATTCCTTTTGACACCGCTTCATATTTAACCATGTTTTTGTGTATTGTGTCATGTAAAATTCATATATTATATATATATATATATATAATATATATATCTATATATATATATCTATCCAGGCAGCATAGGGCAGGCAGAGTATGGCCCACACAGGCAGCATAGGGCAGGCAGAGTATGGCCCACACAGGCAGCATAGGGCAGGCAGAGTATGGCCCACACAGGCAGCATAGGGCAGGCAGAGTATGGCCCACACAGGCAGCATAGGGCAGGCAGAGTATGGCCCACACAGGCAGCATAGGGCAGGCAGAGTATGGCCCACACAGGCAGCATAGGGCAGGCAGAGTATGGTACACACAGGTAGGGTAGGGCAAGGCAGGCCTAACAGGTGTGAACAATGCAGGGACTTGCAGCCTGAATCTGAGGTGTAAACAATGCAGGAGCTAGTTAATCTCAGTACTGATACCATTTAAAGCTTACACAAAGGTAAGCCATCAAAGTAGCCAGACAGGTGGGGGGGCAACACAAGGGAAGGGCCGCCGGCAGCACTGATGTAGACAATTTCTTTGTATCCATAAACAAGCGGTTCTGCTTTAAATTAAAGCAATTACCAAAGTGGAAGATGATTAAGGTCTTTCTCTTTACTGCATGTTTTGACTTAATTACTGTGTGATTTACCTACATTTTATTTATGGTTACTGTAAATCCGAAATATATTTCGAACCCATGCAACTTTTGTACTGGCTTATAGAAAGCTGCGTTGCCCCTTCAGGTAGGTACATGTCAGAAGCACAAATTTATTTAGCTGTAAGTCTGTGAATTATATAATGTTATTTCTAATTACTTTGTTTAAAAAATGTTTCTATAGTCTGCCATTGTGCAAAATTGTGCATTCTTTGCCATCTTTACTGCTCTTTCCTTTTTTTCTTGTCTTTGTTCGGTATCTCCTTTTTCGTATTGCACTGATTCTCCTGATCCCTGTCTCCCTCCTGCAATTTTCTACCATCAGATGTTTCCTTAATGCGATAGGATTCTGCATTTAGTAATAATAATAGATCAATGATCTTTCATCATCTGAAGACGGGCAGCCACCTGGCACGACCCAAAGGAAAGATGGAGCAATTAGTACTGCTCACTAGACTGGGAAACATCCTTCTGGCCTTTTACGAGTTATCTTGAAGCAGGTTTGTTTTTATGGGGATACATTTGTAATAAAAATTCATAGGCATGTGTGTAATCTTAGCACCAGTTACATGTCCAGATTGTGTCCTAAGATGCTTCTTAAATGCTGTGTAATATGGTTATAGTTAGTCAATATCTTTGCCATATGCGGCACCTGAAGACCATGCCAATTTATTGAACTGTTTATGGGGGCCCCCCGAAGAGCTGTGTAACTAATATATATCACCCGGTTTGATAATCAGTTCGGTGAGGACCACATTGGCGTGTAGTTTTTGCTGAGTCCCTGTAGGCTTGCAGTATGAGCAGATTGTTGGACACCTGGAGCAGTTATCATATCAGCCCAACTTGGAACAGCTCATGAAAGAGTTTTTCTATATATATATATATATATATATTTATAAAAATAACATTAAAGTGCATATGGTGTTCCATGAAATCCTATATATCCCTCATTAATTATTAAATGGGAATAGCAAACTGAAACGCACTGTGCAGTTGGATTGGCAAAATGAAAGGGAAGCTACACCCCCTGAACATTACATATTACATAAAACAGGATATATTTTAAACACTACTGAAGTCTCATCATGTGACTGGAACCTA
This sequence comes from Xenopus tropicalis, assembly GCF_000004195.4. Lineage (NCBI taxonomy): Eukaryota > Metazoa > Chordata > Amphibia > Anura > Pipidae > Xenopus > Xenopus tropicalis. Next base: position 158,670,790 of record NC_030678.2, on the reverse strand, counting down.
CAAGCTCTTATACGGGGCATGCGTAGAGATAACTAATGGGGTGAGGAATGTCTTCAACTCCCACACTAAGTGCCATTACAGTTAGAACCAGGCTACTTTTTGCCTCGGCTAACATGCTAGACATCACATTAATATTGTTTTTTTATGTAAAGCAAATAGTTCCCTTTAATGTGACTGGATAATCTGCTTCAGAAAACAATTTGAGTACTAACACACATATTGTTCCATAACACTTTATATTCCATAGTCTATACAAAAATGTCTGTTTTCTACGGAAAATATATAATGTAACTTTCCAGGGGATCAGCAAAAAAAAAAAGTAAAATCCAGGAAAATATAAAATGAAGGAAATGTGTTAAAGCGGGAATTCGGGAAAACTTGAAATTGATTCGCTGTATTTCCGCTATCTATGGGCTTGCTGGAGGTAATCTTCTACGACTATACTTCAACTGTATCTATAAAATAAAATCCAACGTCATATTGATTTTTTTCCACACCATTAGGGAAAATGTATCCACATTCCTTTTTTCCCCACGATTCAAGCTTTTTTGGTTTAAAAAACATGTAAGTAAATAATGAATATAAAAAAGTGAATGTTCAATTTCTAATAACAAAAAAACGAACGTAAACTTAGATAGCGCTAGAGATTAAATCTATAAATGTAATTACAACACTTGGGGTAGATTTCTCAACAGTTGAAAAAAAAGTGCAAAAAAAAGTTATCGAGTCTCATGTAAAAGTTAATGGGAGTCATTTAAAGTTCATGTCTAAAATTATTTGATTAAAAATTGAAGGGTAGAATGTGATCTTGCTGTGTTCGAGTAGTTTTTTTTTTTTTTTACATTTTTGTGATCATTTTGAGAGTTGTTTTTAAATTAATAAGGGCACATTCAAGATTTTTTTTTACTTTTTCCTTAGATTTATTGCAGATTTAAATGTTTTTATTTTCTTTTATTATTACCCTTTATACATTACAGAAATACATACTTCTAGATTAGTATTGTGGTTACAAGTGGAGAGAGAATGTGTTTAGTTTTGATTTGTTGTTTTTCATAATGTTTGCACCCTGGCAATACGTGCTTTATTTAGATATTTTTATTGGTACATAACTACCTGTTTATTTTCCAAAATGTTAACAAAAATAATTGAAAAAGAAAGAATACTAGAAATTCTCATCCCACGACTGCTCTGGTTAGGAGCCCTGCATTAAATCTTCTTTTTTTTTTTTAAATAAATGCTGTTACAGGAAAACCATGTTTTTTACAAAGCCCATCAGTTACAGTAATATAGTTAGAGTTTCTCCAGCAGAATCCTGAATTGTAATCCATTTTTCAAAAACACACAGATCTTTCTTTATATTTCATTTTGAAGTTTCCCATGGGGCTAGCCATATTCTTCATAACCAGGATGTCACCGCCATGTGACCTGTGCTCTGATAAACTTCAGTCACACTTTACTGCTGAGCTTGCAAGTTGGAGTAATATCCCCCCTCCCAGCAGCCAATCAGCAGAACAATGGGAAGGGAGCAAGATAGCAGCTCCCAGTAGGTATCAGAATAGCACTCAATAGTAAGAAATCCAAGTCTGGCTTGGGACTCCTCCAGTTACATGGGAGTAGGAGAAACAATAGGTTAGCTGAAAGCAGTTCTAATGTGTAGCGCTGGCTCCTTCTCAAAGCTCAGACTCAGGCACAATGCACTGAGATGGCGCCTACACACCAGTATTACAGCTACAAATACATTTGTTGGTTCAGGAATAAATTTTAAATGGTATAGTGTAAAGTAAAAAATACAACATGAAAATCATGACAAGAATGCCTTTAAGTGGGCACAGGCAACAAAGACGCGTTTCATTAATTTTCTTGCCGTTTTGCGAATTTTATGGTGAAGCAGAATGGGACAGATTCGTTAATCACTAGCCCTGTTCCCTTTCATGTTTAAGACACTTTCAGTGGTTGCACCCAGGGTGTAAATATAAGTTGAAACTTGATATAACTATTTTAATGTTTTTTAATTATTTTTGGATTACAATTTTAAGTCTCATCAATGGAACCTTGCTCTGATCAATTCTGAATGATAAAAACAATGTTTTTTGTAAGAGTGTATTCCCATACGGGAGAGCTGTCATAACATAACCCTTTCCCAGTGTTTCATTGAAATCTGTTTGAGATTTACCTTCAAATTGTGAAGTGTGCCATTGTCCATGATCATTCTAAAATGCCTTTTTATTATGTATATATAGTGTTACTGTGCCTAGGCAGTGATTTACAGAGAGATTATGTGTCGGAGGTGTAATGCACATCTAATTTTTGTTTGTTAAATGCATTACAGAATTGCTAAACACACACCCTAATACCCAGTAATATCAAACAGCCATCAAGCTTCAGATTATTGCAGAGAAAACTTGTTCAAAAAGTGATGTTATGAAAATAGCGACAATCTCTGCCATAAAGTGTGGCTGAAATACGGCTTTGTGAGTAAAGGAGACGCCACATACTTGTTCAACCTTTAAAAAAAAGTTTTTTTTACTGTAAGTTACTCTTCCGGCACAAATACAGACTTTAATTTTGGGTTATAGTTTCCCTTAACGGTGTAAACAAAATTAACGCTATTTTTCCTAGACATACACTGAATCCACTATGTTAGGGTCTGGCCAAATCCCGTATCTGAAAGATTCCACCAAATACTGGACTGATTCCTCATCCCATGTACAAATTAGTAAGGAAGTGTTAGAGAACCACATGCTTCACACGTGATGAAAAATATTCAGCTTCATGTCTATGTGGCAAAGAGTCTCATGATTTTAAGGGTTCTGTTCGCCAATTAGCATGGATTTGGCCAAATTTGAATCCTGCTGAAAGCCTGAATCTTGGCCGAATGCCAGACGGAATTCTGGATTTAGTGCATCAGGGCTAATTTTTTCTGTTTTTCAAATGTTCTGTTCTTTAGCTCTCCAGTTGCAATTGTAACCAGTTGGCAGGATTTTGTTCAATCCAGCAATCAGGCAGTCGATTGGATGACAAGCTGGAGTATGAGTTGGACCTGGCCGGCACAGACAGACATACCCTCAGTGTGCATCTGTATTCTAGTTTGCAGGTGTCCCTGACCCAGTTTTAGTTTTTATGTTGAAGATACAAGAGCTCAATAATAAAGTAAGGGCAGAACTGAGCAGGGATTATGTACCAGACACCAGCTCCATGTTGCCCCTAGGTCAGAGCAAGCAAGACCACCATCGTCTGTTGTTGTGCTTCCCCCTTCACATGTCATGTCAGGCACGATCAGTGCAATTTTGCTGGAATTCTGGGAAGGAATGATACGAAAAGGGTGAAAACATGGTGATTTGGGTCAGTTTCCCACCACAAGTGGAAGATGTTAACAAATTGCAAATATCTTCCGAATATCATTGATTACATCGGTGCTACTTGCTGTAAAGTGAACTGCACTTGTATGTTAAATCTGCTGAGGCTCAAGTGTAAGTACCACTGATATAATAATCCTGACACGAAAAACTATACCTGCGGGACACGGAATATTATGGGTGGAGATTAGTTGCCCGTGATATATATTCTCTACTGTGGGCGAGCAATCTCCTGAAAGTCATGTCTCAGTCGAGCTTTTGGCCCTTGGGTCAAACAATCAAATGACAATGCCTGGGACTAGAGCCGTACTGGGAACATTGCTTATTTAACTTGAATATGTAAATAGGCTTTTTAGAGGTTTATTAAATGGTTGCATTGTTGGGAAATCACAGTACATATACTGTAGAACCCCCATTTTATGTTTTTCAGGGGATGGGGGAAAAAATGGTCTGATCTAAAAATCAGGGAAATGCATTATATATTGGTGGGGCCACAAAAAAACTGTAAAATGAGGGAAAACTTAAAATTGGGGGATGTAAAGTTGAGGTTGCACTGTAACTAAATTGTCAAGTACCTACCTACCTTAACCCACACCCCACTCCGGTATCCGGGTTCCACTCACAGACCTTGTGCGTAGGACTTGGGGAACGGTGAGTGAGGGCAGCCTGTCGGCCCAAGGCTGGGGTGTCATATTGAAGAGCATTGGAATAACCTTTAGCTGTGCAATTTGAGGGCAGTTAGAAATCTTTCCATCCCATTAGCAAGCCAAGCTCAGTGCTGTCAGACTGACGTTAGCACGCATTACAATTATCCATCGGACATGCTTTTGACATAACTATCTTAAGTTTGGGAGGGGGGGGAGAATATTAGGGATGCACCGAATCCAGGATTCAGTTCGGGATTCGGCCTTATACGGCAGGATTCAGATTTGGCCAAATCCTAAGAATCATGTGACTTCTTCAAGTAAACACGGACATGTTGCTGCAGCACGTGGCAACATTAACCCTTCCGGAAGCTAATTAGCATATGCTAATTAGAATTTGGTTCGGTATTTGTCCAAATCCTTTACGAAGGATTTGGGGGTTCGCCCGAGTCCGAAAAAGTGGATTAAGTGCATCCCTAAAAAGATACTTGTATACTGTCCCTACTTGGGCTGATGCTACGGCGTGTTGAGAGCGCTGCTGCCTGCACTGCCCATAGATATACACATTGTGCGTATTGGGATCTTGGCCGATAAAGAGCTGAATTCTGACGTCTGCCCAACTGAGAAGGAAATAGCACAGAGTTCCACTTCAATTAAAATTAAGAATTGTAATCCCAGAAAGTGACATTTTTGGGAGGACGTCGCCTTTAATATTGGTTAAAATCTGTTGGGGATGATTTATGAACATAGGTGATGTAGTGCGCAGGTAGCAACCAATCATTATTGGATGAACATTAAACACATGCATATTTAATTTATTTAGTGGGTGGGGTTCCAAGAGACCCTGTCACACACATCTATATAAAGTCACCATTGTTACATTGGTTTGTGATAAAGATCTATATACGAGACAAAGGGAAATAGACACGTGTAGGGGCTATGGGAATAAGAAAAAGTCAATGAGTAGCTAAACCATTCTTTAGCCAAACATGGATGAGAGAAAATGATGTCCCGCCATTTGTCAGTGATGAGATACATTGGAGCACATGTGAGTTCCACACAGATCCACAGCACAGGGAACAAAAGGGCAAAATGACTGATAAATTCTGCAGCTTCAGACTGAGAGTAAGCACAACATGAATTCCGCGTAAGTCTCCTGCGTCACATATTCAGCTTCTGTGATATTATTTTACTCCTACTGTCTATTCTCATTCATCCGCATCCCTTCTAGTAGCACTAACCTAACCATTAGCCTCATATGTGGGGCCTCCCTTGCTTCAGACTGGCACGGAAGCCATGTTCCTTTCTCTTCTCTGCGGGGAACACCATGGCCAAGCACTCGGGGATATACTGCCGCTCCTCACTTACTCCTGCCAATTAGAATTAACTTGCTTTAATTGCATTTGCCTTGTTTGAATTCAAATTGCCCAAAGTCTTATATTTGTCTTTCCAAACCATCTACATGTTTCCCAGTAGTAACTCAGGCCCAGGTGTCTTCATTTGGACGCTATGTACAAATATCTTGAATTTTAGTTGTTAAAGGGGTAGTTAACCAAAATGTACTTCTGTAGATAGATTATTGCTAAGGCAGGATTTCATTTTTCATTTTCCAATTGTTCCTGAAGCTTTAAGGCTAATGCTAGACATTGCTGTTTCCTCAAATGTGTTTAAATGCAGGTAACTACCAACCTGATCCAATTGGATTTATCCTGTATCAGCACTGACATTGGTCAGGGTGCAGACGCATGGAGTGGATTCTGGCACGGAAACTCAAGAAGATACATTTTCACCCCAAAAACCACTGTGTGTTGGCACCCACACCAACACAGTGCAGATACAGGACACAGTGCGTGGGATTGGGTTCAAAGGCTTAAAGGTGGCTTCCAGGTCTGTAGCTTCTGGTCCTACCCGAATATGTAATGGGTGTAGTAACCCCTAGCAACTACCTCCTAATGGAACCACTAAGCTGCACATTATAAGTGAGGGCACCATGAAGCAGCTGGTATCTGATGAGGCCACTTAATATACATGTAGTAAGAGTGAATCTGTACATCTCTATATGGGGGGGGGGGGGACCTTGCTGTGTTTATCACTGCCTTAAGGCAGAAAACAGTGGTGTCCCCTTCCCCTCTGCCTATCCCCTCTCCTTATACCAGAGGAGGCCGAGCCCTACTGAACCCGCTTGGCACCAAACTGCCGGCACCAGTACATTGTGCGTTTGTCATTCCCCGGTATAAGGGGCAGTGCCAGGCATGTTGTCCATCCCGTGCCCCTCAGAGCACCCTTTCTGCGCATCTTTTTTTCTCTATAGGGTTACTAGGATAGTTTACTAATAATATAGTTCTGTATTATTGTTTTGCAAAATTCTCTTGATTTGTGTTTTATCATTTTGCCCGCGCTCACACATGTGTGCTGCCTGAATTTCCCTGGCATCCCATTTCATTTATGTCTCTTTCTTATTGTCTGGTGTTTTTTTATTTAAATATATCCATGTAAATTGCCCATGTATTACTTGTATAAGTCAGCCCTTACTGATAGAGGCATATGTTCTGCTAAATAACTGAATTCATCAGGTAGGTGACCTTTTTAATCCCCTTTAAATGGCAGTAAGTTTGTAGGGGGTAAGTTAGTGTAATGGATGCTTCTCTCAGTATCTCAGTAGGGGCTTGCCTGGCCTGGGGGCTGGTCAGTCTTAAGATACTAACACCTGAAATTAAACTGTTTATTAAATATATCATAATATTGTCCTTCCATGAGCTTTAAAATTTTGCCATAAAAGTATTTGCCTGATGCTTTAACATTACCTATCTGATCCCCCATGTTCCCCTATGAGGGGGCTGCCATATTTGTGCTGCAGGAGGCCATTAGCATTAGAAGCTGTAACTGACAGGCTGAGAAGGGACAGTCAGGTTGGCATAAAAGTCCGGTTTAGGGACTTCAAGTAACAATTACTTACAAAAGCAGCTCTATTAGTGAGAAATGATAAACATGACCTGTAGGGAACTTTTTATGTACATTAATATTTTGAAAAGTATTTTTTACATGTCAATATCACTTTATGATATTTTACACAGCATTGTGTAACTGCCTTACACACAACCATAGCCAACTATATCTGTCCTACACATAACCACAGCCAATCACATCTGTCCTACACACAACCGCAGCCAATCACATCTGTCCTACACACAACCGCAGCCTATATAGATTATATATGACACTACACCGAGGATGTAGCACAATATATTATATTATAAAATTTAGCCTCAGTCTGAACTTTACCAAAGAGTATTTGGTGCGCAGCCACGTGCAGCAGGAGAGAGAGACATTGCTGAATTCAGTATAAATGTCCATGTGAAACCAATGTGACCTCAACAGATCACACTAGAATATCAGTCCTGACCTGGGATTCAATACAGGCCCTGGCATTTCAAGTACACAGAGGCCCAAACAGCCCCCCACCAGCCCAATAAATAGTGACTATGGCACCTTACAGCAGCCCCTCTAGCATTTGCTAGTACCCACAGATTGCTGGTCCGGTGCCAGTCTATAATAGAATAAAGTACTCCATGTGCAAAGATGCCCTAGTGGCCTGCCTAAGGGGTGAGCCCCTTAACATCATAATATTTACATCATTATTGATTCATACACATTATGGCTAATAGCTCATGGCTAGTGACTAAGATGAATGAGGTTAATGGCACAAGGGTGCTTTATGTAGCCCTAAAACGTGGCACTAAAGCTCCTGAAACTCCCACCAATGGACTTGCGTTAAAATTGCCTGTCAGTGTTGGTGCTTGTTGGCCGATCATTGCAAGGAAACAAGGACTGTAGGCAGTTCCAGTGCAAGCCTATAGGAGGCGGTATCAGGAGCTTTGGTACCACAATATTGGCCTTTTCTGGTGCTGAAAGAGCCCCATTGCTTGTCATTTGGTTTATTTCTCTAGTTACTGCTTCTCTCCTACAGCTGAACTGTTGAACCATGCTTTGAGTTTGAGTCCCCACTGCTAATCCCACGGAGATCCCTGCCCCTTGCGCTGATTGGGATGGGATGGTAGCATTACTACAAATAAGTACCCTGAAATAAGTCTGTAATGCCAGTGTCTGTACCCCAAGTCTGTGCACTGACCGGCACAGTGTCAGCCATGCAGAGCGAGTGTCAGCAGCAAAATGCTGTTTCTCTGTTGGTCGTTTCGGCACCATTATTGGCTCCACCGGCCAGCGCTGTGCCAGTCAGTACAGAGACGCGGGGGGCAGAGGGGAGCACATTCACTTCTCCCCACATACTGTACAATAGCGCTGTCCAACCTGCTGCTCTAGAACTACAACTCCCAGTTCTATTCCCCCTCTAGTATCTGTTTGCTGATGTGGCATTTCATAGTATACTCCCTTAACATACCAATTATTGTCTTAATTTTATATTTCTTTTTATTGATAGGCGATTTAATATGAAGCTGATTTGGGAAGCCACGTGACTCAAGTTACTACTGGTTAGAAGTCCTCAACCCACTCTGCAGGTAAGGCGCGTCTCCGTAACTATCCATCCTTTGCCTTTAGCAGTTCCACAAGGAGGAAATAGTGGCAGAAATTCCCTAGGCCGCCTCCTGTCATTGGTGTAAGAGTCAACTTGCTCCTTCTCTCCAAGGGAAAGTCTTTGTGAGTGAATGACCCAAAGAGCAAGGCCAGGCCGCCATCTTACCCTGAGAGGCACATATCCCCGGGCTCATTATGGGCCAGTTGATTATAACTAAAGACCTTCTAAAAAAAACAAAGAATAAATAAGAAAGAAAGAAGCGTGTGTCTATTGCTTTCTGTGCAGTCTCAGAGCAGTCATTTGGAATTGGGCAATGACGTGGATTTTTTTTCTTTAACCAATCAAATTGGCCTATTAGGTTTAAACTGAATAACTTTGGTTTTAAAATGCCAGCATGGATGAAATGCTAGGAATATTGCGGGATTCCCAATTTGGTCTTTGATAATTATGCCCCTGTCTAAACAAGTCTAAACATGCCTTGTCTGTAGGCCCAATATGCCTTATTGGGGGGATGGCGCACCATGTAATTTAAGTTAGGTGAAATGATGTTCCCAAACTGACATAAAACTTGCACCATAATATGGCTGTACCAGGATATAGAGCCAAATTAGTAATCTGGGCCTAAATATTGTAACATTAGCAGAGTATCGATGGGAGAGTTTAGGAAAGCACTGTGATCAGCCTGTGATTCTGTACTTCCCACCATAGCCACTAGGGGGCTGCCTATAGGATTGTCAGTGATGAGATTATCGGATGACTTATCCTAAAGGTGGCCATTCACAGGTAGATTTAGGCTGCCGATTTGGGGACATCTGACAGGTCTGCCCGACTGATATCTGGGCAAAAATTAAGCTGGCCATACACGCACCGATAATATCGTACAAAACCTCGTTTCATATTTGGTGAATGGCAAGTCGGCGAGTCGATATCGCAGGAAGCTGCTGATATCGGTCGACTCGCCGATCGGACCGGTTAAAAGATTTTGATCGGGCGCCATAGAAGGCGCCTGAGCAAAATCTGCCGTCAGGGCTGAATCGGCAGAAGGAGGTAGAAATCCTATTGTTTCTACTTCCTTATCTGCCGTTTCAGCCCTGACTGTTAGTGGCTGATGGAACGATCTTTCGTGCGAAAGATGCCAAATCGCCATGTGTGTGGCCACCTTTAGCAATATGTGGATCAGGCAGGTTTTGACTTTTCCCATTGGATCAAGAACTGCATTGACTTGTTAATGTGTTCCTCACTTTGACAGCCTGTATCCCTGTGGTTTTGGTGGTCTCAATAGCCTGGTGACTGTAAACAGCACTTTGTGAATGGTCAGTGGGCCTGCATGATAAATACCATTTTCTTACAAATGCACTGGATTGTGCCACCCTGGGAGCCAACACGTTGCATTTAGTAGGAAATATGGCAAATGTCTAATGCATCAGTGCGGCAATATCCTATTTATGTAACCCCAACAAATCCAGTGCAGGCCTAATGCTCATTGTATAACCTGTGCTGCCTCTGTTCCTCTCTCTGTGCAGGTTCCTGTTGGGGGCAGGGAGGCACCATACCGTGTAGCCCAGCTGGCTCCGTGCCATCCTGACAGGGTAAGTTAAACAACTGCAACTGGAGATTTTCCTTGGAGTTTTCGATGAATAATTGTGAGAATCCAGGTATTCTCTGCTCAGAGTGTGAGCGCTCTAACAGGCCTTTCCACCAGAGATAGTCGGAGTCGCCAGCAGAAAGGCCTGCACATCACTTGGATTTTACGAAGTTGCACAAAGTTGCACGCAGGAAGAAACTACTTTAGAAAAAGTGATGCTGCACAGGTCTCTCCACTGGCAGTTTCCCAAATTAGAAAATGAATTCAGAGACATTACTGGTTGCTCCTAGCAACTGCACTAGTGCAGCCCCCTGCATTCCTCACTCGGCCATTTCCACATGGAGCTTAAGCAGATTCAGCTCCACCGAGACGCACATGTCCATTATAATGAGCATCTTACTAGCCAATGGCAGTTTATAGAAATATCACCTGATGGAGCATGAAACTGCCGCTCCCCCCACTTAGCAGTCACGTAAACTCACCCGTATGGCTCTTGCGCAGAAAAATGGAGCTTTACCTTTGTGACATCACTGCCAATAGGATCTGGTCCTTGGGTCGATCACTATTTCCTGGCGCCAATGAGACTGTCAGTACCTGCTGCCAACTTCCAGTGCCTTGAATTAACTCTTGCTTTGCTGTTTCTTACAGAATCGGTGGCAGTGTGGAAGCCGAGACCTGGAGATGGGCGCTTTGCTCTGATGTCCACTGGTTTTTATGGGACTTTTTTAACAAACTTTTTAAAATTTGTGCCTTTTTTTTCTTTTCTTTTTTAAACATAAAATGTTTTAACACAATTGCTTGTTTAATCCTTCAATAAAACAATTCAAACCTTAGCGATACAGGGTATTTGCCTGATGCTGTTACATTGCCTATCTAATCCCCCATGTTCCCCTGAGGGGGCGGCCATATTAACAATAGTAACAATTACATACAAAAGCAGCTCTATCAGTGAGAGATGATCAGCGCCACCTATAGGGAAGGTTATATATACACTGATATTTTGAAGAGTAGCTTATTAGTGTCAGTATCACTTTAATCCCAGGAGAGAGAATGTCACCCTCATTCATTCCACTGTTACATGAGCTTTCCTTTCCTTTGTCCTCAAACAAAACCTGGATGACCATAACCCCGTAAAGGAATACTGTCACGGGGAAACCTTTTTTTTTTTTTTAAACCTATCAGTTAATAGAGCTTTTCAAGCAGAATCCTGCATTGCAATCTGTTTTTCAAAAGCACAATGAGATTTTTTTATATTTAATTTTGAAATTTCCCATGACTTCAGTCACACTTTACTGCTGAGCTGCAAGTTAGAGTGATAACCCCCCCCCCCTCCCAGCAGCCGATCAGCGGAACAGTGGGAAGGGAGCAAGATAGCAGCTCCCAGTAGGTATCAGAATAGCACTCATAGTAAGAAATCCAAGTCCGGCTTGGGACTCCTCCAGTTACATGGGAGTAGGAGAAACAATAGGTTAGCTGAAAGCAGTTCTAATGTGTAGCGCTGGCTCCTTCTGAAAGCTCAGACTCAGGCACAATGCACTGAGATGGCCCCTACACACCAATATTACAGCTAAAATACATTTTAAATGGTAGAGTTAATTATTTGCTATGTAAACAGTGTAATTTAGAAATAAAAAGTACCCCATAAAAATCGTGACAGAATCCCTTTGTCAGGAACGGGAGGTGCGTGGCGCTTTACCTTGCTGGGCACTGAGCCCACATGTGCATAGAGGCTGCTGCTCTGGTTCCATTTCTATGGCCGGCACAGAGTTGAGTTGTTAGACTGACAGTTGATAGGCCACTTTCCAACAATGTATTAAGTAAGGTTTATGGAGAATAAGTCCGTGGCTTTGTGAGCATTAGGTACAGCAGGGGGCACCTAGATTTAGTGGCAGGGACACCATATTTGCTTCAATTCAGGGACACCTCCATTTGCCATTAAACGCCAGCACTAATCATAAATACACCAAGTCCTTCCTTCTCCCTGCAAGGCCCATGGGCCCTTAAAACCGTCTCTTACCTATCTGAATGTACAGCTTTTCCTTTAGGTCCTTTCTCTCTGAGGTCACAGGTAGCCCTTCCCTAAAATGGCAGTCATTTAGATTTACATGCTGTGATATATAATATTAACATGTAAAACATAAAGATGGCTGTGTGCCAAATAACCCCTGAGATGAAAGTCCCACTGCAGAAAGAGATTTAGGTAGAGATCTGTGCCTCCCACGATACTCAAAAACCTGGGGCCTAAATTGCCTGTCACTGTGCCCTGGCCCAGATTAGGCCGAAGGTTCCTAGGAAGCCGGACACAGGGGAGGAGACCTTGTGCTGTAGGGGCAGAGCCACTTTCCACTGGTGTCCCAGACCTATGATCCAAACTACGTTCCCTACAGCTGGTGCAGAGAATGCCACATGGGGAAGGTGCTGGGTCTAAGGGGCTGCAGGAAAAAAAGGGCTCTACCATCAGGGCAGCAAGTTTCTTGTTTGAGTGCCATGATCCCTTATTGTAACCTGCCCACAGGCTCCTTAGCCAATACCCAACCAACCCAGTACAAATGCCTACAATCAGAATTACAGGCCATAAACTTATAATGAAGTGAATAGTGAGCGATAGGATGGAGAGCAACAAACTCCTTTATCCAATATGTGGCTGCAGGTTGTTTGTGAGAAGCAGCTTTTTCATAGTTTTCCACTCAGCCCTACTCTGTGTGTAATCAGAGTTCTACTGGGTTCTGATCCAGCCACAAGCTCCCCCCCTGTAATGGCAGCCCAGTAAGCCCTATTGCCAGTACCTCCCACCTGCCCTTCACACATGGGGATAAGCAGCCCCCCTCTCTCAAAATGGCTGATGTAGGAATGCTGGAGCCTTTGGCTACTACCACACGAGACTTTCTAAACTTGCGCAGTTTTTCATTCGAAGACCTCGGCTTCCTGCTCATTGGGGGTTTTTTTTTTGAAAAAACAAAGGGTTTTAGGTTCCATGGTTCCTGTGGGCTGTAAGACTTGGTACATGGATCAGAACTTTCCAGGAAAACACAAATCATGAGCAAACCAAAAGGAGACGTTTTTTCACAGAAACATTTAATTTACATTTTATAGTATGTTGTATTTTTGCATTTTTTTTTACAAGTCTTTTAAAGCACTGTACCGAAACAGAGGAATATATGGATTTACTAACATACAAAAATAGAAACTATTGCTATTCACATGGATGATCGGTTTTACTCTTAAGCAAAACATGAACAAATGCACTTCAAATACTGTAACGTCATTGATTCCTTCTCCGAGATCCCACATATCTGAAGAGCAATGGAAAGAGTGCAGTAATGGCTGAGCCCCCCGTCCCACTGGGGGATCATGTGGTTCAGCAGGGTACAATGTATCAGCAGTCGGTTACCTGGGGCGGAAGCCCACTCGGTACTCTGCTAGGGGGAATGGGAATGTAGATGTTCCTTGGGGGCTGCACTCAATGTACTTACACACAAACAGATTGCTCTTCATTGTCCAACACATTGGATAAAAACAACTGATACCATATAATTAACATTAAATATTACTCTAGGCAAAACATCAGAAATAAACAACAGTAGGGTTCCACATTGTGGAAATACATCTGTCAGTTTCTCACCATCATAGTATGGCTACGGGCCAATAAAGTCACATTATCTCCTACTCTGCCCCCGGCTTTCACAACTGTAAATGAAATGCAAGATAAGAGCAGAGACCCCCCAGTTCTCCCTACAGCCATGCCCCTGTATAATCTCAGCCCAGGAACAGGAGACTATTGTGTAAGGTTTATGGGAAATCCCAGATGTCACCACACCCACTAGTCTGACAGCAACAGCAGCCCAATAGGGGGCAGCAACGTCCCTATATTACATAGATCACAAGGTGCATAAATGAAGAAGTGTATGGGACATACTGAATGGCCCATAATAAAACAGGTATATAAAAGCACAAATATTCCCCAAAGGGTGAGTAACACCACTATGTGACCGTTTATAACAAACCATTTCCACCCTATAAAGCTTATGTTATGTGCTATGCAGGTGTGGCCCCCTCCTGCCCTACTTCAATGCCTGCCCCCGTGGCTACACAGTAGCTTATTGCTATAAACTATATATTAGAGCTACAGCAACAGACAAGCATTTAACCAATGCCGGGCAACCGTACTATTAACGGCATACACAATTCAGTCATTCTGCGGTGCTACTGGCCCTATGAGGTAGGGACATAGTTATCAAACTGCTCAGTAATGGTGACTGGGGGCTCTGTACAAAAACCCAGAAACAGAGCTGAAAATAAAGCTGTTATATGGGTCGACATGATCAGACAAAGTGTCCTGTCTCTTCAGTGCAAGGCCAATCCAGGAACATTCTGTGCGCTGATCCCATTGCCAAATACGCCGATTTTATCGCAATTCCACACACGTCACACATATGGCAGCTGGACTCTATACGCACAGATCAGCAGCTTCACCTTTAAGAGAGAATGGGGGGGGGGGGGGGGGGGAATGATCTTTAGTGAAAATATAACATTACCAACATGTAACTTATGCTTCATACAGGCAACTCATTACATGACCTCTTGCCCGGACTGGCAATCAGGAGATTCTGGCAAGTGCCAGAAAGCAGTTCTAATGAGTAGCGCTGGCTCCTTGTGAAAGCTCAGACTCAGACACAATGCACTGAGATGGCACCTACACACCAATATTACAACTAAAAACAATTCATTTGTTGGTTCAAGAATAGAATATGAAATGGCAGAGGGAATTATTTGCTATGTAAACAGTGTCATTTAGAAATAAAAAAAAAAGTACCCCATAAAAATCATAACAGAATCCCTTTGTCAGGAACGGGAGGTGTGTGACGCCCCAGGGCCAAACGATCGAATTAGTCTGGATTCTCCCGCTATCGGGAGAAGATCCGCTTGCTTGGCGACATCGCCAAGCGAGCTGATCGGCCAGTGTACAGGGACCTTAAGTGTGTGTGTGTGTGTACACTAGGTAAAATGTGTTGTGTGCAAGTGTGAGTGCTTTAAGTGCTGTGAAAGTGTGCGGAGGAAGGGAATGAGAGAACAAAAAAAAAAAGCCATGCACGTGTCTGGCTTTTGCTAGGGGGCCCCTGGGCAATCGCGCCCCGGGGCCACTCATTCCCCCCATGTGCTGGTTGCCTAGGGGCTGGGGAGCGAAGGAGCGTCTGCTCCCAAACCTGGAAGTGCAGTAGGACGTAGAATCTACATCCTGTAACACTTAGTTACTTTTATACACAGGACGTAGATTCTACGTCCTGTGGCACTTTAAGGGTTAAATGACAGGGCCTTTTGAAATCCAAGTCTGGGCCTGCCTCTAGCTGCTTATACTGACAGTTATACAATGGCCACTTCCACCCAGTGCCTGGTGCAACCAAGACTGAATGGTGCCAAGCATGCCACCCCAGATCACGACACACAGCTCCTACAGAATATTTCACAGCCAATTAACACGGAAACCTTTATGTTAATATGACACTATTGTATATTACATGACTATGAAAGGGACTGACCTTTGCAGCCGGGACCTCTGTGAGTCTAATAAAGAGTTTATTAAGGCCAGCCACAGGGCTGAAGGAATAAATAAAGTGAGCATCCTATAAGAAAACAGAATTGAGAATGGTCAGACCAGCACTGTACAATAAGAGCAAGAATAAGCAAAAAAATTAAAGCTTTTGTCCAAAAATTAATAATAAAAGTGCATAAAAAGCATTTAGCAAACATATGACGGACCATCACTTCCCAACAACTTCTCCACCTGTGTTAATAGGTGATTTCCTCCTGCCCTATAGAGCCCTACTCAGTGCTACAGTAGGGGATGCGCCACTGCAGCTGCTCACATTTGTGCCTTGGCAGAGTGAGCCGGATGCTGTGTAACAGAGAGGCCTTAATCACCGTCTGGCTCGGTGCCACCACCTCCATTCACTGAAAGAGGGAAAGCCCAGGGTGCACAAAGGAATGAGTGTATTCAGTGAATGGAGGAGGGGGGGGGGGGGGCAGACACTGAGCCAGGCAATGAGTGAATGCTGCATACACAGGGGTAGGAACAGCTGCAGCACAACAGCGAGGATCCGCTACACAAAAACTGGGAAGGGGAAAATCCAAATACTTACCAAAAATACAGGCAGCTGGAATTTATCATTTAATACTACAGCTTGTACACTGCATGGTCCGCACAGTCGCACCACCACCTCCTTACCAAAGTAGTTTGCATGGAACACAAACAGGAGGATCCCAGATCCTATAGAACACAGGAATATGATGATGCAAAAAGAGAGCAAACACTAACAAGTCTTGGGCCTCTCTAACTGAACATGTTAGGTGGGGGCTAAATACAGGCGGATGGATTTCTACAAAGTGGATTAACATAACAAACAGATCAGCTGCAATAGCAACACTCACCAACAGGTGTCACTAAACTCCTATTCCCTATTCTTGGAAGCCTATTTGCCTTTTACTTAGAAGTAAGTCATCTGATGGGCTGAGCGGGGCAACGTGAGTCATATGATGTGCTGGTACCAGATACAAACCCATTCAATGATTTGGACCTGGGATGAAAAGACTCTGTGTCTGTGCAACAATATGTATGGCTAATTAGTTATGTAACGGCTTCTCCTGACTGCGCAAACACTGTAACAGAACCAAACACTCCTCCGGCCGAGACACCAGGTCCAGCAATGCCTTGCAAGTTCTGTGATAAAGTATGCAAGGAACTGCCACAATCGGAGACTTCATTGTAGAAGATGAAGCTCTCGCTACATTGGTTAAACAGTCAGGGCAAGCTGCGCAGAGAACACTAAAACACACGGCTTTCAATAGCACATATACAAATACATGAAAAAAATCATTTAAAATTAAAAGTGATGTATCTTAAAGGGTAGTGCATTCAATAAGCCATTTACCTTCTGGGGTAGTAAATGGAGCTTTGTAGGAAAAGTCCAGGGAAAAATCTGGTCCCTCGCAGAGTCGGTGACATGCAAGCGGGAAAACTGGTTCCAGCAGAGAGAGGCGAGTGTCAAAGTAATCCTTTATTGCATCTTCTACCACTCTGGAAAGGCTAATGGGACATTTATTGGATTAGGGATCTGCCAAGGACTTACTAAAGGGTGGCACCTATAACCACCTAGCACCACAGCCAAACATACACTAGTAAGGTCACTACAGGCACCAGGAGAAGGAGGGTAAATTAACTACTGAGCCTGGTAACTATGGGAAGGGGATACCTCATTAAGTGGGAAAGGCATTAATGGGCATTAGGGAAAACTGCCTCAGTCACCTGAATTCCCATTTAACTTTACTCCAAAGGAGGAGGAGCCCTTCATAGTGGATTTACACTGAACGCCACTCCCGTGAACACACCATTGTGTAGATAAGGAGTTGTGTAATGTAGTTGGACTGTGCCAGTGGTGCAGAGGAACCATACCCTGCATTCTGCTCATCAGCGTAACAAGGAGGTACAGGAAAAAAACAGAAGAACATGATGGAGGAGCAGAGGAAGAAATACTTACGTTTCTAAATGGCTTTTTATCATCTCATATAAGTGCACATTATTGCTTTGCATAGCAAACTGCAAGGCGTTGCCCTGATGCTTGGACAGCACGTTACAGTCAACACCATATTCCAGCAGGAGCCGCACAATATCGGAGTTGCCCCTTTTACATGCCTGCAGGAACAAGGGAACAATGATTTTGTTGGATTTGGTACTTGGGCGAATCTTTTACAAAAGGATTCAGGGTTTGGCCAGATGCCAAACAGCAATTAGGCTGGCCTGATAGGGAACTGAATATGGATTCCCCTTGAGAAAGGCTCTTTGCCGAAACGTTGGGGTAATTCTCATCTTTGGCAAGTGTATCCGCTAACCTGTGTCTCTCTTTTTTGGCTATGCACATTTTTGTGGTATGTCTCTCTGTGGTATGGCCGGTCTCTGCTTGTGTGACTGCAGGGCTGTGATTGGCTATCCCCCTCCTGCTGTGATCCTAGTAGGGAACACCCCTCATTTACCCCATGGACAGGGACAGCATCAGATCTATAGAGCGCCAATAAATGAGCCATTTTTAAAGTTCATGATCCTTTTTAGCCCAAAGTAAAACAACACAGCAAAAAATACTATTCATTACTGCCTACAAGATTAAGGGGGTCTCACAAATGTTATATACCTCTTTTAAATAAACGTACTAATTTATTTTATCATCTTGTATCCTAAAAACACCCATAAGAAAGCACCAAACATGATTTGTTGGACTTGATCTGCAAAAAACTAAACAGGATCCTAACACTTACATCTGCGACCCCCCAACCAGTGGCTCCAGGGCAACATGTTGCTCCCCAACCCCTTGGATGTTGCTCTCAGTGCCCCCAAACCAGGGAGTTATTTTTGAATTCCTGACTTGGGGGCAAGTTTTGGTTGAATAAAAACAAGATTATTACCAAATAAAGCCCCTGTAAGCTGATAGGGTGCATAGAGGCTGCCTAATAGCCAATCACAGCCCTTATTTGGCACCTCCATGAGCTTCCAAGTCTTTTTACATTGACTGTGGCTAACGAATAACAAAGGTTGGGGATCCCTGACCTACATAGTAAGAAAACAATATATTACCTTCATCAGAGCAGTTTCACCGGATGCCTGCTGCACATTGACATAAGCACCAGCTTCCAAAAGAAGTGCCACCGTTGTTAAATAGTTCTTAAAAAAAAAAAAAAAAACGTACACAAACATTACAAATCCATTTTTTTTATCATAAAGTAAACAAACTCCCAAATCTAAAGTCTGTATTAAAAAATTATATAAATGCGTAAAATGTGTATAGATTATCCCCCCTGACACGTTCCCAACAGCTGATCTAGGTGGAGGAACATGACAAGTGCTGGATAGGAAGTAGGTGTGCCACAAAGTAATAACATGGAGATGCCTCTATTTAAATAGTACTAAGGATGGAAGCAGCAAGTAAAGGCAAAGTTAAGGAAAAGTTTATGCCATTTTAAAGAAAGTAACTTGCCTATTACCAATAGAAGAACATACCAACTGGCAGTTCATCTGACTGGGAGCACTATAAAGGCAATGGCACACAGGGTGTCACAGGGCCCAGGCGATTACTATTCAATAAAATGGAGTGTAAAATGAGTAGCCAAACACTGTGCTTGTCTCTGAACTAAAGCAGAGACAAGCACAAATCTTGGTATAAATATCTGAAAGCTATGGCCAGTGGATATATGCAAGACCGGAGGAGTGATGGAAAGACTCACTTTTTCAGCAGCATGAATCAAAGCGGTGGTCCCATTTTTTTGTCTAGCATTAATTTTCGCTCCTTTTTTTATTAGAAGGCGAAGAACATCATCCTGCCCTGCGGCCGCAGCCAACATCACCAGCGTCATGCCGCTAGAATCCTGCAGGAATGAAGCATCGCTTGCTCACTGACTCACTTCTTGCTTTACAATGTAGAATATCGTGGAATACTATACTTGTTGGCATTTCAAGTCTAGTGGTTTTTTTTAATCAACAAACAGCAAAATCCAACACCTTCTACAGTATGTGAGAATTACGTGACCAATACTGAGGGCTATGTAATCATTAACACTTCATTTGGTAACAATGGAAGTAATGTGACTATTAGGAACATGTGAGCCTAATGAAATAAATGAAAAGGAGAGGGGGAGCGACAAACAAAATGGATAACCAGGAAATTACCTCTTGTTCTAAATTATATTCCTCTTTTGAATTAAGTGCATACTTCACAGTTACGTAATCTCCATTTTTTACAGCATCTTTCAGTGCACCTAGCAGGAAAAGAAGAGAGATTCAGAGCTGAAAGAAAATCTAACACAGAGGAAGAAGAAAAGATCTGCCAGAAGTGGGATACATACTACTGGATATAGTTTCAGATGGAAGAATCTCATCAGTTCCATCAAGGTGCTTCTGAAAGTCTTCCAGAGTCATCCACTCCAGCTGTAGGTCCATTGCTAAGCCAACTTGCACTTTACTCATCAAAGGTGCTAAAATGAACAACATACATAACTGATGGAGATTCCGAGTTCTACCCTCTGGGACTAGGGGAAGAGAAGTCTTCTTGGTTGCAATCCAACACTTTTTTACATGGCAGGATATTGTACTACTACTTGGATGGCACAGCTTGAGCCAACAGCCAAAGGACTTCTACTGCACCCAACTTCAACCATCTTTAGAATGCATTTGTTTTTTTCCTTCATTTAAACTGCAGTGTGGGCATCTGAATTTCATATTTATCTAAACATTCAGTAAATGCACACAATGACCAACGTTTCAGTATTAACCAGGTGTAATAACAGTGTAACCCTTAGTTTTAACATAGAACTATGGATAGCAATGTAACAGAGAAATAGACTAGGGGGCTTCTCATATCTACTGAATATCTGTTTAGTTTCACTGGCTGCAGTATGAGTAGGTCCATAAAACAAAATGTATTTTAAGGGCCAGGATCCACTTTATAACAAGCCTGGGTACTGTGATACCAAATTCCCATACCAGTCAGTTGAACTGAAGAAGCTGCTCGGATGAGTAGTGAAACGTCTTCAATGATTACTAAACAAGTCCAGTTGCTTCAAATTTATTTATACTAGATATGTGATACCAAATGTTTTTGTTAACATTAATATTACAGAGATCAGTAAAATATTATGATTTAATACACAGGAAGTGTAGACGCCATTGTTATTAGGGGAGACGTACATACCAGTATTATCATGCATCTGGCAAAGTGGGTCTGCAACCTCCTGATCCCCTTCTGAAGCTGCAAATGCCCACGGTTCGCTCTCATCTCTAGTGTTCTGTCTTTCCCTGAAAACCTGTTTTAGTTCTTTCGTTTTGCATTCTTCCACAGGTCTATAGTCAAGCGACACCTCCTCCTTTATTCTAGACGACTCGGTGCATTCATTTCTGTCTTCGGGAGTTACAGTGAAGGCATCAAATATGTTCTTTGATTCCTTTACAGCTGTAAATAATATAAAAACACAGTATAACATATAAAGTGTATTAATGTGTAATTAGTGTAACTAAGCTCTTAATGCAGCTCCCTAAAAACACAAATGCACCAGCAGTGATACCGCAATTACTTTGATATTCCCTGGAAAATGGCCTGAACATGTGATTTTAAGCAGGTAACAAAGCGCCACGTGTGACACTGCCCTGGGAAATATGTCGAAGATAAGTACCCAGGAAGTGTTTGCCTTCAGCTATTAAATATAAAAAAATGCTTTACGCTAAAATTAAGCAAATTTTGTAAATGAATCGATGAAAATTTTTTCAATATGCTGCTGGTGCATATCAGTCAATGTTCCAGTGAACCAATTCTGTGGTCTTGGCAATCTCTCTCCTATTAACGCTAATGGCAGGGGAGGACTAAGCCCGGACACTGGAACAATTATCCCAAGAAATGCTACCATGCAGAGAGGTGTCAGCCTTTGAAAAATATGACCGGAGAATAATAGTTAGTTATTGGGTATACTTTGACGGTGGCTTGTCAGCTTTATAATCATAACTTTGTAACTAAAATACACGCGCCTGCACATACTACATTAGTAGTAAGACTATGGACCTGGGAATGTGCACTGATCAAACCCCTCTTTTTGTATGCTCACTCCAGTGAACACAGAGAAACTGCCCTGTACAATAATCAGTATCAGCTTTACATTCCCCTTCATTCTATATATTTATGGCATAATTCCATATATTTTAGGTGCCAATAATACAGCAGGAAAAGAAAGGCAACCTGAAAGACATCCATAATGCACATAAAATATATTAAAGGGGAACTCCACCCAAACACAACTTAAGCTTTTTGAAAAGTAAACATAATCTCAAGCAACTTTGCATTATACAGTCGGTTAAAAAAAAATGCAGCCTTTTCATGACTTTTTAATGTAATAATACAGTTTGGAACATTTCCCTAAGCCCGGACCCCTGTTCCCCTGCTGATCTGGCTGACTAAGTTGGGACTCCAATAAAATGTAACAGTAGTCGACTGTCCTCAGCCTGCATCCTCCCAATCCCACAATTCCCTGCACACGTGATGTCAAAAAGGAAAGGAACATCACAGTGCAATGCATTGTGGGTTATGTAGTTCCTGCATGCTGTCTGTAAGCTGGGGAGAAGTTGTTACAATTTGTAACATCAGTGTTTTAGTCCCTCCTTCCCTGCCAGGATTTCAAACAATTCAAAAAGAGAAGAACTGTTTTGCAGCTAGATTTCTGCATTTAAAAATGGAATTTATTCATTCTTTTTTGAATGAACAGATTACAGAGATAGGGATATCAGGGATTTCTGTGTTGTGCAGAGCACTTTCACAATGAAATGTAGGAATAAATATACGTTCAAGGAAATTCAAGCACACTCACTCTTAACCACCTTCTGTTCTTTTTTCCCTTCTTTTTCAGACTCATGTTTCTTCCTGGTTTTCTCTTTTCCTGTGTCTGTTTTTCTACCTTCTTTTTCCTAGGAATTAAATCAGGCAGTTACCAAGTATACTCATACATATATATTTCATTGCAATTGAAAGATAACGAAACACCTAAATATTTTAGGTTTTTGTTCAGCAGCTCTACAGTTTAAAAACTCTCAGGTGTCAGGCTGCTAAGATCTAATTTACCCTGGCAACCAGGCAGTGGGTTGAACGAGAGATTGGAAATTGAATATTAGAAGGTCTGAAAGGGATCAGTGACCCTTATTGGATGCAAAAAGGAAATATTAACCATTGCATTTTAAAAATGTTTAAGGAATTATAGCACAAAGGATTAATGTGTAGCGCATAGCAAATATATTAATATCTGGTACAAGAACAATAAATGTGTAACTAGGGACTAACAGGGAAGACATTTACGCATACCTCAGACACAGAGTCCACGGACTTCCTTCCCTTGTCTTCCGTGCTTGCTCGCGAGCCCTTCTGAACTGGAGCAGGAAGAGGTGCCAGTCTTTCCAATATAGAAAGCTCTTTTACCTTCTCAAAGGATTTCTGCTTTTTCTGTGAGCTCTTTTTCTCAATGTGCAGCTCCTCACACAGGGCCTTTGTTTCCTCGCCTCTCTCAGTTTTTATTTTTTTGTGTTTCTTCTTCTTCTTTTTAACTTTAATTTCCTCCTCATCATCGTCCTCCTCCTCTTCCATACCGGGTAACTCACTCGGCTTTTCCTCTGGCAGATCCTGAACTGGTTCTTGTTCTTTTTCCTCTTGCTCCTCTATGGTTTGTTTTTTCTCCTCTGTTAAAATGGCTGAACTCACACTAATGGAATCGGAAAGCTCTTCAGAAACCTGCCTGGCATAACCTGGGTGGTCACAGTCCTTCACTTTGTCCTTCTTCTGCTTTTTGTCTTTTAATTCATCTTTTCCCTTGACCTTTAAGTCTTTTACATCTTCTTTCTTTGCCTTTTTTAACTCTTTGAGATCATCCTTCTTTTGCTTTTTATTACTTAAATCTTCCTTGCTTTCAGATAGTCTCTTCTTTGGTTTTAGGTCTGGGGATGAGCTATCAGACAGCTCTGCTTCTGCCTTAGATTTTTCCTTAGATTTACCAGACTTGGATTTTTTCTTTTTCATCTCTTCATTTGCTAATTCTTCATCTTCCTCTTTGGATTTTTTCTTCTTTTTTGGAGGGGAGTCGACCTTTTGGTCACTCTGCTCACTCTCAGAATCTGCCTCAAAAAGATCACTTGGAGATAATTTCTGCTGCTGAAAAGAGATTGGGGAGAATAAATAGCTGACAATTCTAAAAACAAAGTTTGGGTTTTCATCTAAAATGGAAGTGAGGATTAAGGGAAGGTAGAAAGAAAACATGATCCAGTATGTATTAGTACAGGAAGAGTATCATTCCAACAAAGAGATATCAGACAAAAAAAACATAGAACAATTAAGGAGTTCATTTGAATTCAAAATGGCATTATAGGACAGGGCAAAACTACAAGCCTATGGTCAGTAGGACATAGCCTGTGTGATTCCTGCGGTTCTTTGGCAAAAAAAAAAAAAAAAGAAAATAGAGCTCAAACTCCCCAGTCCGTCTGTCACCAATTTTGATAGTGCTGAATTTAAATTGCCCAACAGAAAGCAACATGGAGCAGTGACAACCGGACTTTTTTCACTAGGATAGCAGTAGCTGTTAATATGCCCCCTCTGTTGCTATAGCCCTAACAGTTTACAAGGTTTATTACAATGTTTAATTTTTACATTTATTTAATGAAATTGAAAGAAGCTTTTTGACACAAATCCCCCGCTGCCCTAAGACAGAAAAATTGTAGGAAAGGGTAAAATCAATGGAGTTCCAGAGAATGGATGAACGTGGCAACAAATGCATTTGCATGACTTGCACAGCCAGGCTTTGCTAGACTTTTATATATCTGTAAAATACAGTGGCTATAAAAAGTCTACACGCCCCTGGTAAAATGTCAGGTTCCTGTGCTGTACAAAAATGAGACAAAGATAAATCATTTCAGAACTTTTTCCACCTTTAATGTGACCTATACACTGTATCACTCAATTGAAAAACAAACTGAAATCTTTTACGTGGAGGGAAGAAAACCAAAAAAATCATGTTAACCAATTCAAAATCATGTTAAATAGGAGTCAGCATACACCTGCCATCATTTAAAGTGCCTCTGATTAACCCCAAATACAGTTCTGCTGCTCTAGTTGGTCTTTCCTGAAATTTTTTTAGTCGCATCCCACAGCAAAAGCCATGGTCCACAGAGAGATTCCAAAGCATCAGAGGGATCTCATTGTTAAAAGATATCAGTCAGGAGAAGGGTACAAAAGAATTTCCAAGGCATTAGATATACCATGGAACACAGTGAAAAAAATATGGCACAACAGTGACATTACCAAGAACTGGACATCCCTCCAAAATTGATGAAAAGACGAGAAGAAACTGGTCAGGGAGGCTACCAAGAGGCCTACAGCAAGATTAGAGGAGCTGCAGGAATATCTGGCAAGTACTGGCTGTGTGGTACATGTGACAACAATCTCCCGTATTCTTCATATGTCTGGGCTATGGGGTAGAGTGGCAAGGGGAAAGCCTTCTCTTATGAAGAAAAACATCCAAGCCAGGCTACATTTTGTAAAAACACATCTGAAGTCTCCCAAAAGCGAAAAGGTGTTATGGTCTGATGAAACCAAGGTTGAACTTTTTGGCCATAATTCCAAAAATTATGTTTGGCGCAAGAACAATACTGCACATCACCAAAAGAACGCCATACCCACAGTGAAGCATCGTGGTGGCAGCATCATGCTTCTCTTCAGCTGGAACTGGGGCCTTAGTTAAGATAGAGGGAATTATGAACAGTTCCAAATACCAGTCAATATTGGCACAAAACCTTCAGGCTTCTGCTAGAAAGCTGAACATGAGGAGGAACTTCATCTTTCAGAATAACAACGACCCAAAGCATACATCCAAATCAACAAAGGAATAGCTTCACCGGAAGAAGATTAAAGTTTTGGAATGGCCCAGCCAGAGCCCAGACCTGAATCCGATTGAAAATCTGTGGGGTGATCTGAAGAGGGCTGTGCCCAGGAGATGCCCCCGCAATCTGACAGATTTGGAGCGTTTCTGCAAAGAAGAGTGGGCAAATCTTGCAAAGTCAAAATGTGCCATGCTGATAGACAAAAAGACTGAGTGCTGTAATAAAATCAAAAGGTGCTTCAGCAAAGTATTAGTTTAAGGGTGTGCACACTTATGCAACCACATTATTTTAGTTGTTTTTTTTTTTTTTCTTCCCTCCACCAATTTCAGTTTATCCACTGTAAATGCAGAAACGAGCCTTAAATATCCCCTGCTGCAGAAATGACTGAATTATTATATTAGGGTTACTGTGAAATTGAGAGCATCTGCCAAAGTGATGTGCAGGAAAATTGATTTGGTCACACTGCTGTTAAGAGATTATTCTAATAAGCAATATTAAGAACCACCGCTTAGATGTCCAATTACCGGCATTTCTTTCTTGACAGGTTTCGGTTTGTTTTCGGCCTGTTTCCTCCGAAATTCAAGCAGGACTTCCTTACAGTCATCAAGATGGGCTTCAGGCTCCCAGGTGTCCCCTTCAGAGTCATAACCCTTCCACCTCACGCGGTACAATACTTCACCCTGAAAGGCCAAAAAGTTCTAGTTAGGAACAGCCTAGCAGACAAGTGGCTAGCAGAAGAGTAAAGCAGATAATATGCAATGTTAGTACAGTGTATGTATGAAGAAAGCGGTGCAAAGCTAAAAAAAAATATAAACAAATACTAAAAACCCAGGTTTTCGGACTACATTTATGGAAAAACACACACAATGTATATAATGCTCCAGCAAATGTATATAACCTTAGCATTCATGTATGACAACAGTATTTACAAGGTTACTTGCCTATACACACTCCCTGCTGCCTGAATCCAATGCAGAAGCCATTTGGACGGCCAGGGCCCTCTTTACCGCTTTCCTTGGTTAATGGTTGTTGTTTGTTTGGGATCTGCATGTACAATGTATACACCCATGTACTGTACAGCACTGCGGATATGTTGCTTTAGGAATACTTATTCATTTCTGGGGGTGTGAGCATTGATGCGCCAAAAATGATGCCATTCACATCTACAATAACTAAGAACAACTGCTGCCACTAGTTATGCGTGACTTACAGACACATTTGCATGACACCTGCTATTTCGTGGGTGCCTGCTGTTAGGCTGGCATTGTGGGTAAGAAAAAAACCCAAACAACAATTTGTCACGAACACCATGCTCACACAATTCATGCATTTAAGCACTTATCTGAAAAGACAGAAGAGAACTGTATTGCTTCCCATATAAAGCTGGCCATACCTGGCCAATACTGCCACATGTAACTAAGTCAGCAGCCTGATATCTGGTAGGAGTGTGGCCAGGAGTCAGGCTGGCAGGAAATTTCCTAATCTGCCCATAGGTGGTACACCTCCCGCTGCACAGACCATTATTGTGACCAATGGCACCTCTCCCTTGGGGTACGCACAGGCTATTTATAATATTAGATCTCTGCCAAATGATTACATAGTCCAACACCTTGGTGGCCAGATTTTGTATCCGTGCAGCACCTAGAAACCAGGTTTGCAAGGAAAGACCCAGCTACATTGTACATTGTGTACCAGCTATTAGGAGTTTTGGTTGTGTTTCCATTAACACTGAACTATGGGAGCAATTATTAAAAACAATGTAAACATAAATAAAACATGATAATGTTTAACCCCTTAATGGAGTCTGCTGATATGCTCCATCCCCCAACAGGATTTTTAACCCTGTTGTTTAAGCCCAATCGACATAGACAATACTGAGAATTACCTCTGCTAAAACACACATAGAGACAGTTAACAGTAAATGATCAGCATTGTCTTGTTTAGTAGCAACAACAAGTAGCTGCTACTAGTAGCTCTGTGCATCTTCACCCTTATAGTTTCTAATGCTAACGGACTCCTGCTGCACAAATATGGCTGCCCCCTCATAGAGGAACATGGGGGATCAGATAGGTGATGTAAAAGCATCAGGCAAATACTTTTAAGGCAAAATTATAACATGAAAAGACAATAAGCAAAAGCACAATTCTCAGCACAAAATAATTATCACAGGTGTTATTTACTGCAATGCACAAGGCCCTCACCCCTGTAACAGACCAAGCAGGTGAATTCAGGAGAGAAGATTGCCAGCCCAGGACAGTAAGGTGCCACAGATGCCACGGGCTGTACAAGTCTGGGGGTTTCCTGCTGTAGGCAAAGGCACTGGCCAGGGTGCAGCTTTGTGGTGTGTAATTGACACAGCACTATCTTACTGAGCAACACACAGTATATATCTATGTATTCCAACTCTTTAGCCTGTATAGCAGCAGGACAATGTGACAAATGCCAAATAGATTTCCAATATCACCAGCTACTCTGTGGATCCGGAGGTTGGGCACACTGCATCAAGCCCTCAACTTTGTTTCTCTGATATGAAAGGTTGCAGCAATAACAGCAGCTTCTCACTGTGGGAAATAATCCAAGAGTTCTATTGTAACTAAGGCACCGCTTACACTTTGGCTTTTTGCTACTGCAGATAAGGGAAAAATCAGCGTTCTTGTGAGAGTTCCCCTGGCTACTGCGCTCCCTTCTTTGTCACTGTGACTGCACGGCATAAGCGAATGAATGTAGGGCAGACTGCGAGTTCCAGTGGGCAGGGCTCAGCCCACAGTTAGTAGGGTGGCACAGCAGCTCCATTGTTTGATTTAGTTTGATTTTCTATCTAATGAAGCGCATTATATAAAGGGCCGCACTAATATAGAACAGGGAATGCTGCCATGCTGTCTGCCACTGGGTGAGAGTGAAGCCCACACAGACAGGCCAAATGACAAACTTTACTTAGTCACTAATCCCCCAGACATAATCAGTGCTTTCCCTGGCTACAAACTATCATTTCGTGCTTAACAAGAGGCCCTCCTGCAGGTTGCACATCCCTGCTTCCAAGCCACATGCACACAGACACAAATATCAGAAATTATCATTTATAATTGAAGCCTTTCCAATGCCTGTTAATGTGTAAAAGTGGCCAATTCAAGTCCTTTAGAGTAGACCAATTCAGCAGCTGATCTGCCCGTATGGGGCCCCCTGACCAATATCTGGCAGAAAATCAGCCAGGTGTCAATCAGGCAGGTTTAATTTTCCCACTGAACTGGGGACCACATCAGGTCATTAATGTGGCCCTCGGTCCGACAGCCCCTATACTCGCCATTTTAATCTGATAGTTTGGTCCTAGAGTCAAGTGATCGAATAGACTGATATCACCCACCTTAGGTGGGCATATTGGGGGAAGGTCCACTCACTTGGCAACCTTACCAAACAAGCAGATCTTGCTGTGTATGGCCACCCTAAGGCTATGGGCTAGGATCTGGCGTTGCTACATAAACCAATGTTTTAGAACTAGAAGACCTTTATGGATGCAGGGAGTAAGGAAACAAATGCCAACTGAAAACTCATTATCTGCAGTGTGGCCTTCTTCTTTTCAACTTTCACTGTACTACAACTCCCAGCATCCCCCACAACGGAAAACTGCAATTAAGCAATAGCAGGATCAGGGTTTAAGGAGGGGGCACTGGTAAAGCAGGGAGGTCAGGGGCCCATTCTGAAAAAGGTTCATAAACATAAATAAGGAATGTTTAGACTGCTGCCCTCCAGCGGTTGTCAAACAAGTTACAAATTCAAAGCCCCAAAAGATGGAGAGAAAATTCTGATACAATGAAGATATCTAACAACTATTACATATATAAATGTCCTTTAACCCAGGGCATGCCAATGAATCAAAGGGAAAAGTGCTCTGGGCTGCCCTTATAGGCCATAGGAGACTAGTAGCTGCACATGGCTAAAATAGACACCAGTTAGAATGCATGCCATACTGCACTATTATTATTATTATTATTATTATTAAGATGTGTTTATAAATTATCAACATATTCTGCAGTGCTGTACAATAAATGGGTGTTTAGTGTGCATACAGAAAAAAGAAAACAAGAAATAATAACAGATAGAAGATGCAGAGGACCCTGCCCATACAGCTCTGGTCCCGAGAAAGATTCCATCCATGTGCAATTGTGTGTCTGGGCGGGTTCCCTCTGCTTCCCTCACACCCTCCCCTCACACACTGTGATAAAACTGACCATGCTGTGTGTGAATGTGATAAGGACCTTAGATTGTAAGCTCCACTGGGACAGTGACTGATGTGTAAATGTATCTGTATAAAAGGGTAATAACTCTACAAGGGGTGGAACAGCACAGCCGCCCATAGGAAATCATGGAATCCCAGAACCCACTACATGGACTGTGTAAAGCCCATTTCCATGAAGCTGACAATTCACAGGCAAGTGATGTCGTTTTTCTCCTATATCATAACAAACAAGCTCCGCAAAGTATTTGCACCCTAATAGATACTGCACAGCCCTCCATCCAGACACAGCCCCCCGCTGCCCTCCATCCAGAGACAGCCCCCCGCTGCCCTCCATCCAGAGACAGCCCCCCGCTGCCCTCCATCCAGAGACAGCCCCCCGCTGCCCTCCATCCAGAGACAGCCCCCCCCTGCCCTCCATCCAGAGACAGCCCCCCCCTGCCCTCCATCCAGAGACAGCCCCCCCCACTGCACTCCTCCAGAGACAGCCCCCCCCACTGCACTCCCCCAGAGACAGCCCCCCCCACTGCACTCCCCCAGAGACAGCCCCCCCCCCACTGCACTCCCCCAGAGACAGCCCCCCCCCCACTGCACTCCCCCAGAGACAGCCCCCCCCCCCCACTGCACTCCCCCAGAGACAGCCCCCCCCCACTGCACTCCCCCAGAGACAGCCCCCCCCACTGCACTCCCCCAGAGACAGCCCCCCCCCCCCACTGCACTCCCCCAGAGACAGCCCCCCCCCCCACTGCACTCCCCCAGAGACAGCCCCCCCCACTGCACTCCCCCAGAGACAGCCCCCCCCCCCCACTGCACTCCCCCAGAGACAGCCCCCCCCACTGCACTCCCCCAGAGACAGCCCCCCCCCCCACTGCACTCCCCCAGAGACAGCCCCCCCCCCACTGCACTCCCCCAGAGACAGCCCCCCCACTGCACTCCCCCAGAGACAGCCCCCCCCCACTGCACTCCCCCAGAGACAGCCCCCCCCCCACTGCACTCCCCCAGAGACAGCCCCCCCCCCACTGCACTCCCCCAGAGACAGCCCCCCCCCTGCACTCCCCCAGAGACAGCCCCCCCCCCACTGCACTCCCCCAGAGACAGCCCCCCCCCCCCACTGCACTCCCCCAGAGACAGCCCCCCCCCCCACTGCACTCCCCCAGAGACAGCCCCCCCCACTGCACTCCCCCAGAGACAGCCCCCCCCACTGCACTCCCCCAGAGACAGCCCCCCCACTCCCCCAGACAGCCCCCCACTGCACTCCCCCAGAGACAGCCCCCCCCACTGCACTCCCCCAGAGACAGCCCCCCCCACTGCACTCCCCCAGAGACAGCCCCCCCACTGCACTCCCCCAGAGACAGCCCCCCCCACTGCACTCCCCCAGAGACAGCCCCCCCCACAGCACTCCCCCAGAGACAGCCCCCCCCCACAGCACTCCCCCAGAGACAGCCCCCCCCCACAGCACTCCCCCAGAGACAGCCCCCCCCCCACAGCACTCCCCCAGAGACAGCCCCCCCCCACAGCACTCCCCCAGAGACAGCCCCCCCCCACAGCACTCCCCCAGAGACAGCCCCCCCCCACTGCACTCCCCCAGAGACAGCCCCCCCCACTGCACTCCCCCAGAGACAGCCCCCCCACTGCACTCCCCCAGAGACAGCCCCCCCACTGCACTCCCCCAGAGACAGCCCCCCCACTGCACTCCCCCAGAGACAGCCCCCCCACTGCACTCCCCCAGAGACAGCCCCCCCCACTGCACTCCCCCAGAGACAGCCCCCCCACTGCACTCCCCCAGAGACAGCCCCCCCCACTGCACTCCCCCAGAGACAGCCCCCCCCACTGCACTCCCCCAGAGACAGCCCCCCCCACTGCACTCCCCCAGAGACAGCCCCCCCACTGCACTCCCCCAGAGACAGCCCCCCCACTGCACTCCCCCAGAGACAGCCCCCCCACTGCACTCCCCCAGAGACAGCCCCCCCACTGCACTCCCCCAGAGACAGCCCCCCACTGCCACTCCCCCAGAGACAGCCCCCCACTGCACTCTCCCAGAGACAGCCCCCCCACAGCACTCCCCCAGAGACAGCCCCGCACTGCACTCCCCCAGAGACAGCACTGCTCACCCCTTCTATCTTGGAGTCGAGGATACTCTCCACTTCAAACACATCATCCTCATCCTCCTGTTCGCTTTCCACGGTTTCAGCCTTAGCTGTTCCATCCGATACTCCAGCTGCAGGCGCCCCTTCCATGCCTCCAACAGAGCCGGATAATCCCGCATCGCTCCCCTCGACCTCCGCCATGATGCTCCGGATTGGATTGACGACAACTGGAAAATCCTTCTGCGCCACACTCACACACACCTCTCCCAAATACGTCTCTAAGGGGACGAGCGGGGCTCAACCAATCAGCAACTAAGGCCCGAGCGCCGGACACTTTCGCTTGTCCAATCACCGTCACTGAGTGTAAGGCGTTCTTGAAAGGCAATTAGATTATCTGTGATTGGCTGGAATATCTCATGAAAAGAAGGGCTAAGCCAATCGGAGAGCCCCGGGCTTTATTTTCCTGTTGGGCGGGAGGTATTTTTTCTAAAAGGTAAATTGAGGCAATGCGTGCCCGTCTGGCTCTGGTTGCGCATGCGCGAATCCCTTTGCGTCGGTACGTGGGGCAGACTAACCGGGCACCGTGCGGCTGGGGTTACCGCTAGGGCTCCGGTCCGGCCAACTACTTTAGGAGAAGCATTCCTTGCTTGGGGCGGGGTGAGACACACCAGCCCTTATTTTAGTAACATAAATCACCAACTTTTGGAAGTTTTGGGTTGCAAGCTCCATGGGTCAGAATCCTACTGCTTACTATGTGTCTTACCACAGTGCCCTTAGATCTGTGTATTTATAGTGTTTTATTATTTTCTGTGTTCATCCTCTATGTTTATTTTCTCTGTTTTAATACTCTTGATGCAATGAAATGTTTTCTTACAATGGAAAACATAAATTAAAATTATTTTTAAACCAATTTTTCTAGCACAGTTAATTCCTCAAATTAATTTAGGCAACCAAATACAATTATTATGAAATACTTCTCTAGGGTAGATGGGTACACTGATTTGGATCTCCCTCTCCCTGTCAGGAGAGATGGTGCCTATAGTAGCAATGGGGGGATAATAGCCTCTGGGAAGGGACTGTGGCTGTGGGATAGCAGGTATAGTAGGGAGAGATGGTGCCTATAGTAGCAGTGGGGGGATAATAGCCTCTGGGAAGGGACTGTGGCTGTGGGATAGCAGGTATAGTAGGGAGAGATTGTGCCTATAGTAGCAGTGGGGGGATAATATCCTCTGGGAAGGGACTGTGGCTGTGGGATAGTAGGTATAGTAGGGAGAGATGGTGCCTATAGTAGCAGTGGGGGGATAATAGCCTCTGGGAAGGGACTGGGGCTGTGGGATAGTAGGTATAGTAGGGAGAGATGGTACCTATAGTAGCAGTGGGGGGATAATAGCCTCTGGGAAGGGACTGTGGCTGTGGGATAGCAGGTATAGTAGGGAGAGATTGTGCCTATAGTAGCAGTGGGGGGATAATATCCTCTGGGAAGGGACTGTGGCTGTGGGATAGCAGGTATAGTAGGGAGAGATTGTGCCTATAGTAGCAGTGGGGGGATAATAGCCTCTGGGAAGGGACTGGGGCTGTGGGATAGCAGGTATAGTAGGGAGAGATGGTGCCTATAGTAGCAGTGGGGGGGATAATAGCCTCTGGGAAGGGACTGTGGCTGTGGGATAGCAGGTATAGTAGGGAGAGATGGTGCCTATAGTAGCAGTGGGATAATAGCCTCTGGGAAGGGACTGGGGCTGTGGGATAGCAGGTATAGTAGGGAGAGATGGTGCCTATAGTAGCAGTGGGATAATAGCCTCTGGGAAGGGACTGGGGCTGTGGGATAGCAGGTATAGTAGGGAGAGATGGTGCCTATAGTAGCAGTGGGGGGATAATAGCCTCTGGGAAGGGACTGGGGCTGTGGGATAGCAGGTATAGTAGGGAGAGATGGTGCCTATAGTAGCAGTGGGATAATAGCCTCTGGGAAGGGACTGGGGCTGTGGGATAGCAGGTATAGTAGGGAGAGATGGTGCCTATAGTAGCAGTGGGATAATAGCCTCTGGGAAGGGACTGGGGCTGTGGGATAGCAGGTATAGTAGGGAGAGATGGTGCCTATAGTAGCAGTGGGGGGATAATAGCCTCTGAGAAGGGACTGTGGCTGTGGGATAGCAGGTATAGTAGGGAGAGATGGTGCCTATAGTAGCAGTGGGATAATAGCCTCTGGGAAGGGACTGGGGCTGTGGGATAGCAGGTATAGTAGGGAGAGATGGTGCCTATAGTAGCAGTGGGATAATAGCCTCTGGGAAGGGACTGGGGCTGTGGGATAGCAGGTATAGTAGGGAGAGATGGTGCCTATAGTAGCAGTGGGGGGATAATAGCCTCTGGGAAGGGACTGTGGCTGTGGGATAGCAGGTATAGTAGGGAGAGATGGTGCCTATAGTAGCAGTGGGGGTAATAGCCTCTGGGAAGGGACTGTGGCTGTGGGATAGCAGGTATAGTAGGGAGAGATGGTGCCTATAGTAGCAGTGGGATAATAGCCTCTGGGAAGGGACTGGGGCTGTGGGATAGCAGGTATAGTAGGGAGAGATGGTGCCTATAGTAGCAGTGGGGGCATAATAGCCTCTGGGAAGGGACTGTGGCTGTGGGATAGTAGGGAGAGATGGTGCCTATAGTAGCAGTGGGATAATAGCCTCTGGGAAGGGACTGTGGCTGTGGGATAGCAGGTATAGTAGGGAGAGATGGTGCCTATAGTAGCAGTGGGGGGATAATAGCCTCTGGGAAGGGACTGTGGCTGTGGGATAGCAGGTATAGTAGGGAGAGATGGTGCCTATAGTAGCAGTGGGGGGATAATAGCCTCTGGGAAGGGACTGTGGCTGGGGGATAGCAGGTATAGTAGGGAGAGATGGTGCCTATAGTAGCTGTGGGGGGATAATAGCCTCTGGGAAGGGACTGTGGCTGTGGGATAGCAGGTATAGTAGGGAGAGATGGTGCCTATAGTAGCAGTGGGGGGATAATAGCCTCTGGGAAGGGACTGGGGCTGTGGGATAGCAGGTATAGTAGGGAGAGATGGTGCCTATAGTAGCAGTGGGGGGATAATAGCCTCTGGGAAGGGACTGTGGCTGGGGGATAGCAGGTATAGTAGGGAGAGATGGTGCCTATAGTAGCTGTGGGGGGATAATAGCCTCTGGGAAGGGACTGTGGCTGTGGGATAGCAGGTATAGTAGGGAGAGATGGTGCCTATAGTAGCAGTGGGGGGATAATAGCCTCTGGGAAGGGACTGTGGCTGGGGGATAGCAGGTATAGTAGGGAGAGATGGTGCCTATAGTAGCTGTGGGGGGACAATAGCCTCTGGGAAGGGACTGTGGCTGTGGGATAGCAGGTATAGTAGGGAGAGATGGTGCCTATAGTAGCAGGGGGACAATAGCCTCTGGGAAGGGACTGTGGCTGTGGGATAGCAGGTATAGTAGGGAGAGATGGTGCCTATAGTAGCAGTGGGGGGATAATAGCCTCTGGGAAGGGACTGGGGCTGTGGGATAGCAGGTATAGTAGGGAGAGATGGTGCCTATAGTAGCAGTGGGATAATAGCCTCTGGGAAGGGACTGGGGCTGTGGGATAGCAGGTATAGTAGGGAGAGATGGTGCCTATAGTAGCAGGGGGACAATAGCCTCTGGGAAGGGACTGTGGCTGTGGGATAGCAGGTATAGTAGGGAGAGATGGTACCTATAGTAGCAGTGGGGGGATAATAGCCTCTGGGAAGGGACTGGGGCTGTGGGATAGCAGGTATAGTAGGGAGAGATGGTGCCTATAGTAGCAGTGGGGGGATAATAGCCTCTGGGAAGGGACTGGGGATGTGGGATAGCAGGTATAGTAAGGAGAGATGGTGCCTATAGTAGCAGTGGGGGGATAATAGCCTCTGGGAAGGGACTGGGGCTGTGGGATAGCAGGTATAGTAGGGAGAGATGGTGCCTATAGTTGCAGTGGGATAATAGCCTCTGGGAAGGGACTGTGGCTGTGGGATAGCAGGTATAGTAGGGAGAGATGGTGCCTATAGTAGCAGTGGGATAATAGCCTCTGGGAAGGGACTGTGGCTGTGGGATAGCAGGTATAGTAGGGAGAGATGGTGCCTATAGTAGCAGTGGGGGGATAATAGCCTCTGGGAAGGGACTGGGGCTGTGGGATAGCAGGTATAGTAGGGAGAGATGGTGCCTATAGTAGCAGTGGGGGGATAATAGCCTCTGGGAAGGGACTGGGGCTGTGGGATAGCAGGTATAGTAGGGAGAGATGGTGGCTATAGTAGCAGTGGGGGGATAAAAGCCTCTGGGAAGGGACTGGGGCTGTGGGATAGCAGGTATAGTAGGGAGAGATGGTGCCTATAGTAGCAGTGGGATAATAGCCTCTGGGAAGGGACTGGGGCTGTGGGATAGCAGGTATAGTAGGGAGAGATGGTGCCTATAGTAGCAGTGGGGGGATAATAGCCTCTGGGAAGGGACTGGGGCTGTGGGATAGCAGGTATAGTAGGGAGAGATGGTGGCTATAGTAGCAGTGGGGGGATAAAAGCCTCTGGGAAGGGACTGGGGCTGTGGGATAGCAGGTATAGTAGGGAGAGATGGTGCCTATAGTAGCAGTGGGATAAAAGCCTCTGGGAAGGGACTGGGGCTGTGGGATAGCAGGTATAGTAGGGAGAGATGGTGCCTATAGTAGCAGTGGGATAATAGCCTCTGGGAAGGGACTGTGGCTGTGGGATAGCAGGTATAGTAGGGAGAGATGGTACCTATAGTAGCAGTGGGGGGATAATAGCCTCTGGGAAGGGACTGGGGCTGTGGGATAGCAGGTATAGTAGGGAGAGATGGTGCCTATAGTAGCAGTGGGGGGATAATAGCCTCTGGGAAGGGACTGGGGCTGTGGGATAGCAGGTATAGTAAGGAGAGATGGTGCCTATAGTAGCAGTGGGGGGATAATAGCCTCTGGGAAGGGACTGGGGCTGTGGGATAGCAGGTATAGTAGGGAGAGATGGTGCCTATAGTTGCAGTGGGATAATAGCCTCTGGGAAGGGACTGTGGCTGTGGGATAGCAGGTATAGTAGGGAGAGATGGTGCCTATAGTAGCAGTGGGATAATAGCCTCTGGGAAGGGACTGTGGCTGTGGGATAGCAGGTATAGTAGGGAGAGATGGTGCCTATAGTAGCAGTGGGGGGATAATAGCCTCTGGGAAGGGACTGGGGCTGTGGGATAGCAGGTATAGTAGGGAGAGATGGTGCCTATAGTAGCAGTGGGATAATAGCCTCTGGGAAGGGACTGGGGCTGTGGGATAGCAGGTATAGTAGGGAGAGATGGTGCCTATAGTAGCAGTGGGGGGGATAATAGCCTCTGGGAAGGGACTGGGGCTGTGGGATAGCAGGTATAGTAGGGAGAGATGGTGCCTATAGTAGCAGTGGGGGGATAATAGCCTCTGGGAAGGGACTGGGGCTGTGGGATAGCAGGTATAATTCTCAAGATTAAAACTTGGTCTCCCTTCTAAAACCCAAAGAGCTTCTGATTTTTCCTGGTTGACTAGAGACCCAGAGGCCTCTGAATAACTTTTGATGTGCTCCGACACCAGCGACTCCTCCTCTGGACAAGACAGAACCAAAGTCACATCATCCGCATAGGCTACTGACTTAAAAGACTGACCCATGGGAAACGGAACACCCTCCAAACCACAAGTCTGCAAACCCCTTAAAAAAGGATCCAGAGCAAATATGTATAAGAGTGGGCTAAGAGGGCATCCCTGTCTCACCCCAGCCTGCACTTCAAAGTCTTCACCCTGCCAACCATCAAGGGAAGCTCTTTGCCCCTCTTAACCATTCAATAAACTGACCCGGGATGTGGTACTTTTGCAAAGTAGCCCATAGGTATTCGTGATCGACTTTATCAAAAGCTTTAGCCTGATCTAGTGAGAGAAAGTACCTTCCCCATTTATTTAGTTTCCACCTTTCCAAAGTCTCCCTGAGAAGTAGAAGTGCCCCATAGATGTCACGTCCCTCCACCGAGCAGAACTGAGAAGATGACAAAAGAAGCCCAGCAAACTTACCCAGCCTTACAGAAACAATCCTTGCAAGAAGCTTCCTATCGCAGTTGAGAAGTGCAATAGGCCTCCAATTCTCAATGTGTCTCGAATCCTTCCCCTTTGACAACAGAATTAACGAGGAGTTCTGCATAGAAGAAGGAAGGCTCCCATTCACTAAACTCTCATTAAACACCTCCACCAGAATTGGTGCCAACTTCACCTTAAAAGTTTTATAGAACTCAGCTGTTAAACCATCCAGGTTAGGGCCTGGGGTCGCCTCTAGGAAGGCTTGCATCTTTCCCCTATCCAAAGCTCTTTTTCTGAAAAGCTCAGCATAGTATGATCTTGCAACTCCCAGATTCCCCTCCCTAGTACACTGTAAGTGACCCTGGGAGTCGTACAGACCTTCCACCAACTTTCTCTTAACTGTCTCCTTACAGTTTTGGTAAGGGTCCGGAGAGTTGGACACCCCATAATCCCTTTCCAAAACCAAGGACTTGTAGCGGCTATACTGCAGACTTGAAAAAGGTTCTAAAAGAATCCTTGGTAGCATCCCACCATTCTGATAGTGAGCCGAAAAAATCTACCTTTGTGACTTCCCTCTGCAATTAACACTCAAAGGATTTCCCTACCTCTGCATCCTCTAGGGAACCTGCCCCCAATCTCCACAGTCCCCTCCCAAATCTGGGTTTCCCTACACAACCATAACAAAATGACAGGGTTAAATGATCAGAAAATTCTACTGCTGTTTCCTTAATTTCTGAGAAAATCTCCCCTTTCTTAACAAAAACCAAATCAATTCTGCTGCTTCTCCCACCACAATAATAAGTGTGCCTCCCCTTTCTCCCATGGGCTGTAGCGATGTCTAGAAGGCCGGTCTCTTCCGCCAAATTCACCAGAAACTGGCTCTCATAACCTTTATACCTTCCCGTTCTGTCCACATCCCTGAGAACCTGATTAAAGTCCCCAGCTAGAATCACAGGAGCAGATGTGTATAAGAACTGCTTAATTTCTGATAATAATTTCCTCCTCTCTGAGACTGTCTGGGGCCCATATACATTTATCAACCTCAGCAGGGACCCATCAATCTGCACATCCAGCATCAGACACCTTCCCAGCCATATGTCTACTACCTTCTTTACCTCAATTTTTCTACCCCCTTTAAAGAGGATACCAACCCCACCAGCTGGCT
The DNA here is from genome assembly GCF_000004195.4 of Xenopus tropicalis. Lineage (NCBI taxonomy): Eukaryota > Metazoa > Chordata > Amphibia > Anura > Pipidae > Xenopus > Xenopus tropicalis. The sequence continues at coordinate 158,631,698 of NC_030678.2, read as the reverse complement.
CAGTAGCCACCGACCAAAAAGAAAACCCCCCTTTCCAATCCCTTTTAGCCTCCCTTATCTCTTGGATAGAGGTCAGTCTAGTCTCTTGCAGAAAGATAATATCTGCAGCCACTGACTCTAGGAAATCAAAAGCCATAAAGCGAGTCTTTCTGTTCTTAATGCTGCAAACATTCATGGTTATAAAATGTATATCAAGAGGCATCTTTATGTTTCTTGTTTAGAGAACTATCGGAACTTTTCCCACCTGATCTTTTTACCTGTATCCTTACACCTGCCCCCTGACTCTCCATCCCGCCTTATTCCTCCAACTCCCCTTCCTCTAAGGACTCCAAATCTGCCCCCTGAGACTGAAAAGCCCCTTCCCTCTTGCTCTTCTTTCTGCTGGAGAACTTATCAGAAGAGAGACTTTTTCTTTTCTCCCTCTCCTCCTCCTCCTCCATTCTCTCCAACTCTGCCTGTTCTTCTGCCAAATCCCCCCATGACTTCCCTCCTGGCAAAACAAATCTATTTTCAGTTGGGAGGGTCATTACACCTGGGCACTGATCTTCCTTAACTTCCTTTGATTTATTGCCCACCACTATCCAACCATCCTCCCCACCTTGGGATATCTGTACCTTTGCCTTTTTATTCCCCGTATTCCTCCCCCTTTCACTCTCCCCGCCCTCTTTCTCTCCCTCTTTCACTCTCACCTCTGTTGGGCGCCCCTTGTCTGTCTCTTTTCCCCCACCTGCCCTCTCCTCCCCCCTTTCCTCAGTCTGTGGCAAGTTCTCCCCTGGCATTGGGGTACTCATTATTTCTTCCAAATTGGGACAAGCCTTGCTAATGTTGCGCCAGGCGTCGGGGCAGGCCCTATAAGCATGGCCGGATTGCATACACAGGTTGCACTTTATGGCCTTTACACACTCCTTGCTTGGGTGCCCAGTCTCGCCACACAAAGCACATTTCTGTATGTTACACTTTACAGCATAATGCCTGTTGGACCCACATTTATAGCATAGCCTGGGCTGGCCCACATAGAAACAGACACCCCTTGCTTTCCCAATGAAAAAGGAATTTGGGAGATGCCTCTGAACATTCTGATCCTGTTGATAGCAGGTATAGTAGGGAGAGATTTAGGGCAAATACAATTCCTAGTTTAAACAATAAGAATGCTCAGTACACGCCATTAATTGCACTAATATTGAAGGAGGATGTAATGCCCCTTTGAGATAGCTTGTCTTAATGGTAGGATTTAGTTGCCCTTTACCAAAAATCATTAAGCTGATACATTTATAATACCATTTCAGTTTATAGGGCCCCTGTAGGAGACAAGAGGTAAATGTCACCTTGTGAGTTATAACTTACAGAAATGCAAAGTGTCCAATACTGAGAGGACAAGGTTTAGGTGCAGAGATGGGGAAATTGTGCAGAATACGGATGGCCCCCAAGCTGGCCTGGGCTTTTTTCCTTTAGTCACTAGGGATATTGCAGAGAGTAAATCCCTTGCTGGACTCCAGGCAGTTGCTAAGGAAAGCAGTGCATTGCTACAGAAAGCTGCCTTTATTCCAGGGCATGAGATGAACTATACAATTTACCTTCTGGACTAAGAATGTCACTGACGGTCACAATCACCATGGCTACTAAAGGCAGCATTGCAGTCCTAGTAATTTCCTGTCTATATTTGGTTTGAATCCGGTTTTTCATATTTCTGCTCATTTCACAGCATCGATTCCTACAGAGCCCAGTGATGGTATGCGGGGCCTTTTGAGAGCGTTTGTTGGGAAGGAGATTTCTGGTTGTCAGGGTTACTGATCCTGGCAACCAAAGAACAGATCAATTGGGGTCTCTTATTTTCTAATAGTGAATCTTTACTTTCAGGCACTCCTTTATTTATATCGCATTCTGGCTTCCAAACTGCTGCCTGGTTGCTAAGGTTATTAAGCCCTGACAACTGTATAGCAGCTGAAATGTCAAGCCTAAAAAAAATACAAAAATAAAAACTTATGGCTGTTTGTCTTAGAATACCGCTGTTTACATCATGCATGATTCCTAGCAGGCCTCACTCACACCTCCACAGCCATTAGCCCTTTCCCACCCACACTTGCTCAGAAAGAGCCCAAGCACACAAAGAAAACTCATTTCTGCAAATGAAAGAAAAAAACACACGTTTCCTAGCAACAATTTGAAGGTGGATTGAGGTGCTGGAAGGGAAGGGGTTAAACACTGAAAATCAGGTAAGCGGCTGATGGAAAGGCTTAGAAGCTCCCGTGGGTTCCATAGGTTTAGAGCCAGCCCTCACATCACTAATAGACACTACTGTGTCCGCCTTTTGCTTTCAGCCACATATTGGTTGTTATGGGTAACTAGACCTTTTTCAAGCTTAGATATTTTTTTAAAGTACCCCATTGTAGAACTGTAAGATTCAGAGAAATACAACTGCATATTGTCACACCTTGTGTCTCAATCCTTGTAGATTGTAAGCTCTTTTGGGCAGGGCTCTCTTCACCCTTTGTATCGGCAACTGATTGCTTTATATGTTACTCTGTATGTCCAATGTATGTAACCCACTTATTGTACAGTGCTGCAGGATATGTTGGCGCTTTATAAATAAATGTTAATGTAATGTAATGTAAGGATTGTGTTTAATAACTGAATCATAAATAGAGCTTCAATAAATATTTATACATTATTCATTGCCACATTTTATACACACACGTATTAGAATACTATACAGACAGTATTTGAGACTCAAACAATGAAAACAGTATTAGATTATTGTACTGTGATGATAAATACGAAAAAAGCTAATTACATCAATGGCTGCTATGGCTCTTTCCCTTTCTGGGAGTGGGGGTTCTGTGCCACGCGCTCCCTGTACTTCATTTAGAGTTAATTCAAGTCATATTAAAGGACAATGAAAGGTTAATATAAATTAAAAGTAAGTCTAAAGGCATTCTTTTTAAGTACTTACTGCATATCTAAATTCCCAGATCCCTGCTTGCTTCTCTGAGATATGGTGCTGGCAGCCTACAGCAGTGTGAAGCCTACAGTGACATCACTGAAATCTCTCTCCCCTTCCTGTAGGTGCCAGCGGCAGCCTTATTATTCTCTGAGCATGTGTGTAACTTGATCCTGTCTCCTGTTCTGAGCTACACATGCCCACCAGCCAATCAGAAGCAGATCTGCCAGAGGGGGGGGGGGAGGGAATGAAACACATGTGCAGTATGAAGCAAGGAGGGAAAGGAAGGGAGAATACCTTTTTAGAGATGGCTGCCTGTTCTAGAAAATGTGAAGTAAGTGTGACTGAGTAAATATTTGATTAGGTGAGCCAAAAGTGTGGCGTTTTTACTAAATAATAGGAGGACTATTGGGCAGTATGCTTTTTAAATTTTGACTTGCATTCTCCTTTAAGTGCGTTATTATCCTTTGCAGTCATGAAATGTATATTTATATTATATGAATGTGTATGATGGCCTGGAAAATGATAGATGTAGAGTGATCATGGGCACTATGTGTGTATCAGCTGATTAATAAAGCACAGTTATATGAGGGATACTGCATGGCCATATGCATAAAGCCACAATCCAAGTGCCTCCATACAGGGACTCCAAGGAGTCTTCTAATAATATACTCCCTAAGGGTGGGTTTCTGACATAGGGATGTGCTGTGTAGAGGTGCTTGGGGGGGGGGGAGGCAAACAGGAGGCAGAAGGCTCAGTCTATGCACCAATGAACAGTACAAGAATGGAGCCCAACCCATAGGCATAAACAGCTCATAGGCTCTTTCAGAAAAGCCCGTACCTGGCAGATATAGATGTCCCTGTAAGCTTCAAGCTCTTATATATTTCTCACAAAGTAATATGAAGTCATTTCAAAATATATTTGTTTTACAGATTACACAACAGCAGGATAGAGATCAGAGGAAGGATCCACTGGATCAATGGATAATAACTTCCGGGTGGCAGATTCCCAATCCTTGCCCAATCCAAGTCGAGAACAGATGCCAGGATATTGTTCATCTTTTTTTCGTGCCCATTTGATGGATTTCTCGAGCATCTGGTAAAAGGGGCTGCGCAAGGGGATAGCAATATGTTAAATAAATGACACCACGGTAAGTCAAAGCAACAAGCTTCAGGTATAGAGGCAATAGTATATTATATTATATCCTTTTATCATATCTATATACAGGTATGGGATCCCTTATTGGGAAAACCCGTTATCCAGAAAGTTCAGAATTACAGAAAGGCTATCTCCCATAGACTCCATTATAAGAAAATAATTCTAATTTTAAAAAATGATTCCCTTTTCTCTGTAATAATAAAACAGTACCTGTACTTGATCCCAACTAAGATATAATTACCCCTTATTGGGGGCAGAACAGCCCTATTGGGTTTATTTCATGGTTAAATGATTCCCTTTTCTCTGTAATAATAAAACAGTACCTGTACTTGATCCCAACTAAGATATAATTACCCCTTATTGGGGCAGAACAGCCCTATTGGGTTTATTTAATGGTTAAATGATTCCCTTTTCTCTGTAATAATAAAACAGTACCTGTACTTGATCCCAACTAAGATATAATTACCCCTTATTGGGGGCAGAACAGCCCTATTGGGTTTATTTCATGGTTAAATGATTCCCTTTTCTCTGTAATAATAAAACAGTACCTGTACTTGATCCCAACTAAGATATAATTACCCCTTATTGGGGGCAGAACAACCCTATTGTGTTTATTTCATGGTTAAATGATTCCCTTTTCTCTGTAATAATAAAACAGTACCTGTACTTGATCCCAACTAAGATATAATTACCCCTTATTGGAGGCAAAACAATCCTATTGGGTTTATATTATGTTTAAATGATTTTTAGTAGACATAAGGTATGGAGATCCAAATTATGGAAAGATCCCTTATCCGGAAAGCCCTGCGTCCCGAGCATTCTGGATAACAGGTCCCATACCTGTACTAGTAATAATGCACCCAATCCTATCTCCTGCGCCTACATATTACAAGTATTTACTGACAGCATCAGCTCAGCCCTCCTGCCATTACCATAAGGTCACGGGATGTGGCCATGCAAGGGACAATATGGAAGCTCCTTACTGTTACACAGCCAATACCTATACTTTGTCTGTCTAATAGGGACCTAATCACTGTACTGCCCTGAACCCCAAACTAATGAATGATCTACAGTACCTGTATTATGTATATATATATATCATAATATGAATTATATAACAATACCAATATAATTTATATGCCAGTACACACTGTTTTATTCAGTAGCTTGGATACCAGCTGATTTTCTGTTTTAAATAGATAAACAAACAATAGATAAACAAATAAAACAATTACAGCCCAGTACATAACTTACTAGCCTAAGGGCTCTGGTACACGGGGAGATTAGTCGCCCGCGGCAAAACTCCCTGCTCGCGGGCGACTAATCTCCCCGAGTTGCCTTCCCTCTGCCATCCCACCGGCGAACATGTAAGTCGCCGGCGGGATGGCAGACGCGGCAGCGCGATTTCGCGCAAATCGCCGAAAAAGACTCGCAAGGCTTTTTCGGCGATTTCCCGAAATCGCCCCGCCACGTCTGCCATCCCGCCGGCGACTTACATGTTCGCCGGTGGGATGGCAGAGGGAAGGCAACTCGGGGAGATTAGTCGCCCGCGAGCAGGGAGTTTTGCCGCGGGCGACTAATCTCCCCGTGTACCAGAGCCCTAAAGGTCCCCATACACGGGCCGATAGAAGCTGCCGATATCGGTCCCTTGGACCGACTTGGGGCAGAAACGAGTGGGCTGGCAGACCGATATCTGGCCTGAAATTGGCCAGATATCGATCGGCCAGGTTAGAAAATCCTGTCGGATCGGGGACCACATCGGCTCATTGATGCGGTCCCCGAACCAACTGCCCCATTGCCGCGTGCAGAATTCGATCGTTTGGCCCCAGGGCCAAACGATCGAATTCACCTACATGCCTCCCCGATATCGCCACCCATAGGTGGGGATATCGGGTGAAGATCCGCTCGCTTGGCGACATCGCCAAGCGAGCGGATCTGCCCGTGTATGGCCAGCTTTACATATAAATGCATACAAGAAGTACTAGGGTTAACAGAAAGCCATTATATAACAATAACCATTAACTCAATAACATCACTAGTAGCCAAGACACTAAAAGTGGCTTTTAAAGCTCTGAGATAGACAGAATGGCCAATATCAATTTTACTCTCCAGCTATTATCAATGTATGGATGACCCCAGAGGCAATTTGGACAGACTTTCCCACCGACCCATTGGTCTGTCCAGGTAGGGGACATGCAGCTAGCTATCTCCTCTTGGTATGTCTATAAGGTAGCAACATATCCAGATGTTACAGGGACAACATATTCCTTGTACTTTAACCATGCATCACCTTGCTTGCTACATGATCTCATGAGAATATCCTCTGCCATATTTGTTAAAGGGGTTGTTCACCTATAAATGAGCTTTTAGTATGTTGTAGAGAATGCTATTCTGAAATAATTTGCAATAGGTCTTTATTTTTTATTATTTGTTTTTTTATTTATTTACTTTATATTCAGAAACTCTCCAGTTTTTAATTTTAGCAGCTATATGGTTGCTAGGGTCCAAATTACTCTAGCAACCAGGCAGTGGTTCTAACAAGAAACTGGATTATGAATAGGAGTGGGTCTAAATAGAAAGATAATAAAATGGAACAATAATTGAACAAAAAACTGTAACCTCAAGGAGCAATAGTTTTTTTTACCCCATTTTGAAAGCCGGAAACAGTAAAAAAAAATGAAAGAACAATCGAAAAGTTGCTGATAACTGTCCATTCTATAACATACTAAATGTTAACTTTTGTTAAAGGCCAATCCTTTGCTTTGATTCTCAGCTGTCTGCCCAATCTCACCCAATATTTCACCATACTTGGTTCTGATCCCTTTTCAACTCCCCTGTACTTATGCACATTTGGTACCTCCTGTGGGATGTGATCTGCGGCCAAAGGTGACCGGTATTAACTCAAAACAATAAGGAAATGCAGCCTTCAGTCAGGTTACCTTAGGTAAAAAAGGTCTTTCTTGGCATTTCCAAAATGCTGGTATTTTGTGGATATAAGAATGATTACCTTGTGCAAAATGATTCGTCCAGTTTCATCAGACTCTTAAATGTTATGTCCACCAACTTATACGTGCGAATCATTTGCAGCACCAAGAGGGTCGCAATAAGTGCCAGCACCTCTTCTTTTCCTTTCCTCCCTGTAACATAAAAACCAAATAGTACAGCTCAATATAGGCCTCAAAGTGTCCCTCTAGCAAATCACTCTCAAGTTGGGATAGATGTATTTGTGTCGCTGGCAATACTGTCACATCCCTGTAAGTGCTAGGAGCAGTACAGGCATCCATTTATAAATGGAGTCAATGGGGGGAATTCACAAAAGTGGTGATACTGAGACAAAATAAAACTGGAGATAGATTTGTTGGATTTCCCGCCATATTCACAAACCTCTCTAGTTGATCTTTACAAAATCTCTACTTGTCTTGAACAGACAGTTTTCCAATTTTATCTTTTTCACACAAGTGACTCCCAGCTACTAATGATTGCGTTGTCAGAGAAGAGATTCCCTGCTTCTTAGGCTAATGCCAGACAAGGCGTAGGGCGGATATTTTCGGTAAGCGGAAAAGCGCAAGTAGGAGGCTTAGGGCGGAATATTTGGCAAGCGTTTCTCCGCTTACCGAAAATATCCGCCCTACACCTCATCTGATATTAGCCTTATAAAGGCTGATAGGCTTTATCATCTATAATTTCAGTTAATTTGTCATCTCTCAGTTGATGAATGCAGCATCACAGTAATTCTATCCATTAGGTGTTGTCTCTTCATAAAGGGGAAGTAAAACCTCCTGGCAAACTTTTAGTTTTAGTGCTAGTGCATAGATCCTTCATCACCCACCCCCTCCCCCACCACATCAGTTACACTTGCCCCAACTAAACTGTGGCCCTTAGCACATCCAGAACTATACAGCCACATCCCCCATTATTGACCATGTGACTTACACTCCATGGGTCTCATCTAGGAACATGTGCAGTAGGCTAGTTTCACAGTTGGGAACATAAATAACACAGCTAAAGGTGATGGCCAACACTGCTGAGCAGCTCTGTAATCTGAACATGCTATGGGAGCACAGATAAATTGGGGGAGGTGTCAGTAAAATGTTGGGGAAGGGGCTATGTAGTGGTACTAAAACCAGAAATTTGCCAGGGAGGCTTTACGTCTCCTTTCCATAAATATGTTTACACCATATCCACTCTACACACTAATACTGTCTAATTCTTTAAGCAAAAACTAGCAAAATAATGCAAATGTAAGGGAAAAACATGTTTTTGTTGCCTATTTTGTGTTGGCATAGGGGTGGATGGAGACTAGATGAAGCAACACAGAACTAAGGACGGGTGGGGGAGAGTTACACTGAGCTTTACGCCATTGTACTCAGTTTTAATGACAAAATCATAAACATGTCTTTAAATCACCAAGAAATGAAAAGGCTGAGTTGGTAATTTGGTTGACTTTTGTTCATTTTCCCCACTGTGCACTGTTGCATCCATTTCAACGCTTTGCACTTGAAATATTTAGCATGGAATGGGATTTTGGATTATCAGTGCTACAGAAGGTTATTAGTAAAATATAAAACAAAAGACTTACCAAGAGACTGAATCCCGTTCTTGGATAAAAACACATCTATCAAGTAATTGACATTAATGTTCAATAGAGATCCGAGCTCTTCATCCAGCAACCAGTATCCCTCCTGGGGAACAGATTCAGGCACAGACAGTTACAAGGGAGACTGTACGCCTGCAGCTCAGAATGGAAGAACTGGATATACTAGGAAATGACTCTACAAGGTTCCTTTTTAACGGGCCCATCATACGAGCGATATAGTGTGGTACAGTTGCGCTGTTTGCTTGCCCACTCTACTATACACTGCATACACTAACACCCACCCAAGCAGATTGGAAAACATTTTCCCTGGCCACTCCATGTCAACACTTACTGGGATAGCCCCTCCCCTCTGCTCCCATCAGAAGGACCCTCCCCAAAGTTTTAAAAGACCAACCCTACCTCCACTCCGGTGTCTTTTTTGTCCTTCTGCCTCACTTTTTGTTTTGCTCCCATTGGAAGCAAATTTTTCTTTTTAGCCTTGGGGAAGCATTAGGACTGCCTGAAAGCGTCCTAGGGACTGGGGGTTTTTGGTCATGGAGATCTTTTATCCCCCCAAGCACATTACCTCATTTTTTTTTGGAGTCCTTGATGTCTGGGCTCTGGGATCAGGAGGGCTCGTGGTGCTATGGCAGGTATCACTTGTTTGTCCTTGATCCATGTGCCCTCCCAGCTGCGGGTAGCAGGTCTGGTGGCAGGTGCTTATCCCCCCATCTGTGTGCCCTACTGGGCCTGCTTGTGAAGCGTCCAGCGGCAGTGGAGTGTGAGGCCCCTACACTCCTCCTCATTTTTACAGATGGGAGAGGGAGGTGGCAGTTAGCTAAGCATCAGGAAACATGGACTTAGTTAGCGGCCTGAGCCTTATGGCCTCCTTTCCTTATTTCCCCTATACTGGGGCATTATTTTTTTCTTTAAATGGAGGATTCCAGGTCTCAGAGCCAGCTGCCTTCCTCACAAGTCTTTTCCAAGGTTGAGGTAATTTAAAAAAAAAAAAAAAAAAAAAAAGGGTGCCATTCAAGCCAGCACACGGAGGTAATGCTCAAGATGCAAGCTTGATTTCCAAAATCTCAACACTTGGAGCAAATTGGTAAGTCTGCAATTTTGTCTATTCTGGGAGCTGTGCAAATGCAATGCCTGTTGGAGCAGACACCAGTTGCAGGTAATTGGGTAATTACTTGGCAGGGCAGTATTCAGCTGTAGGTAATGGGGTAGATAGGTCCCCTCCCCCTTTCCTTCCTTCCCTTTCTCCTTCCTGGCTGTGAGGATGAAGCCCCAGGAGTATGAGGTAAGGTCTCTGTGTTACACTTATGTTTTGGTGCCGTAAGTTGCTGTTACTTCCCTTCATACTGCTTCTCATAAAGAGTTGGGCTAGTCTTTTTAAGCTAGGGAACTGGTGTCTGCAATATTTATATGTAACCTGGTTCAGCCAGTGTGTACATGGGAATATGTGCTAGCCTGGAATGGGCAGCATGGCTCTGTAGCAGAATCTTTATGGGCCAGATTATTGGAACAGCCTACTGAACGTATGTTAAATCACTTCAGTGGTTCCCTATGCATAATATACCATCCATGCTGAATGTATATGTTAAATCATTTCAGTGGTTCCCTATGCATAATATACCATCCATGCTGAATGTATATGTTAAATCATTTCAGTGGTTCCCCATGCATAATATACCATCCATGCTGAATGTATATGTTAAATCATTTCAGTGGTTCCCCATGCATAATATACCATCCATGCTGAATGTATATGTTAAATCATTTCAGTGGTTCCTAGGTGTAATATACCATCCATGCTGAATGTATATGTTAAATCATTTCAGTGGTTCCTAGGTGTAATATACCATCCATGCTGAATGTATATGTTAAATCATTTCAGTAAAATACTATCTATGCTGAATGCATAGGTTAATTAATTTCAGTGGTTGCTATGTTAAACCATTTCAGTGGTTTCCATTTGTAATATACCATATATGCTGATTGTATATGTTAAATTATTTCTGTGGTTGCTATGGGCAATATACCATCTATGCTGAATGTATATGTTAAATCATTTTAGTGGTTGCTATGGGCAATTTACCATTTATACTGGATGTATAGATTAAGTCATTCCAGTAAAATACCATCGATGCTGAATGTATAGGGTAAACATATTAGTGGGTAATATTCCATGTAATACTGAATGTATAGGTTCAAACACTTGAGCGGTCCTCATGCAGGGTAATATGCCATTTAAACTGATATGTATGTTGAAACACATCTGTAGTTGCCTGGCGGGCTTAGATAACTAACAATTTGAATGTATATGTTGCAGCATTTTATCGGTTCTGTGGGTTAAGGCAATGTCCATACTGTATTGATTCAGTTTTGGGTCATATTGGCTTATGCAGCTTCCAGGTAAGTAGGGGTAACATTATCACTGATAGTGACCCGGTATCATGCTTGTTTAAACAACATTTATTTTGGTTTACAGCATAGTTTCTATTGAAACGGGCTGTTTGGGTATTGCTCACCCATTGACTATGGCTTATGTAGAAGCAACAGCCAAGCAGGATAATGTAGTTTGCATGTTAATGCAGTCCCTACGCTGTATTTTATTTGTGTTTAAGGTAGTGGTCAACTGACTTAAGGGTACAACCAAGCGGAATTGTGGTTGTATATGTATTATATCTAACAGAGGTGTTGCATGCAGGTATTATACTGTATATTTGTAAAAAGCTAAATTTTGAGGGGGCAACAACACAGTGTATATGTATTTTTCTCTTCTTTCAATACGGGACCAGTACAAACAGCCAAGACTGTGTTTAGGTAGGATACACTGGTCTGAAACCAGCAGCCATCTTGGCTTCATATGCACTGTTATATTGTGTAGATGCTAAGGGCCACACTCGGAGTGCAGACAGGTATTACACACTGCGTATGCACTGGCATGCTACAGGTGTTCAAATTATGTGTATGGGTTTTTTTTTTTTGTTTCCCCTGCTAAGTCTTTTCCTCGGGTGTTTACTACTTTAGCGGTTTCCAGCAGTGATCGCTGAGAGAGCACGTTGTTTCAGGCGTGCTGGTAAGTAGTGGAAGTAAAAAGACCTTCGGGTCTAACTATCCTCCTTCCTTATCGGTAAGTGTTTGGTCCTCTTTCCCCAGATGTGGGTTGCACATTTGGTATCATTATTTTGGTGTGGGCTTTACCTTTTTATAGGTAAAGTAGTTACCCTGGCGATTCACACAGCTCAATCATCTTTGATTTCAGCCCCGATTCCTGGGCAGATATAGGGTTCACAGGTTTTTACCAGATATTGGTTTCTACACCCCACAGTGGGGTTTTCACTTGGTTTGGGATGTTTCTGGAATAGATTTATACTCTGGGATCCAGACTTCCTTCCTTTGTGGAACTTTTACCCTCCCGATTAGGGATATTAGCTTGCTATGTCCCAGTAAGTGTTGACATGGAGTGGCCAGGGAATGAGGAAAATTGTATCATACTTACCGTGATTTTCCTTTCCTGGCCACTCCATGTCAAGATTCCCACCCTTTTTCGGTAAGTTTCTAGAAGCTCATTACTAGACACCGGAGCGGAGGTAGGGTTGGTCTTTTAAAGCTTTGGGGAGGGTCCTTCTGATGGGAGCAGAGGGGAGGGGCTATCCCAGTAAGTGTTGACATGGAGTGGCCAGGAAAGGAAAATCACGGTAAGTATGATACAATTTTCCTCAATCTAAAGAGGAGCTGTAGAAAATACATCTGTATGACTTGGACTACATAGTAACATAGTAACATAGTAAGTTGGGTTGAAAAAAGACATACGTCCATCAAGTTCAACCATAATGCCTATACCTAACCTGCCTAACTACAAGTTGATCCAGAGGAAGGCAAAAAACCCCATCTGAAGCCTCTCTAATTTGCCTCAGAGGGGAAAAAATTCCTTCCTGACTCCAAGATGGCAATCGGACCAGTCCCTGTATCAACTTGTACTAAGAGCTATCTCCCATAACCCTGTATTCCCTCACTTGCTAAGAATCCATCCAGCCCCTTCTTAAAGCTATATAATGTATCAGCCAGTACGACTGATTCGGGGAGGGAATTCCACAACTTCACAGCTCTCACTGTAAAAAATCCTTTCCGAATATTTAAATGGAACCTCCCTTCTTCTAAACGGAGTGGGTGCCCTCGTGTCCGTTGGAAGGACCTACTGGTAAATAAAACATTAGAGAGGTTATTATATGATCCCCTTATATATTTATACATAGTTATCATGTCACCTCTTAAGCGCCTCTTCTCCAGTGTAAACAGACCCAACTTGGCCAGTCTTTCTTCATAACCGAGACTTTCCATACCCTTTACCAGCTTAGTTGCCCTTCTCTGGACCCTCTCTAGCTCAATAATGTCCCGTTTGAGCACTGGAGACCAAAACTGAACAGCATATTCTAGATGGGGCCTTACCAGTGCTCTGTAAAGGGGAAGAATAACCCCCTCCTCCCGTGAATCTATACCCCTTTTAATACAGCTCAGAACCTTGTTTGCCCTTGCAGCTGCTGCCTGGCATTGCTTGCTACAGCCAAGTTTATTATCTACAAGGACTCCAAGATCCTTCTCCATTATGGATTTGCCTAGTGCAGTCCCATTAAGGTTATACGGGGCTTGCATATTTTTACATCCCAGGTGCATGACCTTACATTTATCCACATTAAATCTCATCTGCCACTTAGCTGCCCAGATTGCCAGTTGGTCAAGATCCTGCTGCAGGGATGTCACATCCTGGATAGAATTGACTGGTCTGCAGAGTTTTGTGTCATCTGCAAACACTGATACATTACTCATAATACCCTCCCCTAAGTCATTTATGAACAAATTAAACAAAAGTGGACCCAGTACAGAACCCTGAGGGACCCCACTGAGAACCTTACTCCAAGTAGAGAATGTGCCATTAACAACCACCCTCTGTACCCGATCCTGTAGCCAGTTTTCTATCCATGTGCAAACGACTTCACTAAGACCAATAGACCTTAGCTTAGAAAGCAGTCGTTTGTGGGGAACGGTATCAAATGCTTTGGCAAAATCCAAATAGATTATATCTACTGCATCCCCACTGTCCAGCTTCTTACTTACCTCATCATAAAAAGCAATTAAATTGGTCTGACATGACCTGTCCTTCATAAAGCCATGCTGATTACTGCTCATAATGCCATTCTCCACTACATAATTTTGAATGTGATCCCTTAACAAGCCTTCAAATAACTTGCCCACCACGGATGTCAAACTTACAGGCCTATAATTGCCAGGCTGAGATCTTATTCCCTTTTTAAATATGGGAGTGACATTCGCCTTCTTCCAATCACTAGGTACCATACCTGATGAAAGAGAGTCTGAGAACATCAGAAACAAGGGCCACTGCAATTCTGCCCCTAGCTCTCTCAGTACCCGAGGGTGTATTCCATCTGGCCCAGGTGCCTTGTTTACATTTATCGTGTGTAACCCTTTAAGCACCATATCCTGTGCCAACCACTGTGTAGTTGGAGCTGAGGCAACAGTGAAGCTATTGGGTGAGACTTGGCCCACTGGCTCCTCTACTGTATACACAGAAGAAAAGAACTGGTTAAGCACATCTGCCTTTTCTGTATCCGCTGTAACCATATTGTTATTATAACTCAATGGGGCCACACCCTCAACCTGCATCTTTAGAAAGCCCAACAAAAGTTCAAAGATTTATAGATAAAAGTTTTATAAGTTATATAAATAATGCCAAATGTTAGGCACCCCCCAGTGATTGTAATCACTTACCCGATACCCCGGGTCGGTGCATTTTTCTGCTAACAGGAGTGGGTTCATCTGTCTTCGGATCTCCGGGGCCAGCCTATGTTCAGTAGAGTAATAAAGGCAACTTTCTTTTTTACGTTCAGCTTTTCACTCTGCAGTGCATGTACAGGTATAGGACCCGTTATCCGGAATGCTCGGGACCAAGGGTATTCCGGATAAGGGGTCTTTCTGTAATTTGGATCTCCACACCTTAAGTCTACTAAAAAATCAATTAAACATTAATTAAACCCAATAGGATTTGTTTATCTTAGTTGGGATCAAGTATAAGGTACTGTTTCATTACTACAGAGAAAAAGATAATCAGTTTAAAATTCTGAATTATTTGATTAAAATGAAGTCTATGGGAGATGGGCTTTCCGTAATTCGGAGCTTTCTGGATAATGGGTTTCTGGATAAGGGATCCCATACCTGTACTAGCAGTGCGCAGGTAGACAAAGGAAGAGGATGGCTTGGTTGCCGGTACCCTGGGCTGATGCAGTTTTCTGCTAACAGCCCGGGGTAGAAAGTAAGTGATTACAATCACTGGTGATTAGACCTTTCCTTTCCCTTTAAGGAGCAATTTACCATTATACTTGCTTTTCATTTAAAACTTGTGTGCAGGTAAAACCTAAAAAATGTGATGTATTCTTATTAAACTATTCTGCCTTCTCCCAGCTTCCCAGCTTCTTTGGGTTTTTTTAATTGCATTTGGCATCAGTAAGAACCAAATCAAATACAACTATAACTGTTTTTCTGCAGTTGAAATTCTATTGTGTTTTAGGTTCTACAGGAACACAAGTACATTGAGTGCATGAACCAGTGGAAACATTAGAAAGAATATTAATTTTACCTTAAACTGTAGACCCCAAAAGGAGAACAAAGATGGAGGGGCTCCTTCACGTTTAAGTTCAAATTCTGGCTATACAAAGAATATATTTAGTGTCAGTTTATTATTTACAGTAGCAATAGTTCTGAAAACACAGAAAGCTATTATTTAAGTTAACAGACTCGGGCACATGTTCTTTTGCACTTGGCATCTATGGGTACAGATCAGCTCTTGTTACTGCATTTTGCTTTCCATAATGACATAATTATACCATTCTTTATCCACAGTCATCCAGTGATACAATCCTGATACATAGGATTGCTATAAAATGCTAAAAACATTATATAACATATACAGGCAGGGTACAAACAAGCCTGGGCTACTAAAAGGCTTTCTATATAGAAACTGTAATCTCCTCAAAATTAAAAAATCATTATTATAAAAGAATATTTCTATGTCTATTGATAAATTTGCCACACATTTATTAAATCATATAATGGGGCATTTACAATTCTCCCAGCAGAAGCGCAAGAGCACTAAAGGGTGCAAGGAGGGCAGTGGCAGAGGGTGCAGGTCAGTGCTTTCCCTTTCACCTGAGCAGCCAATGGCAGTGTTTCCTAGAAAAGTATAAAAAGGTAAAGAAAGGAGACTAGTGGGAGGGTGCGGGGCACTTGCCTTGGGTGCCCCCAACTCTAGGCACGGCATTGGACCACACAATTTTCTAAGCATACACATATATACACACATTTACACACCTTTGTATTTTTATATCAAGTTTCCCCTCTTTCTGTTTCTTAAACATATGAGTGGTGATTGCACTGTATTATTACTTTCTTATTTTAAGTTGGTGATTTTATTGCACTCTAAGCAATTTTATTGCATTTCCAGTTTTGCTGATTGCTTGTTTCTGCCTGTAAAACATTCACTGCACAGCTAGACCAGCGCAACTGGGACTCTGGGACTGTCTCAACGCGCAATCATTTTTTATTATTGACTGATTTTATTTTTCATTTTACTTTGCGTTGTTCTGGATTACTTGTTTCTGATGGTTAAACATGTGTGAGGGGGCATGGCCTGACTGCTCATGGAGTAAGACGTGGCTTGGGAGAGCTTCGTGTACTCCTGTCTTAATACTGTGCTGGAGGAAACCGGGACTGGCTGCTGATGGGGTAACAACCCCCCCCCCCCCACCAACCAACTATGAAAGGTAAAAATCAGCACAATAAGCGAAAATCAGAGGCACCTACCCGCATGGAACAGTTTGTACGACAGGCCGCACACGCCACTGAACTATCCAATATGGCGCCCGAGCCCACGGCACCCGAACCAGGCGCACAGTCTGAGGCATCCCCGCTGCAACCAACTTTGCACGACCTGCTGAAGGCAGTACAGCAATGCCAACAAACCTACCAAGCCACCATTATGACAAAAACAGACAAGCTGAAAGCCGAGCTGTCACTGACAAAACGTGACATGCAACGCATAAGAGAGCGCACAACGGCCGCAGAGGCCCGAAACTCGGCCCTGGAAGACATGAGCCACCCCCTACGGCAAACCACCCACAATCTCTAGCAGCAGGTGGAACGGAAAAAACTAGGCGGCCTTGAAAACAGGGGGAGAAGGAGTAACATCCGGCTCATAGGCCTTCCAGAGCGGGAGGAAGGGGACCACCCGGACTTGTATCTTGGAAACACTGCTGCTCCTGCCCAATTCTGATCTTGCCCATTCCCACACCTAAGGGCCGATTCACTAAAGGTTGATAAAATGTGCATTATTTATAGCGTGTTAAAAATTTTATCGCGTCTAATTTTTCGCAAATTAACGCTCCATACACGCCATTACTTTCGAAAAACTACTGTACTGAAAATGACCATTTCCCTGCAAACTGGAGGCTGCATCACTCTGGGGCCAACACAGACTTAAATAAATCCCACTGCAAAGTCCTTATTGTGTTGCCAAAAGCTCATGAACTGTACTTTTCTATAATTACCGCCTGCCCCAAGTAGGTGTTCATTTTCGCGCAGACTAATGCGATATTTAGCGCGTCTAAGTGTTTGTGAATCATGCGTTAGTGTTATTTCTGCATGCTAATTAACGCAAAATTTAACACACGCGATATGCAACTTAACTCATGCGTTAATACTTTAGTGAATCGCACGTTTTTTCCCGCGTCAATTTTAGCGCAAAAAAGCATGCGATAAAACTTATCGACCTTTAGTGAATCAACCCTCTAGTGTCTTAACCCCCCTATCCTTATAGACTGTAAGCTCTTTTGGGCAGGGCCCTCTTCACCTCTTGTATCGGTTATTGATTGCTTTATATGTTACTCTGTATGTCCAATGTATGAAACCCACTTATTGTACAGCGCTGCAGAATATGTTGGTGCTTTATAAATACATGTTAATAATAATTTGATCCTAATAGCCTAACCAAGCCCTGTACAGTGCCCACCAAGCTGTCCAAGAGGATAAAAGCATGTAAAACTGCTGTAATGTTCCTCCCCTTCAGCCCTGATTACGTTCACAGTTCCTTACTTAACCCTTTCCCATATGCAGTGAGATGAAGATACAGATTGTACAAGCAATTCTAAGCACTAATTTCAGTTACAAAGAATAAAGGTGGCCTTACAATGACAGATTTTAGCTGCTGATTCGGGTCCTTCAGACTGGTTCGACAGCTTATCTGTCCTGGATGTGCAACCCCGGATGGGCCTACCTGACCCAGATCTCGATTGGGCAGGTTTGAATGTCTGTCAGACTGGGGACTGCATAAGTTCGTTGATGCAGTTCCCGATCCGACCACACCTATACCTTGCCGTTGTAATTCGACCAATGCCTGCTTGCTAGGGCAATTGGCCGGTACCAATGGTAGAGTTCATATCTGCTGTTGGACAATCTGTATGTGGGTCATACATGTACAGGTTGTGGTCAGGCTGTAGATACCCCATGCAGTGGCAGTATTCAGTGTAACCTGCTTATAAGCGGACCTTGGAAAGCAGGGGCTGGTATTTCAGCACTTTTCTGCAAATACAAATATCACATTATAATCACTGTGACTGACATTTTTACACAAGCATACAGCCTAGGCATCCATATTGGTCTCTTGCTTCAGGGCAGATGCCAAGATTCTCTGATGCAGTAGCTCAGTTGTGCCATTAGTGTTGCCACCTGGGCAGTATTTCACCAGACTAGTCAGTAAAACACCTGCCAAGACTGGGCCAGTTTTAGAAATTTACCAGAAATGCACTTGTCTATAAAGTTGTAATTCCCTTTTGTTCCACCCCTGGCCCAGATCCACACCAATTCAGCTCCGATTAAAGTCTTTTCTATCCCAATCTATCCAAAATCTACCCAATAACCTGCCTACCTACATCTCTACCTATTCCCTTGCATCAGGGGCAACTAGATAACAAGATCACCCAGGCCCTTAGGGCTCTGGCACACGGGGAGATTAGTCGCCCGCGACAAAACTCCCTGTTCGCGGGCGACTAATCTCCCCGGATTGCCATCCCACCGGCGAAAATGTAAGTCGTCGGTGGGATGGCAAATCGTCGAAGTTGCCTCGCGAGGCATTTCCGGCGATTTGCCGAAATTGCGCCGCCGCGTGTGCCATCCCACCGGCGACTTACATTGCTGCCGGTGGGATGGCAACTGATGGCAACTCGGGGAGATTAGTCGCCCGTGGACAGGGAGATTTGTCGCGGGCGACTAATCTCCCCGTGTGCCAGAGCCCTTAATGTTGCATTGTACACACTTATTTCTTAATGCTTTAAAGGAGAGGGAAAAGTAAAAACTAAGTAAGCTCTATCAGAAAGGTCAGTGTAAATACAGCCATAAGCACTCACAGAAACGCTGCACTTGGTCCTCTGTCAAAAGAAACAGGATTACTTGTCTCTTTTTTTTCCTGTGCCAGAGACACGCAGCTCTCTCCTGAGTTTTAAACATTTGACCACTTGGCCAGATATTATGAACAAGGCCCACAAACAAACTACAGCAACAAGAAATGTTTCTGTGCCCATAGTCATTGACTTCTGGCCACTGTAGAACTTATAAGCTTGCCCAAGTTTGCCCATGAAGAGGAAAAGAAAATGACTTACGTCTGCTAGCGAGTAACTGGGTTCCTGCACATGAAATATATCAGATGTAAAAGATGCTGTGTGAGTGGTTTTTAAAAATAGTTCATATTATATAAACATATTGGGGATGTTTTTGTAAAGAGAAGCAAAATGATTTCAAGACTTCTTTAAAATCTCATTAAACCCTATTCCCCCTCTATGATTCTTTTGACGCTGTTACAGTGTCAGAGGTATCCCAGCTTCTCTTGTGGCCCCTAAATCCTATGTCTTAATCATCATGTAAAGGAGAATTCAATCCCATGAATGAATATGGCTATCACTTTTTATACACTGAACTTACTGCAGCAGCCTAAAGGTTCAACATCTCTAGTATTAATGATTCAGGTGTTTATAGTTGGCATTGGAGCTCCCCATTTTGGATTCTGCACATGCTCAGTATGCTCTGCGGGCCCGGATTTGTGACAAGGCCACTAAGGCCCTGGCCTAGGGTGGCACAAATTTAGGGTCGGCATGCTGCCCTGCTGCATGTAAATTTGCTTGTATACAGAGCACTGGGAACAGGAGGCGCAGAAAACTTAAGCGTGTCCTGTCCCCAGTGCTCTGTAAGGGATCCTGTGCGGGGTGGAGGGGGGCGGGGTAGAGGGGGGCCCCTGGGATTATTAAATTCTGATACAAATGTTACTGGTTTCTGAGCTTCCATGTAAGGAGAATCTAAATTTATTACTAATCAGACTTGAATCGTGGATTCTATATGGTATGATGTGAGTTGGTGTATGCAGAAAATGTCCACACCATGGGTATCCAGACACCTCCTAACTATCTCCTCCTCTTCTCTTCATCCCAACCCTGCTCCTGCTCCCATTTTTACCATTACTGGCATGCTCATTAACCCTGTTCAGCACAATGCTTGTGGGTAATTTCTGGCTTTTTCCATTTATTCTGTCATCATACCGTAGAGTACTGATACCACTGCCATAACCTGCCACTTTTTCTTATTTATAAGATTCATTCTTTTTACTTTTAAAGGACATGTAAACCCCACACACAAAAATGTAATCAGTGAACAGCCTCTTTGAAATCTTTCAATACCTGCCACACTGGTCGTCCAGAGGTTAATAGTAAGGCTGCAGTATCCCCTTAATTACTTAGATTTCCTTCTCCTCCTGTAACCCACTCGGCCCCCCCTTGGGAATTCGCTTTGCCTTCTGGCTTGTGAGCATGCTCAGTTGTTCTAAGCTCAGATTCCTAAACATGCCCCCAGTCTAGCAGCCAGTAAAGAGATGGTATTGCTGGTTCCCATAGAAACTCAGCTCTAGCTGTCTGCTTCATTGTTGTCTCCTAACCTCCTCTCCTGAGCTCAGCTCAAACAAAGCAGAACTTCTATCAGAGTCAGTTGTGCCTGTGTGAGTCTATATTCTTGATTAGATGTATGCTGAATAAGGGTCTGTGTGTGTGTATGCTGTTTGCAGATTTAAATGTATCTGATTATGTATCAAAGGAAAAATGGCCACCGGGTGAAAGCTGCTATTTGCTTTAGGAAAATGTGATGGTGCTGGCAAACGGAGGGAATATATGCAGTACAAATGGTGCCATTTGGGTGGGGGAGACGTGCCCAACTGATATACATTGTAGGCAAATGTAAGCTTTACATGTCCTTTAAGCAACTATTAAAACACTCACCCATGCCCTTATCTTATCCTGCCAAGTCTACAAACAAATACTAAGCAGATTGCTACCTTTCCTCTCTTTATTCCTTTAGCCTGAATCCCTTTCCAAACTGTGATCCCTTCACTTTCAGGCAGAGTAGCACCCAGGAGAGCCTGTCCTATGACCTTATCCTATAATGGAGTTCAGTGCTGCTCTTTCTATCCTGCCTGTCTGCCTTGAGTGCACTGTTAGCAGTGCTATACCTATACCTACAGGTGCAATACTTATATCTAAGCACCTCGCTCAGGGGGTCTCTGTTCCCCAATTGGGAATTAACCCAATTACTAAATGGGAGGTGCAAGGCCAAGGATTCTGTGTGCCCCAGTTGGATACAAGCTAGATACTGTGTAAGTACAGGCATTGACACCTTACCTAGAATTTCATTCTGGCGGCCTTACAAATAAACTTGTATTAGTGCAGTAAATCATAGCGACCAACCAGAGGCTTGCTATTATACCGTAAGGAGGCAGATAAAAGCTATGTTTTGTTGTTTGCTATGGGTTACTGCCTTGTGTTTGAGCCAATTGTGTTCGGCCAGTTAATAACTCCGTTTTCTTTACCGTACATACCAGATGTGAGGGGTATGGGATTAAGCAGTAAACTCACCACTAACCAGAAAAATGAAGCCACCAAATGCCATGGCATCTATGACAAAGGGTATTTTGGCCAATGACTATTATTTGAAGCATTAACAGAGGAATAATTTACTTACCACAATTAAGGAAGCATTAGCCTAATAACAGAACACAAGAAAACACTATTAGACCATTCACCATACCGCTCCTAAAAATAAAATGGTGGATTTAAATAGACACAAATATATATCACAACACAAGTACTCTAGGTAATATAATGTGAATATGATACAGGTATGGGATCTATTAACCAGAATGCATTTATAATAATAAAACAGTACCTGTACTTGATCCCAACTAAGATATAATTACCCCTTATTGGGGGCAGAACAGCCCTATTGGGTTTATTTAATGGTTAAATGATTCCCTTTTCTCTGTAATAATAAAACAGTACCTGTACTTGATCCCAACTAAGATATAATTACCCCTTATTGGGGGCAGAACAGCCCTATTGGGTTTATTTAATGGTTAAATGATTCCCTTTTCTCTGTAATAATAAAACAGTACCTGCACTTGATCCCAACTAAGATATAATTACCCCTTATTGGGGGCAGAACAGCCCTATTGGGTTTATTTAATGGTTAAATGATTCCCTTTTCTCTGTAATAATAAAACAGTACCTGTACTTGATCCCAACTAAGATATAATTACCCCTTATTGGGGGCAGAACAGCCCTATTGTGTATATTTAATGGTTAAATGATTCCCTTTTCTCTGTAATAATAAAACAGTACCTGTACTTGATCACAACTAAGATATAATTACCCCTTATTGGGGGCAGAACAATCCTATTGGGTTTATGTAATGTTCAAATTTTATTTAGTAGACCTAAGGTATGGAGAATTAAATTACGGAGAGATCCCTTATCCAGAAAACCCCAGGTCCTGAGCATTCTGAATAGTAGATCCTTTACCTGTATTCTGTACAGGTATGGGGCCTGTTATACAGAATGCTCGGGACCTGTTGCTTTCCGGATAAGGGGTCTTTCCATAATTTGGATCTTCATACCTTAAATATAAGTCATTTTAACAATTAAATAAACCCAATAGTATTGTTTTTCCTCCAATAAGGATTATAAGGATAATAAAGCCCCTGTAAGCTGATGTGCATAGAGGCTCCCTAATAGCCAATCACAGCCCTTATTTGGCACCTCCATGAACTTTTATGGTGCTTGTGTTGCTCCCCAAGTGCAAGTGAGAGAGGTTGGGGACCCCTGGTATAAAGCAATGTATAGCTTAGTTCAAAACCAAGTATATTGCAAAAGTGCAAAGCCACATAATGTCTACATAGTATGGAAAGTATGGTAAGGTATGGCATATTAAAGCATGGTAAAGTAATAAAGGAGGAAACAGGTTTGGGATCCCTTATCCAAAAAACCCATTATCCAAAAAGCTCAGAGTTATGGGAAGGCCATCTCCCATAAAGTCCAGCAAGATCCCTTATCTGGGAAACCCCACGTCCAGAGCATTCCAGATAATAGACCTATAACTGTACTATAATTAGTAACAAAAGAAAAGTTTGTCCATTTGATAAAGGCCTTCCTTTACAAATACCGTATATACCGGATATGAGGGGTACTGGGTTATTCATTCTAATTGTACAACAAACCATAAAAATAAAGCCACTTTATGCCATGACAAAGAGTATTCTAGCCAACTGATATTATTTGTAGCATTAACAAAAGGAATAATTTACTTACCTTCATAATCTCGGCAATAGCCTAATAGAAGAACACAAGAAAAAACTATTAGACCATGCCCCTGCTAAAAAGAGAAATGGTGGATTTCAATATATATGACACTGTATAACACTGTAAACATGAGGGTAATAGGTGCACTTTAACATGTACCACTGTTATTGTGTTTGTATTGTTATTGGGCAGCATTCTCTGCCTGGTAAAAAATATATACAGTATCCATAAAAGTTTCAGTTTGGGCTCAGATACTGTATGTCCATTTTGCTGATCATTAAGAGAAATGAGACACTGAAAAATTTTAGGTGTTTTGCACATTTCTTATTCCTAAGTAGAAGAATAAGCCACTTACCTGTATCCCTTCCGCTCTATCATCTCTCTGCAGAAAATAAAAAAAAAAAAATATATATATATATATTATTAATACATAGTAAGTATTTCAGAAATTTTTTTGTTAATGATTGGTTAAAAATGTTATGGTTTTCAGGTGACTAAATTATCATGGATGTAAAATTGTTGGTACCAAGTTTTTGAAGCACTCCATATAAGTCAGTGATCTCACTAGGAAGGGCATTCCCCAACCTCACTGCCCTCACCGTGAAAACCCCCTACGCTGCTTCAAATTGAAGCTCCGTTCCTCTAATCTAAAAGAACCCCCCCATCTGCCTATAATCCCTCTAATGTACTTGTACAGAGTAATCATGTCCCCTCGCAAGCGCCGAAAACAACCCCAACCTCGACAGTCTAACCTCATAGTTTAACCCTTCCGTCCCCTTTACCAGTTTAGTTGCAGTCTCTGCACTCTCTCCAGCTCATTAATATCCTTCTTAAGGACTGGAGCCCAAAACTGCCCCCCATACTCAAGGTGAGGCCTTACCAGGGACCTATAAAGGGGCAAAATTATGTTTTCATCCCTTGAGTCAATGCCCTTTTTTATACAAGACAGCACTTTATTTGCTTTAGTAGCCACAGAATGACACTGCCTGTTACAGATATGTTATCTGTATTATGAAAACTAAGTCATTGTGAAGTTTTTGGTATTTATAGTCCAATATCTTGTTATGTAAGTGAAAACTAACAAACTTTCAGGCAAGCTTAGAAAGAGGTTACCTGGTTAAACTGTTTAGTTTACACTTCCCACTGACATCTATGGCATCTCTGCAGCTTTTAGGTGGAATTTAGGCATCATTTTGATTTGTATTTTTGGAAAGAGGACATAGCACATTTGTTAAACCCAATTTTCTGCATGTTATTGCAGAAATGTTAATAAAAGACTCTCCCCGGCAACTGCATGCAACTAAATGTGGCCAGAACCATGGTGTTGCTGTTAAAACAGCAAATTGCTCATCTAGTGTTAATAAATTACTTACAGCTTGTTCCGCCAACTCTTCTTCCTGCAAATACAAAGAAAAACATATTTTATGTGATATAATAAATGGCATTTCAAGAAAGCATTGTTTGATAATAATGTGAAACAAACTGATCATTTTGATTCTCGAAAAACCATAAACATTTATATTAGTCAGACAGATAGATAGATAGCAATATACAGTATACAGGTATGGAATCTGTTATTCAGAAACCAGTTGTCCAGAAAGTTCTGAATTACGGGAAGGGCGTCTCAATAGATTCCATTTTAATCAAATAACTTTAACTGTTAAAACATATTTCCCTTTTCTCTGTAATAATAAAACAGTACCTGCACTTGATCCCAACTAAGATATAATTACCCCTTATTGGGGGCAGAACAGCCCTATTGGGTTTATTTAATGGTTAAATGATTCCCTTTTCTCTGTAATAATAAAACAGTACCTGTACTTGATCCCAACTAAGATATAATTACCCCTTATTGGGGGCAGAACAGCCCTATTGGGTTTATTTAATGGTTAAATGATTCCCTTTTCTCTGTAATAATAAAACAGTACCTGTACTTGATCCCAACTAAGATATAATTACCCCTTATTGGGGGCAGAACAGCCTTATTGGGTTTATTTAATGGTTAAATGATTCCCTTTTCTCTGTAATAATAAAACAGTACCTGTACTTGATCCCAACTAAGATATAATTACCCCTTATTGAGGGCAGAACAGCCCTATTGGGTTTATTTCATGGTTAAATGATTCCCTTTTCTCTGTAATAATAAAACAGTACCTGTACTTGATCCCAACTAAGATATAATTACCCCTTATTGGGGGCAGAACAATCCTATTGGATTTATTTAATGGTTAAATGATTCCCTTTTCTCTGTAATAATAAAACAGTACCTGTACTTGATCCCAACTAAGATATAATTACCCCTTATTGGGGGCAGAACAATCCTATTGGGTTTATTTCATGGTTAAATGATTCCCTTTTCTCTGTAATAATAAAACAGTACCTGTACTTGATCCCAACTAAGATATAATTACCCCTTATTGGGGGCAGAACAGCCTTATTGGGTTTATTTAATGGTTAAATGATTCCCTTTTCTCTGTAATAATAAAACAGTACCTGTACTTGATCCCAACTAAGATATAATTACCCCTTATTGGGGGCAGAACAATCCTATTGGATTTATTTAATGGTTAAATTATTCCCTTTTCTCTGTAATAATAAAACAGTACCTGTACTTGATCCCAGCTAAGATATTATTAATCCTTATTGCAGGCAAAACAATTCTATTGGGTTTATTTAATGTCGAAATTAATTTTTAATAGACAAAGTATGAAGATCCGCACTACAGAAAGACCCCTTATCTGGAAAACCCCAGGTCCTGAGCATTCTGGATAACAGGTCTCATACCTGTAGATAGAGATAGACACTCACCTCCTCCCATGCAGATCCAAGTATTCCACACAGAAAGTACTTACCTGCAGAGCAGCTTCCTGGTCACCTTCCTGTGTTTCCCATGTCATGTACGGTAATATATTAACTGCAGATATTATTACAGACTCATTTGGGACATAGTCCTTTGATTTCTTTTTTTTATCCTGATTGTAAAAGGAAAGTACATTCACTTAGTTTGGATCTTTCTTAAAGGACATGTGTATTTCGCAGGGAGTGGCACACCCCATTTCACTGTTTAATTTATAATATTCTTACCCCTGTTTATGTTTAAGCCTTGTAAAGCGCTATGTACATTTGTGGTTTTCAGTTTGGTAATTTGGAGTGGCAATTTGGAGTCACCCCTATCCAAGGCCTAGAAACTAGGGGTAGGCAGAAAAGGCACGTGCCTAGTGTGCAACAAAGGAGGGGGGAGAGGTTGTTGGACACGTACATCTTCGCCTACCCCTAACTTGGCTTCAGTGTGCTCCTCAGTACAGTACATCGCTTCCATCTTGCATTACACCCCCACCACTCCCGCTCCTCAGCAGTCCTCCCCCCCTAGTTGTCACTTTGCTGTGGGAGGGAAGTGTGCCCTGGTGTTGGGCCAGGAACTGCCCACAATATATACTTTCCAAAAATATATGATTTTCTGAGGTCAATGCACTGTTAGGGGGCTTCTGTCTCACCTAAAAATAGGCAGCATATTATTCTTTATTCATATTGGTAAACCCCTTTGCCATTCACACAGGAACTCAAATCACATTCAGCGTGAGCCAATAAAATTGCCTCTTATGTTGCACAAAAAGGTAAATGCCCACTCAGTTACTTACCCGTTTCTCTACAGCGACAAAGCTTGTAAACTGAGTGATGATTGAGTACTTCTTGCTCAGCTCAATAATAAAGGACTTCATTTGCTGCTTTTTCATCTACATAAAGGAGACAAAGGCAGAGCAGGTATATAACACACACATGGTAATCTTGTGGTTTCTGGTGTTTGAAAACTACACAGAATATGTCATTTTACTGCTTAAGAGCAAGAATAAAGGGGCCAGTTTAGAGTAATTTTGCTACTTTTATAGTATCAGTAATGTGGTTAACACTCCAAAATACCCAGCATTTTCATTTAACAGCTTCTTTTGCACCACTGGAACATTTTTTTGAATTGTTGCAATTTGCATTGGGTATTAATGATTCAGACAGCTAATGGCACACAGGGCATTTTGTCCAAAGCTGTCATCAAACAGGCAACAAAAACATCCATATCATTCTTATGGGGTTATGTAATAAACAGCATTAAGTTTGCCCAGGAACAGTAACCCATAGCAACCAATCAGCAGGTAGCATTTACATAGTGATGTTTGCCCAGTAGCAGTAACCCTTAGCAACCAATAACATGTTTGCTTTTAAATAGGTGAATAGTAAAATGCTACCTTTTTTGCTTTTCAACAGGTGAATAGTAAATGCCTTTTATTACATAATGGGGCAAATGTTACTTAATGAAAGGCTACTTGGCTGATGGAACAGTGACAGGCAGACCTCACAATCACAATTAACCATTATACCTATTCATGGAAACCCAGACCTTTTAGATTTAGAAGATCTAAATCACTCTGCTAATTCAAGCTACTAACTGGGGCGCAGAGACAATGCTGCCAAGGCAAGGTGATGGTAATAGAGTGGCCCTGTGAATAATATAACTATTTAGGCACAATAAGATCTTGGATAACATGTATTCAGATTAAAACAATACAGACTTCATGTTCATGTTCTTTCTCGTGCAGGATTCCATCTTCATAATCCCTAATAACAGCCCTTGCCGTCAGTTTATGAAGCATCTGCATAGAAAGAAAATGACAAAGTAGTAAAGTGCAATGCTAATTTACTAGGCTTTATGGGAAAATTATTACTAGACTGTCCAACCTGCCTTGTATATATTGTTGGTTTTATTGAGTGGGCTTTTAAAGGAGAAGGGGGGAGGGCAAATGTTAGACACCCCCCAGTGATTAAAATCGCTTACCTGATACCCTGGGCCTATGCTCCTGTTTGCTAAGAACTGCACCGGCCCAAGGTATTTCTGCAGAAGATCCTTGCCACCCTCTATGGAGTTTTCCATCTTCTTTTCATTACAGTCCATCCAGCACGTGAGCATTCCATGTGAACTTGCAAACAAAGCCAGCTCTTTCATTCTAGTGCACATGTGCATGCCCGCGGCCCGGTGAGAAGAAGAGAGAGGAGGAAGAAATATCTGCAGAAGTAGCCTGGGTCGGAGCAGTTTTTTGCTAACAGGAGCACCAGCCCGGCATATCAGGTAACAATCACTGGGAGGTGCCTAACATTTGGCTTCCCTAGTGATTTGGATTTGGACTTTCCTTCTCCTTTAACCTGCACCCAACAGACCTACATTTTGGGACAATAGTGTAACTGCCGCAAAATAAAGAATAATTGTTCAGCTGGGCACATGGTGAAGAAATGTATGACCACAGAGCACCCTGAATGCAAACTAAAAGCACCCCTCAGTGCCTGTATTTGCCCCATCTGCTACAGGCCACAGGTCAGACTTTGTACCAACTGAAGCATAAAAAGTTCTTTGTGGTTCAAGAAAAGTTCTTTGTGGTCTTCTAAAGTTCTTGAAAATACTTAGCAGTCATCCTTGGCTTTTCTACTTAACCCTCCATCTTGGGTATGGATATGAATTCCATCAGGACAACTTTAACAAGGCCACAGTAGAGAGGCGCAAACAGTCACATACATTTAATATGGGTTTTAGTACATTTTTATTTAGCACGAGGCACTATACAACGTGAAATTAAAATTGTTGAGTCCCAGCTTCCACCTACTTCATATTACTTACAGGTTCTATTCCTCCAAGGAGTATCCGGCCAGGCCCACAAAGACAATTCATAGCAATGATATATAGAGCAGAAAGTCCCAACAGCAGAATTAATGTATATTACACAAACTGCCTATACCCCATGTCCCTATATTTACCGTTCCTCTGGTCTTCTGTAATTCCGTAGTTGATACCATAGTGTCCAGTTCATTGTCATCAATTAAAGCTTGTAGCTTGGCCTAGAATGTGAAAAAGTTTTTTTTATGTTTTAAATATCTATATGATGCCCTGGCTTCCAAACTACAGTATTTGTGAATTACTTCCTGCAAGCTGCCTTAGAGGTTTTTTAGTCCAGTCCATAGTTTGAGATCTAATAGACCTGGGCTTTCAGGTCTAATAAATGATAGTTTGTTTTATTCCAACTGCTCTAGACCACTTACTACTTACAGATAATTGGCTGCTATAGGTTAGACCCCTACAACGACCATGCCCACTCCTGTTCCTATATAATCCCTATTATTAATAAATAGATCAAGGAGTGGTAGTGCCATAAAGCAAATAACGGTGTGTTGGATTTGTGATATGCTGAGTCTGTTTGCCTATGCCATTGCAAGGGGGAAATTAACCGATGGCCTGTTAATTAATGCAACGGGTTAAAGTGCACAAGCAACCAATGAACTGGTCCAATAGGAAAAACTTAAGGGCAAAGCCGGACTTGGAAATGCAGTATGCGGATGTGGGTTTGGTGTATACAATAAGCCCTAATACCCAAGAAACATATACATACACAGACAAAGGAAAGCAACTGTGGTTCCCATGCACAGGAAAAGAGAGAATCCTTACCTGGGTGCAGTGATGAGCAAAGCCATAAACAAGAAGGCAACAAGGGTTGAACAAAGCCGGTATGTGTGCTGGGGCTTGAACGGGCTCTGGGTCATTATCACTGAACTGCATCCATTTAACAGATGCACTAGTGCATGCAGGGGAATCCATTTTTTGCAGTTGTGCCTCCATCTGTCAAAGGAAGTTGTTAAGTGTCATTTTATCAGAGTCAGATTTAAAACAAGTGTGTCATTGCCCTAGGCTCCCAGCATCTGTGGTACCCGTGGGTGAAGGAATGTAGATAAAAAATAAATGCTGTGCAAGGAAAGCAATACACAGGGGAATACTGGATGCCAACTCTGCCAAACCAAGTGGCAGCTTACTGGCTTGTACAGAGTATTACCTGTATGACTGATACTGAATAGTGTTTCCATCGGATATTGATTGAGTTTAGGAAATTCTGTCTAGCAAGGACTGTATCAGGCTGTGGATGGGGTCCTCGCACAACAGGTCAGCATGGAACCCCAAGTGATCTGATCATTGGCTTACTTGGGCAGTGTAAGGCAAATGATTGGATGATCTTGCTTTAACCCACCACTTGATGAAGAACCACCCCTTTGGCTATTTTTGCAATTAATAAGAAACCCTGGGCTGTGCTGGAATCAAATGAAGGGCAGCACAGAAAAAGAAGAGGTGGAAAAACTTTTTGTGGGGCTGCCCTGTGTAATTAAAAAGAGTACTGCTCTATCTTTTTTTGAAAAAATGAATACAATAAATAGGCGACTTACCTTTTTTTTCCAGCTGGACTTAGCTTTATCTTCAAAAAATTCAAAGAACCCAGCACCGTACCGAGCCAAACACCGCAACATATGGCGATTGGCTGTTGCACTGAAAGCACACACACCATAGAGCACATTAAACATAATATTTAGTCTGTTGGCCAGTTATAATGTACTTTTAGCAACTGCATATTAAACACACAATACACACGCCTGAACTGTATAGATTGCTGAGCAGACATATCATTTATATGGCCATTGCAATGCTGATTTGATTCTGCCTCAATCACAACCTTAACAATAATGCCAAAAGCAGAAAATGCCCAAGTCAGCAGACTATCCTAATATGATCAAATGGGTTCTGCAAATAGCATGGGCAGGTTTGAAAATCCCATGAATTGAGCATTGCTTCGGCTCTTTGATGCAGTCCTCTCCTGACAGGCCTGCATAGGTCTCTATTATAAAGTGATCCTTGGTCTGATTGGCCCTGTGTATAGGTGCAGCTTAAAGTGATACTGGATTTCTTTCTTGTTTTGTGTAAAGATGTACTTTGGTATCTGAGTACCTGTCTAAGAAAAATCCTTCATTCCCGGCCGGAGTCAGTATCTGAGAGTATCTAAAGGTGCCACATACATGTAATAATGTACAACAAAGGCAAAAAGTGATTGACAAATGAAAGGTGACCATTACTTACCCAACGCCACAGGTGAATAGCCGCACTTTCCCTGCATTCTTTTTGAGGATCTGAAAGACGAGGCTCTCATTCTGGATGTGTCCATCAGATATAAGCAGAACATTGTGCATGTCACTGGGAGGAGCCAGCAAACATAAGGACTGCAGAGGCTTCCAAAGTTCCGTGTTTCCCATGTTTGGTTTGGCCATCTGGTAAGTACAATCCAAAGAGAACACACAAACCAAATATCAGTAAAGTAAAATATAGGACTGACTGTGTACATTATGTACTGGACAATCTCACATAAAGCAGGGTTCCCACATTCATAGGCAACGCATTAAAAGGCTCCAGGAGCTCTGTTTGGTAAAGTTAAATATACCCATTCCAGACAATCAATAAAGGTATGGGACCTGTTATCCAGAATGCTCCGGACCTGGGGTTTTCAGATAAGGGGTCTTTCTGTAATTTGGATCTCCATACCTTAAGTCTACCAAAAAATAATTGTTTTGCCTCCAATAAGGATTAATTATATCTTAGTTGTGATCAAGTCCAAGGTACCGTTTTATTCCTACAAGTAAAAAGGAGTCATTTTTAAAAATAAAAGTCTATGGAAGGTGGCCTTCACGTAATTCGGAGTGAATTTCGGATAATGGATCCCATACCTGTACTCAGTTATCTCATGTAATATATAGAGCTTAAACCTTAACATAAAAAGACTTTGTCCTAATAGATACCAAGTTATAGATTCCCAGTGTTCCTTTTCTATCTATGCAACATGGAACCACTTGTTTATGGAAGATATACAGTAAGACCACCACCATTTTGGTTTTCTATTTTAATAGGACAGAATGGTAAGGGCAGCCAAATTACACTCAGCTACACTGTATCTATTAGCAGATTTTTATCCTCCAAATAACTTGATGTACCCCAGGGAAAGACAAACCTTTGAGAGTTAGTGCTTTGGCTGTTGGGGCAGATGTAGCAGTTGTAAAAAAACACTCATAGGGTATATGAGTACGCTCAGCGCCAGGCCAATGCTACAGAGCATACTGGCCTCTTGTTTGAGTAATAAAAAATTCAAAAGATGTAATGATAACTTGTGTGAAGGTTCAAATGGATAAATAACTTAGCTCTGGAGCGCCCTCTTCTGTTTCAGTCAAAAATAGGTCTTATGGGAAAAAAACTCCCAAACCATACATAATACAGCAAACAACTTGTACTATTACTCCCTCTAGTGTATAGTTAACATTAATTAGTGACCACCAAAATGAATAAACAAGTGTGTGTTGTGTTACAGTGACCCTGTATGCAAATGTATTGTTTAAAGTTCAAATTGCACTAACGTCATAAAATTTACGCCCATCAAGAGTCTCTTTTCCAGCAACGGATCCTTTCTTACTTATCTGTCCTTTTTGCGGGCTAAAGCGTTTTGCCGATACTGCCTTCCTCTAGTTACATAGTTACATAGGGTTGAAAAAAGACCATTGCCCATCAAGTTCAACCCATCCGAGTAAACCCAGCACACAACCTATACTAACCAATCTATACACTCACATACATAAACTATATATATACAACCACTAATACTAACTGTAGATATTAGTATCACAATAGCCCTGGATATTCTGCTTGTTCAAAAACTCATCCAGGCCCCTCTTATAGGCATTAACAGAATCTGCCATTACCCCATCACTAGGAAGGGCATTCCCCAACCTCACTGCCCTCACTGTGAAAAACCACCTACGCTGCTTCAAATGGAAGCTCTGTTCCTCTAATCTATAGGGGTGACCTCTGGTGCGCTGATTGTTTTTATGGGAAAAAAGAACATCCCCCAACTGCCTATAATCCCCTCTAATGTACTTGTACAGAGTAATCATGTCCCCTCGCAAGCGCCTCTTTTCCAGAGAAAACAACCCCAACCTCGACAGTCTAACCTCATAGCTTAAATCTTCCATCCCCTTTACCAGTTTAGTTGCACGTCTCTGCACTCTCTCCAGCTCATTAATATCCTTCTTAAGGACTGGAGCCCAAAACTGCCCCCCATACTCAAGGTGAGGCCTTACCAGGGACCTATAAAGCGGCAAAAATATGTTCTCATCCCTTGAGTCAATGCCCTTTTTTATACAAGACAGCACTTTATTTGCTTTAGTAGCCACAGAATGACACTGCCTGGAATTGGACAACTTGTGATCTACAAAAACCCCTAGATCCTTCTCCATTAAGGATGCCCCCAACACACTACCATTCAGTAGATAGTTTGCGTTTATATTATTCCTACCAAAGTGCATAACTTTGCACTTGTCAACATTGAACCTCATTTTCCAGTTAGCTGCCCAGTTTTCCAATTTTGTCAAATCTCTCTGCAAAGCGGCAGCATCCTGCATGGAACTTATAGTTTTGCACAATTTAGTGTCATCAGCAAAAATAGAAACAGTACTGTCTATGCCCCCCTCCAGGTCATTAATAAACAAGTTAAAAAGCAAAGGACCAAGGACTGACCCCTGCGGTACTCCACTAACCACACTGGCCCAATTAGAAAATGTTCCATTTACCGCCACTCTTTGTACTCTATCCTTCAGCCAGTTCTCTATCCAATTACAAATATTATGTTCTAGGCCAATATTCCTCAATTTGATCATTAACCTTCTGTGAGGTACTGTATCAAACGCTTTAGCAAAATCTAAGTAGATGACATCAACTGCCATTCCAGCATCAAGGTTCCTGCTCACCTCCTCATAAAAGGCGACTAAATTAGTCTGGCAAGATCTGTTACGAATAAAACCATGCTGGCACAAACTAATAGTATTGTGAACTGCAATGTATTCAACTATCCTATCCCTTATTACCCCTTCCAGAAGCTTTCCTACTACTGATGTCAGACTAACAGGCCTATAGTTTTCAGGCTGAGAATGAGATCCCTTTTTAAATAATGGCACCACATTAGCAATCCGCCAGTCTCTCGGCACCATGCCAAACCTCAACGAATCCTGAAAAATTATGTGAAGAGGCTTGGCAATCACAGCGCTCAGCTCATTTAATACCCTGGACCTCTGAGCATGTTTATTAATATTGGTGGTCACTAATTAATGTTAAATATATACTAGAGAGTGTAATAGCTAAAGTTGCTTGCTGTATTATGGTACTGTTTTTCCTTTTTCTTTTTTTCTTCTCTCTTTTCCCCATAAGACCTATTTCTGACAAGTCTAAAGCAAAAGAGGGTGCTCCAGAGCTAAGTTATTTATCTGTTTGAGTAATAAGTCAGGAGTGTTTAATTATTTACATTATACAGGGATCTGCTCTTTTAAAAAATGTTTTTCAGTGCAGAGTTCTGCTGAAGCATCACCATTAACTCATGCATTTTGTAAAATAGAAATTATTCAGGAAGCTACTGTACATAACAGTTGAACAGTTATATAACAACTGAAAGCACTAAAATAATACAGTAGCAGTAGTAAGGGTGGGTTGTATGGGGGCAAACTATGAGCATAGAGGCGGGGGGCCCACTTGCAATTTACAATAAGAAATGGCTCTTACTTTAATAAACTGTTCCACCTCTGGTAACAAGTTCTTGTTCTCCTTTGGACGGATTCTAAACTCCTTATAACCTGAAAGTCACAAAATGTACATCAGTGGTGGACATGTCAGCTTTGTACTTTTAAGCAACAGGTTGGTAACCTCAAAAACACATTAAAGAAATGCTGATATATGTAAATACTGATTTTATTCCCTACAATTGTAAGGAACTCCTATTGCTTGTGGGTGTCCCTTTAGCAAGGAGCGTGTGTGTGGGCTTAAAGTGAAGTATTCAGCAGTGCCAGATTTGTTATCAGGGCGCCCAGAGGCCCCCCCATTCCCAAACACATAGTCACACCCTGACATACTAATAACCCCTTTGCTCATAGCTTGTGTTTCCTTTGCAAACATGTCCCACACAGAGATGAGGAACACAACACTTTCTTTAAGATTTAATTGTATGACGTACCTGTACCAAAGCTGATTATGTTTATGTTGTGCCATGGGTTTAACGAGCTGGCTGCAAGCAGAGCAATCAATTTTGCAGTTTGGAAAGTGGATTCCATAGAATTGGAGCAATCAAGTAAGATGGTTAAATCCCTGTAATGTCTGCTTGTCTCAAAACTAGGCAGGAACACAAGCATGCATGCCTGTAGGAACAGAAGGATACATACATGTATGTAAGTCTATTCCCAGTAGTACATATCCACAGGCCTGTTTCACAGTCCGTGTGGCTATAATTCCAGGTGGGTATTGCTGTAAGTACTTTCTTTAGTTCAGGGTAGAAGTAAGGAAAAATAAATACTTGAGCTTCCGAGTTTCTTTACTAGCAGTCACACTTCAGATAGTGGGATTTAAATGACTATTTATTACCATTTATGTTTATAGCACTGGCATATCCCACAATGCTGTAGAGAGATCATACATCATTATTATTAACATTTATTTAAAAAAGCGCCCATGTATTCCGCAGTGCTGTACAATAAGTGGGTTTCATACATTGGACATACAGAGTGACATATAAAGCAATCAATAACCGAAACAAGAGGTGAAGAGAGCCCTGTCCAAAAGAGCTTACAATCATTCCAATCAGTTCTTGCCCCAGTTTAGCTTACAATCTAAGGTCCCTATCACATTCACACACACTACAGGCAATTTTAGTAGGAGCCAATTAACCTTCTTGTATGTTTTTGAGTTTGGGAGGAAACTGCAGGGATGGACAGTCTTAGTCAATAGGAGTGGCTTTGTCTGCTAAGGCGGCCATACCCAGACCAATAAGGTGAACTCTCCAGCCGATCGACCTATGCTTTGGCCAACATGGTGTATCAGCAGATGAAATTTTATAACCTGCCCTGTATTCACTGTCACAATCACACTTAGATAATTGTAAAATACAGTGAATTATAGGTTCAGCTTTACACAGCATCCTATGCTGATTTTGTAGATAAGACCATGTGAATGTGGTTTACCTACTACACCTGCTATAACGATAACACTGCTTTACCTCACTGTCCTCATCAGGATGTTTTTCTACCCACATTCTTGGCTGGCTGGAGCATTTCAGTAGGACGTAGAGCTGAAACCCTTCATCGTCCCATGAACTGGGTGTTTTTGTTGCAACCACAGCTGTGCAATCCGTTTTCTGTAAAGAAATGGCAATACAATGAATGAATGAACGAACGAACGAACGAACGTCAGTGAAAAATAAGAAACTATAATCAGGTCTCACTAAATACTGCCAGTTATCAGATTTGCACATATTGAGTTTTTTGGTTTGTAAAAAACTTCTTTTTTATTAAACATAAGCAATAATGACAGTTTACATAGTTTCTTTCAATTAGTGAAGCATGTAATACTGCTTTCTTTGACATATATATTATTAATAACAAGACATATGTAGGGATAGGTTGGAGGTGTAAGTATGGTTCACCTTTATTTATAGTGAGGTTTTAGTTGGGTAGGAGAAGAAAAGAGGGGAATTAGTAACTGAGGACATAAATTGGGGTAAAGAGAGAACACCAGGTAAGTCCATTGGTTTGTAATTTTTTTTTTGACAAAAATTACTTTAAATCTGCCGAAATTAATTCCATGTTCCAGCTGAACTATTCCTGCACTCCTGACTTCTAGATCTTTTCATCTCTACCAATAGAAAAGTTGTGTAAATTGAAAATGATTCTTCCTACTATATTTTTGCGATCATTTTTGCTGCATTTTTCAAAATGACATTCAAAAAGACAAATCAAAATCACTTTTTGAATTTTAAAAAATCTGCCCCTAATTTTAAAATACAGTAAATAAGGAAAAGTAAGCTTTTTTAGTACAGTATTAAAGTACAGAGATGCTCTACCATTTCCCACCACCAACAGCTCTAAACCTCTTAGATAAAAGCCCCCACTGAAATCCCATGAACTTTGCTTGCACACAGTAGGGCTTATTTACATCGATATTGCAGCTGTGGTCCTGCCAGCTTCAGTTAAAGGGCACTCTTGGCACTTGATATCCTTGAGCTGGGTACCACTAAGTCCTTCCCGTTCCAACTTGATGTGGCGAAACCCAGGAGCTAATGCCACCTCCTAACCAGGCAGTAGCTCCAGGGTTTCCAAGGCACCCTTGGACATAGTAGCAGGTTCAAAAATTCCAGCTCACTCAGCACTAGTCTGTTCTTTATATAACTAGTGGTTCTACCCTGCTTGTTTAGGTTTATCTTTTAGTTGGAGTGTTCATTTGCCCAGGCAAGGAGGTATATATTAATATAAGAATTACTAGTCAAATGAACTATAATGCTAGTCGCAACAGAATGGCTTACTTTCATCAAAATCTTGTGAGTGAAGCATGATATAGTCTCGATTTTGAAAGACATCTCAACAGACATCTCCAGAGAGAAACAACTGGAAGAAAACAGACACATATAACACATATAAATATCAAATGCGTCAAAAGCATTAGATGATCTTAATGTCTGATGTAAGGACCTTTAAAGGAACAGTAACACTAAAAAATAAAAATGTTTTAAAATAATTAAAATATAATGTACTGTTGCCCTGCACTGGTAAAAGTTGTGTGTTTGCTTCAGAAAGACTACTGTAGTTAATAGAAATAGCTGTTGTGTAGCCATGGGGGCAGCCATTTAAATTGAAAAAAGGAGAAAAGGCACAGGTTACATAAGAAGATAACAGATAACTGTGTAGAATACAATGGGAATCTATGCTACTTATCTGTTATCTGCTTAGTAACCTGTGCCTTTTCTCCTTTTTTCAATTTAAATGGCTGCCCCCATGGCTACACAGCAGGGTATTTATATAAACTGTAGTAGTGTTTAAGAAGCAAACACACAACTTTTACCAGTGCAGGGCAATAGTACATAATATATTAATTATTTTTATACACTTTCATTTTTTGGTGTTACTGTTCCTTTAAGTGGGCTCAAAGCAGTGCATAGAGGAAGAAACCTGAAATTTGGGCTGCTGTGTTAAATTTGAATAATCCTGGAACCATATAGCAGAGTGATTATTATAACAGTGTTTCCATAAAGCTGTAACTTTTTAAATGCTAAGTTAGATGTGGCTAATTGTTCAATCACTAATTAGAGCTTAAACCAAAAAGGCCAGAAAAGCTGTGCAATAGGAACAAGGCAAAAACCAAATGGCCAAATGACATCAATGGAACCAAGGCTTTACAAACTAAAGGCAGTGTCAGACTGGCTCACTAGGGTACCAGCTAAACTCCCGGAGGGCCCAGGTATGAATGGCCTTTCACTCTTACCAATCGTATAGCCTTGTGTGCCTAAATAATGGGCACCACCCATTTCTATATGAGAAAAGAGAGGAGTTAGAAAGCCATTTTGATAACAATATTCTTTTCTAGTAGTATGTGCCATTGGGTAATCCTAAATAGATATAAACTGTCTGTTGGCTAAGTATTCATTAGGAAGATCCTTTAATACAAACCCCCAAAACGTTCCTGTCAGTATATAAATCCTAGTCTAGCTGAGGGTTTATTGCATCCCTAATATTGTCAGACTCCCTGGTTTGGTACCTTAAAGCAGAGTCACATTCTTACCCTTGTGCTACGCCACTTTCTTCAATACCGATTTTTTCTACTGTATCCTGCAAAAAAAAAAAATGATGAGCACATGAGATGTACAACAATTAAAAAGAAGAAAATATATTGATTAAAGGGCAAATAAATGCCACTATAATGGTAGAATCTTGTGGAACGCAAGCTGTCAGGGGCCATAACCAACTTTAAGGGAGGCCACTTCTTGCCGTATTGTGCCTGTAATGTTAGGCCAAGCAATATGTATATTGCCTACCCCTACTGCACGTAGGATATATACAGGGTCGGACTGGGCCACCAGGACAAATCCCAGTAGGCCCTGGCTCTAGTGGACCCTGACGCATTATATTTACGTGCTCGGGGGAGATCGTCGGGTGGGGGGGCCCTGCGAGAGGGGTTAGAGGGGCCCCTGCGGGGGGGTGGTTCTGGCACCTGCAGGAGCCCCAGTGGGCCCTTCACCCCCCTGTCCGACCCTGGATATATATCATTTTCTTTGTGTTTAGGGAACAGGGGGCCAAGCAGTACTGACTCCGGCACTAATACTACTTAACCTGGCTCTGCTCCTCAGCATATCCTGAAAGGCTGGATCATGTACTGCATGAATA
The DNA here is from genome assembly GCF_000004195.4 of Xenopus tropicalis. NCBI lineage: Eukaryota > Metazoa > Chordata > Amphibia > Anura > Pipidae > Xenopus > Xenopus tropicalis. The sequence continues at coordinate 158,592,196 of NC_030678.2, read as the reverse complement.
TTCCGGCTTATGGGTCATGTAGCTTAATTTATAGCAATCTACTGTTTTCCACATGGTTTGATGAACTCTGCAGCATGGCCCTTAGTCTGAGCCCCAGATAAATAACACTTCTAGCTGTACAAACCTGAGTATTTTCTTTCAGGGCTTTATCCTTTTGCCAAGATGCCACTGTGCCAGGAATGTTGAAAGTCACTCTTCGATGCTCCACATTCAGTTCCGTTATGTACGTGATTTTAATGATTACTTTGGCGTTTGGGGGCAGGTTTCCGACACTTACAGTGAAGACGTCCTATAAAGCAGGAGAATGGTCACATCTCACTACCTGCAAGATTTCAGGGGCTTCACGTATGGCCCCAGAGTAGACAAATGGGCCGCACATTATAATATATGTGTCTAGCTGACTGCACAATGCAATACAGGTATAGGACCCATTATCCTGAATGCTCGGGACCAAGGGTATTCCGGATAAGGGGTCTTTCTGTATTTTGGATCTCCATACCTTAAGTCTACTAAAAAATCAGTAAAATATTTATAAACCCAATAGGACTGTTTTGCATCAAGGATTAATTATATCTTAGTTGGGATCAAATACAATGTACTGTTGTATTATTACAAAGAAAAAGGATATCAATTTAAAAAAATCTGAATTATTTGATTAAAACGGAGTCTATGGGAGACAGGTTTTCCGTAATTTGGAGCTTTCTGGATAATGGGTTTCTAGATAATGGATCCCATACCTGTACTTTAAATTGTAAAGAAAATATACCCTTTATATGACTCCAGTATTGCATTTAGGGTTAAACAAATCACCCTTCATTTATTTCTCTCTAATACTGGGCACCAATGGCCTGTCACACAATGCTGGGTACCAATGGGACATAGTGTCCCTTAAATCTATTTTGTACAGTGTGTGTAAGCACAATGTTGCTGCTGGGTGGCTCCCCAAAGAGAGGGCCACAGCTTAAGACAGTAGGGTGCTATTTGAACCTCACCGTGTATGTTGTGAAAGTCAATGCTATAATTCTAACACAGCAATTAGGTATGGTTTTAGATCCTTAAAGGGGTGGTTCACCTTTACATTTATTTAAGTATGATGCAGACAGTGACAGTCTGACACAATATGCAGTAGGTCCTCATTTTTTATGGACATTCTATAACATTTATCTTAAAGGGGAAGGAAAGGTGAAATAAATATTCTCAAGCTTGGGCACCTTCTTTACAGACTTAATTGGGTTCTTAGGAATGAGCTTCTTTCATTTGCATCATAACCCACATCCATGCTTATATGGGACTTTGCTAAAGCAAACTCACAGCAGCGTCCTGGTCCATAAGGTAAGCCCCATGTCCCTCGCTGATAGCAGCCCTGTACTCCTCATGTGCTTGCTCCTTCTCTTTAACCTGCCAGAAGGGTCCCTTATATTAATCACACCACAGAAATGTTCTTATCCAAAGTATTCAACATATAATACACTGTACCTCTCCGATAACGTGTTTTCCATTTATAAATGCTTCAAAGCCACACACGGCTGTGCCGTCCAGGGGAAAAACATATTTAGCCTCGATGGGAACAGAGGATTTGTTTATGTAGGTCTGGAATATTTTAATCTAAGAGAAAAAAGGAGTGTTACTGTCAGTAATAGGAGAACGTTAGTTCTGTTTTATTAAATGAAACATATAAAAGTACTTACCTCTGCGACAAAATCTATAATTCTGCCTTTAACGTCAATATTTTTTAAAGGGATCTGGTTGCCATGAACACTCTGGAGGCCGCCATTTATGCTCTGTGGTTCCGGAAGATTTTCCAACATGGGAGCTGTTAAAAAAAAATAGTTTTCCAAATTCTTAGAACTCAGTATAAAAAAAATTGATGTAATGCAATTCATGATGTAGTACGGGTCATTAATGTAACTCATTCTGGATCTACCAATAAAACCTGCTATAGAACTGGATCAGCATGAGAAAAAGGCAAAGTTATCTTGACTGCCTGAAGAAATTAATCAATGGATATGCCTCCACATTAGAAAGTGATGGTTTGGTTGTGTAAAGCTGGACACACACGAGGCGATTTTCAATCGCACGAAAGATCGTTCCAACCCTCCACTGACATTCAGGGCTGAATCATCAGATATGGAGGTAGAAACAATAGGATTTCTACCTCCTTCTGCCGATTCAGCCCTGAAGGCAGATTTTGCTCAGACAACTTCAATGGCGCCCGATCAAAATCTTTTAACCTGCCCGATCGGCAAGTCGACCAATATCCGCAGCCTTCTGCAATATCGGTCGCCTCGCCAAGTTGCCATACACGCAGCAAATATCGTATGAAACAAGGTTTCGTACGATATTATCGGTGCGTGTATGGCCAGCTTAAGACTGATTCTTTTGTTAAGAAAGAAGCTTATGTAACATGGCACGGGGACAATTAAGCCTGTTCCCTTTATCTACTATGGCGCTGCCAGTGTTGGACTGGGACCCTAGGGGCCACCAGAAAACCTTAGACCATGGACCCACTTTCCTCACTCAACCACTTTATTCTCCAAGTCTCTTTTATTTACATGCTAGCATCAATCCTTACATCTATTTCTCCTCTTTGTTCCCATTCAGAAATAGGGAATGACCATGAAGTAGGCCAAATGGTCAGGAGCAGAAGGGCCCACTGGGAGTTTTCCTGGTATCCTGGTTGGCCACTCCAACACTGGGCACTGCCCTACCTAAACAGTGATAAGAGAGGGATGATAATATGGGTGGATGTCCCAAACAGATGTCATTCTACTGAGCTGTGGGGTTTATTTTGTAATCTCAAATACAGCTGTTCAGTAGCACATTTTGGTAGGTCAAGTGTTTGGTGTTGTCCATCATATTGCCCTCATGACTAGTAAGTCTAGAAGGCTGCTGCTGCTGCACATCAACTTGCCTGCATGGTCACTGCCCCTCTACACATGCATCCAATCATGGAATAAGAGATGAGCTTTCAAGCCCTCAATTCCCCGCTGCTTAGCTTTATCATCATGGTTTTAAACCACACAAGCTCTTTTTAAGTATAAAAAAAGTACATGCATTGTTGCTTCAGTTTATGCACAACATTAATCATGGTAACAACACAAATGAAATGGTTTACCTTCTGCCTGCACTGGTTGTTCTCCAATATCTTTCTCCAGGGGCTCAACCTGATCATGTAGTTTATCGTGTTCCATGTTGACTTGGTCAATAGCAGTGCAAAACTGCACGACATATCTCATTTTTATTTGATCCTTCCTATACACCACAAATTCATTGTCCTGTTAGAAGAAACCAACAGATACCAAAGTTCCATCAGAATATTACTTTTTCCTCGGGGATGTGGTCTCAACTGGGGGTTTCAAGCAGTTCACACAACTGCAGACTGAATTTGGGCTGCATAATCGTATGCTATTCAGGTTTCTTCAACTACGACATGCACTAAACTCCCAATTCCAGGGTAACGCCCCAGATATCACAATAACGACACTAGAACAGTACTTGAGGCGCCCTGACCTCACCAAACAGGTTAGCTGGTTATATACTATCCTTCTGCAGAATGAGTTTGATCCACTCAAACATTTTGTATATAAGTGGCAACAGGACTTCCCTCAATTAGATGAGACTAACTGGAAGGAAATTCTAAGTCAAATACCAGACACCAATATCTCCTCCAGAGACAGGTACATACACACTAAGTTTCTGAACAGAGTATACCTGACACCTCACAGGCTGGCCCAAATATACCCGGGATATCCGGATGTCTGCCCCAAATGTAACCTGGAACAAGGAAACTATATGCATATCTTCTGGAACTGTACAGAGATCCAAAAGTTCTGGACAGAGCTACTGGACTACAGCACTACAATACTAAACCTTCCAAACGTCCGCTCTCCATTACTATGCCTACTGGGGTACACAGAAGGACTATCACTGAACAAAACGGATGAACTATGTCTTCTCCAAATCCTACACTTTGCCAAAAAAGCAATCTTAATGACCTGGAAGGCAACGGCTCCCCCGACTCTGGGATTCTGGAAAAAGCTAGTAAACGACACTCTTCCGAGTCAAAAGTTGACATACCAGGCTAGGGGATGCCCAGATAAATTTAACAAAATATGGCACAACTGGTTGAAAGACACGCAATCACGGTGAGAATGCACACTGGATAAATAAATAAAAAAAAAAAGGGGGGCTCAGAAACAGGGACCCCAGACAATGACACATAATACCTTAACACAAATAAAGAGCAATGGACCAATATATGGACTTAAAGACTTTTTATTAAGGACATGAAACAAGATCACAGAACAAATATGAGTACATTCTAGGAATTCAAGGGAAACAAGGAAGCCCAACCAATCCCCTCCCCCCCCCCCTTCCTTCCCACCCCTTACCCAATACATCCCTTCCTTCCTACCTTCACTCTCTTTCTATTCTCCTTTTATTTCTTTTGTTGTTAATGTGTTAAAAATTGAAAAGCAATAAAGAAAATCTTTCAAAAAAAAAAAAAAAGAATATTACTTTTTGTTTGAACAACATTTTAAAACTGTAAAGTGTATTAGGTTTCCCCATTAGGGTATGATTTTCTCAGACTTACTTTCATGGTAAGGAAAGCTGATGTACTTCCTATATTTAAAAAGGGATTATGACCTAAGCCTGGCAATTATAGGCCAGTAAGTTTGAGAATAGGCCATTCAGACACATTTAAGGGATTTTCATGATGAGGTGAGTAAGAAGCTAGACAGTGGGAGTGCAGTAGATGTGATCTTTTTGGATTTTGCCAAAACGTTTGATATAATGCCCTTGTGGGGCATTATATCAAACGTTTTGGCAAAATCCAAAAAATGGCTGCTTTTCTAAGGTAAGGTCTCTTGTGCTTAGTAATATTCTTTGTACCTGGATAGAAAACTGGCTACAGGATTGGGTACAGAGGGTGGTTGTTAATGGTACATTCTCTACTTGGAATAAGGTTCTCAGTGGGGTCCCTCAGGGTTCTATACTGGGTCCACTTTTGTTTAACTTGTTCATTAATGACTTAGAGGAGATTATTACAAGTAATGTATCAGTGTTTGCAGATGACACAAAAATCTGCAGACCAGTCAATTCTATCCAGGATGTGACATCCCTGCAGCAGGATCTTGACCAACTGGCAATCTGGGCAGCTAAGTGGCAGATGAGATTTAATGTGGATAAATGTAAGGTCATGCACCTGGGATGTAAAAATATGCAGCCACTTATACCCTTAATGGGACTGCACTAGGCAAATCCATAATGGAGAAGGACCTTGGAGTCCTTGTAGGTAATAAACTTGGCTGTAGCAAGCAATGCCAGGCAGCAGCTGCAAGGGCAAACAAGGTTTTGAGCTGTATTACAAGGGGTATAGATTCATAGGAGGATAGGGTTATTATTAAGCTTTACAAAGCCCACATCTAGAATATCTTAAATGTAAAAGAGCATCAGTCATTGAAGCAGTAGTAAAAAATAAAATTCAAAGGATCATTTATTTGGACAAGGAATACAGCCTAACACGTTTCATGCCTTATGGGGCACTTACTCATAGGCAGCCTATAAATAAATCCCCCATAAAGCACAAAACGTGTTGTTCTAATCACAGTATTTTGCAATACAATTGACTGGGGGATCTTTGTAAACAGTACCATCCTTAAGCATTAATAAGGGATGGGGCCATTATAAAGAGTTTGCTAAATACAAAATCATAACTGAGCCATCGACTCCAGCAGGGCTTTAAAGAGTAAAAGGAGACAAACACAAGACATAGCAATTTACCCCTACAAACAATAACATATTACTAAAGCAGATATACTGTACATTGTAGAGTTTGCACTGTATTAAACACAAGGGGATGCCATGCCCAGAAAAGGTGTATTTTATTCCTTTATTAACTCTAAGAGGCAGCTTTTTTATGTGAGTTTAGAGCTGAATACATAAACACTCTCCCACGTTCTATTCATTCCTATGGGATTTTTAGAAGTGTATTTATCAATGGGTGAAAGTTACAACTCACTGTTTGATAAATATTCTTCTAAAAATTCCATGGGGATGAGTAGAATGTGGGTGAATTTTTATATAGTAAGCTCTTAGCTTCCATTTTGATAAATCTGCTGATTGGTCCTTTATGAATAAAAGCACTTAATGTGATTAATCTCTTTAGATTTACCTCAAAATCCGATTTTCTCCGTGGCACTTGTCGGACACCATGAACGCTGTTAAAGCCACTTGGAGCTCCAGTAAGGGAGAAGTCTCTTTTGTAGAGATCCTTGCAGTTCCCCAGAGCCACCTCACAAACCAACAGGAGACGCGCCCCATTGGTTACACTGGGTTCCGAATATTTAACACTTGTACTGTGGGAAAACAAAGGCAGACAAATGGGATTATGACCATATAGCTAATTTATAGTGACCTCCAGCTATATTTGTAAATTGCCAGATCATTTTGTGGTACAAATTTGCTTTAAACAGACAGAGTGAAGCATCTGGGACACTGCAACTTTGCCACTGAATTAACTGGTGTTGATTTTTGTTGTGAGCACAAGATGTTACACAGAGCAGCCATATTGTGACAGAGAATAAATTGTGACAGAGAATAAATGGCAGCTACACACCATTAAGGCACAATAATACATGTGTAACAGTGACAGGCACCTATTTCACACTCTCCTACTTTTGGGTTACAGACAGCTTTATAATACAAGTAATGGATCAGGGGCAATTCTTGGACAAGAGCCCACCTGAGGCAGATCCTTTGGCTCTTAAAGTTACCAGGAGTGGCTTTTTGCCACCCTCGGTAACTACAGGGGCACTGCTGCCTCTTAACAGCAGCACCCCTGTATGGGATCTGTTACACAGAAATCTGTTATCCAGAAAGTTCCAAATTACGGGAAGGCCATCTCTCGAAGACTCCATTTTAATCAAATTAAAGGGCTTGTTCACCTTACTATACTAAAAATAACGTTTTGTATGATGTAGAGAATGATATTTTGAGAAAATATGCAATTGTTTTTCGTGGTTTATATTTTGAATTATTTACCTTTTTATTCAGCAGCTTTCCAATTTTAGCAATCTGGTTGCTAGGGTCCAAATTACCCTAGCAACCATACATGGGGTCAGTGACCCCTATTTGAAAGCTGGAAAGATTCAGAAGAAGGTGACAAATAATTCAAAAACTATAATGTCCCTCTTGATATTCAAGCAATTTGTCAGTACCAGTTCATTTATGGTTTAGTCCAAACCATAGACCTTGGACCTCTCTAGATGCCGTTGAACTGCACCTCACTTCACCTGGAAGGGGGAATTGGAATTTAGGAAAGATAGTTCAGCCTTGGAACCCCAGTTCTGGCCTCTCTTGTGTAAAAGAATAAACATTGCATTCCAAACCTTATGGAATCACTAAAGTAAATTCCACTTCCAAGATTTCCAATATCAGTTCTTTCCAAACCCAAATCATCTTCCACGTTTTTTGGCAAGAGCAGTCCACTGAGGGGAAAAGAACAATACAAAAATGTTATTAAAAAATACTAACAATTAATACCAACTTAAGCATATCTTGTAAAGCATATCTCATATAGCTCATATTGCCCATTACTGATCTGTCATGTCAAAACAGATAGTATTATCAAATGACACCCTATTTAATTTATTTCAGTTCAATGCACATGTAAGAATTTCCACTGGAAATGGGTTAAAGGTGTAACAAAAACTTGGAACAATCCCTGACATTCACTTTATTGACTTATGAAACCATAGACTTCAAACCCCATGCCAGAACTGAATAAGGCTGTGCCTCCATCTTTAACACTGTGCTTTAAGCACCATGCCGCCATCTTTCCTGAAGTCCCAGTGATTGCCTTTGCTTCCTGGACTACACAGATAGATATTAGAATTTGTATACTACAGCACGTGTGTGGTCCAGGACAGTGATGGGGTTCGCTGGGACACTGGAAAAGATGGCGGCATACTGCTCTAATGAATAGAACCACAAGCTGTGACACTTTTCAGTGAACAGGAGCTCTGACCTGCAGCCTAAGGTTAGTGATTACATTCACTGGGGATGTGCCTAACAAATTGGCACCCCACTAGGGAATAACACTTGACTTGTCCTTTAAAGCCATTTAAAGATAAATACCCCTATAATATAAAGCTCATTCCATTAGCTAACTGCACTGAGTAAGTACATATGAATGATCACTGCTTGCTGCTTTATACGTATTATAGGGGTACATATGCCATACAAGTGCTATAATAATCAATTTACTCTCAGCAATCTGCCTCTATATGAGCTTTAGATTAACAAAGGTGGAATGCATTGGTGTGTGCTCCCTATGCTAAGGCCCATGGTACAATTAGAACCAAGAGCACTACTGGTGCGATCATTTACTTAGTTAGGTGGTAAATTACTACTTTTGATATAGCTGTCTTCAGTGTCCTTCTTCCCTGTTATATCAGTCCATGAAGGCACCCTCTTACCGGGAAAGGATCCCCACAAAGTGACGTGGGGAAGATGCATGGAGCAGGGACTTGACATTCCCAAGATTCTTTTGAAACCCAGTGGCTTCACTTAATTTCCCAACGCGGAATATTTTCAGTATGTTAATTGACTCCTCACTATAGGAAAAACCAAATAACATGCAGGAAGTCTTGTGTTTCCATATACAGTATTGTGGGTGGTGAGTCTACTCAATATAATGACTAGACAGAGAGACAAAAGAATGAACAAGAATTCTTTCTTAGGCAAGTTATCATTCAAAATGATACACATTGTTTCATTAAAGCAAACAGCTCACTGACAAACACATGGTCCTCACAACATTTGACCAACAGACTGGTCTGCGGGGCCGTGACGTCACTGGGGCGGGGCTATGTTACCGAGTCTTGCCGGATTTTCCTAATTTTGGAAACCGGGCAGGAGGTTTTGACCCAGACAGCCCTCCCGTAAACCGGGCTGTCTGGGTCAAAACTGGACAGGTGGCAACCATGTGGGGGGGAACGGGGGCGCTAGGCAGGTACCTCTCCTGCCTACACATAGGCTGTGCTCTCTTGCCCCCGCTGCTGCTTGTCATTGCATGGTTCCACCCACTATGGTGGGAGGAGGGTGTGGGCGCGAGGTGGCTGGCCAGGTTGCCTAGGATGTCTTGGCCCACCTCTGCTGTGCATTTCAAGTACACAGAGGCCCAACAGCCCCACAGACCCACTAAATAGAGACTATCTATAGCATCTTACAGCAGCCTTTCCACAGATTGCCAGTCCAGGTCGGGTGTAATGTACTTTGAAGCAGTGAACGTGGCATAAAACCTCTCTATTCAGGATACATATTATGTACAATATTTAGTGCTCCTGTATGTACATACCAGTGTTTGTTCTCCATAATTTGCTGTGACACCTGATGAAATTCCTCAGTATTGGGCTCCACATGCTCTATTTGGCATCGCAGGGCCTGGTATTTGGCAAGGCTGCTTGGGTTTGGCTTCAATGAGTTGGTTTCACATACACTCACCATATCTCTAATAAGCTGCAATGATACACATATAAATGGACATTCAATCAGCTGTTTGCAAGAGCCTAATGTAAAAATTATGAGAATGGCATACAAGTTCTAGCAGTACATACACATCTTTACTGTGGCCAAGTACATTCATGCACTGGATAGAAGATCCTCACCACTCAGTCTAACAGCTCTCTAAGGTGCAATGCCACATTGAACTGTGATTCCTAATTCCTATTTAGACCAACTTACAGGTTACATTATGCCATAACCACAGCACATACAGGGATGCAGATCAAGGCTGAAATATGCTATAGATTCAGGTAATATAAATTAACTTATCTCCCTCTGGATGGCCTAGATGTAAAGTGGGACACTGATGTAGTGAGCCAAGCAAGGAATAGTAACTCTGGGCCCCCCAAATTCTCATTAATTATGCAAAAAAGTGTTTCCCAGTTAACTACATCAGTGTCCCTAGCAGCTCTCACAACTAAGGGTACTCGGCATACAGAGGGCAGTTTCACAATATAGGTGGTAATTTAATAAATGGTAAACTTTTTTTCAGGCCTTATAAGCCACAGCATCCAATCAAATATTAGCATTTATACAGGTGACCAGTAAATGCTACCTGTGAAAGCCACCAGTTTGTCAAGTTTCCTTCAAGATGTGAAGGTTCCAGACCCAACCTTGTTTCATGCTTAGATTAACCCAGTGTAAAAGCAGATTATAAAGTGATATCTGAACTGCTTCACCCTCCTAAATCTTACGTTCTTGCCAATATATTATATAGTAAAGATTTGTTCCATACCTGGCACAGATCCTGCTTTGTTGACAAAAGTTTCTTATTAATGTTGGCCTGCAGAGGTTTCTTATGGGGAATGAGCCGATAAAACTCAGCCATTGCTTTCCTTATGTCTCCAGGTTCTGTTCCTGTGTCAAAAGCTTTCCTAACCTGGAGCAGAACACCCTCTGCTTTGCTTACCTATTAAATAAATTAGGGGAAAACAAACAAAAACCATAAGGTATGAGTAAGAAGGTAATATACAGCATTAGGTATGCCAAAACTGCTCGTACTGTCAGTGTTAACAGAAATGAAATGAGATACTATAATGTGATAGGTAATATCAGAATTGTGATTTTCAAACAACGTTTCCAGTCTCCTACAAGGCTTACATCATTCAGACTGATGCTGTTTACGGGACGCGAGAGGATGTTATCCAAATGGCCAAGAGCCTCAATCCAAACACTTTCAACAAAATATCCAACATCTGGAGATAACTTGGTAGCATTTATGGCTTCTTCAAGCAGGAGCTATTGAAAACACATATTGTTACTAGAATTGAAGGAAATCTCTAGAAAAGGCTTGTCCCCTTGACCTATAGCAAAGCTGTCCAAGAGTTTGCACCCAGTCTTTCACTTTATACATGAGCCCTAATGTGTCTTCAGCCCCAGTCTGGAAAATGAGCCAATTAAATCTTAGTCATGATTTGATATTTCCATATCATGACTATATTCCTTTCGCATACTTTTCGCACCCCTACAAACCAGAGCCTTAAATGGGACACAAAATTTAAATACCTTGGTATTCTCATCTCCGCAGACCTGTCCTTATATATTGAAGATAGTTATTGATCAGTTCAGGAGTGCAACAGCTGTCTGGTCTAAGCTACCTATTACCTTGTGGGGTAGGATAAATCTATACAAGTGATCTACCTGCCTAAATTGGCATAATACACAGCTCCCCCAAATGGATCCCTGAGAGTCTATTCTGAAAAGAGATTTCTATCCAACTTTTTCTTGGGCCAACAAATCTACACACATGGCCTGGACTTCTCTTACATCTGCAATCAACAAAGATGGCCTCACCTCCCTCACGTATGTTTCTATTTTCTGGGCAGTCATATTCATTACATGCATGTTGACAACCCCAGCCCCCTGCTCCATTTCTGCCATGCATTAAGAGCACAGTTGATATTGCTTATGTCACCCCGCCCCCCGGAAGCGCCAATCCTCCTCAGCCCTGAGCGAGAAACAATGGGTTGAGGCCACAGATTGATTATATGGTGATATAACCTCCCTCAAAATAGGTTAATTCAGTACAAATGTATCCACGAGCTGTACATTACCCCAGTGCTGGGCCAGCAGTGAGAGGCCAAGTGTTTGAGGTCTGATATGTCAGGAGCCTGGGGCATCCTTCCTATTCCTATAATGGCAAAGTCCTTCAATATAGAGCTTTTGGGGGGAGGTCATACAATATTTAGCTGACAACCTGGCACACGTAATTTGCTTGTTCAGACTGATAGACGATTTACTACCTCTGAACCAAATTTAGTCTTTATAAGGGCAACCCTGTACTATGCTAAAAAACTGGTGGCAAAGCACCGGATGGGAAATAACACCCTAAGATCAAGCAATGAGCTAACATAATTAATAAAGTTCTTTCCTCCATTAAACTTACTTATGAAGCTCAAAGGGTGTCTGGAAAAATGTAAAAAAAATATGGAACCTTTGGCTTGATATTTATCTGATAGATGTTTTCTGAATCCTAATAGCCACTTATGTGGTCTATCTCAACTTCTTCTTCTTTAACATTATGCTTCCCTCAACAAAAGTTGATGAAGTGACAGTATTATTCTACAGTTTGTCACTATGTATGCTATATGCTTTTCTCTGTACTGGTTATTGGATATTTTACATGCCTATTTCTCTATCTTTCCTGTGAACCATGTTTTGTTTTGTTATTTGTCATTGCCCCCACTGCATAATGACAACCAGCGGGGGCCATGACAAGGGAGCGCAGACTAGGGGTAGGCAGGAGAGGCGAATCCTTACGCCCTAGGCAGCTGCCTCTTCTGCCTACCCCTAGTTCCAGCCCTGCTGTATTTTATTGCGTAACCCATTAGAATTAAAAGCAGGTCAGATATATAGAGCCTGGTTACCTTCCGCAGAGCCTCAGATGTGAGCAGGGCAACCTTTGGTGGGATACGCTTTGCTCTCTTAAAGCCTTCTTTTTCTAAATCCTCAGTGCACTTCTCATACTTGTTACAAGCCGCCTCCGCTGTGTTTGCGAACATAAAGGAGCTGTCAGGCTGCACAGAAAATAGAATATCGACAATCAAGAAAGAGAACAATCAAGTAAAATAATCACCTGTGGAGGGAAGATTATTATAAAACAATGGCCTAGGATGCCTCGGAATCATGCATGTCCATTCGACCTTAGGCTGATCAGACAGAGCAACTGATGGGCCTGTTTTTGTACTTTTAAGTTGTCATTGCTCCATGTGTGTGTGTATATGGGGGAAAGCAGTATATACAATATTGAGCACAGATGCTAATTATATAGTGCACCAACACAGACCCTCAGTTACGTTCCCTCCCCCAGCTCTGCCTCCAGAATTAATAGGAAAGCATCCAGCAGAACCAACATTTTTGTTTTTTATTTACCATACCGGCACCCAAAGGCCGTCCCCTAAAGCTGCCACCATAAGCATAGGCCCCCTTGCAGTAGATTGAAACCTAACTGGTAATTTATTAATTCTAAGATCATTTACATAATATAAATAGTAAAATACAACAACATTTAGATACTGATCATTAAAAGAAGCACATTTTTTAATAAAAACTTTATTTAACACCAGACAATTGCACATTTTACACAAACAGTGGCGTAACTACCAAACAGCAGATCCTGCGGTTGTGGGAGGGGGCGGGGTCTGCACAAACACACACAGTTGTAGTGCCAGTTACCTCAGATCCATTGGAATCACAAATGATTTTAGATATTTTAAATAGTAATGAAGAGGATTCTGTAAAGCACAGCAGCTCCAGAACTGCCACATTGGGACCCTGTAAAAGAAAAAAATAATTGCATGAACCTATTATGCACATCATGGCCATCTTCATGGTATCCCAGGGCTAATTTCATTTATAACAGAGCGTCATTAGGTGGGACTTCCATGTTAAATTGCAGATATTAGGGATACTTTATTCCAGAAATCCAGTGCAGCAATTAGGCCACATGTGCTGGTATCAATTTAAATTGAGTGACGAAATGTACTAAAGTTTAAACATTAACGTGTATATTTCTGTTTTTAATAGCATTTGGTAGAATACTAAAATGTTCTTGTGTACCACTATATTCCCATAGAAGCAGCAACTGAAGTGCTTTCACAACCTAAAAATAAATATCAGTTCCCTAATGCCATATGCCCTGGTGCTGTGATATGTGCCATGTATATGCTCCAGCCACATTATTTGTCTGCTTCTACAGTCACCATGTACATCTAGGTATAAACACAAATACAGTACATGCCCTTAAAGGACATGTAAACCTGTAAACCTTACCTTTTCCTACCATGTATATAGGCTGGGCACATCTCTCCCAAACAACACCATTTGTATTTTATATATCCCCAAGCACTATCACATTTTCCTAAAACACATAGCTTTCTTCCGGCAGCCATCTTCCCTCTCACACATCTTCAGTGACATTTACATATGTAAACAGCACATGTGCGCTGTCAAATTCATGCAGGCTTACACAGGCAGAAATTACTTACTGCAGGCATATTTACTGTATATAATATTCAGCAGAATGAGGAATAATACACACACCCAAATATTTCTTTTTTTTTTATCCAGAAAAAATGTCAATAATATCAGTCTGAGAGAACAGACACTCACGTTCTGAAAAAAACTGTATTTTGCTACTTCAGTATCTGAAGGGTTGGTGAAGATTTCTGCATCATACTCACTGTAATCCCTACAGAGAAAGGCAATAACAATAATTAATGAAACATTTATAATGCCAATCAGTGTCAGAGAAATAGCTGAGACATCCTAGTAAATAGCACGACATAAGCAGATTCTGGTCAATGCCATTTAAATCCAACTCCCTCCATGGCTCTCCTGCTGGATCTGGTGAAATGCTGATTGCCATAGAAAATCTATATAATTGTAATCCTTTCTTGGCTGAACTGGCCTGAATCCAGCTGCTCCTAAGCAGAATACTGTTACATTTATATTGCACTTGGGGTACCTTTGACCACTACTCTTCTTACTATACATTGCATCTCTGGGTCATCTCATCAGCTCCTTTGACCATCTATTTTTTTTGTCCTAATCTTTCCTCCTCTAATATATCTCAAGTGCCCAACTGCCACTCTCCCATATTCTCTTGGATGTCTTCTCGTTTTCTGAAACTCAACATTTTAGAGCATGGTTTGAGAGTGGTTTGTTTGCTCATATACACACTTCCAAGACTTCAGGATATCAGCTCCCTACCTGTGGAATTTATTACCCTATACCATCAGACACTCTCCTACCCTGCAAAGTTTTAAAAGTTCCCTCTAACCAAACAGATATGGCATATCCCATAGCACATCCATTTCTACATGTCATATACTACTGACTCCTTACCTCCTCACTAACACTGAATATTTTCCTAACATATACTTTGTCCACAGCCATATAATTTTATAACTTGTGTTGTAACTATACCCACCCCTATTGTAACCCTGTGGACTGTGCCCTCATTACCTAATGTATCACTTTGTTTGTATGTACCTTTATGTACAGTGCTGCACAAAATATTGGCATTTTATAGATAAATATAATAATAAAATGGTGTAAAGGGCCCTGTGAGGCCCCAAATAATGAGCAACTTCAATATATCTTAGTAAAATAGGTCAACTTTCCAGTGTTTTGGGGCTCTAAATTGAATTTGATGTGGGGCCCAGTAACATCTATTTACGCCACTTGCCTAAGTGCAGCCTCACTGGGGAAGTCTCTGGGGCATCAGGAACCAAAGCAGCAGTTCCTGGCAGGACCAACTCACTCTACTCCTGGAGCTATGGGAACACCTTTCTCGACCAGGGCATAAGTTACTATAAGTTAATAGGGACTTTGTGGCCTAGCAGCAGACTTAACTCCTTGAGTACACTACATATTAGGGATGCACAGAATCCCAGATTCAGTTTGGGATTTGGCTGAATTCAAGCCATTTTTAGCAGGATTCGGAATCCAAGAGCAGGCCAAACCAAATCAGAACCCTATGTATTGAAAACACGTGTGCTACGTGTGCAGCCGCGAGTTATTTTGTGCACGCGCTTCTTGCGCTCACCAAGCCATTTCCAGTCAAGTCAGCTATTTCCATACGGCATCATGGTTTGGTTTGGTGGAATCCAAACTCAGGGATTTGGGGATTCAGCTGAATACTGAAACAAAGGGTTTGGTGCATGCCTACTACATACTAGTAGGGATACTATGTAGGAATTAATTTACCTGTCCAATTCATTCATGTTCTGCAGGGTTGGGAATTTTCCACGGACAACAGTTTTTTCAGGATCTGATGAAATATGAAGGCAAATTCAGCAAGAACTACAGAAATATAAAGATACACTTTAGACTTGGCTGAACAGACAGGCAAATAAAAATGATGCATTTCAATGGACATCACTAACATGCCTAATACTATTATAGCATGGTTGAGGATCAGTGCCACATGGAAATAACTAGGATTGGCAGAGGCACAGTTACAATGTACAGCACATAGCATTATATCAGTAGGACAGAAATGACTACAGGTAAATCTGATCACCATATTTATACAGGCTTGGCAGGTAGTAGCCATTATGAGGGGTCGGTATTAAGTGCCAGCTGGATTGTATTCATAATTAGCACTGTACTACACATATCACTGTACACAGTCAGATTTCCCAGCCACAGCCAATCACTCCCCAAGGTCACAATGAATTTAAATAGCACTGGAAACCAATCCTTCCTGATTCCCATAAGTAAACCCCTCCTCCCACTCATCTGGATTAGAAGAGACTATAGGAGGTTGGATGTATTTCAAATTAAAGACGGCTCTTATCTTGACGTGAAGCAAAGATGCAGAGATTGGCGGTGGGTAAGAATCTACAGTAGGACATTGCAGCGTTACACACAGTAGTGTTGTCATGCAGTCATTGCTAAAAGTTTCTGGCCCGCTGCCAATCTCTGCATTTACATGGTGGAACAGGGGATGGGCAACCCTCCTCCTGAGGGTAAGAATTGAATTATTAATGAAATGACACAGTGTATTCATGTATTTATGGCCACCTTAACTAGCCTGGTGGCTGATCATTCAGTGAACCCTAAGCTCAGCCTGTGTATGGGCACCATTATACAAAGAATAGCATAGCAGATTGAACCATACTAAACACCAAACATTGTTACCTTGCCAGCCTTCTGGTTCTTTCTCACTTGGTTTGACACCAGCAGTCGGATATTGATAGTCCTGGATAAGACACTTCTTTTCTAGACATTGCCATATAAACTGACTGTCCACAATCTGAATCTGATGCTTCTGGGCATTCTTCTGCTGAGCAGAACTTAAACAGCCAATGGCGTTCACCACAACATGTGTGCACTAAAATACAGAGAATTAAACAGCCATTAAACCAGGGGAATGTACAGTATATATTACATAGAATAATCAACTCAGAATTTGTCATTATGCATTATTACATGAGTTAACTGACCAGCAGCACCTAACAACTGGAAGGGCTTTATATACATCCAGTGTACTACCCTCCTCTTATAAAATATATGTGAGGGGAGTTATTTATAAACACTTGGCAAGTTTGCCCATTGGCAGTAACCCATAGCAACCAACCAGCAATTTTTTTTTTCAACCAGCTGCAGGTTAAACAATGAAATCACACATTTGCTTGGTTGCCATTGGTTACTGCTCAGGTGCAAATATGCCCATTGTTAATAAATAAGTGCATGTGTTTAAAGTCATATGAAGCTGGTCAGACTGATTTTCTGAGCACTTTTGCAATTGAGAAGCTTCAGTTACTCAAGGTGGCCGTACACAGGCAGATTTAAGCTGCTGATTCAGGCCCTTGGCCACCTTAGGTCTCCTGTTGCTTCTCTGTTTGGTTCTATTGCTCGATAGAGCTGAGCACCGGGAGATGCTTTTATAAACAGTTTAAATGTAGGTTTACAGCTCAAAAACCCAACCATTGACTTCTTGTTTAAATCCATGCTGAGAAGGGACACTGCATGAGAAACAATCATGAACCAAAGCACTGAATATAGTGGGGGGTGCAGCAGTCCCTGATGTTACCCTAGTGCAGAATAGGAGGGTTGGAAGGCAGAGTACTGCGAGAGGGAATTGAGTTTGGTTTTAGTAACAGTGTGAAATAAAGTGTTTGGTTATGGGCAATGGTGTATTGAGAATCCAGGAGAAGGAAAGGTAAAAACTGTCTCTCTCTATCAAAAGAAACACAGGATTTCTTTTCTCGTTTTGTGTACACATGATCTTTGGTATCAGACTTCCTCTCTCAGAAAAATCCTTCAGGGCAGTCTGCTCAGTTTGCTCCTCCCTCCATCTCCCCCTGCCTTCTCCTCCACCCCCTCCCATAACAATTCCCTCCCCCTCCCATTAGAATTTGCTTCTTACTCCCAACTCTGTGTAATCTGAGCTACCAGCAGCTAGAGCTGCAGCATGGAAGCTACTGAGACCAAGTTAAAATGGCAGCTTCTATCTTAAACAAACAAAGGGAGCTTCTAGTGCTGTTTGGTAATGCTTTCTGCAGAATAAATACTGTATAGCGTTCTAGGTGGCACCAACGTGGCTAATCTATTGGCAGTAAAATGCCAAAATTCCTTTCCTTCCCCTTTAAAAAACTTTAAGCCTGTTGTACATGGATGTTTTGAGGGTTGTGGCCTGCGGTGATCTCTAATGACGTCCCTAGTAGTGTCACAGCCAGTCAGCCATATATAATGGACCCTCACTTCACACATATTCAACTTTATCACTTACTGTACAGCCCACTTACCTTTTGATTTAGCACAAAGGATATAACTCCACCATTCGAGGTAATTATGAATTTTATCGCTTTCCTCTCATCAAAAGATAAGTCATTTAATTTCAGGAAGAACACACAGTCTGAAAAGAACATCACAGTCATCCTTAAAGAGAAAAAGCATTTTCATTAGACAGATAATTTATAATTATGCCAACAAACCTTATATAAAGCTGAATGGAGTGATACCATGCAAGGGCTTCTATCAGTCCTGCCACTGTGACTGGCCGAGGGAGTCCAACAGAGACCGTTTCCGCACACCCTGGCTCTCCAAAATTGAACGCCCGGTGCACTCTGCTAGAGGGATCGGCACCCTCCCAAAACTGCAAAGCAACAAAAAGCAAAAGCACTCAGGGCTACAAGGGAAAACCCTTTAAAAAAATTTTATTGCGGAGGTGCAACGTTTCGGAGCAAACCTAGCCCCTTTATCAAGCATACAAATCAGTGAAGGCAAAAGACATTTATACCAATACAATAGCCACATCCCACAGTTAATTGGTCAATTGAATAAATACTTCCACACCAACAGTGGTATTAAGTTACAATAAAAACAGTGCATCATATACATAGGACCAAAGTGAATTTATCCGTGCAATACAGTACATATTATACATTTAAGTATAAAAAACACAAGTGCAATATAAATGTAATATAATAAAAAACCTTTTTTCTGTGCAAACATGTAAACACTCATTTTCTTTTTCTGTCAGTTCTAAATTCAGTCCCATGACTGAATAACAACAATGTATCACATTAGAGGACCCATGGGATACTAAAAAATAAAGTAACAATTATCAGATTAAAATGTTACATAGTGAACCTTAGTTAAAAACATTGCTATTTCCTTATAGGATAAGCACAGCTCAAAAATACAGAACCTCTTACCCTAACACGTCGAAAAGGAATATTTATCCCTGATGTCCCCCCAGGAAAAAAATTATCTGTAAAAGACACAAATGAAAAAACAAATTACATCTATCTAAAGCAAAAACTGCAAAAAATGTTAACTATAAAAAACAAGCCATGTTAAATTCATCGTTTAACCCTTTTGGATGGCGAGATTGTAAAAGCCAAATCCAATAGCATTCTCTCTGAGATAATAGTTTCTTCTTTTCTTGACCCTGTTTTACATTGATTTTTTCCAAAATCTGCCACCTAACCTGCGCCACCTGATGACCATATGTAAAAAAGTGCTTTGCCAGCAGGGTCTCCCTCTTCCTTTCGATCTCCTTACTTTTCACATTTTTCATCACTCTCGAGGGAGATTGAGATTGAGGTTTATAATTCCGTATGGTAGATTTATGCTCATTGAGTCTTATCTTAATGGGCCTGGATGTCTGTCCAACATAAACTAATCCGCACGGGCACTTGACACAGTAGATGACATCCTTGCTATCGCAAGTATAAAAACCACCCACTTCATGTCTAGTGCCGTGCTGCGGATGGGTAACAGCGGAACCAGCAATGATGCCATTGCAATGGCTGCAATTCCTACAAGGAAAAGTACCCTTAATTGTAGTAGATGCAGCTAAATGTCTTGACTCTGATCGATGTTTTATCAACTCTCCTATATTTCTCCCTCTCCTATAGGAAAACATTGGTGGCAATTTAAACAAATGGCCAAACTGGCCGAGGGAGTGTCAGCTATTTCCCAGGTTCCCCAGTCAGCGATATGGAATGCCCCGCTGCCAAGATGCATCATTAAAGGGGAACTGTTGCAAAAATGCAAATGTAATATCAGCTTCATCTCACAGGAAATATAATCAATTCTCAACTGTTTCTGAAAGAAATAAGGGGGAATCTGAGGAGAAGCTGGAAACAGCACAGAATTACGTTTAGGAAGTTCCTTGCTTCCCGAGATGAAGTTCATGTTAAATTTTTATTTTTTCAATAAATCTGTTTTAGCAGGAACAAATGTTAGGGTGATGGAGCACTCTCAAAATGTCTCAAATATTTCCAAGGGGTGGGTCACCTTTAAATAAACTTTTAGTATGATATAGACCATCCTATTTCTAGCAACTTTGTCATCGGTCTAAATTATTTATATTTTATAGTTTTTTTATTTGCCTTTTTCTTGTGACTCTTCCCAGCTTTCAAATGGGGGTCACTGACCCCGGCAGCCAAAAAACTATTGGTCTGTGAGACTACAATTTTATTATTGCTAATTTTTATGCCATATCTGTCTATTCAGTCCCTCTCCTATTCATATTTCTCCCTCTCATTCAAACCACTGCCTGGTTGCGAAGGTAAATAAGACCCTAACTGTCTCTGAATAGCAATGTCTATGTCATACTAAAAGTTAATTTTAAAGGTGAACAACCCCTTTAAGAAAACAATAATAGACCCTATTAGTGGAATCACTTATTAAATATGGTGGAATCTTGCAGTTATACTAGTTCCACTTTACAACAAACTAGGAATCCCAGAAAGTGAGAAAGATGGGAAGAATCGTTAGAGGAGAGAGAGTGCAATTGCTCAATTGGCCACACATAAGCCATACTTCCCAAACATTTTTGACCACGCCCATTTTTGTGACCACACCCCCTAAATACCAGTCTGGGGGTTTTAGGGTCTTGTTTTATGTGTTATTACAGTTTTGCAATGAAGGTGAAATTGCCCTTTAAGCTGCAAGTTTCAGTTCCCCCAAGAGACCTGTTTAGCTTATTAGTTACAATTGAATCTATGTGCAGGGGGTGAGTATTCTGGGCCAAAATTCTAGGTAACAGATCCCATATCTGTAGTCATCTAGTCCTCACCTCACAACCCCTTAAACAGGAAACCCACAGACAGCCGCTATTCTGGGGCTGCTGCCACCCCCTCTCTCCCTCTCGTTGCTTAATACTTTAGCATTGGTGTGGGTCCAGAGGGGGCCACATTGCTAGTGCGGATACATGCTCTCTCGGCACTAGCAGAGCTGAATTTTCCTTTTAAAAAGAGAAAATTCTGCTTTTAAAGTTACCAGAGGCAGATTTTTGCCGCCCCTGGTAACTAGCCGCTCACTGCCATCTAAGGCAAGGTTCTCCCTTACGTCATGGCAGGAGCAGCGATGCCCAGTCTGTTCAATGAGATATACAGCTCCAAATGGTCATTAACACCTTCCCTCCCACTTATTGACCCCACATCAGTAGGTAGGTGGGAAGGTGTGACTGACCATTGGGAACTGTAAAACTTATGGAACAGACTGAGCGTATTCAGTTGGAATGCAAGAGATTTTGGATTTATGGGAGAGCCCTCTGCACCTGTTCGGCTATATAATAATAATACACAGGCATGCAACTGAGGTAATTTAACAAGGGGCTAGATGCAATGCCACTGCCCAGCTATTGTTAAACTACTGCTCCCAGCATTCTACCCGCTGCAGCCATAGCCCAACCCTTACACTGTTGCCAGACTGCAGCAGACACACTATAAACACACGCAGCAGCACAGGTTTCAGCCTCTCCTCTCTGCACAGGGTACAGGCAGCCCCCATACAGATATAAGGACTGGAAGCAGAAATGCAGCAGTGCAGTCTCACCTCCCTGAGCCCAATGCGCAGCTCTGGTGGATTTTTCAATGGGAACCACAAACCAAAATGATTTGAGCAACAGCTACAGAGCTAAGGGGCAGCACTCAGCCGCTTCCTGATATGGGAGGGGCCAGGAGTGAAACTGAGTGAGAGGAGAAACCAATAGTGATTCAGGAACCCCTTTTCTATTGGTCAGTACTCAGAATGGGAAGTCTCTGTGTGACAGATACATCACCCAGATGGCATGTACCAAAGGTCTGGATATATGGACTTTCCCCCTGTGTTTTACATTATGCACTCACCCTAAAGCTGCCTATACACAATACATCCGCTGAGTGCTCTCCCCTTTGCCCCACAGGTGGAGGGAAATCTTTTTGTTTGTGGAGGCTAACATTGCCATACGTAAGAATGTCAAGTGATGGCCCAAAGTCGGAATGCTTAAAGGTGTTTTTCTAGTACAAAATATTGACTTTTCCAGAGATAAGTTAGCAGCTGGGTTGTTGCCACCTTTTCTGGAAAAAAATTGTGTACTGTACAGCGCTGCGTACATAAGTAGTGCTTTATAAATATATACATACAGTACATATCTTTCTGCCCTATTAATAACATGTATTTTGCTTGTTTTTTCTGAAACTCAAACCCCATAACTTTATGCCACTGGCAGTGCCACCGTCCCTGCGCCCAAACCACCCGGCAGCGAGTGCCGTGTATTTTAAATGTCTGACTTCTTATCACAATGGGGTTATATAATAAAAAGGCACTAAGTTAGCCCAGGAACAGGAACCCATAGCAGCCAATCAGTAGGCAGCATTTACTAGACACCTGTTTAAAAGCAAACATCTTATTGGTTGCTATGAGTTACTGCTCCTGGGCAAACTTAGTGCCTTTTATTACATATGGGTTTTAGTGTACAAACAGCTCACATACCAGAAACTGAGTTTGTGCCAAAGAGCAAGGAGCAGAAGCAGCTGTCTTAATCCAAATAGCAAAAAGTTACCAGATTTTCAAAGTGAATCCGGAGATAGATATGTGGGTGGGGCAGCTGTATATTTCCCCACAGAGGCTGCAATATAACAGTAATACAAACAGCAACATTTATAAGGTATGGTCCATGGGAACTGTCAATAATATCTCATATTTATAGCTAATGCCCTGGAACATACAGTACAGGTATGGGACCTGTTCTCCAGAATGCTCGGGACCTGGGGTTTTCCAGATAAGGGGTCTTTTAGTCTAATGAAAAAATTATTTAAATAGTAATTAAACCCAATAGGATTGTGTTGCCCCCAATAAGGGGTAATTATATCTTGGTTGCGATCAAGTACAGGTACTGTTTTATTATTACAGAGAAAAGGGAATCATTTAACCATGAAATAAACCCAATAGGGCTGTTCTGCCCCCAATAAGGGGTAATTATATCTTAGTTGGGATCAAGTACAGGTACTGTTTTATTATTACAGAGAAAAAGGAAATTATTTTTAAAAATGTGAATTATTCGATCAAAATGGAGTCTATGGGAGATGACCTTTCCGTAATTAGGACAATGGGTTTTCAGATAAGGGGTCCGATACCTGTACAGTATAAATACAGCACCAGCTTCATAAAGCCCAATTACACAGTCAGTATAAACCATGTTTAATGTACACTGAACTTGCCACATAATTCATTGTTCACATCAGTTCATTTTAATGAAAAACACCTTAAAAACAACCAGCTGGCTGGCTTCATGTTAGAGAACCTATACAATATATCTGTGCATTTTGATGTAAGTACCTTTACTGAAAGTGGTTTTAAGTGCACCTCAATATTGGGTAAGTGCACATACTCACACATACTCACACTTTTTTTTAAAGGTTTTTATTTTTCATTTTCTTTACAAACACAACATAAAAAGCACATTCACACATATAATATATAGTGCCATGACCATAGAGAGGGTATGCGGTAGCAAGGACAGTTAGGTACAGTCAACATAGCCTGAGCTGGTTACATAAAATCACAGGATTAGGGGGGACCTTTATTCTAAAACATCACAGGGTTATACCATGAGGTTCTCGCCAGAGTGAGCGTCTAACCAGGGTAACCATACACTCTCAAACTTATTAGGGCAGCCCCTAGCCAGGTATGTTAGCTTAATGAGTGGACCAGTTGTATCCACTGGTGGAGGTCAGGGGGGTGGGGGCTCATCCACTTCATTGCAATCACCTTTTTAGCATAAAAATACAGTGATCTAAGCAGCATTCTAGTTTTGTTCAGGGGGACTAGGACGTCGATGAGGCCCAGGAGACTTCTGGGGGATAAAATTCCCGGCAGGGGGATTTGCTCGTTTAAGTATTTAGTTACCTCTGTCCATTATTTGAGTATTGTAGGGCAGGTCCATATTAAGTGGAAAAACCCAGCCTCTGTCGTTTGGCATTTCGGGCAGGAGGCATATTGGTTTTTCCCCATGACCTTTAGGCGCATTGGAGTAATATATGTTCTATGTATTATTTTAAATTGAATCATCTTGTCCTTGGATATCAGAAAGCTGTATAGGTCGCTTGTTACTTCTGCCCACTTGTCATCATCAAGTTGGGGGATATCACCATCCCATTTGCGCTTAGCTGTGTCAAATGGGATCCCAAGAGTTGGCAAGAGCATTTTGTATACTTCAGATATCAACTTTTTGGGGTTTGGGTCCCATAGTCTTAGCTCAAAGGGGAGTTCTGCAACATTAATAACTTGAGAGCCAAATTGCGATACCATTGCATGGTGTAACGCGAGGTACCTGTATATTTCTGGCCTAATTTCCCTTTTAGTTGGTCAAGGGATGGGAAGTTGCCTTCGATTAGGAGGTCTTGCATGTGGCGGACTCCCAGTTTGGGCCAGTACACATACTCATACTTACTCAGTGCCCTACAGAGTTTATATCTCTAGTGACCCTAGAACTCTTGCCAATCTGTAGGGTGCTGTTTGGAGTCCTGCTGTGTTGCGGGTAGATTTTCAGATGCCGGTATAGATGCGGGTCAGCAGGTTGGGTTGCAGGTCTTATCTATATTTCTTATCTTATATTACCAATATTACCAATATTTTACTCATTTTTTTAAATGTTTTTTTACTCCCCCACCACTTATGATGATGTCACTTCTGGTTTGCAGCAACAGTGCTTCCTGTTTAATGGTGGTCATGGAGTCGTAGATTGGGATGCGGGTTGAGCAGATGAAAGCGAGTAAAAATGCGGGTTCAGGTCATGGGTTCTTATACTAATGATTTTAATAACCCTGACATTAACCTGGCGGATTGCAAATTGGAATTTTTTTTTGCCTTCCACAGGATAAACACTACTGTGTCCGACTTTTGGTTTCAAGCAGCCGACCAGCAAATGCTACCCACATATTAGTTGCAAGGGGTCACTACACCATCACTGGCTTTGCCAATTTTTTATTTTTTTTTTTGTTTTAGAACTGTAAAATTCAGAGAAATACAATTGTAAATATTCTGTTTAATATAAAATCATCAATATATTTAGACATTTTTCATTATCACATTTTAATTTTTAATGCGGGTCTGCTGCACTGGGAGTGGGTTTCTGTGCCACGTGCTCCCTGTACTTCATATACAGTTAATTCAAATCATATTAAGTGCGTTATTATCCTTTGCAGTCATGAAATGTATATTTATATTATATGAATGTGTATGATGGCCTGGAAAATGATAGATGTAGAGTGATCATGGGCACTATGTGTGTATCAGCTGATTAATAAAGCACAGTTATATGAGGGATACTGCATGGCCATATGCATAAAGCCACAATCCAAGTGCCTCCATACAGGGACTCCAAGGAGTCTTCTAATAATATACTCCCTAAGGGTGGGTTTCTGACATAGGGATGTGCTGTGTAGAGGTGCTTAGGGGGGGGGGGGGCAAACAGGAGGCAGAAGGCTCAGTCTATGCACCAATGAACAGTACAAGAATGGAGCCCAACCCATAGGCATAAACAGCTCATAGGCTCTTTCAGAAAAGCCCGTACCTGGCAGATATAGATGTCGGCTGATACATATGGAGATATATGTCCCTGTAACGTTCAAGCTCTTATATATTTCACACAAAGTAATATGAAGTCATTTCAACAACTTTTTTTTTTTTTTAAACAGATTACACAACAGCAGGATAGAGATCAGAGGAAAGATCCACTGGATCAATGGATAATAACTTCCGGGTGGCAGATTCCCAATCCTTGCCCAATCCAAGTCGAGAACAGATGCCAGGATATTGTTCATCTTTTTTTCGTGCCCATTTGACGGATTTCTCAATTGTCTGGTAAAAGGGGCTGCGCAAGGGGATAGCAATATGTAAAATAAATGACACCATGGTTTAATTTTAAGCCAAAGAAAGAGCCTGATGTATACAGACAATAGAATATTGTATTATATCCTATCCAGCAGTATTTAATTATTTCTATATAATGCAGAAACAATGCGCCCAAGCCTGTATCCCCTGCCATACAAGGGACAATATGGAAGCTCCTTTTACTGAAAAACAGTCAATACCTGCACTTTGTCTGTCTAATATATTCACTGTACTGAACTACAAACTAATTTATGATTTACAGTACCTGTATTGGTTTCAAGACCCTTTACAGGGCCAGTTCAATTTAAAATGAATCTTTAGGGGGATCTCTGCCCAAACACAACTTAAGCTTTTAAAAATATAAACATCATTTCAAGCTATTTTGCAATATACATCAATTAAAAAATATGCAGCCTTTTCATGATTCCTAATGTAATAATATGGTTTGGAACAGTTCCCTAAGCCCCGCCCCCTGTTCCCCTGCTGATCTGGCTGGCTACTTTGTGACTACTGTAAAATGTAACAGTAGTCGATTGTCCTCAGCCTGCCTTCAGCTTGCCTCCTCCCAATCCCACAATTCCCTGCACACGTGATGTCAATAAGGAAAGGAACATCACGGTGCCCCCTAACAATATTACAATAATGTAGATGTCAGCACACTTACAAATAAGGGCTACCGTTTCACTCAGTGACCTGGATACTACATGATTTTACTGAATCTGCTCCTTTTACTGCCTTTTTCCTAAACCTCTACTAAAACCCCTATGATTTGACCTTGGTCAGCAGTTTGTAGCTGTGATTATCTGCTTCCTTCCCAACTTCACCCTATTTTCCGCCATTCTCCAGCTCCACCACCCAGTTCATACTTGGTTCTGATTCTGCCTTGGATACTGCTTCTGCCTTTTACTGCCTTTTTCCTAAACCTCTACTAAAACCCCTATGATTTGACCTTGGTCAGCAGTTTGTAGCTGTGATTATCTGCTTCCTTCCCAATTTCACCCTATTTTCCGCCTCTCTCCAGCTCCACCACCCAGTTCATACTTGGTTCTGATTCTGCCTTGGATACTCCCCTGTACTTATGTACATTTGGCAATTTGACAGCCACGAGGGAAGCACAGAAATCCTGTGGGATCTGATCTGAGGCCAAAGGCAACCGGTATAAACTCGAAACCACGAAGAAACTGGGATTTCAGCCTTACATTAGGGCTCCTCTTAAAAGTTTTTTCTTGGCATTTCAAAAGTATACTAATGTAGCTGTATAAGAATGATTACCTTGTGCAAAATGATTCGTCCAGTTTCATCAGACTCTTAAATGTTATGTCCACCAACTTATACGTGCGAATCATTTGCAGCACCAAGAGGGTCGCAATAAGTGCCAGCACCTCTTCTTTTCCTTTCCTCCCTGTAACATAAAAACCAAAACACAAATAGTACAGCGCAAATAATGACTTGGATTATCGGTGCTACAGAAGGTTATTAGTAAGATATAAAACAAAAGACTTACCAAGAGACTGAATCCCGTTCTTGGATAAAAACACATCTATCAAGTAATTGACATTAATGTTCAATAGAGATCCGAGCTTTTCATCCAGCAGCCAGTATCCCTCCTGGGGAACAGATTCAGGCACAGACAGTTACAAGGGAGACTGTACGCCTGCAGCTCAGAATGGAAGAACTGGATATACTAGGAAATGACTCTACAAGGTTCCTTTTTATAAGGGCCAGGATCGACCTGGGCCAGGGATCTGTTTTTTTTTATTGCAGTGTTTGCTTGTCTACTTACAATACAATTTAAACACCCAACCATACAGGTTCAAAAACATCATGGGGCATATTTATTATATTATTATAGTGTGTAAGCCAACATCACTGGTGACATTAGATGCTTTTGTTTTCTAACTTGTAGGTGACCATTCAAGTCTAATTGATTGCTATGGGCAACATCACCGGTGAGTCACTCAGTGTAGCAGAACCTTAGAAAATACATATTTATAACTTGGCCTGGAAAGCCCAACAAAGTTAACATTTTTATAGATAAAGCCACAGGGTTGGAATGACAGCACACGCAGGATGTTTTTCAAGAAGAATCACAGAGGTTTAGATAAATAAATGTGAGGCTTTATTCAGTCCGACGTTTCAGTTCCTATCTGGAACTTTCATCAGGGAACTTTCATCACTGTCCCTGATGAAAGTTCCAGATAGGAACTGAAACGTCGGACTGAATAAAGCCTCATATTTATTTATCTAAACCTCTGTGATTCTTCTTGAAAAACATCCTGCGTGTGCTGTCATTCCAACCCTGTGTATCTACGCTTTCAGCACTGGCACCCAGGTATTATCTTGCTCTTATGGTGTGCAGCTTTCCAGCAACTCGTTTCTATAGATAAAGCCATATATGTTATATAAATATGTAAACTGTAATAGTTTGCCTCTCACTTGCATGGACCACTCCAGGCCGGCCCCCTTATACTGCAACAGTCATTCAACCCCTTCCTCACCTTGTATGTTGAAGAGATGGATTATGGGACATGTAGTCCCTCTGCTTCCTGAGTGTGTGCACCACCCACTACAAAAGTGTGTAAAATGAATTACAATATATTGTACTGTTGCCCTGCACTGGTAAAAGTTGTGTGTTTTCCCCAGAAACACTACTATAGTTTATATAACAAAGCTGCTGTGTAGCAGATAACAGATAAAACACCATTTTATTCTACAGAGCTTATCTATTATCTGCTATTAAAAAACAATTCACTTTTATACTTGTGTTTGTGCAGGTAAGTCTATGTAGACACATGTAGTATGAGGTTATTTTTATGAATCTCTTTTGCCTTCTTCCAGCTTCTCAGCACAAAAATCAGTTGAAATATTAGAAAGAAAATGAGCCTTACCTCATGCTGTAGAGCTGAAAGGGGGACGAAAGATGGAGGGGCTCTTCTTATTTTAGCAGCAATTCTTGCCTACAGAACAAATACATTTATTGTATATTTATTATTTGGACAGTATCAATAGTTCTGAAAACAGAAATCAATGACAGACAGACAGCAGAACAGAGGGCAGTTGGGTAGCTACACTTACTTTAACTTCGGAGTCTGAAGTCTAGAATAGGATGAAATAACCAAGCTACAAGTACATTAGAGGGGATTATAGGCAGTTGGGGGATGTTCTTTTTTCCCATAAAAACAATCAACGCACCAGAGGCCACCCCTTTAGATTAGAGGAACGGAGCTTCCATTTGAAGCAGCACAGGGGGTTTTTCACGGTGAGGGCAGTGAGGTTGGGGAATGCCCTTCCTAGTGATGTGGTAATGGCAGATTCTGCTAATGCCTTTAAGAGGGGCCTGGATGAGTTCTTGATCAATCAGAATATCCAAGGCTATTGTGATACTAATATCTACAGTTAGTACTAGTGGTTGTATATATAGTGTATGTATGTGAGTGTATAGATTGGTAGGTGTGGGTTAGGTGTGCTGGGTTTACTTGGATGGGTTGAACTTGATGGACACTGGTCTTTTTTCAACCCTATGTAACTATGTAAGCTGTTATTTACGGACTTTTTTTTTACCAAAAAGCCTGATACCATGTTCAGAACCACTACAATGGACTTTAAGTGCCACTGAATAAGCAAGTGCTATAGGCAAGTGTCATTTTTTACAACCTCAACTAATGTGTATGTAACATTGTGTTTGTAGGAGGTAACTGGTAGATTGGACTCAATTGACCCCCCTCCTACAAGAAAATTCCTGTATTGCTGCCTGGGAATGCAAGTTTAATTTAAATTCAATATTGGTTTAGAGCAACATTTAAATATATATATAATAAAGCCGGGGAACAATGCCGGTCACCCCCTATGAAAACATCATAGGGGGTGACCAATAAGGGCTGTGATTGGCTACTTGGTAGCCTAATGTGGACTGGCAGACTAAAGGAGGCTCTGTTAAGCAGTGTACATAGCCTTCAGTATACATATATGCCTCCAAAACTTGCCTCTTAGTGAGAAATTAAAAAATGTGCTTCGAATCTACTGGGAGCAACATCCAAGGGATTTGTGGGCAACATGGTTGGGGATCACTGGTATAGAGGATGGAGAGTATGCACTGTGTGCCATTTTCCTACGGCACAGCTTCTGTAACCATGGGGCTAAACCCCTAGAATAGAGGGCAGTACAGAGTGGCTATGTGGGGCTTCTCTACACATTTGTAACCCTGTTTTAAGTTAAGGGTAGAACACAAAGTATTGAACCCAATAAAGGAGAAGGAAATTCAATCACTAGGGACCGGGGACTGTGACCCTGGGCCAGCACTTTACTTCACTGGAATATTATGCTAGTGAGTGCCATACTGCCCTGGGTGCTATCCTAGTGAGTGCCATACTGCCCTGGGTGCTATCCTAGTGAGTGCCATACTGCCCTGGGTGCTATCCTAGTGAGTGCCATACTGCCCTGGGTGCTATCCTAGTGAGTGCCATACTGCCCTGGGTACTATCCTAGTGAGTGTCATACTGCCCTGGGTACTATCCTAGTGAGTGCCATACTGCCCTGGGTACTATCCTAGTGAGTGCCATACTGCCCTGGGTACTATCCTAGTGAGTGCCATACTGCCCTGGGTGCTATCCTAGTGAGTGCCATACTGCCCTGGGTGCTATCCTAGTGAGTGCCATACTGCCCTGGGTACTATCCTAGTGAGTGCCATAATGCCCTGGGTGCTATCCTAGTGAGTGCCATACTGCCCTGGGTGCTATCCTAGTGAGTGCCATACTGCCCTGGGTACTATCCTAGTGAGTGCCATAATGCCCTGGGTACTATCCTAGTGAGTGCCATACTGCCCTGGGTACTATCCTAGTGAGTGCCATACTGCCCTGGGTACTATCCTAGTGAGTGCCATACTGCCCTGGGTGCTATCCTAGTGAGTGCCATACTGCCCTGGGTACTATCCTAGTGAGTGCCATACTGCCCTGGGTACTATCCTAGTGAGTGCCATACTGCCCTGGGTACTATCCTAGTGAGTGCCATACTGCCCTGGGTACTATCCTAGTGAGTGCCATAATGCCCTGGGTACTATCCTAGTGAGTGCCATACTGCCCTGGGTACTATCCTAGTGAGTGCCATACTGCCCTGGGTACTATCCTAGTGAGTGCCATACTGCCCTGGGTGCTATCCTAGTGAGTGCCATACTG
Source organism: Xenopus tropicalis (assembly GCF_000004195.4). Classification (NCBI taxonomy): domain Eukaryota; kingdom Metazoa; phylum Chordata; class Amphibia; order Anura; family Pipidae; genus Xenopus; species Xenopus tropicalis. The sequence continues at coordinate 158,560,838 of NC_030678.2, read as the reverse complement.
CCCTGGGTACTATCCTAGTGAGTGCCATACTGCCCTGGGTGCTATCCTAGTGAGTGCCATACTGCCCTGGGTACTATCCTAGTGAGTGCCATACTGCCCTGGGTACTATCCTAGTGAGTGCCATACTGCCCTGGGTACTATCCTAGTGAGTGCCATACTGCCCTGGGTACTATCCTAGTGAGTGCCATACTGCCCTGGGTACTATCCTAGTGAGTGCTATACTGCCCTGGGTACTATCCTAGTGAGTGCCATAATGCACTGGGTACTATCCTAGTGAGTGCCATACTGCCCTGGGTACTATGCTAGTGAGTGCCATACTGCCCTGGGTACTATCCTAGTGAGTGCCATACTGCCCTGGGTATTATCCCAGTGAGTGCCATACTGCCCTGGGTACTATCCTAGTGAGTGCCATACTGCCCTGGGTATTATCCCAGTGAGTGCCATACTGCCCTGGGTACTATCCTAGTGAGTGCCATACTGCCCTGGGTACTATCCTAGTGAGTGCCATAATGCACTGGGTACTATCCTTGTGAGTGCCATACTGCCCTGGGTACTATGCTAGTGAGTGCCATACTGCCCTGGGTACTATCCTAGTGAGTGCCATACTGCCCTGGGTATTATCCCAGTGAGTGCCATACTGCCCTGGGTACTATCCTAGTGAGTGCCATACTGCCCTGGGTATTATCCCAGTGAGTGCCATACTGCCCTGGGTACTATCCTAGTGAGTGCCATACTGCCCTGGGTACTATCCTAGTGAGTGCCATACTGCCCTGGGTGCTATCCTAGTGAGTGCCATACTGCCCTGGGTACTATCCTAGTGAGTGCCATACTGCCCTGGGTACTATCCTAGTGAGTGCCATACTGCTCTGGGTACTCTGCCAAGTGCCACGCTGCCACGTTCACAGATAACTTGTGGATGCTGTGTACATTTGAAGTACAGTAAAAGCCAAACATAGATGCAGGTGTAAAGATGCTTAAAGGAACAGTTCAGTTAATTTGCATTTGAATCTGCATGGTCACAGACTAACTGACCAGTTATGTCTCATGTGGCCCCCCATCTAGTCAATGACTGACTAACAGGTTTGAGCGATACAAAGCAGGAAGTAGTGTTCTGGCTATTACTGTATGTCAGACATCCGTTCATTCCAGCCTTTGTAGATTACATTTTGGGCTAACCAACTATATTAAAAACTTTTTTTTTATTTTGCATAGCCTATCTTTTTATCCCTATAAGCCACATAGTTTGGTAATTCCATGCATATTGGGCCCCAAATTTCCATGCTCCATGCTTTGACTGCTTCTTAGGATGTGGGTTATAGTTTTATGCATTTCAATAATGCAAGTGAGTGAAAATTTAGGTGCAAATTATTTGTCACTATTACTGGGCTTTTGCTTACTGTCACTGCCTGAGAAATGGATAGCACTAGGACAAACTTACTAGCAATGCAGCTGCAAAGCTGAAACCCTAAAATAGAACAAAATGTACAAGCTAGTAGGATGTTAGATTCATGAAGCCATAGAACCTAGGGAAGCTGCAATATGTGTCAGTGTGGCACTGGGTGTTGTGGTCACTGACCTAACAACTGGACAAACAGACAAGATATAAGTATAAGTATATTTCACTTACTGGAGCACTAGGAGCTAGAGCGAACAAAGCCTAGAATCGAGCAAAATTCATTATTCATTAAGATTCTTTAAGCCACAAAGCCCAGAGCCTGGTGAAACTTGGATCAGCAAATCAGCCTGTGTCTATGCAGAAAGCCTGTGTTTCCCACTCCAGGTATTTAAATATTCAATCATATATTGCCTCCTCTGCCTCTATGGCTCAGGCTTAGCGACAGGGCAGGCAATTACTTTCACTTTTCATTGTGTAATACAAAGAATAGAAAGCAAAAAGTAACTTCGATAAACAACATAAAATGAAACAAATAAGACTGTGACAGATATAGGGATGGCTCTCAGAGGTAAATATTATAGAGTGCACTGACCTTGGCTCTGACCTGGGCAGCAGCCAACGGAGGGTAGGAAAGAATAAAGAGAATAAGCTGTAATTAGTAGCCTTCTATGGGGAATCCAGCAGAAGCCATTTGCCCTGACATTAAAAATGTAAAGCTAAAATACAATAAATAGCAATAAGGAAACAATCAAATATATTCTATTTAATAAGGAAACAATCAAATATATTCTATTTAATAAGGAAAGAATCAAATATATTCTATTTAATAAGGAAACAATCAAATATATTCTATTTAGACGTCTGGTCTGGAGACCCATGTACAAAAAAGATTTGCAAATTAAACTTGAAACCCATTTTTTTAATGAAAACATCCACATCTGTTATAAAGGTATTTAAAAATCTCAGCTGCCAATCATATATTGCCTCCTCTGCCTCTATGGCTCAGGCTTAGCGACAGGGCAGGCAATTACTTTCACTTTTCATTCAGCACTTCCTATCAGAGGCAAATAGTCTATCAGAGGTAAATATTAAAGAGTGCACTGACCCTGCCAGCATGTTTCCGAGGCTAGGAAAAATAAAGAGAATAAACTGTAATTAGTAGCCTTCTATGGGGAATCCAGCAGAAGCCATTTGCCCTGAGATTCAGAATTAAAGCTAAAGTGCAATAAATAGCAATGAGGAAACAATAAAATATATTCTATTTATACTCTGACTGGGATGTTTTGGACAAGGTCGGAGTGGGGGTGTGCAGGGCCAACGGGGAGTGTCGAGCAGATCTGCAGAAAGGCCATAACAATGCTAACTGTTGCAAAGCTTTGTAGTTTGCTAGTTTGGAGTAGAACTCTAACAATGCAAGGTTTTCTAGGGTTAGAAGTCTGGTTGTTTTCTTCCAACGTATTATTATATACCCTTATACAAACATCATTAACATATCATGATTATATATACAAAATTTTAGCATTTAATTGGTTCTTATACTATGTTAGATCACAAGACTATACATTTATTGGATAAATACGATCAGTGTGTCACTTGTTGTACAGTAAAATGTCCAAGTTCCTCCATTGCTACCTCCAATTGTATCCAAGTGTCTGTAATGCTAAAATGATTCTGCATATAATATCCTGTTTATTCTGAAGTTTCTGAACATTCCAGCACAGTATATGATACCCAACAGCAAGAATGACTACCAATCAAACATAGAGCATTGTGTGCTGTAGCTGCTGGGCCTGGTTCCAAGGCCTATGGAGACAATCTCTCATGGGTTATATTACTATAAGTGGCATTTTGGGTTTTGTAATCTAAATCTGCTGATTTCTGATACACTGCTCATGAGTACTGCTGGGAGCTTTTGATCTACACATATCAGGAATCTGAAACTAAAGCTATTTGGTATTGCCATACTGGTGAGACACCAAATAAATAAATGTCACATGAGAAATCAAAAAGTGTTTTGCCCTCCATTGTGTCTCAGCTGGTGATCCTGATGAGAGATTCTGAGGTACAGACTTTTCTGCTTATTGTCATGGCGTTTGCTTTCCCAATTACAACAATAACAACGGAGACTAATAAGTAGGGATGCACCAAATCCATTATATTTGGGTTCGGCCGAATCTTTCGTGAAAGATTCAGCCAAATGCCAAACCGAAGTACAAACTGTTACTCAGATTCTTCAAGCCATAGAGACCTATTTCCCAATTGTGTTACAATTTATTTTAGATAAACATATTAATCCCTTGCAGTTAGCCTTGCTTCTGTCATGATTTTATAGTATAGTTTTTATTACTATACACTGTTAACATTGCAAATAATTCATTCTACCATTTAAAATGTTATTCTTGAACGAACAAATGTATTTTGTATTATCTCTAATAATGGTGTGTAGGCGCCATCCCAGTGCATTGTGCCTGAGTCTAGTTATATGCCCAGCAGGAGTACACTGTCTGGCATTATTAGGGCCAAGATAAGTTGAGTAGGAATTGGTTTTATACAGGCATGGGTTTGACAGAACCAGCACATTGCTTGCTGCTAGCTTGTACCATTAGGTACAGTTAAAAGGGGCCTGTCACCCACATATAAAAAGCTGTATAAAAAAGTCCTTTGCAAATTAAACTTGAAACCCATTTTTTTAATTAAAACATCCACACCTGTTATAAACATATTTAAAAATCTCAGCTGCCAATCATATATTGCCTCCTCTGCCTCTATGGCTCAGGCTTAGCGACAGGGCAGGCAATTACTTTCACTTTTCATTCAGCACTTCCTATCAGAGGCAAATAGCAAATCAGAGGCAAATAGCGTATCAGAGGCAAATATTAAAGAGTGCACTAACCTTGCCAGTAGCCATCAGAAGCTAGGAAAAAATAAAGAGTTTTTATTACTATACACTGTTCACATTGCAAATAATTTATTCTGCCAGCAAATTAAACTTGAAACCCATTTTTTTAATTAAAACATCCACACCTGTTATAAACATATTTAAAAATCTCAGCTGCCAATCATATATTGCCTCCTCTGCCTCTATGGCTCAGGCTTAGCGACAGGGCAGGCAATTACTTTCACTTTTCATTCAGCACTTCCTATCAGAGGCAAATAGCCTTTTAGAGGTAAATATTAAAGAGTGCACTGACCCTGTCAACAGGTATCGGAGGCTAGGAGAAAATAAAGAGAATAAGCTGTAATTAGTAGCCTTCTATGGGGAATCCAGCAGAAGCCATTTGCCCTGAGATTCAGAATTAAAGCTAAAGTGCAATAAATAGCAATGAGGAAACAATCAAATATATTCTATTTATACTCTGACTGGGATGTTTTGGACAAGGTTGGAGTGGGGGTGTGCAGGGCCAACGGGGAGTGTCGAGCAGATCTGCAGAAACGCCATAAAAATGCTAACTGTTGCAAAGCTTTGTAGTTTGCTAGTTTGGAGTAGAACTTAAAGGAGAAAGAAAGGTAAAAACTAAGTAAGCTTTATCAGAAAGGTCTATGTAAATACAGCCATAAGCACTCACAGAAACGCTGCACTGACTTCTCTGAAAAAAGATTAGTTGTGTCTGTAATTCCTGTGCCAGAGACACACAGCTCTCTGCTCTCTCCCCTCTCCTGCTCCCCCTTCCCTCAAGAATGCTAAGAACTCACTCCCCCCCCCCTCGTTAGGAATGTGGATCTGAGCCAATAAGCAGGAAGCTGACTCATAGTCATGTTCACTTGGTCTGGGTGTCTGTGCAGGAGTGAGGCATTATGGGAACTTTCTTTACACAGCTCAGCGTTTTTTCTTCCTGTTTGGCTTCAGATCTTCTGAACAGGTGAAATATGGGGAGACTTAAGGGCACTATTGACACAACTGAAGGTATGCCTGCGGCTTGATATTAACTCTTTATTAGCCTTTCCTTCTCCTTTAATATTAACCCATTCTGAATTTGCCTGATTTCTAACAATGCAAGGTTTTCTAGGGTTAGAAGTCTGGTTGTTTTCTTTGGAAACGCCCCCCCTGGAGACCCCCGTATTGCTTGCTCAGAGACAAAAGTTTATTGATTCCGCTCACCAAGGTTTGAATACCAATACAGCTTTTGGCAGCTCCGGACAAAACTATGTGGGATGCACCTTATAACATATTATTTTATAATAATAAACTTGGATGGGTTGAACTTGATGGACTCTGGTCTTTTTTCAACCCTATGTAACTATATATGTAACTATATACTCTTATACAAACATCATTAACATATCATGATTATATATACATCATTTTAGCATTTAATTGGTTGTTATACTATGTTACATCACAAGACTGAATGTTCCAGCACAGTATATGATACCCAACAGCAAGAATAACTACCAATCAAACATAGAGCATTGCGTGCTGTAGCTGCTGGGCCTGGTTCCAAGGCCTATGGAGACAATCTCTCAAGGGTTATATTACTATAAGTGGCATTTTGGCTTTTGTAATCTAAATCTGCTGATTTCTGATACACTGCTCAGGAAAACTTGAGTACTGCTGGGAGCTTTTGATCAACGCAAATCAGGAATCTGAAACTAAAGCTATTTGGGATTGCCATACTGGTGAGACACCAAATAAATAAATGTGACATGAGAAATCAAAAAGTGTTTTGCCCTCCATTGTGTCTCAGCTGGTGATCCTGATGAGAGATACTGAGATACAGACTTTTCTGCTTATTGTCATGGCGTTTGCTTTCCTAATTACATAACAACGGAGACTCATAAGTAGGGATGCACCAAATCCATTATTTTTGGGTTCGGCCAAATCTTTCGTGAAAGATTCAGCCAAATACTGAACCGAATCCTAGGCTAGAAAAGGATTAATAGAAGCGCCTGCACACATTTTTTTTACTTCCGTGTTCATGTAACCAAAAGTCACGTGATTTTAAAGATTCAGCTGAATCGGAATCCTGCTGAAAAAGGCTGAATCTTCACCAAATACTGAGCGGAATCCTGGATTGGTGCATCCCGACTCATAAGCAGGGCTGTTTGTGGGTGCTACTGTCACTGACCTGACAACTGGATAGTAATGGGACAAACAGACAATATCAGCAAGAAATATTGTAAATTCCACTTACTGGATCCGGAACTGGAGCTGGAGGTGGAGGTGGAGGTGCAAAGCTTAAAACCTTAAGTGAAATAAAATATAAAGTACAAACTGTTATTCGAATTCTTCAAGCCATAGAAACCGATTTCCTTATTGTGTTTTAATTTATTTTACATAAACGTGTTTTATTACTATACACTGTTCACATTGCAAATAATTTATTCTGCCAGCAAATTAAACTTGAAACACATTTTTTTAATTAAAACATCCACACCTGTTATAAACATATTTAAAAATCTCAGCTGCCAATCATATATTGCCTCCTCTGCCTCTATGGCTCAGGCTTAGCGACAGGGCAGGCAATTACTTTCACTTTTCATTCAGCACTTCCTATCAGAGGCAAATAGTCTATCAGAGGTAAATATTAAAGAGTGCACTGACCCCGCCAGCAGGTATCCGAAGCTAGGAAAAATAAAGAGAATAAGCTGTAATTAGTAGCCTTCTATGGGGAATCCAGCAGAAGCCATTTGCCCTGAGATTCAGAATTAAAGCTAAAGTGCAATAAATAGCAATGAGGAAACAATCAAATATATTCTATTTATACTCTGACTGGGATGTTTTGGACAAGGTCGGAGTGGGGGTGTGCAGGGCCAACAGGGAGTGTCGAGCAGATCTGCAGAAAGGCCATAACAATGCTAACTGTTGCAAAGCTTTGTAGTTTGCTAGTTTGGAGTAGAACTCTAACAATGCAAGGTTTTCTAGGGTTAGAAGTCTGGTTGTTTTCTTCCAACGTATTATTATATACCCTTATACAAACATCATTAACATATCATGATTATATATACAAAATTTTAGCATTTAATTGGTTCTTATACTATGTTAGATCACAAGACTATACATTTATTGGATAAATACGATCAGTGTGTCACTTGTTGTACAGTAAAATGTCCAAGTTCCTCCATTGCTACCTCCAATTGTATCCAAGTGTCTGTAATGCCAAAATGATTCTGCATATAATATTCTGTTTATTCTGAAGTTTCTGAATGTTCCAGCACAGCATATGATACCCAACAGCAAGAATAACTACCAATCAAACATAGAGCATTGCGTGCTGTTAGCTGCTGGGCCTGGTTCCAAGGCCTATGGAGACAATCTCTCAAGGGTTATATTACTATAAGTGGCATTTTGGGTTTTGTAATCTAAATCTGCTGATTTCTGATACACTGCTCATGAGTACTGCTGGGAGTTTTTGATCTACACAAATCAGGAATCTGAAACTAAAGCTATTTGGGATTGCCATACTGGTGAGACACCAAATAAATAAATGTCACATGAGAAATCAAAAAGTGTTTTGCCCTCCATTGTGTCTCAGCTGGTGATCCTGATGAGAGATACTGAGGTACAGACTGTTCTGCTTATTGTCATGGCGTTTGCTTTCCCAATTACAACAATAACAACGGAGACTAATAAGCAGGGATGCACCAAATCCATTATTTTAGGGTTTGGCCGAATCCTTTGTGAAAGATTCAGCCAAATGCCAAACCGAAGTACAAACTGTTACTCAGATTCTTCAAGCCATAGAGACCTATTTCCCTATTGTATTACAATTTATTTTAGATAAACATATTAATCCCTTGCAGTTAGCCTTGCTTCTGTCATGATTTTATAGTATAGTTTTTATTACTATACACTGTTAACATCAGGGTCGGACTGGGGTGTGGAGGGCCCACCGGGGCGCCCATAGCGTACCCCCCCTGAGGGCCCCCCAACCCCCCTCGCAGGGCCCCTCCAACCCCCCTCGCAGGCCCCCCCACCCGACGACCTTCCCCAAACGCGTAAATATAACGCGTCGGGGCAGGAGCGTTCGGGCAGGGGGAGCGCCGCAAGGGTCGGGTCTGGATTTTTCCCGGCGTCCCAGTGGCCCAGTCCGACCCTGGTTAACATTGCAAATAATTAATTCTACCATTTAAAATGTTATTCTTGAACGAACAAATGTATTTTGTATTATCTCTAATAATGGTGTGTAGGCGCCATCCCAGTGCATTGTGCCTGAGTCTAGTTATATGCCCAGCAGGAGTACATTGTCTGGCATTATTAGGGCCAAGATAAGTTGAGTAGGAATTGGTTTTATACAGGCATGGGTTTGACAGAACCAGCACATTGCTTGCTGCTAGCTTGTACCATTAGGTACAGTTAAAAGGGGCCTGTCACCCACATACAGTATAAAAAGCTGGATAAAAAAGTCCTTTGCAAATTAAACTTGAAACCCATTTTTTTAATTAAAACATCCACACCTGTTATAAACATATTTAAAAATCTTAGCTGCCAATCATATATTGCCTCCTCTGCCTCTATGGCTCAGGCTTAGCAACAGGGCAGGCAATTACTTTCACTTTTCATTCAGCACTTCCTATCAGAGGCAAATAGCGTATCAGAGGTAAATATTAAAGAGTGCACTGACCCTGCCAGTAGCCATCAGAAGCTAGGAAAAAGTAAAGAGAATAAGCTGTAATTAGTAGCCTTCTATGGGGAATCCAGCAGAAGCCATTTGCCCTGAGATTCAAAATAAAAGCTAAAGTGCAATAATATTAATCCATTTTGAATTTCTAACAATGCAAGGTTTTCTAGGGTTAGAAGTCTGGTTGTTTTCTTTGAAAACGCCCCCCCTGGAGACCCCCGTATTGCTTGCTGAGAGACAAAAGTTTATTGATTCCGCTCACCAAGGTTTGAATACCAATACAGCTTTTGGCAGCTCCGGACAAAACTATGTGGGACGCACCTTATAACATATTATTATATACCCTTATACAAACATCATTAACATACCATGATTATATTTACATCATTTTAGCATTTAATTGGTTGTTATACTATGTTACATCACAAGACTGAACGTTCCAGCACAGTATATGATACCCAACAGCAAGAATAACTACCAATCAAACATAGAGCATTGCGTGCTGTTAGCTGCTGGGCCTGGTTCCAAGGCCTATGGAGACAATCTCTCATGGGTTATATTACTATAAGTGGCATTTTGGGTTTTGTAATCTAAATCTGCTGATTTCTGATACACTGCTTAGGAAAACTTGAGTACTGCTGGGAGCTTTTGATCAACGCAAATCAGGAATCTGAAACTAAAGCTATTTGGTATTGCCATACTGGTGAGACACCAAATAAATAAATGTCACATGAGAAATCAAAAAGTGTTTTGCCCTCCATTGTGTCTCAGCTGGTGATCCTGATGAGAGATACTGAGGTACAGACTATTCAGATTATTGTCATGGCGTTTGCTTTCCTAATTACATAACAACAGAGACTCATAAGTAGGGATGCACCAAATCCATTATTTTTGGGTTCGGCCGAATCTTTTGTGGTTCATGTAACCAAAAGTCACGTGATTTTAAAGATTCACCTGAATCTGAATCCTGCTGAAAAAGGCTGAATCTTTACCAAATACTGAGCGGAATCCTGGATTGGTGCATCCCGACTCATAAGCAGGGCTGTTTGTGGGTGCTACTGTCACTGACCTGACAACTGGATAGTAATGGGACAAACAGACAAAATCAGCAAGAAATACTGTAAATTCCACTTACTGGATCCGGAACTGGAGGTGGAGGTGGCGGTGCAAATCTGCAAACCTTAAATGAAATAAAATATATAAACTGTTACTCAGATTCTTCAAGCCATAGAAACCTATTTCCCTATTGTGTTTCAATTTATTTTATATAAACGTGTTAATCCCTTACAGTTAGCCTTGCTTCTGTCATGATTTTATAGTATAGTTTTTATTACTATACACTGTTCACATTGTAAATAATTCATTCTGCCAGCAAATTAAACTTGTAACCCATTTTTTTTAATTTAAAACATCCACACCTGTTATAAAGGTATTTAAAAATCTCAGCTGCCAATCATATATTGCCTCCTCCGCCTCTATGGCTCAGGCTTAGCGACAGGGCAGGCAATTACTTTCACTTTTCATTCAGCACTTCCTATCAGGTGTAAATAGCCTTTTAGAGGTAAATATTAAAGAGTGCACTGACCCTGCCAGTAGCCATCAGAAGCTAGGAAAAAGTAAAGAGAATAAGCTGTAATTAGTAGCCTTCTATGGGGAATCCAGCAGAAGCCATTTGCCCTGAGATTCAAAATAAAAGCTAAAGTGCAATAATATTAATCCATTTTGAATTTCTAACAATGCAAGGTTTTCTAGGGTTAGAAGTCTGGTTGTTTTCTTTGAAAACGCCCCCCCTGGAGACCCCCGTATTGCTTGCTGAGAGACAAAAGTTTATTGATTCCGCTCACCAAGGTTTGAATACCAATACAGCTTTTGGCAGCTCCGGACAAAACTATGTGGGACGCACCTTATAACATATTATTATATACCCTTATACAAACATCATTAACATACCATGATTATATTTACATCATTTTAGCATTTAATTGGTTGTTATACTATGTTACATCACAAGACTGAACGTTCCAGCACAGTATATGATACCCAACAGCAAGAATAACTACCAATCAAACATAGAGCATTGCGTGCTGTTAGCTGCTGGGCCTGGTTCCAAGGCCTATGGAGACAATCTCTCATGGGTTATATTACTATAAGTGGCATTTTGGGTTTTGTAATCTAAATCTGCTGATTTCTGATACACTGCTTAGGAAAACTTGAGTACTGCTGGGAGCTTTTGATCAACGCAAATCAGGAATCTGAAACTAAAGCTATTTGGTATTGCCATACTGGTGAGACACCAAATAAATAAATGTCACATGAGAAATCAAAAAGTGTTTTGCCCTCCATTGTGTCTCAGCTGGTGATCCTGATGAGAGATACTGAGGTACAGACTATTCAGATTATTGTCATGGCGTTTGCTTTCCTAATTACATAACAACAGAGACTCATAAGTAGGGATGCACCAAATCCATTATTTTTGGGTTCGGCCGAATCTTTTGTGGTTCATGTAACCAAAAGTCACGTGATTTTAAAGATTCACCTGAATCTGAATCCTGCTGAAAAAGGCTGAATCTTTACCAAATACTGAGCGGAATCCTGGATTGGTGCATCCCGACTCATAAGCAGGGCTGTTTGTGGGTGCTACTGTCACTGACCTGACAACTGGATAGTAATGGGACAAACAGACAAAATCAGCAAGAAATACTGTAAATTCCACTTACTGGATCCGGAACTGGAGGTGGAGGTGGCGGTGCAAATCTGCAAACCTTAAATGAAATAAAATATATAAACTGTTACTCAGATTCTTCAAGCCATAGAAACCTATTTCCCTATTGTGTTTCAATTTATTTTATATAAACGTGTTAATCCCTTACAGTTAGCCTTGCTTCTGTCATGATTTTATAGTATAGTTTTTATTACTATACACTGTTCACATTGTAAATAATTCATTCTGCCAGCAAATTAAACTTGTAACCCATTTTTTTTAATTTAAAACATCCACACCTGTTATAAAGGTATTTAAAAATCTCAGCTGCCAATCATATATTGCCTCCTCCGCCTCTATGGCTCAGGCTTAGCGACAGGGCAGGCAATTACTTTCACTTTTCATTCAGCACTTCCTATCAGGTGTAAATAGCCTTTTAGAGGTAAATATTAAAGAGTGCACTGACCCCGCCAGGTATCGGAGGCTAGAAAAAAATAAAGAGAATAAGCTGTAATTAGTAGCCTTCTATGGGGAATCCAGCAGAAGCCATTTGCCCTGACATTCAGAATTAAAGCTAAAGTGCCATAAATATTAATAAGGAAACAATCAAATATATTCTATTTATACCCTGACTGGGATGTTTTGGACAAGGTCGGAGTGGGGGTGTGCAGGGCCAATGGGGAGTGTCGAGCAGATCTGCAGAAATGCCATAACAATGCTAACTGTTGCAAAGCTTTGTAGTTTGCTAGTTTGGAGTAGAACTTAAAGGAGAAGGGAAGGTAAAAACTAAGTAAGCTTTATCAGAAAGGTCTATGTAAATACAGCCATAAGCACTCACAGAAACAATGCACTGACTTCTCTGAAAAAAGATTAGTTGTCTGTAATTCCTGTGCCAGAGACATGCAGCTCTCTCCCCTCTCCTGCTCCCCCCTCCCTCAAGAATGCCAAGAACTCACTCCCTCCCCCTCGTTAGGAATGTGGATCTGAGCCAATCAGGAGAAAGCTGACTCATAGTCATGTTCACTTGGTCTGGGTGTCTGTGAGGCATTATGGGAACTTTCTTTACACAGCTCAGCGTTTTTTCTTCCTGTTTGGCTTCAGATCTTCTGAACAGGTGAAATATGGGGAGACTTAAGGGCACTATTAAGAGAACTGAAGGTATGCCTGCAGCTTGAGATTAACTCTTTACTAGCCTTTCCTTCTCCTTTAATATTAACCCATTCTGAATTTGCCTGATTTCTAACAATGCAAGGTTTTCTAGGGTTATACTATGTTACATCACAAGACTGAACGTTCCAGCACAGTATATGATACCCAAGAATAACTACCAATTAAACATGGAGAGCTGCGTGCTGTAGCTGCTGGGCCTGGTTCCAAGGCCTATGGAGACAATCTCTCAAGGGTTATATTACTATAAGTGGCATTTTGGGGTTTGTAATCTAAATCTGCTGATTTCTGATACACTGCTCAGGAAAACTTGAGTACTGCTGGGAGTTTTTGATCTACACAAATCAGCTTTCCTAATTACACAACAATAACAAGTAGGGAAGCACCAAATCCATTATGTTTGGGTTCGGCGAATCCTTCCTGAAAGATTTAGCCAAATACTGAGCCGAATCCAAATTTGCGTATGCAAATTAGGCTACAAAAAGATTACTAAAAGCGCATCCAAAATGTTTTTCTACTTCTGTGTTCATGCAACCAAAAGTCATGTGATCCTGAATGCTGGATTGGTGCATCCCCACTCATAAGCAGGGCTGTTTGTGGGTGCTACTGTCACTGACCTGACAACTGGATAGTAATGGGACAAACAGACAATATCAGCAAGAAATACTGTAAATTCCACTTACTGGAGGTGGAACTAGAGCTCCAAATCTGAAACCCTTAAATAGATTGAAATATACAAGCTGTTACTCAGATTCTTCAAGCCATAGAAACCTCTTTCCCTATTGTGTTTTATTTATTTTAGATAAACGTATTAATCCCTTGCAGTTAGCCTTGCTTCTGTCATGATTTTATTGTATAGTTTTTATTACTATAAACTGTTCACATTGCAAATAATTGATTCTACCATTTAAAATGTTATTTTTGAACCAACAAATGTATTGTTTTTAGCTGTAATATTGGTGTGTAGGCGCCATCTCAGTGCATTGTGCCTGAGTCTGAGCTTTTAGAAGGAGCCAGCGCTACACATTAGAACTGCTTTCAGCTAACCTATTGTTTCTCCTACTCCCATGTAACTGGAGGAGTCCCAATCCGGACTTGGATTTCTTACTATTGAGTGCTATTCTGATACCTACTGGGAGCTGCTATCTTGCTCCCTTTCCCCCTTGGAGTAAGCGCCTGCTCTGATGAATAGTGGATATTTAGAATTGCATCTGAAAAGCGCCCTTTGCACACTGCACTGCGTTCATAAACTCTACATTATAGACATTATACTTATGGCACAGAGGATTATTCTCCACAGGCAGATTGTATCTGGAAGACAAGCACCAAAAGGCCTGAAAGCCCTGGCACAGTGCTGGTACTGGTGATTACCAGCCCATAATAGATCTCTAGAGAATTTTATGCATGGCAAGTAGCAGTAACAGCGCTGTCATGTATTTCACAGCTAATGGGGAGGTGCCAGTGTGGCTTCTGGCTTATCTCTACCAGGGGAGATTATTTCCTGATACACAATTATCTGTAGGGCTCCATGTTATAACAGTCTAGATTTACAATTAAAAAAATCTAGCCTCACAGTTAATTCACTTCCTGGGATCTCTGACCTACCAACTGGCTAGCAAATGCTTAAGAGAAATCTGGACAAACAGACAGGATATCAGAATGAAATGCTATAAATTCTACTTACTGCTGAACAAAAAAAGCCAGAGCTCTAGAACAGGAAGAAATATACAAAGTGTTATTTAAAGCACAAAGCCCAATGCCTGGTAATCACCACTGCTCCTACTGGGTACTTTATATGGATGTGGATAAGCAATCTCTATTGTATAAGCAAGTGTCTATAGAAGGCAATTCACTTCTCTTTCCCCCATGTTAGCTCCCTACAGCTGGGGTTTATATATTCAGAACATTCATATTTCTTATTTGTTCTTATTAGTTCTATTTCTTAGTATTTTTTCTCACTTTCATAGGGGCATTTTACCAGTGCCAGTGCCCCTGTTAGCAGAAACGTGCCCCAGCCCTGGGTTCTTTGTAGCGAGCACCATGGAGCAATCCTTTTCTTCTGCATCTTCTTCCTGCAAAATCCCAGGGCTAACGTATGCGCAGAAGAGTGAAAAGTCGGCTTTTTATGTTAAACTTTGTCTTTTCACTGCGCATACGCACCCGCGCCAAGATAGAAGCTGGAAGAGGATCTCTCACTTGCAAGTACCAATGGCCGGTGCAATTTTCTACTAATAGCAGCACTGGCCTCTCAGGTAAATGAATACAATCACTGGGGGTACTCAACTTTTACCACCCCCAGTAAGTGTTGACTTTCCTTCTCATTTCAGCTGGAACTCTGGTTAAAAATAAACATAGCAAATGGCATTTTTTTGGCACTTTAAGTAACAGGATACATAACTGTAGGGTGCCGTGTTTGAATATTGGAATATATAACAATAAAAGTCACATTTTTGGGACCAACATTCACCAACCTTACAATCAGAATCAAATACTTACCTGAGCAGCAGTCACTGTGCCGAAACCCTAGCATAGTATGAAATATACAAACTGTTATTCAAATTGTTTTGACCCAGTAACACTGCCCTGCACCCTACAAGGTACTTTACATGGATTTGGATCAGCAACTTTAATACCTGTCTATATATAAGTCAAATAATCGGGGCGAGTGGTGACTGCTGGGGCACATCTTGGGTACTTTGTGTAAAATACTATAAATTGCAGTGGAGTTGCATCCAAACATGCAGAAAAGAATGGAATATATGTATTAGTAGTGTAGATACATAATATCAAATCTAGTCCCATAATCTGTCTGATATTAGGGAGCAAACATCACTGACCTAACAAGCCCTTATCAACTGATTACTGAAATAACTGAGACTGGGACAGACAGGGTATGTGAGTGAAACAGCGTAAATTGCACTTACTGGAGCTGCATCCGAAACAGCAGAGCTCTAGAAGAGAATGAAATATACAAGTTTAAAGATAATTTTGAGAACAAAGCCCAATGTCTGGTAATCACCACTGCTCCTACTGGGTACTTTATATGGATGTGGATAAGCAATCTCTATTGTATAAGTGTAGGGGTTTACCAAAAATGGGCCCTTAGGACAGGCCACAGGGTGGTGCTGAGTAACAGGGACACTGGGATGACTGTTTTTTAAATAGTTAACAGGGAGTATCCCTGCAGTTCAGGTTATATAAAGGGATGCAGCCATGCGCTGGCAGACATCTTAGGCTGGGATAGCTTCTGGGTAGAGGAGCTCCCCAGGTCCAGTTATAGATAGTTTCTATGTAATAGGTCGCTCCAGGAGTGACATGAAGGACACCAGAGTTTAGAATGGGCGGATATTGCCCCTCCAGGAGTGGTAGTGGCGTTAAGACCCCCCAGCATTACATCTACTGGAGTGCAGGGCCACAAGTGGCTAGGTAGGTGGACAAGGTCACCGCTAGTCCAGGAGTCTGGATCTGAGGGTGCCTAGGCAAGAGTAGCGGTGTGGGTCCCTGTAGTGAGGCTGCCTAGCGTGAGTACCGGGAAGGACTTCAAGCGGGGGTGCCTCCTGGCGAGAGTACCTGGGAGATCACCTAGATTGGAACATGTGGCGTGAGTACCGTAAGTTACCCAACAGGAAAAGAGTCTCAATGAGATGTAAGGAGATATGCCCTGCATGTGATGACTGTATTTGCCACTCCTGGAGAGGTTTCTGTCCAAATAAACCGTTGCATCTGATTCACATATACGACTGTGTCTGATTATACTTCATACCCAGAGGACCACTACCAAGCTGGTAAGGAATAACCCCAGAGGGGTACATCAACCAGGAGTACGTGGGTCCCAAGAGGGGTATAGCATCCTGTTCGTTTCCCAGGGGGTGGATTACAGTTCCACAAGATCATCCCTGGGTGGAGGCACGCCTTTAAGGGGAGAAATCCCTGTAAACCCCCATAGTAAGCGGGGGCTCAGGACTCCTGTAGCGCCAAATCAAAGTAATCAGCAGGTAGCAGCACAGAATCTGATAAAGTGGGCTACATAAGCAAGTGTCTATAGGAGACAATTCACTCCTCTTTCCTCTTTGTGAGCTCCCTATATATTGTATTATAGTCTCATTGCAAGAGAATGGCAGGGGGTGGTGTAACAGCCAGTTGGCATCATCAGGGCACGGCAGGGGTGCGGAAACCTGAGCAAATGTTACAGCAAAAAGCAAAGGGGCTTCAACCCATTCATCTGAAAAACCCACATTTAAGGTACAGGTACCATGAACTAGAAATGGGAAGAGTAATTCAGTCAAATGTTATTACATTATTTAGAGATACAAAACGTATGTAAATACCATGCCTTTAGAATGATGGCACATGGGACATATTCTTTGTTGGCAATTTTCAGGCAGCAGAGACACAGATATTCTCATTTCCATCTCCCTTTCATTTCAAAGGGAAATGTCTGACAGAGCAGTAAATTTCACTTACTTTATAACCAAATAATGGAGGTCTTGCAGCTGCAGAGCCAAAAGCCTAGAATGGAATGAAAGTTGTTATACAGAGATTCTTTTACCTACAAAGCCTAGACTCCATTAAAGGGGTAATTCACCTTTAAATAGTATGATTTGAGATTTTGGATGATTTGATAATTGAAAATGCCCAACAAAATAAACAGCCTGCTGCCCCTGGGAGAATTACATTTCCCTAATATAGAACTTGAGCTTTTTTGTATTCTACTAAAATATGGCTTCAGTGTATAGGAAAGGGTTAATAGCTTGCACTTGCACCATGGGTCCCATGGGGGGGGGGGATCCTGCCAACTAAGTTGAATGGGTGTCCAACAATAAAACAACAACAAACCTGAACATGCCCAAAACAGAATATTTTGCCACAATCTGGACAAACAGACAGGGTATGTGAGTAAATTGCACTTACTGGAGCTGCATCCGAAACAGCAGAGCTCTAGAGGAGAATGAAATATACAAGTTTAAAGATAGTTTTGAGAACAAAGCCCAATGCCTGGTAATCACCACTGCTCCTACTGGGTACTTTATATGAGCGTGGATAAGCAATCTCTATTGTATAAGCAAGTGTCTGTCAGAGACAATTCACTCCTCTTTCCTCTTTGTGAGCTCCCTATATATTGTATTATAGTCTCATTGCAAGAGAATGGCAGGGGGTGGTGTAACAGCCAGTTGGCATCATCTGGGCACGGCAAGGGTGCAGCAATCTGAGCAAATGTTGCAGCAAAAAGCAAAGGGGCTTCAACCCATTCATCTGAAAACCCCACATTTAAGGTACCATGAAATAGAAATGGGAAGAGTAATTCAGTCAAATGTCTGACATATGCGCAGAAGAGTGAAAAGTCAACTTTTTATGTTAAACGTTGTCTTTTCACTGCGCATATGCACCCGCGCCAAGATAGAAGCAGGAAGAGGATCTCTCATTTGCAGGTACCAATGGCCGGTGCAATTTTCTTCTAATGGCAGCACTGGCCTCTCAGGTAAATGAATACAATCACTGGGGGTACTCAACTTTTACCACCCCCAATAAGTGTTGACTTTCCTTCTATTTTCAGCTGGAACTCTGGGTAAAAATAAACATAGTGAATGGCATTTTTTTGCACTATGCACTCCGTTAGTGAAAGATCCTATACAGGGAATGTTGCACGTTATTTTCTCAAAGTAACAGGATACATAACTGTAGGGTGCCGTGTTTGAATATTGAAATATATAACAATAAAAGTCACATTTTTGGGAGCAACATTCATCAACCTTACAATCAGAGTCAAATACCTGAGCAGCAGTCACTGTGCCGAAACCCTAGCATTTTGGGTGATTTGATACCCTGTTATTTGCTCTAGAGCTGAAGTGTTTCCCCTATAGATATTCACAGCATTCCCCACAGCACAGAGACTTTGCTGCCACCTCTTCTTATCCCTTATTTGCTTTCCTAATTATATATCAGTAATAATCTGGCCACATAATCACTGATATTTCAGGGTGCTACTGTCACTGACCTGACAACTGGATAACAATGGGACAAACAGACAAAATCAGAAAGAAATACTGTAAATTCCACTTACTGTAAACCCTGCAGTTGCAGAACCAAAAGTCTAGAATGGAATGACAGTTGTTATCCAGTGGTTCTAAGCCACAAAGCCTAGAGCCCAGTAACACTGCCCTGCACCCTACAAGGTACTTTACATGGATTTGGATCAGCAAATTTAATACCTGTCTATAAAGGTAACTGAGTTACCTCAGTCTTCTTTTGTCCACAAGAAAACAACAACAACAAAACTGAACATGTCCACAACAGAATATGTTGCCACTATATACCCAAAGTCTAATAATAGGGGCGAGTGGTGACGACTGGGGGACATATTGGGTACTTTGTGTAAAATACTATAAATTGCACTGGAGCTGCATCCAAACATGCAGAAATGAATGGAATATATGTATTAGTAGTGTAGATACATAATATCAAATCTAGTCCCATAATCTGTCTGATATTAGGGAGCAAACATCACTGACCTAACAAGCCCTTATCAACTGATTACTGAAATAACTGAGACTGGGACAGACCGGTATGTGAGTGAAACGGTGTAAATTGTACTTACTGGAGCTGCATACGAAACAGCAGAGCTCTAGAAGAGAATGAAATATACAAGTTTAAAGATAGTTTTGAGAACAAAGCCCAATGCCTGGTAATCACCACTGCTCCTACTGGGTACTTTATATGGACATGGATAAGCAATCTCTATTGTATAAGCAAGTGTCTATTGGAGACAATTCACTCCTCTTTCCTCTTTGTGAGCTCCCTATATATTGTATTATAGTCTCATTGCAAGAGAATGGCAGGGGGTGGTGTAACAGCCAGTTGGCATCATCTGGGCACGGCAAGGGTGCAGCAATCTGAGCAAATGTTACAGCAAAAAGCAAGGGGGCTTCAACCCATTCATCTGAAAACCCCACATTTAAGTTACCATGAACTAGAAATGGGAAGAGTAATTCAGTCAAATGTTATTACATTATTTAGAGATACAAAACGTATGTAAATACCATGCCTTTAGAATGATGGCACATGGGACATATTCTTTGCTGGCAATTTTCAGGCAGCAGAGACACAGATATTCTCATTTCCATCTCCCTTTCATTTCAAAGGGAAATGTCTGACAGAGCAGTAAATTTCACTTACTTTATTAAATAATGAATGTCTTAGTTACTTAGTTAGCATCGCCCTTCCACCACAGGCTCCAGATATTAGCCACTGCCTGTCAGGCTACATGGGCCCCACAGGGGGTGGGTCCTGCCAACTAAGTTGAATGGGTGTCCAACAATAAAACAACAACAAAACTGAACATGCCCACAACAGATTTTGCTGCGACAATCTGGACAAACAGACAGGGTATGTGAGTGAAACAGTGTAAATTGCACTTACTGGAGCTGCGCCCATAAGAGAAAAGCTCTAGAAGAGAATGAAATATACAAGTTGTGTATAGAATAGATTTAAATGTTACACAAAACATGCTAGTAGCTACTCTCCTCCTCTCTGCTAGCAACATGTGCCCGTTTGCCCTTTGTGCCGACTGTGGTGCATCAGCAGGGGGTGATCATGGGTACTGCTGTCACTGACCTACCGACTGGATAGCAATGGGATAAACAGGCAATATCAGGGTGAAATAAAATAAATCCTTGAACCCATTCATTTGAAAATGCCAGAATTAAGGTACCATGAACTAGAAATGGGTACCTTAAATTTCGTCAAAACTTATGTAAATATCATGCCCGATAGCACAAGGAATATATCCTGTGTTGGTGAATTTCAGGTAGCAGAGAAACAGCAATAACGATTATTGCCATCTCCCTTTCACTTGAATGGAAAATGCCTGGAAGAGCTGTAGTGGTACTTTTAACCCATACCCCTATTTGTAATAAAAGGCACTAAGTCTGCCCTCATAAGGGAGACAGGTCTACACTATCTTGGAGGAGTTCTACTATAAAGTCCTGCCAGGAGATGGGAACCTGCAGCACCCAAACTCACTGAAACGCAAGGAGAGAATGGCCGGCAAGACTCTGGGGACTATGAGGAATATTAGTACATAGTGAAAAGTCCAAAAAACAGCTGCAGAAACACACCGGACAGCAGTGTCGGACTGGGACCTCAGGGGCCCACCAGAAAACCTTAGACCATAGGCCCACTCTCCAAACTTTCCTCATCCAACCTCTTTATTCTCGCAGTCTCTTTTATTTACATGCTAAAATCTATTCTTCCATCTATTTCTCCTATTTCTCCTCTTTGTTCCCATTCCACCCGGACCAGACACCGATGGTGAGTTATATTTTACTGTGTGATTACCTATTGTGAGTTGGCTGTAGATGTACTTGGTGACGGGCCTGGGGTATGCACACCCGGGTCATTACATGGTTTAGGTACTTTAGTTTGGATTACCGAGTTACTTATTTTGTACATATAAATTATGATTATGTTTATGCCAGTTTAAGATTTGAATATGTATTATTTATTGTACTTTTTTTTAAAGTATATTGTGACATTTATATTCTATATATACAGTATGTTTTGACATTTATATTCTATATATACAGTATATTGTGACATTTATATTCTATATATACAGTATACTGTGACATTTATATTCTATATATACAGTATAGTGTGCCATTTATATTCTATATATACAGTATAGTGTGACATTTATATTCTATATATACAGTATAGTGTGCCATTTATATTCTATATATACAGTATATTGTGCCATTTATATTCTATATATACAGTATAGTGTGCCATTTATATTCTATATATACAGTATAGTGTGACATTTATATTCTATATATACAGTATAGTGTGCCATTTATATTCTATATATACAGTATAGTGTGCCATTTTTATTCTATATATACAGTATATTGTGCCATTTATATTCTATATATACAGTATAGTGTGACATTTATATTCTATATATACAGTATATTGTGCCATTTTTATTCTATATATACAGTATATTGTGCCATTTATATTCTATATATACAGTATAGTGTGCCATTTTTATTCTATATATACAGTATATTGTGCCATTTATATTCTATATATACAGTATATTGTGACATTTATATTCTATATATACAGTATATTGTGCCATTTTTATTCTATATATACAGTATAGTGTGCCATTTATATTCTATATATACAGTATAGTGTGCCATTTATATTCTATATACAGTATAGTGTGACATTTATATTCTATATATATACAGGATAGTGTGACATTTATACTCTATATATACAGTATAGTGTGACATTTATATTCTATATATACAGTATAGTGTGCCATTTATATTCTATATACAGTATAGTGTTACATAGTTACATAGGGTTGAAAAAAGACCAGTGTCCATCAAGTTCAACCCATCCAAGTAAACCCAGCACACCTAACCCACACCTACCAATCTATACACTCACATACATACACTATAAATACAACCACTAGTACTAACTGTAGATATTAGTATCACAATAGCCTTGGATATTCTGATTGATCAAGAACTCATCCAGGCCCCTCTTATAGGCATTAACAGAGTCTGCCATTACCACATCACTAGGAAGGGCATTCCACAACCTCACTGCCCTCACCGTGAGAAACCACCTACGCTGCTTCAAATGGAAGCTCCGTTCCTCTAATCTAAAGGGGTGACCTCTGGTGCGTTGATTGTTTTTATGGGAAAAAAGAACATCCCCCAACTGCCTATAATCCCCTCTAATGTACTTGTACAGAGTAATCATGTCCCCTCGCAAGCGCCTCTTTTCCAGAGAAAACAACCTCAACCTCGACAGTCTAACCTCATAGTTTAACCCTTCCATCCCCTTAACCAGTTTAGTTGCAGTCTCTGCACTCTCTCCAGCTCATTAATATCCTTCTTAAGGACTGGAGCCCAAAACTGCACTGCATACTCAAGGTGAGGCCTTACCAGGGACCTATAAAGGGGCATTTATATTCTATATATATACAGGATAGTGTGCCATTTATATTCTATATATACAGTATAGTGTGACATTTATATTCTATATATACAGTATAGTGTGACATTTATATTCTATATATACAGTACACTGTGCCATTTATATTCTATATATACAGTATAGTGTGACATTTATATTCTATATATACAGTATAGTGTGACATTTATACTCTATATATACAGTATTGTGTGACATTTATACTCTATATATACAGTATTGTGTGACATTTATATTCTATATATACAGTATAGTGTGACATTTATATTCTATATATACAGTATTGTGTGACATTTATATTCTATATACACAGTATAGTGTGCCATTTATACTCTATATATACAGTATAGTGTGACATTTATATTCTATATATACAGTATAGTGTGACATTTATACTCTATATATACAGTATAGTGTGATTGGGGCCCTAAGCTCAGGTAAGTGACAGCAGCACAGAGTATGGGCAGGGAATCAGTAGAAAAGAAGATGGGGGGCTACTGGGGCATATTTGGGGGCACAGATCTTCCCTGCTAAAGGGCTGTGGGTGCCTTGGGCTGGTATTGTCAAAAACAATAACTCCTAAGGTAACTTCTAATATCCTCATATTTTACTTTATTTATTCTAATATACAAGTTCTAGTGAGTCATGTGACAGAAATTACATCACCAAGCTCCGATAATAACCGATGACATCACGAAGCACTGTTTACTAAATTTACAAAAGTTCATAAGGCAAAATGACAGAGAAAATGAAAATTCATGAAAAACACTAAAAACAAATGTTGAAGACAATAAAATTAAGTGGCTTAAAAAGAAACCATTGTAGAAGGCAGAGGGAAGCTAAAGGGGGATAGAAAAGAAATCGCAGTATAATAAAACACTATGAAATGAACTTACCTTGCGCCTTTGAAGCTAGAAAAGAAAAGCCAAAATACAGTGAGAAGGCTGGACAAATAGAACACATACTAATCAATACATGAAATTAATTAGGGGGAAAACTTTACGTAAAAGAAACAAACTGAAAGATGTTTAAAGGGGACACACCCCGCCCCCCCAAAAAAAATGGCTACTGAAAGAAAATTTCATTTTGAGCAACTTTCTCATATGCATTAATTAAAAATGAATTAGTACCCATTGCAAGCATGGGTTTTAGAAAGCAGTTTGCAAAAACTTGTATTTTGGAAACACTGCTGCTCCTTCCAATTCCAAGCCCTGTACAGTGCCCACCCCAACTGCTGTAAGTTACTTCTCTGCCCCATGTACCCCCCCTTCAGCCCCGATAACATTCACAGTTCCTTACATAACCCCTTCCCATATGCAGTGAGATGGGATATGGAGATACAGATTGTATAAGAAGCTCAAAGAAGTGACCAAAGAAGAGTAAAATGGCACATTTGAAAAAATACCCCTAATTCTCCTGATGGGTGCAATAAAGAGTAAACAAGGGCTAAATTACAGGAAAGAGGAAAAACAAAAAGACTTTGAAACTAAAACAGTAAATGATCATAGGGAAACAAAAATATAAAGATAAAAAAAAAAAGAGTAAATTGAAACTAAAATCCCTATTTAAAAAATAGAGATATTTCTGTTAAATTATGTTAGATTGTAAGCTCTATGGGGCAGGGACCTCCTTCCTACTGTCTCTCACACCACTGTGTATTTATACGTATTTACTGTATTTATTATATCACTTGTCCTCCCTGTGTGTAATTGTGTATTCTGTAAGATTGTACAGCGCTGCGTACCCTTGTGGCGCTTTATAAATAAAGTTATATATATGAATTATATGATCAGAGATAAACGCTATAAAGTAAATATGTTGTTTTTCCAGAAGGGCAAATATTGCTGTTGTCATAACATCAGCTCTATATTTATTATTCTTCATATGGATTTCTTATTGTCAGTATGAAGTATACGTAGAAGTGAGAGAGAAATAGGGCTGTTACGTAGCCGGCATTTTACTGGCCTGGCCGGTAGAAATGGTGCTTGGTACCAATGTTATTAATAGGGAAGAAAGATCAATCTATAGGAAAGGGTACAATATCTTAATTTACAGATATATTGAAAATATATATATATTTATACATCAGATCCACAGCTAAAGTTTCTACCATGCCAGTCTGTGTGGCAGAAATGGTGCTTGGTACCAATGTTATTAATAAGGAAGAAAGATCAAAATAAAGGAAAGCTGGTCTATTTATCAGAAAAGGTGGCAACACTACTTACATATGATGGAGAGGTTGGAGCCTAGGAAAGAAGAAAGGGTACAGGCTGTTAATTTATAGATAAGCTAGGGTCTGTGCAGTACAAATGGTGCTTGGTACCAATGTTATTAATAAGGAAGAAAGATCAAAATAAAGGAAAGCTGGCCTTTTTATCAGAAAAGGTGGCAACACTACTTACATATGATGGAGAGGTTGGAGCCTAGGAAAGAAAAAAGGGTACAGGCTGTTAATTTATAGATAAGCTAGGGTCTGTGCAGTACAAATGGTGCTTGGTACCAATGTTGTTAATAGGGACAAAAGGTAGAAATATAGGAAGACCCATAGGAACCCTACCTACGCCTGTTTCCACTTCACTGATGTGATGAGGCCCCAGGCCCCGGTTTGGCAAAGGTTCAATATGGACCTGAAATTTTGTTGTCGGGTTTGTGCCAATAATGCAAATAAAGGCATTGTTAATAGAAGAAAAATTTTTGTTGCACCATCCATTATTTTGACAACCCAGGCCGCTTCAGTTGAAAATGTGACTCTCCAAACTAGCACTCCTACAGAAACTGGATTCCTACCACCATCTACCCCCTTCGGCTCCTCGGAGGATAACAATAAATATTATTAACAACATTATATATGGTAGGTGGGACTATTCAATTATTAATAAATAATTAATAACTCAAAACCAGATTAGACATACATACAATAAAAAATTACCTAAAATATACTGGCCAGCCAGAAATTAAGAACTATCAATATTTAGTAGCACTCCATAGCAATATAATAAGCAGCTTAAATTCATTAAAATCAAAAATCCATTAATTAGAGATTTCCAGTTCATTAATAATCAAGAAGTAAAATATTTCAATTCCTTAGTAACTGAGGATATGTGAGTAGCTAAGTCAATAAAATACTATTGACTACAGACGAACAATAGGTTAAAGATTTTATATCAAGTTCAGTATAATCCAAAATCCATACATTGCTTTCAGACTAACACAGGGCTATAGGCACTTCAAGGGATGGGTATAACCATTGGGCATCCTCCTCCACCCCCAAATCTTAAGCACTAAAAAAAAAACCCGGGTTAGATTGCTCTCAACTTGTGCCAACATTCAGGCACATACAATTATTTTCCAAAAAAATTTAAAACCAGATCGTCTGATGTTACTATTTTTCAATATTGCTGTAGTAACTTTCTGCAATGCGTTTCGCCTCAAGAGACTTTATCAAGCAACTATTTTACATAAGCAGTTGTCCCCACTTCTTTATACCCTCCATTTTTAAAGGGGCAGCTATCAAACATGCATAATACAGATACCTTATACAACTACATAACTTCCAAAGAACAATTCCTTATATATAGGGGCAATAAAATAACAAATCTGATTCAATACTATTCTAGAAACGGAGACAATTCATATTTGCTTTTCAGATCATTAGGTTGCAAAGTGTTTAGATGGAATATGCACTCCTGTTCTCTACATCTCAATCATTTATCCCTATTTCCCCATCTCTTGCTCACAGGTGCCCAATCAATAACCATAAAACACAAATCTTTAACATTTCCTTTATGTACTAACTGAAAATGCTCAGATAGGATGTTTCTCCTTTCTCTCCTATTTTACCTCTCCTTACATTACTTAAATGTTCACACATCCTAGTTTTCAATCATTTCCCCACATATTGCAAATTGCTTGTACACATGTCAATAACATATGGTGACTGGTAGTTAAAATATTTTTTTAGCTCATAACTTTCAAAGTCTATGGCTGCTTCCCAACAGGCTGATACACTGACAGTGCAATAGGCCCCAGCTGTGTGGGAAAATGATCTGCATGGATTAAAGGGATATGGTGCAGTGGCAGAGCCAGGGATTAGCGTGCCTGCCATCCCATTAGCACTATATATATTCTTCTTCACATGGATACCTTACTGCCAGCATGATGTATGGGTGCTCAAGTAGAAGTGAGGGAGAAATGGTACAAGCTGTTAATTTACACATGTTTTGATGACATAAAATCTAGAGCAACATCTTATGTAGAATTCCCAGCGCTGGTGAAAGAGCCAATAAGCTATCACCTTTACTCCACTTTTATTACCAATAGTTAAAAGCAGATGCCTGCGCGGTGTCAGTAGCCTGTGTAACTTGCTTTCACAACATTGTTTAAAGGACAAGTAAATGCTGACTTGTAAAGAAGAAAAATAAATAACTGTACTTACCGGCATGTCCATGATTTCCTGCAAATGCAAATGCATAATATCATATATGATAAAATGGTTACATATACAGTATATGAAAACATTGTTTTATCCGGTATTCAGCCATGTATAATACTAATAATCATCATGGGGTTACTGGTGTCAGGCGGGGCCAGAATTAAGTTCTGGTCCTTCAGTAACAACAAGCATCAATGAGTAAGCCCCCATAAATCCATAAATAAAAGTTGCACCATCTGGCCAAGGTCCAGCACAAAATGCGTCAGTTTTTTTATAAGCATCTATAATCAAACAGGTCACATTCTCCAAGCTGGGAAGCCTCAATATCCATGGTGTATAGTTTGTAACTTTTCATCAAAACCAGTTAAAGGAACAGTAACACCAAAATATAAAAGTGTATAAAAGTAATTACAGTATAATGTACTGTTGCCCTGCACTGGTACAACTGGTGTTTGCTTTAGAAGGACAACTATAGTTTATATAAACAATGCTGCTGTGTATCCATGGGGGCAGCCATTCAAATGAGAAAAGGCACAGGTAACGTAGCAGATAACAGATAAAACCCATTATATTTTACAGAGATTATCTGTTATCTGCTATGTAACCTGTGCCTTTTCTCCTTTTTCCAGCTTTAATGGCTGCCCCCATGGCTACACAGCAGCTTATTTATATAAATTATAGTAGAGTTTCTGAAGTAAACACACTAATTTTACCAGTGCAGGGCAACAGTACATTATTTTCTAATTACTTTAAAACACTTTCATTTTTTGGTGTTACTGTTCCAAATACCATTAGTCCCAAATAGTCCCAAATATGTATTAACTTGGCCCTTCCTTCTGTTCATTCACTCACTTCCATCTTTAGTCTCCAGTACCTTTACTCAGGGGAACTTTCACACCTCCTTTAACAGGGCTTCCCAATAGTACCAGCTTTGCCAAGCTTTCTACTGGGTCCCTCCGAACACTTTCTTGGGCATTAGGCTTTAAACACACCAGGGTCCTTTGTATACCCTACACTTTAAACTTGGGTACTAACACCAGGCTACTAACCCCTTGTCAGTCCTGGGAGGGCACAAGCTGCCCTTACTAGCTGTTCTCTCTGTCTCTCATCCCAAGGATGAGCTGTGAAACATCCCTGTTGTGGCTAAACTTCCACCTTCCACACCTGGTGTGTTCCTTCCTGCTGCCACACCCAACCTGTACCTGAACCTTCCCCCTCTGTACGCTATTTCTGCACTCACCTTTGGTTCCAAGACAGGGAATATTCCAGAGCAGATCAGGAGTCTAATTCCCCAGTCTGACATGCACCCAGGCACGCTGCTGCCATGAGGTGAGTTGAGAAGCTCGCTGTAGGCGGCAGTGCCCTCAAAGTTACCCGGGGCAGCAAAAAGCCGCTCTAGGTAACTTTAAGAGTCAAATTTCCGATTTTCAAACCAGAAATCTGGCTCTGCTAGAGAGCACAATTGCCCCCCTGGACAACCTCAGGCGCAAGAAAAGGTAAGTGCTGGGGGGCAGCATCGAATCTGTCTACACCAAACAGTGCTCAAATAAATAGCACAATAATCCACTGTAGCAGGAATTCCTCTGTGCCCAATCAGCTGCCCGCCCAAACTGTGAATGATAAGGCAATAAGCCAATAATTACAGTAGATGCCCATGCAGTGTCAATACCCTGTGTAACTTGCATTCAACAAACAACGGGTCACCGCGCGCATGCCGCCCCCAAATTTGTGCCGCCCTGGGCCCGGGCCTTTGTGGCCTCTCCACAAATCCGGGGCCTGCCTGTCACAGAAGAAATGTATCAGTTAATAGAGCTGCTTCAGCAAAACTCTGCACTGAAATCCATTTTTTAGAATCGGGTACAATGGCTGCCTACACACACTAGAGATGGCTGCCTACACACCAATATTACCGCTAAAAAAAATCCATTTCTTGGCTCAAAAAAAAGTTTAAATGGTAGAGTGCATTATTTGCATTGTAAAGAGAGTAATTTAGAAATAAAAAGTACACCACAAAATAATGACAGAATACCTTTAAAGGCCAAGGAAAAACTGAATTGTAAAAAAGAACAATGACTGTACTTACTAGCATGTCAGCGTGAACCTGCAAATACAAAATATCATATTATACTCACTGTAAATAAAAACAAGCATACAGCCAAGGCTTGCATATTGGTGCCTTGGGCTGGTATTGTCAAAAACATAATGTACAACACTTTTAACCTTCTGTAGTTAGGGTTTCGTTCTCCTTTAAATCATCCCACAGCAAGTATGAGCTTCTGTATGTAACTTCCAAAATAATATAATGGAAATATTGTTCTTAAGTGATATTAAAGGGAAAACTGTACAAAAAAATACTTTAAACAACCATAACAACCATAACAGTAATATACTATATATAGTGAATAAGGTACCCCCTATTGTAAAATATAAGGATATTATAAGTCACAGAGGAGTCCCATGGCCATATAAAAACATGAGGCCGAAGGCCGAGTGCTTTTATACAGGTCATGGAACTCCGAGGTAACTTCTAATATCATCATATTTTACAACAGGGGGTACTTTATTTATTCTAATATACAAGTTTTAGTGAGTCATGTGACAGAAATTACATCACTAAGCTCCGATAATAACCGATGACATCACGAAGCACTGTTTACCAAATTTACAAATGTTCATAAGGCAAAATGATAGAGAAAATGAAAATTCATGAAAAACACTAAAAACAAATGTTGAAGACAAAAAAATTAAGTGGCTTAAAAAGAAACCATTGTAGAAGGCAGAGGGAAGCTAAAGGGGGATAGAAAAGAAATCGCAGTATAATAAAACACTATGAAATGAACTTACCTTGCGCTTTTCACACTAGGAAAGAAAAGCCAAATTACAGTGAGAAGGCTGGACAAATAGAACACATACTAATAAATACATGAAATTAATTAGGGGGAGAACTTTACGTAAATGAAACAAACTGAAAGATGTTTAAAGGGGACACACCCCGCCCCCCCCAAAAAATGGCTAATGAAAGAAAATTTCATTTTGAGCAACTTTCTCATATGCATTAATTAAAAATGAATTAGTACCCATTGCAAGCATGGGTTTTAGAAAGCAGTTTGCAAAAACTTGTATTTTGGAAACACTGCTGCTCCTTCCAATTCCAAGCCCTGTACAGTACCCACCCCAACTGCTGTAAGTTACTTCTCTGCCCCATGTACCCCCCCTTCAGCCCCAATAACATTCACAGTTCCTTACATAACCCCTTCCCATATGCAGTGAGATGGGATATGGAGATACAGATTGTATAAGAAGCTCAAAGAAGTGACCAAAGAAGAGTAAAATGGCACAATTGAAAAAATACCCCTAATTCTCCTGATGGGTGCAATGAAGAGTAAACAAAGGCTAAATTACAGGAAAGAGGAAAAACAAAAAGACTTTGAAACTAAAACAGTAAATGATCATAGTGAAACAAAAATATAAAGGTCAAAGAAAAAAATGAGTAAATTGAAACTAAAATCCCTATTTAAAAAATAGAGATATTTCTGCTAAATTATGTTAGATTGTAAGCTCTATGGGGCAGGGACCTCCTTCCTACTGTCTTTCATACCACATGTATGTGTATTTATACGTATTTATTGCATTTAACATACCACTTGTTCTCCCTGTGTGTAATTGTGTATTCTGTAAGATTGTACAGTGCTGCATAGCCGTGCAGTGCTTTATGAATAAAGTTATACATACATACAAATGATATGATCAGAGATAAACGCTATAAAGTGAATATGTTGTTTTTCCAGTAGGGATAAAGCAAATATTGTTGCTGCCATAACATTAGCTCTATATTTATTATTCTTCATATGGATTTCTTATTGTCAGCATGCTGTATAGGTAGACGTGAGAGAGAAATAGGGCTGTTACGTAGCCGGTATTTTACTGGCCTGGCCGGTAGAAATGGTGCTTGGTACCAATGTTATTAATAGGTAAGGTCAATCTACAGGATGATTGAGGATGTTAATTTATAGATATGTTGAAAAAAAAAATTATATATATATATATCAGATCCACAGCTAAAGTTTCTACCATGCCAGTATTTTAACAGTCTGTGTGGCAAAAATGGTGCTTGGTACCAATGTTAGTAATAGGAAAGAAAGATCAAAATAAAGGAAAGCTGGTCTTTGTATCAGAAAAGGTGGCAAGTCTACTTACATATGATGGAGAGATTGGAGCCTAGGAAAGAAGAAAGGGTACAGGCTGTTAATTTACAGATAAGTTAAATGTAAAATCCAGACCTACAGCTAGGGTCTGTGCAGTAAAAATAGTGCTTGGTACCAATGTTATTAATAAGGAAGAAAGATCAAAATAAAGGAAAGCTCAGAAAAGGTGGCAACTCCAGTCCTTAAGAAGGATATTAATGAGCTGGAGAGAGTGCAGAGACGTGCAACTAAACTGGTAAAGGGGATGGAAGGGTTAAACTATAAGGTTAGACTGTTGAGGTTGGGGTTGTTTTCTCTGGAAAAGAGGCGCTTGCGAGGGGACATGATTACTCTGTACAAGTACATTAGAGGGGATTATAGGCAGATGGGGGATGTTCTTTTTTCCCATAAAAACAATCAGCGCACCAGAGGCCCCCCCTTTAGATTAGAGGAACGGAGCTTCCATTTGAAGCAGCGTAGGGGGTTGTCGGGTTGTTGTCGGGTTTGTGCCAATAATGCAAACAAAGGCATTGTTAATAGAAAAAATTTTTTGTTGCACCATCCATTATTTTGACAACACAGGCCGCTTCAGTTGAAAATGTGACTCTCCAAACTAGCACTCCTACAGAAACTGGATTCCCACCACCATATACCCCCTTCGGCTCCTCGGAGGATAACAATAAATATTATTAAAAAAATGATATATGGTAGGTGGGACTATTCAATTATTAATAAATAATTAATAACTCAAAACCAGATTAGACTTTATTCACCCTTTACATACATACAATAAAAAATTACCTAAAATATACTGGCCGGCCAGAAATTAAGAACTATCAATATTTAGTAGCACTCCATAGCAATATAATAAGCAGCTTAAATTCATTAAAATCAGAAATCCATTAATTAGAAAAGACTTTCCATTTCATTAATAATCAAGAAGTAAAATATTTCAATTCCTTAGTAACTGAGGATATGTGAGTAGCTAAGTCAATAAAATAATATTGACTACAGACTAACAATAGGTTAAAGATTTTATATCAAGTTCAGTATAATCCAAAATCCATACATTGCTTTCAGACTAACACAGGGCTATAGGCACTTCAAGGGATGGGTATAACCATTGGGCATCCTCCTCCACCCCCAAATCTTAAGCGCTAAAAAAAAAAACCCGGGTTAGATTGCTCTCACCCTGTGCCAACATTCAGGCACATACAATTTAAAACCAGAACCTCTGCTGTTACTATTTTTCAATATTGCTGTAGTAACTTTTTGCAACGCGTTTTGCCTGAAGAGACTTTATCAAGCAACTATTTTACAAAAGCAGTTGTCCCCACTTCTTTATACCCTCCATTTTTAAAGGGGCAGCTATCAAACATGCATAATACAGATACCTTATACAACTACATAACTTCCAAAGAACAATTCCTTATATATAGGGGCAATAAAATAACAAATCTGATTCAATACTATTCTAGAAATGGAGACAATTCATATTTGCTATTCAGATCATTAGGTTGCAAAGTGTTTAGATGGAATATCAACTCCTGTTCTCTACATCTCAATCATTTATCCCTATTTCTCCGTCTCTTGCTCACAGGTGCCCAATCAATAACCGTAAAACACAAATCTTTAACATTTCCTTTATGTACTAACTGAAAATGCTCAGATAGGATGTTTCTCCTTTCTCTCCTATTTTACCTCTCCTTACATTACTTAAATGTTCACACATCCTAGTTTTCAATCATTTCCCCACATATTGCAAATTGCATGTACACATGTCAATAACATATGGTGACTGGCAGTTAAAATATTTTTTTAGCTCATAACTTTTAGAGTCTACGGCTGCTTCCCAACAGGCTGATACACTGACAGTGCAATAGGCCCCAGCTGTGTGGGAAAATGATCTGCACAGATTAAAGGGATATGGTGCAGTGGCAGAGCCAGGGATTAGCGTGCCTGCCATCCCATTAGCACTATATATATTCTTCTTCACATGGATACCTTACTGCCAGCATGATGTATGGGTGCTCAAGTAGAAGTGAGGGAGAAATGAGCTCAGCATGATGTACTACAAGGAACACTTACGTTGGATGGAGGCATTGGAGACTAGGAAACAGAAATGGTACAAGCTGTTAATTTACACATGTTTTGATGACATAAAATCTAGAGCAACATCTTATGTAGAATTTACAGCACTGGTGAAAGAGCCAATAAGCTATCGCCTTTACTCCACTTTTATTACCAATAGTTAAAAGCAGATGCCTGCGTAAGCAGTAGACTGTGTAACTTGCTTTCACAACATTGTTTAAAGGA
Organism: Xenopus tropicalis; assembly: GCF_000004195.4. Taxonomy (NCBI): domain Eukaryota; kingdom Metazoa; phylum Chordata; class Amphibia; order Anura; family Pipidae; genus Xenopus; species Xenopus tropicalis. The sequence goes on along the minus strand of NC_030678.2, from coordinate 158,527,069 downwards.
CAAGTAAATGCTGACTTGTAAAGAAGAAAAATAAATGACTGTACTTACCAGCATGTCCATGATTTCCTGCAAATGCATAATATCATATATGATAAAATGGTTACATACACAGTATATGAAAACATTGTTTTATCCGGTATTCAGCCATGTATAATACTAATAATCATCATGGGGTTACTGGTGTCAGGCGGGGCCAGAATTAAGGTCAGACAGAGAGAAAAGGCAGGAAAAGTGGGGGGAACTAGGGCTCTTGTGAATACCCCCCCCCCCCCCCCCCCCAGTTCTGGTCCTTCAGTAACTCCAAGCATCAATGAGTAAGCCCCCATAAATAAAAGTTGCACCATCTGGCCAAGGTCCAGCACAAAATGCATCAGTTTTTTTTATAAGCATCTATAATCAAACAGGTCACATTCTCCAAGCTGGGAAGCCTCAATATCCATGGTGTATAGTTTGTAACTTTTCATCAAAACCAGTTAAAGGAACAGTAACACCAAAATATGAAAATGTATAAAAGTAATTACAGTATAATGTACTGTTGCCCAGCACTGGTACAACTGGTGTGTTTGCTGAAGGACAACTATAGTTTACATAAACAATGCTGCTGTGTAGCTATGGGGGCAGCCATTCAAATGAGAAAAGGCACAGGTAACGTAGCAGATAACAGATAAAACCCATTATATTTTACAGAGCTTATCTATTATCTGCTATGTAACCTGTGCCTTTTCTCCCTTTTTCCAGCTTTAATGGCAGCCCCCATGGCTACACAGCAGCTTATTTATATAAACTATAGTAGAGTTTCTGTAGCCAACACACTAATTGTACCAGTGCAGGGCAACAGTACATTATATTCTAATTACTTTAAAACACTTTCATTTTTTGGAGTTACTGTTCCAAATACCATTAGGCCCAAATAGTCCCAAATATGTATTAACTTGGCCCTTCCTTCTGTTCATTCACTCACTTCCATTATACAGTTGGCTGGTGGGGTGATGCACTTAGCAAACTTTCATTTTCTCATATATACCCTGAGCCCTATGGCTTTTCTCACATGTAACAGTTGGATCATTGCTATACTTAGGGAGTCATCAAGCCCTTTATTGCCTGCCCCACTTCTTATGGGTACATAGGAGAAACATTCTGCAGCCTGGACAGACAGTTTGTTTGTTTGAAAAGCAGGTGCAGATCTTAAATACGCCCCCTGTTCCACTCAGCCCTCCCAGCGCCTATGTTTGAGCAAACAGGGCCTTTGGATCATTGGACTGCACAAGTCTCCCTATGGCCTGCACTGTGCGCTTGGTATGGCCTCCCGTAGCTATTGCTCATACCCTGGCACTCAGAGTCCTTTATAAGCCTGTCTGTGAGTAAGCTGTATAAAAATATATATTTATACTTACTGTTCGGCGAAAACCCAAATGGCGCATCTGCAAAGGAGACAATGTTATAATAAACCAGAGTTTTTCAGTTTTTCTAGTTCAAGATTCCTTTTGAAGTCCAACAGTTGGACCCCCATGATAAAATGGTTACAAATACAGTACAGGTATGGGATCCCTTATCAGGATACCTGTTATCCAGAAAGTTCCAAATTACGGAAAGGCCATCTCCCATAGACTCCATTATAAGCAAATAATTCTAATTTTTAAAAATGATTTCCTTTTTCCCTGAAAACAGTACCTGTACTTGATCCCAACTAAGATATAATTACCCCTTATTGGAGGCAGAACAATCCTATTGGGTTTATTTAATGGTTAAATTATTCCCTTTTCTCTGTAATAATAAAACAGTACCTGTACTTGATCCCAACTAAGATATAATTACCCCTTATTGGGGGCAGAACAGCCCTATTGGGTTTATTTAATGGTTAAATGATTCCCTTTTCTCTGTAATAATAAAACAGTACTTGTACTTGATCCCAACTAAGATATAATTACCCCTTATTGGGGGCAGAACAGTCCTATTGGGTTTATTTAATGGTTAAATGATTCCCTTTTCTCTGTAATAATAAAACAGTACCTGTACTTGATCCCAACTAAGATATAATTACCCCTTATTGGGGGCAGAACAGTCCTATTGGGTTTATTTCATGGTTAAATGATTCCCTTTTCTCTGTAATAATAAAACAGTACCTGTACTTGATCCCAACTAAGATATAATTAATCGTTATTGGAGGCAAAACAAGCCTATTGGGGTTATTCAGTATTTAAATGATTTTTAACAGACTTAAGTTATGGAGATCAAAATTACAGAAAGATCCCTTATCCGGCAAACCCCAGGTCCCAGCATTCCGGATAATAGGTCCCATACCTGTATATGAATCTGTCTACACCAAACAGTGCTCAAATAAATAGCACAATAATCCACTGTAGCAGGAATTCCTCTGTGCCCAATCAGCTGCCCGCCCAAACTGTGAATGATAAGGCAATAAGCCAATAATTACAGTAGATGCCCATGCAGTGTCAATACCCTGTGTAACTTGCATTCAGAACATTATTGTGGTTTCTGTTGATCCTTTCACAGAAGAACATGCTTCTTTTCAAAATGTATCAGTTAATAGAGCTGCTTCAGCAAAACTCAGAATCAGGTACAATCCACTAAGATGGCTGCCTACGCACCAATATTACCGCTAAAAAATAAAATCCATTTGTTGGTTCGAAAATAAAAAAGTTTAAATGGTAGAGTGCATTATTTGCATTGTAAATAGAGTAATTTAGAAATAAAAAGTACACCACAAAATAATGACAGAATCCCTTTAAAGGCCAAGGAAAAGCTGAATTGTAAAGAATAACAATGGCTGTACTTACTGCCTCGGCAGCTCTTTCCTGCATCACCTGCAAATATATAATATCATATTATACTCACTTTAAATGAAAGCAAGCATACAGCCAAGGCTTGCATATTGCTGTTTTGCTTCAGTGCAGATGGGCAGATTGTTGCCCAGTTGTGCCACCAAGCACCTATACACGCTGCCCCAATAGGGTTGCCCCCTGGCCTGTATTTCAACAGACTAGCCAGTAAGCCACCAGGCAGAGCTGGTCTGGTATTGCAAATTTACCAGCAATGTAATTGCCCCTATATCTAATTCCCTTTTGTCCCACCCCTGGCCCACCCATTTAGGCCCAGATCCACCCCAGTTCAGCTCCCATTAAAGCCATCGCACCTTTTCTCTCCATCCAAAATCCACCCCACAACCTGCCTCCCTACATCTCTACCTGTCCCCTTGCGCCACAGGCAGCTAGATCATAAGAGAAACATTCTGCAGCCTGGACAGACAGTTTGTTTGATTGAAAAGCAGGTGCAGATCTTAAATACACCCCCTGTTCCACTCAGCCCTCCCAGCACCTATGTTTGAGCAAACAGGGCCTTTGGATCATTGGACTGCACAAGTCTCCCTATGGCCTGCACTGTGCGCTTGGTATGGCCTCCCGTAGCTATTGCTCATACCCTGACACTCAGAGTCCTTTATAAGCCTGTATGTGAGTAAGCTGTATAAAAATATATATTTATACTTACTGATCGGGGAAGACTCATAAGACACATCTGCAAAGGAGACAATGTTTTTCAGTTTTTCTAGTTCAAGATTCCTTTTGAAGTCCAACAGTTGGTTGGACCCCCATGATAAAATGGTTACAAATACAGTATATGAAAACATCATTTTATCAGCCATATGTTCTACTATCTAGGACAGTTAGTCTGTATTTACCCCAGATCTCACCCTCACCTAGTTACCTAGTTTTAAGATGGCCTTCCAGGAGTACCTAGAATATCAAATAAAAATTCTCTGCAAAATTCACAGAAATGGCCTTCAAGCTGGGCACTGCTCCCCTACCCGACTACTACCCCAAGATTGTGCTTTGAGCTTGCCGGAGACGTGACGCATTCCTTCTTAACACTATGTAGAATCTTTACAGTTGAACAGTATGTCAGTAGGGTGCAATATTATCACATACTGCCTGTGGGCTTTGCGCTGCTCAAACAGAACACATCATTCCAGAGCTCTGATATAAATATGATCAGTAAAACACTATAGCAGGAATTCCTCTGCTGCGCAACAGTAAGTTGCCCATTAGTGATGTGCGGCTCAGATAAAACTCAAACCTCACCTGACCCTAACCCACAAAATGCTGCCAGTGTAGGACCCACACTCAACCTGTACCTGCATCTACCCGCTCTGTACACTATTTCTGCACTCACCTCTGGTTCCAAGACAGGGAATCTTCCAGAGCAGAGCAGCAGTCTAATTCCCCAGCCTGACATGCACCCAGGCACGCTGCTGCCATGAGGTGAGTTGAGAAGCTCGCTGTAGGCGGCAGTGCCCCCAAAGTTACCCGGGACAGCAAAAAGCCGCTCTAGGTAACTTTAAGGGTAAAATTTCCGATTTTCAAACCAGAAATCTGGCTCTGCTAGAGAGCACAATTGCCCCGCTTGACAACCTCAGGCGCAAGAAAAGGTAAGTGCTGGGGGGCAGCATCGAATCTGTCTACACCAAACAGTGCTCAAATAAATAGCACAATAATCCACTGTAGCAGGAATTCCTCTGTGCCCAATCAGCTGCCCTCCCAAACTGTGAATGATAAGGCAATAAGCCAGTAATTACAGTAGATGCCCATGCAGTGTCAATACCCTGTGTAACTTGCATTCAGAACATTATTGTGGTTTCTGTGGATTCTGTCACAGAAGAACATGCTTCTTTTCAAAATGTATCAGTTAATAGAGCTGCTTCAGCAAAACTCTGCACTGAAATCCATTTTTTAGAATCGGGTACAACCCACTAAGATGGCTGCCTACGCACCAATATTACCGCTAAAAAATAAAATCCATTTGTTGGTTCAAAAATAAAAAAGTTTAAATGGTAGAGTGCATTATTTGCATTGTAAAGAGAGTAATTTAGAAATAAAAAGTACACCACAAAATAATGACAGAATCCCTTTAAAGGCCAAGGAAAAGCTGAATTGTAAAGAATAACAATGGCTGTACTTACTGGCTTGGCAGCTCTTTCCTGCATCACCTGCAAATATATAATATCATATTATACTCACTTTGAATGAAAGCAAGCATACAGCCAAGGCTTGCATATTGGTGTTTTGCTTCAGTGCAGATGGCCAGATTGTTGCCCAGTTGCGCCACCAAGCACCTATACACGCTGCCCCATTAGGGTTGCCCCCTGGCCTGTATTTCAACAGACTAGCCAGTAAGCCACCAGGCAGAGCTGGTCTGGTATTGCAAATTTCCAAGCAATGTAATTGCCCCTATATCTAATTCCCTTTTGTCCCACCCCTGGCCCACCCATTTAGGCCCAGATCCCCCCCAGTTCAGCTCCCATTAAAGCCATCGCACCTCTTCTCTCTCCCGATCCATCCAAAATCCACCCCACAACCTGCCTACCTACATCTTTACCTATCCCCTTGCGCCACAGGCAGCTAGATCCCTACATCTGTCTGTACACCTCCCGCCTGTCAGAACACTGTAATAATGACCATGGCACCTGTCTTTTCCCATCCCATAATAATCATTATCTAGGGGAGGAGCTTGGGTGCTTCAAACAAAATCTTATTGGAGACATAAATGTTGATCACAGAATTGAAGAAATGAATTTTTTAAAAAAGCATATATTTTACTGTGTTTAACCAGTTAGAATATATTTTAAATGTGTATATGAATTAACGTACTGTACTTACATGTTCAGAAGGTTGTGCCTCCTGCAAATAAAACATAGGTTTATTAAAGTAGTAGTTTTTTAACTTTTTAGTTTAAATCTCCTCTTTGAGATCATTAGTTGGACCCCCTTTAGCCCACAACCAGGTTAAAGATACAGTAAACCAGCTAGATCATCAGATCGCCCAGGCTGTTATTGTAACATTGTACATGATTGGTCTGGTTATTACATTAGACTTCCGCTCACTCCAGCCTTTATAAATTACATTTTTGACTAAGTAAGTATATTAGAAACATTTTCTATTTCACACAGCCTATCTATTTACCTCCTTTAAATAAGAAGGAGGGGAGTTCTGCAACTAACTTGTTTTTGGCTACACAGAGCCATTATACAGTTGGCTGGTGGGGTAATGCACTTAGCAAACTACCATTTTCTCATATATACCCTGAGCCCTATGGCTTTTCTCACATGTAACAGTTGGATCATTGCTATACTTAGGGAGTCATAATGCCCTTTATTGCCTGCCCCACTTCTTATGGGTACATAGGAGAAACATTCTGCAGCCTGGACAGACAGTTTGATTGAAAAGCAGGTGCAGATCTTAAATACACCCCCTGTTCCACTCAGCCCTCCCAGCACCTAAGTTTGAGAAAACAGGGCCTTTGGATCATTGGACTGCACAAGTCTCCCCATGGCCTGCACTGTGCGCTTGGTATGGCCTCCCGTAGCTATTGCTCATACCCTGGCACTCAGAGTCCTTTCTAAGTCTGTATGTGAGTAAACTGTATAAAAATATATATTTATACTTACTGTTCCGCAACGATCCATATGGCGCATCTGCAAAGGAGATAATGTTATAATAAACCAGAGTTTTTTTGGTTTTTCTAGTTCAAGATTCCTTTTGAAGTCAAACAGTTGGACCCCCATGATAAAATGGTTACAAATACAATACAGGTTATGGGATCTCTTATCAGGATACCTGTTATCCAGAAAGTTCTGAATTACGGAAAGTCCATCTCCCATTGACTCCATTATAAGAAAATAATTCTAATTTTTAAAAATGATTTCCTTTTTCCCTGAAAACAGTACCTGTACTTGATACCAACTAAGATGTAATTACCCCTTATTGGGAGCAGAATAATCCTAATGGGTTTATTTCATGGTTAAATGATTCCCTATTCTCTGTAATAATAAAACAGTACCTGTACTTGATCCCAACTAAGATATAATTACCCCTTATTGGGGGCAGAACAATCCTATTGGGTTTATTTCATGGTTAAATGATTCCCTTTTCTCTGTAATAATAAAACAGTACCTGTACTTGATCCCAACTAAGATATAATTACCCCTTATTGGGGGCAGAACAATCCTATTGGGTTAATTTAATGGTTAAATGATTCCCTTTTCTCTGTAATAATAAAACAGTACCTGTACTTGATCCCAACTAAGTATAATTACCCCTTATTGGGGGCAGAACAATCCTATTGGGTTAATTTAATGGTTAAATGATTCCCTTTTCTCTGTAATAATAAAACAGTACCTGTACTTGATCCCAACTAAGATATAATTAATCCTTATTGGGGGTAGAACAGCCCTATTGGGTTAATTTAATGGTTAAATGATTCCCTTTTCTCTGTAATAATAAAACAGTACCTGTACTTGATCCCAACTAAGATATAATTACCCCTTATTGGGGGCAGAACAATCCTATTGTGTTAATTTAATGGTTAAATGATTCCCTTTTCTCTGTAATAATAAAACAGTACCTGTACTTGATCCCAACTAAGATATAATTAATCCTTATTGGAGGCAAAACAAGCCTATTGGGGTTATTCAATATTTAAATGATTTTTAACAGACTTAAGTTATGGAGATCCAAATTACAGAAAGATCCCTTATCCGGCAAACCCCAGGTCCCAAGCATTCCGGATAATAGGTCCCATACCTGTATATGAATCTGTCTACACCAAACAGTGCTCAAATAAATAGCACAATAATCCACTGTAGCAGGAATTCCTCTGTGCCCAATCAGCTGCCCGCCCAAACTGTGAATGATAAGGCAATAAGCCAATAATTACAGTAGATGCCCATGCAGTGTCAATACCCTGTGTAACTTGCATTCAGAACATTATTGTGGTTTCTGTGGATCCTGTCACAGAAGAATATGCTTCTTTTAAAAAATGTAACAGTTAATAGAGCTGCTTCAGCAAAACTCTGCACTGAAATCCATTTTTTAGAATCGGGTACAATGCACTAAGATGGCTGCCTACGCACCAATATTACCACTAAAAAATAAAATCCATTTGTTGGTTCAAAAATAAAAAAGTTTAAATGGTAGAGTGCATTATTTGCATTGTAAAGAGAGTAATTTAGAAATAAAAAGTACACCACAAAATAATGACAGAATCCCTTTAAAGGCCAAGGAAAAGCTGAATTGTAAAGAATAACAATGGCTGTACTTACTGGCATGGCAGCTTCTACCTGTATGTGAGTAAACAGTATAAAAATATATATTTATACTTACTGATCGGGGAGGACTCATAAAACACAGAAGAGAACTAACCCCTCTTCCCTGCTGCTATACCCCCCAGTACTTCCTGCCTTCATCAGTTTTTTCCTAGTGTCCCACAAGGAGACAGGATCATCATCTTACTCTTCAAGTTATTCTTCGGCCAGATTCAATCTGGCAACATGGGTCGTCCTAGAGGTCTCCAACAGGAGCTACTCTACACAGGCTTCCCCCTACGTGGGAAAAGTGAAGGACACTGGGGCACGTGAGTTACAAGCCCTGCAGACATCCTGCCTCTGAACACAGAGCGCAGAAGCTGCCCAGCGCTACCCAGTGCCATGGCCCTTATCCGGCTTAAAACTTGCCTCTTACACAGTAGCCTTGCTCCTGCAGGATATCCAGCCTGACCAACCCCCATTTTTTCCCCTCTACTCTGCCTTCTCCATCTTAGCCATGCTCCCAGTGCTGCCTCTCCTTAAGCTCCGGTTCCTAGACACTCATTGCTCAGCCCTGCCTGCCTGTGCCTTGCCTCTACCTCCAGCCCTGCATTCTCTGCCTCTTACCATCGCAGGCTCCGTTCGCTCTGGCATCCATGCGCCTCTCCTGTTCCCTCGATCGATATGCGGTCCACCATGCCTTCCACCTATGCGCTCCACTTCCTGCTCGGCATGTAACGTCCGCCATTCTCGCTCTCCATCCTGAATAGATCAAGAAAGAGAAATTCTCCAGCAGAGGCTCTGGCAGAGGGGCTCACAGGGACCACGGTCTAGTTCCCTTTTCTTATTTATACCGCAGGGGTTAGGCGCTGGCTAGAGGGAGAACAGGCATAAAGGGGGTTGGGCAGACACTGTGGGCTGTGTATGTGTATTTTCCTCATGCTTCTGTATTGCTGGCTAGGCATTTCTAAGCATTGAGCACTTCTCTCCCATGACACTTGTACTTTTCATGTTCTCCTGTTAGATCTGTGTTCTAGCATTACACTATCACTGGGTGTTGTTACTGGCATGTACTGACACTGTGTACTAGCTCTGCACTGGCAATACTCAGACACGGGTTGTTATTACTGACTTGTACTGACTCCGTTCTCAGCACAGCATTCATTCTGCAGTTGTACTGCATTAACTTTTCCTTCCTGCACTAACTCCTTCCGGTACTATGGCAGAGGGCAATTCAGGGGGTCCCTTTTCCAGAGGGGCTTCCAGCTCCTCCAAGGTAAAATTGCCTGCGCCAGGTGCTGTAAACGCCTTTCCTCCGGCAGAAAGGAACCACTTTGCTCCTCCTGCTCCAAAACTACGGCTGAAACTGCTTCCAGGCCCAGGACCCTACTCCACCGGTCCAAGCTGCAGAACCTGGGGATGAGCCTACTCCCGCAGAAACACACACAGCACAGACACCTACCGTGGCTCCTAACCAGGATCCTCCGTCCTGGGCAGTCTCTCTTTCCATGGGCATGCCCAAACTGGCCGCATGTCTGGACAAGCTCCTGGACAAGCTGGATCGGGAAGACTCAGACCCTCGTCCTAAATCCCTTAAACGCCACGTCCCCATGCATGCTGAGGACTACAGCGACTCCAAATCACCTCAACCATCAGCCGACTGGGACGGACAATCACTAAGTGAGGGCGAAATATCCGATGACGATGACCTTGCTGACACCGAGGAACCTTCCAGATCTCCATCAGAAGCTGTAGACTCTCTCATTGCGGCAGTCATCTCATGCCTAGATCTCAAGACCCCAGAGTCTCAGAGCTCAGCACAACCACTTTTCAAGCTCCAGAAAAAGCTACTATCCATGTTTCCTACTCATGAACAGCTAGACAACATCATTCAGTCAGAGTGGGATCACCCAGAGAAGCGCTTTCAAGCCAATAGGAGGTTCCAGCGCTCCTATCCATTCCCGCAAGAAACTCTTCTCGCGCCTTTCCAAGAACACTGCCCTTCCGGTCGCTGACGCTTCCTCATTCAAGGATTCCATGGACAAAAAGACGGAAGGTTTCCTCAGAGCCGTGTACACAGCGGCCGGAGAAAGTCTGAGACCGGTTCTGGCATCAGCATGGGTATCTCGGGCCATCCAAACCTGGTCGGACCCCCTTATTGAAGGAATCAATTCTGGCGCCCCTAGACAGGAATTGGCGTCCCTGGCATCTCAAATCAAAGACGTCAACGAATACCTCTGCGAAGCATCTCTCGACGCGGCTCAAGCCATTAGCCGTACCTCGGCTCTTTCGGTAGCGGCACATCATTCTCTATGGCTTAAACTGTGGTCAGCCGACCTCTCATCCAAAAAATCATTAACCTTCATCCCCTTTAAGGGCAAGCTCCTGTTCGGTCCTGAACTGGACAAGATCATTTGCCAGGCTACCGGAGGAAAGAGCACTCTACTCCCGCAACCAAGGAACCGTACCTTCTTTCGTTGAGGACGCTTCTTTCGTGGAAGGCCATCCAGGCCATCATCATCATCTTCATCCAGGGACTATCAATCTCAGTCCTCCAACAAACTGAGATTCCAGGGCCGTCCAAAATTCTCCTGGCAAAATAAGAAGCCCCAAGGCAAGACTTCCAACAAGTCCCCCACAAGTCCACAAGAAAACACCACCCCGGTGGGAGGCAGACTTCGCCTATTCCAAGACGAGTGGCTTCGCCTCACCACCGACCCGTGGGTACACAACATAATCTCCTCAGGTTATCGGCTCGAGTTTGTGTCCAGACCACCAAACCGCTTCTTCATGTCAAAACTCCCTCCAGATTCAAACAAACAGAATGCCTTCCTCTCCGTCATCCAGGACCTGCTGGACGAAAGAGTGACTGTTCCCGTCCCTTCGGGAGAAAAATATAGAGGTTTCTACTCCAACCTCTTTATTGTTCCAAAGAAGGACGGATCCTTTCGACCCCTCCTAGACCTGAAGCACCTCAACGCCTTCATTCGTTTCTCTCACTTCAAGATGGAGTCATCTCGATGATGACCTACTCCTAAAGGCTCCCTCCCTACCAGCGGCCACATCCCAACTCTCTCTGGTCATGGAATCTCTGACCATCCTGGGATGGAGGATCAACACGGCAAAGTCCAGATTAACACCATCCCAACGCATGCCCTTCCTAGGCATGGTATTCGACACGGCGGAGCAGAGAGTTTTTCTCCCACCGGAGAAGATTGCCAGAATCCAGAGCCTAGTCCGTCAACTTCTACGCAACCCCCAGCCCTCCGTCCGCCTGGCCATGCAGGTACTGGGGTCACTTGTATCCTCCATAGAAGCAGTTCCCTTTGCCCAATTCCACCTAAGGGCCCTACAGTGGAACACCTTGGATCAATGGAGCTGCAGCTCCCTCTCCCTGGTTGGCTCAACCCGACCCACCTGGAGAAGGGACGCTCCCTACAGGAACCCCAGTGGCTCATCCTAACCATGGATGCCAGCCTCCAAGGCTGGGGTGCAGTCCTGGGACACCTTACCGCATAGGGAACCTGGACGGCTGCAGAAACCTGCCTTCCAATCAATATACTGGAAATCAGAGCGGTACGCCTAGCACTCTGCCACTGGCAGAACCAACTCACAGGGCGCGACATCAAGGTCCAATTGGACAACGCCACCACCGTCGCATACCTCAATCACCAAGGGGGCACAAGGAGTCGGCAAGCCCTCAAAGAGGTCAGTCGCATTCTAACGTGGGCAGAAGCGAGGGAAGTATGCCTCTCTGCCATCTACATTCCCGGGCTCGAAAACTGGCAAACCGACTACCTCAGCCGACAACGGATCGATCCGGGGGAATGGGCCCTGAACCCCAGAATATTCCAGGACATCGTAGCTCGCTAGGGACTTCCAGAGGTGGACCTCATGGCCTCCCGTCAAAACCGCAAAGTGACTCAATTCATGTCCTGATGCCAAGACCCCCTAGCGTTGGCAGCGGATGCCCTAACGACTGCATGGGACTTCGATCTTGCATATGCCTTCCCGCCTCTTCCTCTTCTACCAAGGGTCATCAGAAAGATCAAATCAGAACGATGCACAGTCATTCTGATAGCTCCACATTGGCCCAGAAGAGTATGGTTCACCGAACTGGTGGCTCTCAGCAGATCAGAACCGTGGCCGCTACCTCAGACCCCCGATCTCCTCGCTCAGGGACCAATCCTTCATCCCAATCCAGCCTTCCTGAATTTGACGGCGTGGAGATTGAGTCGATAGTCCTCAGACGAAAGGGATTCTCCCACGAAGTCATACGTACCATGATGGCAGCCAGAAAGCCCGTCTTCTCCAAGACCTACCACTGAGTATGGAAAACTTACAGAGACTGGTGCAATCAGGCTGGTCACTCTTTTCAGGATCTATCGGTTCCCCGCCTCCTGTCCTTCCTACAATCAGGTCTGGACAAGGGTCTGTCGCTAGGCTCCCTCAAATCTCAGATCTCCGCACTCTCTGTGCTCTTCCAACAACAGCTAGCCATCCTGCCCGACGTGACCACATTCGTTCAAGGGGAACCTCTGCCCCCGTGGGATCTCAACCTGGTCCTATCGGCCCTACAAACTCCTCCATTCGAGCCAATAGCCACCATCCCCCTAGCCTGGCTAACCTGGAAGACGGTATTGCTTCTGGCCATCGCCTCAGCTCACAGGGTGTCAGAAATCAGCGCACTGTCCAGTCAACCTCCATACCTGCCTAGCAACAGACTACCTAGAATATCAAATAAAAATTCTCCGCAAAATTCACAGAAATGGCCTTCAAGCTGGGCACTGCTCCCCTACCCGACTACTACCCCAAGATTGTGCTTTGAGCTTGCCGGAGACGTGACGCATTCCTTCTTACCATTATGTAGAATCTTTACAGTTGAACAGTATGTCAGTAGGGTGCAATATTATCACGTACTGCCTGTGGGCTTTGCGCTGCTCAAACAGAACACATCATTCCAGAGCTCTGATATAAATATGATCAGTAAAACACTATAGCAGGAATTCCTCTGCTGAGCACCAGTAAGTTGCCCATTAGTGATGTGCGGCTCAGATAAAACTCAAACTTCACCTGACCCTAACCCACAAAATGCTGCCAGTGTAGGACCCACACCCAACCTGTACCTGCATCTTCCCGCTCTGTACACTATTTCTGCACTCACCTCTGGTTCCAAGACAGGGAATGTTCCAGAGCAGATCAGCAGTCTAATTCCCCAGTCTGACATGCCCCCAGGCACGCTGCTGCCATGAGGTGAGTTGAGAAGCTCGCTGTAGGCGGCAGTGCCCCCAAAGTTACCCGGGGCAGCAAAAAGCCGCTCTAGGTAACTTTAAGGGTCAAATTTCCGATTTTCAAACCAGAAATCTGGCTCTGCTAGAGAGCACAATTGCCCCCCTGGACAAACTCAGGCACAAGAAAAGGTAAGTGCTGGGGGGCAGCATCGAATCTGTCTACACCAAACAGTGCTCAAATAAATAGCACAATAATCCACTGTAGCAGGAATTCCTCTGTGCCCAATCAGCTGCCCTCCCAAACTGTGAATGATAAGGCAATAAGCCAATAATTACAGTAGATGCCCATGCAGTGTCAATACCCTGTGTAACTTGCATTCAACAAACATTATTGTGGTTTCTGTGGATCCTGTCACAGAAGAACATGCTTCTTTTTAAAATGTATCAAAATGACTTTACTTACTGGCATAGCAGCTTCTACCAGCAAATACATAATGTCATATTATACTCACTTTAAATGAAAGCAAGCATACAGCCAAGGCTTGCATATTGGTGTTTTGCTTCAGTGCAGATGGCCAGATTGTTTCCCAGTTGTGCCACTAAGCACCTATACACGCTGCCCCATTAGGGTTGCCCCCTGGCCTGTATTTCAACAGACTAGCCAGTAAACCATCAGGCAGAGCTGGTCTGGTATTACAAATTTACCAGCAATGTAATTGCCCCTATATCTAATTCCCTTTTGTCCCACCCCCGGCCCACCCATTTAGGCCCAGATCCCCCCCAATTCAGCTCCCATTAAAGCCATCGCACCTCTTCTCTCTCCCGATCCATCCAAAATCCACCCCACAACCTGCCTCCCTACATCTTTACCTGTCCCCTTGCGCCACAGGCAGCTAGATCCCTACATCTGTCTGTACACCTCCCGCCTGTCAGAACACTGTAATAATGGCTATGGCACCTGTCTTTTGCCATCCCATAATAATCATTACCCAGGGGAGGAGCTTGGGTGCTTCAAACAAAATCTTATTGGAGACATAAATGTTGATCACAGAATTTTAGAAATGAATTTTTTAAAAAAGCATATATTTTACCGTGTTTAACCAGTTATAATATATTTTAAATGTGTTTATGAATTAACGTACTGTACTTACATGTTCAGAAGGTTGTGCCTCCTGCAAATAAAACATAGGTTTATTAAAGTAGTAGTTTTTTAACTTTTTAGTTTAAATCTCCTCTTTGAGATCATTAGTTGGACCCCCTTTAGCCCACAACAAGGTTAAAGATACAGTAAACCAGCTAGATTATCAGATCGCCCAGGCTGTTATTGTAACATTGTACATGATTGTTCTGGTTATTATATTAGACTTCCGCTCACTCCAGCCTTTATAAATTACATTTTTGACTAAGTAACTATATTAGAAACATTTTCTATTTCACACAGCCTATCTATTTACCTAGTTTTTTTTACACTCAACTGTTCCTTTAAATAAGAAGGAGGGGAGTTCTGCAACTAACGTGTTTTTGGCTACACAGAGCCATTATACAGTTGGCTGGTGGGGTGATGCACTTAGCAAACTACCATTTTCTCATATATACCCTGAGCCCTATGGCTTTTCTCACATGTAACAGTTGGATCATTGCTATACTTAGGGAGTCATCAAGCCCTTTATTGCCTGCCCCACTTCTTATGGGTACATAGGAGAAACATTCTGCAGCCTGGACAGACAGTTTGATTGAAAAGCAGGTGCAGATCTTAAATACACCCCCTGTTCCACTCAGCCCTCCCAGCGCCAAGTTTGAGCAAACAGGGCCTTTGGATCATTGGACTGCACAAGTCTCCCCATGGCCTGCACTGTGCGCTTGGTATGGCCTCCCGTAGCTATTGCTCATACCCTGGCACTCAGAGTCCTTTCTAAGCCTGTCTGTGAGTAAGCTGTATAAAAATATATATTTATACTTACTGATCGGGGAGGACTCATATGACACATCTGCAAAGGAGACAATGTTATAATAAACCAGAGTTTTTCAGTTTTTCTAGTTCAAGATTCCTTTTGAAGTCCAACAGTTGGTTGGACCCCCATGATAAAATGGTTACAAATACAGTATATGAAAACATCATTTTATCAGCCATATGTTCTACTATCTAGGACAGTTAGTCTGTATTTACCCCAGATCTCACCCTCACCTAGTTTTAAGATGGCCTTCCAGGAGTACCTAGAATATCAAATAAAAATTCTCCGCAAAATTCACAGAAATGGCCTTCAAGCTGGGCACTGCTCCCCTACCCGACTACTACCCCAAGATTGTGCTTTGAGCTTGCCGGAGACGTGACGCATTCCTTCTTACCACTATGTAGAATCTTTACAGTTGAACAGTATGTCAGTAGGGTGCAATATTATCACGTACTGCCTGTGGGCTTTGCTCTGCTTAAACAGAACACATCATTCCAGGTGAGTTGAGAAGCTCGCTGTAGGCGGCAGAGCCCCCAAAGTTACCTGGGGCAGCAAAAAGCCGCTCTATGTAACTTTAAGGGTCAAATTTTCAAACCAGAAATCTGGCTCTGCTAGAGAGTGCAATTGCCCCCCTGGACAACCTCAGGCGCAAGAAAAGGTAAGTGCTGGGGGGCAGCATCGAATCTGTCTACACCAAACAGTGCTCAAATTAATAGCACAATAATCCACTGTAGCAGGAATTCCTCTGTGCCCAATCAGCTGCCCGCCCAAACTGTGAATGATAAGGCAATAAGCCAATAATTACAGTAGATGCCCATGCAGTGTCAATACCCTGTGTAACTTGCATTCAGAACTTTATTGTGGTTTCTGTGGATCCTGTCACAGAAGTACATACTCACTTTAAATGAAAGCAAGCATACAGCCAAGGCTTGCATATTGGTGTTTTGCTTCAGTGCAGATGGCCAGATTGTTGCCCAGTTGTGCCACCAAGCACCTATACACGCTGCCCCATTAGGGTTGCCCCCTGGCCTGTATTTCAACAGACTAGCCTGTAAGCCACCAGGCAGAGCTGGTCTGGTATTACAAATTTCCCAGCAATGTAACTGCTCCTAAATCTGTAATTCCCTTTTGTCCCACCCCTGGCCCACCCATTTAGGCCCAGATCCCCCCCAGTTCAGCTCCCATTAAAGCCATCGCACCTCTTCTCTCTCCCGATCCATCCAAAATTCACCCCACAACCTGCCTCCCTACATCTTTACCTGTCCCCTTGCGCCACAGGCAGCTAGATCCCTACATCTGTCTGTACACCTCCCGCCTGTCAGAACACTGTAATAATGGCCATGGAACCTGTCTTTTGCCATCCCATAATAATCATTATCCAGGGGAGGAGCTTGGGTGCTTCAAACAAAATCTTATTGGAGACATAAATGTTGATCACAGAATTGTAGAAATTAATTTTTTTAAAAAAAGCATATATTTTACTGTGTTTAACCAGTTAGAATATATTTTAAATGTGTTTATGAATTAACGTACTGTAGTTACACGTCTCATACGTCTGAAAGGTTGTGCCTCCTGCAAATAAAACATAGGTTTATTAAAGTAGTAGTTTTTTAACTTTTTGGTTCAAATCTCCTCTTTGAGATCATTAGTTGGACCCCCTTTAGCCCACAACAAGGTTAAAGATACAGTAAACCAGCTAGATCATCAGATCGCCCAGGCTGTTATTGTAACATTGTACATGATCGTTCTGGTTATTATATTAGATTTCCGCTCATGTAACTGTTCTTTTAAATAAGGAAGAGGGGAGTTCTGCAACTAACCATTTTTTGGCTACACAGAGCCATTATACAGTTGGCTGGTGGGCTGATGCACTTAGCAAACTTCCATTTCTCATATATACCCTGAGCCCTATGGTCTTTCTCACAAGGGTCACCTCAGGAAGCCCCAAGCTCATCCCCACCAGGAGAAGCAGAACATTACATGAGACATGGAGACTCTGGCAGCCCTCAGCTATGGGAAACATTATCTGAATGACAGAAAGCAACACAGTTTCCACTTCCTCATAAAACTGGCCCTATGCCAGAGTGAGCAGGCCAGATACCAATATTTGTCATGGATAGAATAACCTTGAGGGGTTGTGGCTACACAGAGCCATTATACAGTTGGCTGGCGGTGTGATGGACTTCTCATATATACCCTGAGCCCTATGGTCTTTCTCACATGTAGCTGTTGGATCACTGCTATGATTAGGGAGTTATAATGCCTCTTATTGCCTGGCCTTCTTCTTGTGGGTACATAGGAGAAACATTCCGCAGAACCTTTAATGGTTGTTACAAGAACCTGGAATAACTGGGTTATTCCAGTAGCCTCTTGGGAATGGTTGGGTTGGCCTATTTTCTTCTTGGAGAGAAAATAATAATTCCTAACAATAATTTCGACCAAACTGGCCTTCTTATTGGGCCCACTATGGAGCTAGCCTTTGTCTAAAAAGTATACTGTCATGATTTCTATGGTACAGTTTTTATTACTAAAATACTCAGTGTACATTGAAAATAATTAATTCTACCATTTAAAATGCTTAGCTGAACCAATAAATGTAATTTCTTTAGCTGTAATATTGGTATGTAGTGCATTGTGCAAGAGTCTAAGCTTTCAGAAGAAGCCAGCACTTCACAATGGAACTGCTTTCAGATAAGTCATTGTTTCTCCTACGCAATGTAACTGGAGGAGTCTTGGCTGGACTTGGGTGTTTTACTTTTGAGTGCTATTCTCATATTTAACACCAGGTGGGGCATGGGAGCATTTTTAGCAATACAAGTGTCAGGGACCTGCTGTCTTGCCACCTTACCATTGTTCTGCTAATCAGCAGCTGGGGGGAAAAGGAAGGGGAGGGATATCACTCCACCTTGCAGCACAGAAGTAAAGAGTGACTGAATTTTATCAGAGCACAAGTCCCATTGCTGAAGGCCCCTGGGAAACTAAGAATATGTCTAGCCTCATGTCAAATTAAGAATGAAAAATCTATTTGCCCCTTTTAAAAATGGATTTCAAAGCTGGATTTTGCTGGAGGAGTGATACATTTTATAAAAAAAGATTTTAGCTTCATAGAGATCAGACACATTCATCTCATTAGTCATACGAGGGTTTTGGGGAGCACTTCTATTATTTGTTCTGGGGAAAATAAAACAGCTCTTTGCAGGCCAAAATGCTGAAAACAGAATGTTTGCAGACCTGATTATATGGACACATTTTGCCCAAACTCAGGAACATTTTTTTTGTTTTGTTTTTGAGGAAGTGTTTTTAATAAAAATAAACACATATATATGTGCGCAACTCCAAGTCTTCAATATGCTCCTAGTTGAGGCTGAGGGGGGTATGGCCATGTAGGAACAGGGCCTAATGTAAGCCAATATGAAGAAAGCAATTAAAGGGGTCATATACAACTGGGAAGGCAGGGCTGGTCTAATGTTCTTCTGGTTAGAAAAACCATGGAAAAAGCTCAAAGGGTTTCCAATGTTTTTCCTAACCAGAAGAACAACAGCCCAACCCTCATTTTTTCTCCTGAAAAACCTCCTTGACAGAATCATGGTCAGAAACAGACCAGAAGGTGGTGCTGTTGTCATTCATATTAACAGTACACATTCCCCTTAATATTTTCAAATCTTAAAATAAAAAATAATGAATGTAACGTGAAAAAGTGCTTAGAATAGCACTGCCATCAATTTTATATTCCCTTATTTTAAAGGTTAATTAATTATTTGATTAGAGCCTGGGTGGTGCCCCTTTGAAGCCTACATTTCCACAGTTTATTTATATGGGCAAGGGGTAAACAATTAGGTTCTTTGAAAAAGGGAGAACCAAATTATTATTAAGATAGTAATAGATTTACCAGTATAAGGGCACCTATGCAATGTATCAACTGGGGACTGTTTAATCCTGTGTTTCACTTTGGATGGACCCTTATTATCACAGTGGGGTCAGTTGGTTGATAAGAACAGGAAAAAATCATAAATCCTGAACTGTTATTTTTTATCGGTCTGTTTAACTGAGGAGCCAGCTAATGAGGGCTTCCTTTTTAATAGACCCAATTCTAGTAATATAACTTCTCATGCATCAGTCTCTAAGGAAGAAATTAAAAAGAGACTTGAACATGTAAAGGAAAACAAAGGTCTGGGACCAGATTGTATCCATCCCAGGGTATTAAACAAGATTAGCTCTGTGACTGCCAAACTTCTTCACTTTTCATGTTGTTCATTGAGGTCTGGCATGGTGCCGAGAGACTGGCCAATTGCTTATGTGGTTCCTTTATTCAAAAAGGGATCCCGTTCTCAGCCTGAAAACTATAGGCCTGTTAGTCTGACATCAGTGGTAGGAAAGCTTTTGGAAGGGGTAATAATGGATAAAATACTTGAATACATTGCAAGTCACAATACAGGTATGGGATCCCTTATCCGGAAACCCATTATCCAGAAAGTTCCGAATTACGGAAAGGTCATCTCCCATAGACTCCATTTTAATCAAATAATTCAGATTTTTAAAAAATGATTTCCTTTTTCTCTTTAATAATAAAACAGTACCTTTTAGTTGATCCCAGCTAAGATATAATTAATCCTTATTGGAGCCAAAACAATCCTTTTGGGTTTAATTACTGTTTAAATACTTTTTTTAGTAGACTTAAGGTAAGAGATCTGAATTACGGAAAGACCCCTTATCCAGAAAACCCCAGGTCCCGAGCATTCTGGATAATGGGTCCCATACCTGTACTATAAATTTGTGCCAGCATGGTTTAATGTGTAACAGATCTTGCCAGACTCACTTAATTGCCTTCTATGAGGAGGTGAGTAGGAACATCGATGCTGGAATGGAGTGGATCTATTTGGACTTTGCTAAAGCCTTTGACAAAAGGCACAAAAACGTAACAATATATTCACTGTTTGTAGTTCCCCTGTGTGAACTCCCTTTGTTACTTTACAGTGGGCGCATTTGTACTACATTGAAGTAGAAAGTGGAAAGGAGACTTACTTCTGTTTCTATAGGTCCACGTTTTGCTTTTTTCTTGCTTTTTGCCAATTCAAAGTCAGCCATATAACACTAGAAACCATAAACACTGTGTGTAAATATTCATCCAATCTCAGATAAAATGTCTGTCTCTCTATATTGTTCTTACTTAATATAACAAAGGCAATAAAATGTTGAGACTGTGCCTGTATATCTACCTGCTAAGAATGTAAGCTCTACAGGGCAGGGACTTCCTTCCAACTGTTGTCTCTTATTACATGTCACTTGGCCTCTGTATATTTACAGTGTAGTTTTTTACACTGTAAAATTGTACAACATATCAAATTGCTGCTTTATAAATAAAGTTATCCATACACAGAAAGCCAAAACAAAAAACGGCAGCTTACAATCTGTCCTCTAGATATCCGGTGAGGGATCTGCCAGGTATCAATTAGCCTTGCCCATGGGTGGCCAAATCCTGCCCTAATTACACTGCTAAATCTATCAGTGCTATACAAAATACAATAAAGACAATTCAATTCATTAAAAAATGTTCTAAAGGAAAATGAACCCACAGATGATTTCCATCAGATCCAAACTACAGACATGGTACAAGCTAAAAGAAAAAGGCAGTGCATAAGAGAGCCCTGTATCAATCTCATTGGGTAATTGGGTATACCTGCACCTACAACTTCATCTGTAACCTGCCCAACTGGAAGGTAATATTGTCAACAAACAGGAAGGTATTATTATGGGCAAAACCCCTTATACAGCTACGGCTCCAAAGCAGGGCCCAGTTTCTGGATCTTAGTTCTGAGGGTAACTATGCGCTAACCATGGAAAACTAAATGGGGTCCTGGCAATATTGTTACTAGGGCAGAAAGTTGCTTCATCCTTAAAGGAATATGGTACTTAAAAAATAAACCTAATTTAATTAGATTGTGGTGTAAGAAATGGCAAATGGTTTAGTTACGAGTTAAGGATAATTAAATACAAAAAACTAGAAACAGTTATAGATATATTTATAGATATAAAATGAGGATGTTTTTTGCTCCCAGTATGATGAATACAAACTGTGTAATGAATGGCCACTGAGATGAATGGCACTGCCCTACTATCTGGCCACAGAGAAGTGGGGTTTGGCCACTAGAATCATTCATACAGTATACACATTTCACGGGGGAATAAGTTACTTACACAATAATCATCTGAATCAGACCCAGACAATGGCAGCTGCAAGTGATGAAATTCATTAATACAAACAAATCTGGGTACAGCCAAATAATAATAAATGGCACATTTAAGACCAAAGAACACTAGGATCAGCTGATCATTTTAAACATTTGACCACTTGGCCAGATGGGAGGAATGAGGGCCCACAAACAAACTACAGCAACAAAAAAAAGATTTTCTGTGCCCTTGGACTTAACTTTAAATGAATTTATTATAATGCCTGTCCTCCTTACAGTGTAGTTTTTTACACTGTAAAATTGTACAACATATCAAATTGCCGCTTTATAAATAAAGTTATACATACATAGAAAGCCAAAACAAAAAACGGCAGCTTACAATCTGTCCTCTAGATATCCGGTGAGGGATCTGCCAGGTATCAATTAGCCTTGCCCATGGGTGGCCAAATCCTGCCCTAATTACACTGCTAAATCTATCAGTGCTATACAAAATACAATAAAGACAATTCAATTCATTTAAAAAAATGTTCTAAAGGAAAATGAACCCACAGAAGATTTCCATCAGATCCAAACTACAGACGTGGTACAAGCTAAAAGAAAAAGGCAGTGCATAAGAGAGCCCTGTATCAATCTCATTGGGTATAGGGTATACCTGCACCTACAACTTCATCTGTAACCTGCCCAACTGGAAGGTAATATTGTCAACAAACAGGAAGGTATTATTGTGGGCAAAACCCCTTATACAGCTACGGCTCCAAAGCAGGGCCCAGTTTCTGGATCTTAGTTCTGAAGGTAACTATGCACTAACCATGGAAAACTAAATGGGGTCCTGGCAATATTGTTACTAGGGCAGAAAGTTGCTTCATCCTTAAAGGAATATGGTACTTAAAAAATAAACCTAATTTAATTAGATTGTGGTGTAAGAAATGGCAAATGGTTTAGTTATGAGTTAAGGATAATTAAATACAAAAAACTAGAAACAGTTATAGATATATTTATAGATATAAAATGAGGATGTTTTTTGCTCCCAGTATGATGAATACAAACTGTGTAATGAATGGCCACTGAGATGAATGGCACTGCCCTACTATCTGGCCACAGAGAAGTGGGGTTTGGCCACTAGAATCATTCATACAGTATACACATTTCACGGGGGAATAAGTTACTTACACGATAATCGTCTAAATCAGACCCAGACAAATCCGGCTGCAAGTGATGAAATTCATTAATACAAACAAATCTGGGTACAGCCAAACAATAATAAATGGCACATTTAAGACCAAAGAACACTAGGATCAGCTGATCATTTTAAACATTTGACCACTTGGCCAGATGGGAGGAATGAGGGCCCACAAACAAACTACAGCAACAAAAAAAAGATTTTCTGTGCCCTTGGACACATCCTCCATTATTATAGATTGGCGGGACATGTTTAGAGATCACTGCAACATGGCAGGATGGATTGGTCTCTGGTTGGGTGTGGGCTGATGAGGGTCAGTATGACTCAAAATATATTTCAACAAGTTAAAGCTTGCTTTCATTATTCTACCTGTGGAAGGCATGGGGGTTATGTAATACAAGGTACTAAGTTTTCCCGGGAGCAGTAACCCAGCAAAGGTAGAATTTACTGGTCAAAATCAAACATCTTATTGGTTGCTATGGGTTAAAGCTCCCGGGCAAACTTAGTACCAATAATTACATAACCCCCATGCCTTCCACAGGTAGAATAATGAAAGCAAGCCTTTTATTACATATAGGGATAAAGGTTAACTGTTGCATGGTTGTTGTGGGTTGCCCTGCACTTGGTAAATGAGCCCTAACTTATCATATGGCAAAAGTGCTGCAGATGCATACTAATGTTTAATTCTGTTCTATAGGTATAGCTGCTTTACCCCACTAACAACTTGATGAAACACAATGGTTGCTGCACCCCTAATTTTGATTGCCTTGCCAAGCCATGGCCACTGGCTTCTGGAACCTGAGATTTCATGGCCAGTGTAGAACTTGTATGATTGCCCAAGTTTGCCCATGAAGAGGAAAAGTAAATTACTTATGTCTGCTAGCACGGAACCTTCCTGTTATGTCTGCTAGCACGGAACCTTCCTGTTATGTCTGCTAGCACGGAACCTTCCTGCATATGAAATTTAGCAGATTAAAAAGATCTTGTGCGAGTGGTTTAACGGATAATTGTTCTTAAAATAAAAACATATTGTGGATGATTTATTAAAATGTTACTAAAGAGGAGCAAAATGATTGGTCAAATCCAAATCCAACCCTTGTCTTCCATCCTCTGTCGTCTGCCCTCACCAACACACTCATTCACTATTGCCACACATTCTTTTGATGCTGTGACTGTGTCGGAGGTTTCCCAGATTCTCTTGTGCTCTCTACTTACAACCTGCACTATAGTTTCAAGTTTCAAGTTTATTGTCATATACAAATAACAATGAAGCATCATTACTGTAATGAATTTTTTTTTGACCCGTGTTCCGTGTTGCACTATAGATACTATAGCAGTATCATTATTTACAGGAGAATGAAACCCTATGAACAAATATGGCTAGAAATGCCATATTTTATATTCTGGGATTTCATGAATAAGGGTTCTTTACACACTTTGGATCACCAAACCTTAAAAAGACCCAGTAGAATTGTTGTGCCCCCAGTTTTGGTAGTGGGCTTATTCTCAGGGCCACTGGGGGCATTTTCAGAGGACCAGATCTTCCCTGCTAAAAGGCAAAGGTTGCCTTGAGCTGGTACAGAACCCAAACCATAATGTGCAGCATTTCTAGCCTAATTCTTTATTAAGCTTTAGTTCTCCTTTAAACACTTTGCTCCTGTTCTTACTCCAACTCACACACACACATATATATGATAACTGCTCTTTAGCTTCTGAAGCTTTTCTATCTTCGCTTAAGCAGGCCTGTGTCACAAAGACTACACCAGACTACGCCCTAACTTTTGACCTGAGATAGCCTTATTTAGAGGTGCACTTGCCTATTCCCGACCTCCTGGATCTATTCTCTGGCTTTGATACAGTTGACTGTTCTGTTATAGGGCGAATTCTCCTTTCCCTTGGGTATTTGCCATCAAGCTGCACCCTGGTTCTATTCTTACATTATTGCTAACAAATTCTCATCTCCGGTTCATCTTAGTGTGGGGGTGCCTCAGGGTTCTTTGCTTGAGGTTCTGTAACCTCTCTCTTTGGGAGAACTTATTTGCTCATTTGGCTTTAACTATGAGTTGTATGCGCACAATATCCATATTTATTTAGACACCACGGATATCCAGACCCCTCCTAGCTATCTGCTCCCACTTGTACCATTACCTTTTACACTTAAAGGACACATTTCACCCAACAGTGGTGTGGGCTAAATGAGCCTGCACTCTGGGTACTTGGGTATGGAGAGGGAGGAGCCCAAACATGTTGTTGTTCTTCTGTCCTGCCTCCGGAGGTGAATGCTAACCTCACAGCATCTGCACTGACAGGCAGGGCCATTCTAGAGAAAATATATATTTTAAAAAATGGCCCCATGAGTGCAAGGCTGCCTGCACCGGCAGGGAGCTCCTGGTGTGGGAAGCCATATTGTGTGGCGTGCATGTACGTAACAACCACTTCTCCTGGCTTTTCTCCCCACCCACATCCACTGCCATTTCCCATCTTAAAGAAACAGTAACATAAAAAAGAAAGTGTTTTAAAGTAATTAAAATACAATGTACCGCTGTCCCGCACTGGTCAAAGTTGTGTGTTTACTTCAGAACGACTGCTATAGTTTGTATAAATTAGCTGCTGTGTAGCCATGGGGGCAGCCATTCAAGCTGGAAAACTTGGTTACAAAAAAAACAACTGAATTTTACAGAGCTCATCCATTTTCTGCTATGTAACCTGTGCCATTTAGCCATATTTTATTTTATAACCCAGCAGCTTTGTTTATATAGGCTAGTATTGTTTCTATATACACTAGTAGGGTTTCTGAAGCAAACACACAACTTTTACAAATACAAGACAACAGTACATTATATTCTAATAACTTAGAGACACTTTCATTTTTTGATCTTACTGTTCCTGTAAACCTTTTTTTATTGCTGCTCTGGAATGCCATTCCTGAACTACTCCATAAGTAGCTCTCCCTTAGCCCCTACAAGCCTAAACTCTGAACCTGCCTCTTGGAACTCTAACACTTATGGTCCAGTGTGCTAGCCATTGTAAATATCAGCACTTATTACTAAGCTGTCTGTGCCTGAAAGTAACCCACCCACTTAGACTTTAAATTATACTTGGCAGGGATATCCTTCCTCCTCTGTCCCTAAACACATGCCACTTAATCACTACACCTTAGCAAAGTGCCAAATAAATTTCCATTGAAATGAACTGATGTTTAGCATTACACTTGTGTCAGAACTTGGGGAAGGCAAGCATACAAGGTACATCCCACCATTGTGTTCTAGGAAAGTGCCTCTTCTGCCTACCCCCTAGTACCGGCCCTGGTTCTGACACAATTCCAACAGAAATGAAGAGGGATGAAGAGGGATTTTGGAGGCGCTGACAGCACAAAGTAAAACAATATGATGGATAAAGCACTCAGTATGCTCTCAGCACAAACTGTAACCTGCCTTCTAACCAAGAAAAATGAGTTCTCCCCATTCTCTGCAACTAAATGTGGCAAGAACCGTGGTGTTACTAAAACAGCAAATAGATAATCTGCTCCTTCATCAGAGGAATATGCTACTTACTGCTTCTTGATCCATATATTCTTCCTGCAAATACAAAAAATAAACTGATAATTTCGATAATCAAAAACCCATAAACATTTATATAAGATAGATATATGATGGATGCATGGATGGATAGATAGGTACAATTAATAAACTAACAACAACCTCCCCCAATGCTGACTGCTTTTCCCACCACCAACCTGTCACCTCTGCTTTGATGAAAGCTACCAAATAGTGATTGGCTGGAGGAGGTATGGTTGGTTCAGATGAGCATGTGGTTGGCTTGGTAAGACCAAGGGAGGCAGTGACAACCTGCACTCTAGATCCTATAACATTATCATTATTTACAGGATAATGAAACCCTATGAATGAATATGGCTAGAAGTACAGTACCATATTTTATATTCTGAAATTACTGCCTAAATGCTAACCAGAACCTCTTCTGCCTACCCCTAGTACTTTTGACACAATTCAGACAAAAATGAAGAGGGATGAAGAGGGATTTTGGAGACAATATGGTGGATAAAGCACTCAGTATGCTCTCAGCACAAACTGTACTCTGCCTGCTAACCAAGAAAAATGAGTTCTCCCCAGCAACTGCCTGCAACTAAATGTGGCCAGAACCGTGGTGTTACTAAAACAGAAAATTGCTAATCTTCTCCTTAATCAGTAATACTACTTACTTCTTCTTCCTGCATATCTTCTTCCTGCAAATACAAGAAATAAACTGGTCATTTCGATAATCGAAAAACCCATAAACATTTATATAAGATAGCTATATGATGGATGCATGGATGGATAGATAGGTACAATTAATAAACTAACAAAACCTCCCCCCCATGCCGACTGCTTTTCCCACCACCAACCTGTCACCTCTGCTTTCAGTGAAAGCTACCAAATAGTGATTGGCTGGAGGAGGTATGGTTGGTTCAGATGAGCATGTGGTTGGCTTGGTAAGTGCCTGGGAGGCAGAAAGAGAGAAAGTACTTACCTGCAGCACAGCGGCCTGATCCTCTTCCTGTGTTTCCCACATCATGTATGGTAATATATCAACATCTTCTGTGGATATTATTTCAAGCACATTTGGTACATAGTCCTTTGGCTTCTCTTGTGCATCCTAAATTTAAAAAGAAGTTATACTCATGTATCTTTGTCTTTTCTCTCAGTAACACCAGGAAATATTACCCTAATGGTCACTATACAAATTTTGTTTGTACATTTCAAAATGCAGTACCATATACAGACACCAGACTGAGTGGGGCTCTGATTGGCTAAACACTGGAGTGTAAATAGCAAATCCACTGCAATACAAACCAGGTATTAAATAAAATGAAATATACCTTTTATTTGGCACAGATTGTTGAACCTACAATTTGTGGATAAAGGGATTGAAGTGCCGTAACTTCAGAAGGAGTTCTGCTACTGCTTTTACACCCCTTCTCATTGAGCAGAGTAGGGAAACAAGTAGTGCCTGGATTATGATTCCCCCAATGAGAACAGCTGACAAGTGTAATACAAATGGTTACTGTTGTCCTTGGATCTAGAGCCCCCTAATTGCACTCCCACTATCTTGTATATATGCATATGGAGGAACACCTCTCAGACCTATGGCTGTCTGCATGTATGAAGCAAGATCCACAAACACACAAACTTTGTGAGAGAGAGAAAGAGAGAGAGAATAATGTACCCCCTATTGTAAAATACAAGGATATTATAAGTCACCAAGCAACCAATATACCATTATACAGGTCATGGAACTCCAATGACCTGTATAAAGTTTCAGTCACGTGACTTATATTACTACGCCCTGATTATAACTAGTGACATCAATAAGCACCGTTTATATAAATATAATTTATATTTATATATTATGTGTGTATACAGTATATATATATATATATTTTTTTTTTTGGCCAATACTTTGGAAATCTTATAAGGAGTCCATCCTGCAGTTTGGTAGTTTGGATATCTACCCAAATCAGAATGCATACTTTCCAAAATGTAAATTGAAAATATACTAAATTCTGGAAAAAAGATGTTTCTCCCAGAAAAAGCACAAAAAAAGTACAAAATGTTTAAAAAGTGTCTGGGATTTAATGTAAACAAAATGGAAAAATCACCTGGCATGTTAGAAGAGACATAAAAGTTAATTACAGTATATTATCCTTTATTTACAAATGCTACATAATGTCGCACACATAATATTCATTAGTCACATTGGTTCCTGTTCAAGCAGAGCTTACCATTTATATCCCTATGCCAGATCATTCAGTGTGAGCCAATGAAATTGCCTGTTATGTTGCACAAAAATGTAAAGCCCACTCAGTTACTTACCCGTTTCTCTACAGCGACAAAGCTTGTAAACTGAGTGACGATTGAGTACTTCTTGCTCAGCTCAATAATAAAGGACTTCATTTGCTGCTTTTTCATCTACATAAAGGAGACAAAGGCAGAGCACGGATATAAGACACACATGGTAATCTTAAATAATGTTTTCTGGTACTTTGAGACTACAGAAAAGATCTCATTTTATTGTTCTTTTTTACAGGAGCAGATGAGGAAGTATAAGAGGACAATTGGTGGAAGTAGAATGGGCCTTTGATATAGAATTTCTTTATGGACAAGAAATGCTCTTGGTTAATATAAAGACTGGTAAATATCGTTTTAAATTGATATGGTACAAACCTCATGTTCATGTTCTTTCTCGTGCAGGATCCCATCTTCATAATCCTTAATAACAGCCCTTGCCGTCAGTTTATGAAGCATCTGCACAAAAGCAAAATTACTACAAGTAGTTAACAGCACTTATTTGAGTGTGTGGATTTGCTTGAGTGGTCCTTTAACCTGAACCCAACAGGAAGCCTACATTTTGGGTCAATATTTAACTGCATTCACTGTGTGCCCATCTTCTGCCCCAACATATAGAATACTTATTCTATATGTTGGGGCAGAAGATGGATACACAGCTGGGCTGAAGGCATGAACACAGCGCACCTTAAGTGCATATTAGAAGGACTATTTAGTGCCTGTATTTGGCCCTTTTGCTTCAGGCCACAGGTTAAACATCTACAAATTAGAGCAGAAGAAGCTGCCATCCATTATCTTCCATCTTAATACTAGGCAGTCATCCTTAGTTGTTCTGCTTAAACCTTTTACCTTGGCTATAAATATGTATTCCATCAGAGCAATAATGCTATGGGTTTCAGTAAAACTTAATGTAACACCAGTATTTACACCCACTACATAGTAGATTAACAGCACAGAACAAGATATTGATATTTATGTGTCCTAGCTGCTGCCTGCTTCATTTTACTTACAGTTTCCATACCTCCCTCAAAGAAAGCTCACAGCAACGATATATAGAAGCGGAAGACCCAATAGCAGAATTAATATGCAAGTGCTGTTGTGTGTGTGTGTATTCCCCTGTTTGTGTGGCACCAATACGGCCACAAAGTGATACAAACAGAAAACAAGCCATTGTTCTGCTATCTCTGATTTGTCTGACTGCTTTCTGTTACACACAGGACAAATACAGGATCAGGAATCCTAAAATATTCAC
Source organism: Xenopus tropicalis (assembly GCF_000004195.4). Classification (NCBI taxonomy): domain Eukaryota; kingdom Metazoa; phylum Chordata; class Amphibia; order Anura; family Pipidae; genus Xenopus; species Xenopus tropicalis. The sequence goes on along the minus strand of NC_030678.2, from coordinate 158,497,328 downwards.
AAGTGTCAACAAAACAGGATATACCCCATGTCCCTATATTTACCGTTCCTCTGGTCTTCTGTAATTCTGTAGTTGATACCATAGTGTCCAGTTCATTGTCATCAATTAAAGCTTGTAGCTTGGCCTAGAATGTAAAAGGGTTTTTAAAGATATCTATTTGATGCAGTGGGTCCTTTTCTATGGTTTTGAAGCTACGCACTGTATATCTGTAGTCAGTCAAAGATCTCAATCAATAAAGATATAAAATGGAGCCATAAAAGTACCCAGTGGTGAATATTCCATGCTTCCTACTTTTTAGCAACATCTAAGAAAAAGGCCCTCTCCTGTTTCAGTATGATAACAACCCCATGCACACAGTGAGTCTTGAACTAAATTTAAAGGAAAACTATACCCCCCCCCCCCAAACAATGTAGGTCTCTATAAAAATAAATTGCATAAACAAGCTTATATGTAATATCCTGCTTCATCTACACAAACCATTTTCAGAAAAATATACTTTTTAACAGAATGTGCTACTGGGTAATCTTAAATAGTTTTGTCTTTTGCTCCCATACTACTTCCTGTTACAGTCAGAGCTGCATTATTTCCTGTCAGCTGATCTCTGAGGGAGCACCCAGCCCATCACTAAATGGCGGCTCAATGGAAAAGGATGTAAAAGGACAATATTTACTGATATATATATTCCAGTTTGGCGAGATTCTTTAACAGGCCACTTAACATAATATAAACTATATATAATTATATACTGAAATGTCAAATGTGCCCAAAACCACTAATGTTTTCATGTGGCTGAATGGAAGTGAATGCCACCAACAATGTTCTAACATTCAGTGTAAAGCTTTCCCAAAACAGCATAATCTGTTATAGCAGCAACGAGAGGACCCACTTCATACCAATTCTCTTGGTTTCAGATTGAGAGGCTTCATAGGCAGGTGCCTGGACCGCACTAATATTGAGTACCCTCACAAAATAATATTTCCTAGTTCAACCAATGCTTAGTTATGCGTAGGCTAAAGAGAAAATGTAATATTTTGAAGAGAGTGTTTGAACACAGGTGCTTCTGGGAGCTAATAAACTGGTTGTAGTATGCACAGCATAGAACAATAAAACAAAAGCTCCAGTTCCACAAAACCAGAATTCCCATGCACAGAACAAGAGAGAATCCTTACCTGAGTGCAACGAGGAGCAAAGCCATAAACAAGAAGGAAACTGCGGTTGAACAAAGCCGGTATGTGTGCTGGGGCTTGAACGGGCTCTGGGTCATTATCACTGAACTGCATCCATTTAACAGATGCACTAGTGCATGCAGGGGAATCCATTCTTTCCAGCTGTGCCTCCATCTGTCAAAGGAAGTTATAAGTGTAATTTTATCACTTGTAATTGTACATGTAAGGGCAATGATCATCAAAGCTTCCGAAATTCCTTTTACTGAAGAAGAATGGAGATTGTGGCCTGTGAAACAGTTTACATGCAGCAATCTGGCTTCATTGCAGGAAAATGGGAAAGAGCAGATCTCTCAAAGGTGACAGAGCAGTATGTGTGCCAATGCCCTAAAGCTGGCCATACACGCACCGATGATATCATAGGAAACTTCGTTTCGTATGATATTCGGTGTGTGTATGGCAGATCGTCGAGACAACTGATATCGCAAAGGCTGCGGACATCGGTCTTCTCGTTGATCGGCCAGGTTAAAAGATTTTGATCGTGCGCAGACAAAATCTGAGTTCAGGGCTGAATCGGCAGATGGAAGTAGAATTCCTATTTTTTGTTTCTAACTCCACATCTGACGATTCAGCCCTGAACGTCAGTAGGGGAAACGAACGATTGTTGCAGGAAAGATCAGAATTGCTACGTGTATGGGTTATGCATTTCTTGGGCTTATAGCATCAGTCGTGCCCTTGGGGGGGGGGGGTAAAAATGCAGGTAAAAAAAACAATCGATATGTAATATTGTGCAAAGCAAACCATACATAGGTCAATATTGGATTCTGTCTGTGCCTCTCATGGCCAAGATAGCAGCTTATTGGCTTGAGCATGGGACCAAAAGTATACCGTACTTATATGTGACAGAGGTACAAACTGATACAGATTGGCGATACTATGAAATCCTGTTTGGCAAAGACCACATTGGGTCATGGATGGGATTTTGTAACAACAGGTCAGCATGGACCCCCTTGTGATCCGATTTTTGGTCTGGTGTGTAGGGCAAATTATTGTATCAGCTTGATTTGGGCCATTGCTTAATGACCATACACAAGCAGAACCGCCCTTTTGGCTGTATTGCATTTTATAAGGAAACCATGGCATGTGGAGGAATCAGCTCAAGGGCAGCACAGGAAAAGCACCGACAAAATGGTGGGTTCAATTTACGTCTTGCAGTTAGTTTCTTGTAAAGAAATGAATTTATTGGATAAGGAACTTACCTTTTTTTTCCAGCTGGACTTGGATTTATCTTCAAAAAATTCAAAGAACCCAGCACCGTACTGAGCCAAACACCGCAACATATGGCGATTGGCTGTTGCACTGAAAGCACACACAAATTATTAGCACCTTCGCCAACACACTAGGGCACAGTATAGGTCACTTTTCAAAAGCTAGTTCATAATAGTTAGTCTATTTGGCAGTAATACTGTCCTTTAATACTTGCATTAAAAAAAAAAGTGAGTGACAAATGAAAGGTGACCATTAATTACCCAACGCCACAGGTGAACAGCCGCACTTTCCCTGCATTCTTTTTGAGGATCTGAAAGACGAGGCTCTCATTCTGGATGTGTCCATCAGATATAAGAAGAACATTGTGCATGTCACTGGGAGGAGCCAGCAAACATAAGGACTGCAGAGGCTTCCAAAGTTCTGTGTTTCCCATGTTTGGTTTGGCCATCTGGTAAGTACAATCCAAACACACAAACCAAATATCAGTAAAGTAAAATATAGGACTGACTGTGTACACAATGTACTGTAAAATAAACTGTTCACACTTTCACAGGCACCACATTGAAAGGCTTCTGGAGTTCCATTTAGTAAAGTTGACAACTTTGAATGTCATGTTTTCTTCCCACAATGCAGCGTTTTCCCCAGAAGAGGTAATGCACTTGGCTGCAAGTATTTTTGAAATCTTTCTTGTGTGATTTGTGGTAATTGGTGTGCGAGTGATGCATGCAACATATTCTTTCTGTGGCGCTTGACTTGTCTAGAGGTGGTGGCAGCTCCATGGTTCCCCTACATCAATATGAGCAGCAGCGCTCAGTTCAGAATGGAAGGCAGAAAGAACTGGGCAACGCTGGGCACAACTACACAGAAGTGCAACAGGAGCATTTTGGCCCAAGTAACTTTAATAATTGGGGTTTTACAAGCAACAGACTGTGGGGAAATTGAAGACTGCAACTGCATTTGCGGATGTAAATGAGCCCTTTGGACCTTAAAGAAGCCAATCTATATATTCCCAATGTTTTTGTTCTTGCAAAAAAAGAAAAACCATTAAGTAAAGCAATGTATAACACTTCCTTTTCTACCTATACAACATGGAACCCTTTGTTGATGGAAGATATAAGTACTTAAACAGATCCCTCTGGTTATATTTTTTTATCCACAAATTACTGGATTCAGCACTGCTCCTAGCCAGCCGGGAACCGTAGGCAACCTGGCCAGCCACCTCGGCCACCACACTACCTGCCCCCACAATGGAAAGAGTGTGCACATGTGCTGTCCGGGGGACAAGTACCAGTAAGCTGGCTGTAAGAGGACAAGGGCACAGGGTAGGGGTTGTCAACTTTACTAAATGGAACTCCAGAAGCCTTTCAATGTGGTGCCTGTGAAAGTGTGAACCATCCTATTGGGTTTATTTAATGTTTACATTATTTTTCAGTAGACTTAAAGTGCTGAAAGTTACAGAAAGACTCCTTATTCAGCAAACCATCAGTGCAGGGGGTGCAATTAGAAACGGCTCTTACTTTAATAAACTGCTCCAGCTCCGGTATTAAATTCTGGCTCTCTTTTGGACGGATGCTAAATTCCTTATGACCTGAAAGTCACAAAATGTACAACATCAGTGGTGGAACAGGTTGATAAGCTGCGGTACAGAAATATGAATACATATAAATACTGATTTCATTCCATACCACTGTCAGGAAACCTTATTGCTTCTGGGTGTTACTAACAAATGCTCATGAGAATTATCATGACATTTTTTAATCCTTACTGTCCTTTCCAGACAGACTTACCAGACTTACTCCTGTTAGAAAATCATGGTATTAGGAGTTTATCCCCCAAATGTAATAAAAGGGACTATGTTTGCCCAGGAGCAGTAACCCATAGCAACCAATAAGATGTTTGCTTTTAAACAGGTGACCAGTACATGCTACCTGCTGATTGGTTGTTACGGGTTACTGCTCCTGGGCAAACTTAGTGTATTTTATTACATAACCCCCTAAAACTTTGAATATTACGAAAACTAAAACAAAAACATATAATTAATGTAAATTTCAAAAGTGCTCAGAATGAAACAGATTTATTTAAAATGAGAGAGAATTGGCAAAAATCAACACTTTTACTTCTGCTGCTACACAGTAAATGACCCCTCCTGACCATTCGGTTTTAGTTCTAGAATTATTGTGATGTTTTATTGTTTCTCTTTCTATTAATACCCTCTCCTAGTTAGATTTCATCCTGACTACCATCAGCAACCACTACCACCAGGTTGCTAAGGCGAATGGCAAACAGAAACATCAAACTTTAAAGCCAGAGAGCTGCAAAACAAAAAAAGTTAATTAAAAAAAATAAACACATAAATAAATAAACCAGGAAGGCTTATTACTAATTTCCAAAATATTGCTGTCTGCATCATATTAAAAGTTAATTTTAAGGTGGCTGGACCAAGACACCATAAGCCAAAAGTCAAATAAAACATATTCATAAATTATAATAGCGGTAACTACAGAAGATATTCACCTGTGTATTTTCCTTACCATAAAGTTAACAAACAGGCTTAAGGGGTCATTTACATTATGGCCAGAAGTGCAAGGGTCTGCAGCTCATAGAAAATCCAGTACAGGGTGCAGAGCACATGGTTGGTGGGCACAAAGAAATCTATTGGTTCTCCCTAACTTGCATGTCTGAACTTTGGGGATAGACAGGGGGCAGGAGGGGGGTATGAATACATGCTTTCCCTGCCCACCACTCATGAGAACAGCACTGCCGAATGCAGAGACCTATGTGCAGGGCAGGGTGCAAAGTGCAAAAAACATGGTGGATTGCGCCCATTTGGATTTGCACTTTGCACCTTGCCTATACATAATAATGACCCCATTAATGGGCGCTTCAGACCCTAGTGCTGCCCTGAGGTGGCCTAGGGAATGCCGCCCCCCACCGATGCTTAGGTTTTGTGTGTCGGAAGGGGCCGAGGGGGGGGGCTGCGTCAGTAGTGCAATTGGAATTTAGCTTCCCAGGAGCGGTTTTATGCTGCTTTGTGGCAGCAGTGCCCTTTCCCTTTGCACATAGTGTTTGTACATGTAGAAAATATTCCTTTGCAAACCAGCTTCTAACTGTCACACACAGAGACCAAGAGATGTCACATTGCTAATTAATTTAGTAAGAAATCTATAACTTACCTGTACCAAAGCTGATTATGTTTATGTTGTGCCATGGGTTTAACGAGCTGGCTGCAAGCAGAGCAATCCGTTTTGCGCTTTGGAAAGTGGATTCCATAGAATTGGAGCAATCAAGTAAGATGGTTAAATCCCAGGATTGTATGCTTGTCTTAAAACTAGGCAGGAACACAAGCATGCATGCCTGTAGGAACAGAAGGATACATACATGTATGTAAGTCTATTCCCAGTAGTACATATCCACAGGCCAGGGCACAGACTCTCCCACAGTCCATGTGGCTATAATTCCAGGTGGGCATTACTGTAAGTATTTTCTTTAGTTCAGGGTAGAAGTCCAGACAAATAAATACTTGAGCTTGGGAGTTTCTTTACTAGCAGTCACCCTGAAGATAGTAGGATTTAAATTACTATTTATTACCCTTTATGTTTATAGCACTGGCATATCCCACAATGCTGTAGAGAGATTTTACATCATTCCTATCAGTTCCTGCCCCCAGTGGAGCTTACAGTCTCAGGTCCCTATCACATTCACACACCCTGTAGGCAATTTTAGTAGGAGCCAATTAACCGTCTTGAATGTTTTTTGGAGTTTAGAAGAAAACAGCAGGGATGGCTTTGTCTGCTAAGGCAGCACACAGGCCAATATTGTGCACTCTCCAACTGATCAGCCCATGAACTGACAGCAGGAAGTGAAAAGGAGCTGCAGCTTTGGCCAACATGGTGTATCAGAAGATGACATTTTTAAACATGACGGATTTTCATAACATCAATATGAGTAATGATCATGCACAGATAATTGGACAAAACTATTTTATCCATAAGTGGAGAATAATAAAGCTGTAGAAAGGCTTAGCCTCCCCAAAATAAGGCCAACAACCATATATAAGTATACAGTAAAAATCTGTTTTATGGAAAGCCCTTCTACCCTGATTTTATCTCTAAATAAATGTCCAACTTTGGTGGGCATAGAGAGTACTGTTTCAATTTTTGCTGACGACACTAAATTGTGCAAAACTATAAGTTCCATGCAGGATGCTGCCACTCTGCAGAGCGATTTGACAAAATTGGAAAACTGGGCAGCAAACTGGAAAATGAGGTTCAATGTTGATAAGTGCAAAGTTATGCATTTTGGTAGAAATAATATAAACGCCAACTATCTACTGAATGGTAGTGTGTTGGGGGATCCTTAATGGAGAAGGATCTAGGGGTTTTTGTAGATAAAGTCGTCTAATTCCAGGCAGTGTCATTCTGTGGCTACTAAAGCAAATAAAGTGCTGTCTTGTATAAAAAGGGCATTGACTCAAGGGATGAGAACATAATTTTGCCCCTTTATAGGTCCCTGGTAAGGCCTCACCTTGTGTATGCAGTGCAGTTTTGGGCTCCAGTCCTTAAGAAGGATATTAATGAGCTGGAGAAAGTGCAGAGACGTGCAACTAAACTGGTTAAGGGGATGGAAGATTTAAGCTATGAGGTTAGACTGTCGAGGTTGGGGTTGTTTTCTCTGGAAAAGAGGCGCTTGCGAGGGGACATGATTACTCTGTACAAGTACATTAGAGGGGATTATAGGCAGTTGGGGGGTGTTCATTTTTCCCATAGAAACAATCAACGCACCAGAGGCCCCCCTTTAGATTAGAGGAACGGAGTTTCCATTTGAAGCAGCGTAAGGGGTTTCTCACAGTGAGGGCAGTGAGGTTGGGGAATGCCCTTCCTAGTGATGTGGTAATGGCAGATTCTGTTAATGCCTTTAAGAGGGGCCTGAATAAGTTTTTGAGCAAGCAGAATATCCAAGGCTATTGTGATACTAATATCTACAGTTAGTATTACTGGTTGTATATATAGTTTATGTATGTGAGTGTATAGATTGGTAAGTATAGGTTTGTGGATGCTGGGTTTACTTAGAAGGGTTGAACTTGATGGACTCTTTTTTCAACCCTCTGTAACTATGAAACTTTAATAATGCTCTACTGACTTGGCAGCCTAAAATAGTAATATAAGAATCTCACTTTGCTTTATTGATACAAACACAGCATTCTACTCTGACTTTATAGATAAGACCAGCAGAATGTCTTACAGCTGTTATAATGATAACATTGTTTTACCTCACTGTCTTCTTTGGGGTGTTTTTCCACCCACATTCTCGGTTGGTTCCAAGAAGACTCCAAGAAGCTTGATTCCAGGTAGACTCTCAACTGAAACCCCTCGTCATCCAATGAACTGTCTTTTTTAGTTGCAATCACAGCTTTGCAATCAGTTTTCTATAAAGAAATGGCAATATAATGAATGAACGTCAGTGAGAAATAAGAAACTATAATTAGGCCTCACTAAAGACTTGACTACTTAGTTGATACATATACTTTTCTCTTGTTCACACGCGAAGTGGCCACGTTACAGTGACCAATGCTAAATTATGTACCTGTTACATATAAGACAGACTTACCAATAAGAATAGGCACTAAATAAAAAAATAAGGAATAAAAAGTAACAATAAAAATAAAATTGTAGCCTCAAAGACAACACGTTTTTTGGCTAGTGGGGTCAGTGACCCCACTATGTGAAAGCTGGAAAAATGTATACAAAAATATAAATAATGAATAGTGATGGGCGAAATAATTCGCCGGGCATTGATTCAGGGCTAATTTCCACCTTTCGCCATTGGCGGATTATTTCGTGAATTTCTCGGCGAACCAAAACAGAACAGATTCGCTCATCACTAATAATGTAGACGAATTGCAAAGCTGCTAGGAACAGTACATTCTATAACATACTAAAAGTTATCTTAGAGGTGAACCACCCCTTTAAGTAAGTCACCGATAAGAATTACTAGTTAAATAAAGAATAATGCTAGTCGCAACAGAATGGCTTACTTTCGTTGAAATACTGTGAGTGAAACTTAACACATTCTCGATTTTAAAAGACATCTCAACAGACATCTCCAGAGAGAAACAACTGGAAGAGAAAACAAACACAAGCAAAACTGATTAAAAGCATTACAAGATCTCAAAGTGGGGAGGTGCATAGGGGAACAATCAACATAAACAAAAATCTTCAGCACACCACTTACATACATGTTCTCAAAGGGTGCTTAACTTCCACAGCCGCTCCCAAGCCTTTTTTCCATGTATCTTTGCAAAGGGGAAGAAGCACTCCAGTCTGTCGGCAATGCCTTTAAATCATTTATTTGCAGAAATGAACAGACAGAACAAGTTTTCGGGGGTGACCTGACGAAGGTGTACCTGAAGAAGGGGTCACCCCCGAAAGCTTGTGCTGTCTGTTCATTTCCGCAAATAAATGATTTAAAGGCATTGCTGACACACTGGAGTGCTTCTTCCCCTTTGCAAAGATACATAGGGGAACAAACCTTACATTTGGACTGCGGTGTTAAATTTAAATAATCCTGGAACCATATAGCAGGTTGATTATTATAACTGTTTCCATAAAGCTGTAACTTTTTGATAGCTAAGACATGGCTAATTGGTCAATCACTAAATGGGATTTGAAACAAAAGGCCAGAAAAGCTCTGCAACAGAAAAAAGACCCAATGACAGTTAAGGTTACGATCAACCAAGGCGTGATTAAGCCCTGGTCAAAAAAAACTATTCTGTACTTGTTAATTTCACATCTCTGGGCCAGCGTGACTGACCCTGTACTAGTCCCTGGTTCCCCCGTGTACCTCTGTGCCCCTTTGTGGCCCTATCACACTAAAGTCTCTACAGAATTTAGGCACCATAGCTGGCAGATGCCACCATACATATGCTCTCAGCCAAAAGCCTACCTATCTAATTAAGCTTGAGAAATGTTGTATCTTTTTTGGTGTTCAGTGCAGGAGAGGGAAATGAGGGACTTTTCAATAAAAACAGATGGGAGGTATGGCAAATCTTGTGCTGGGGAGGATACAGCTGAATCCTGGACTAGCTGTGGGTTTGGTGCATCCCTAACATTGTTAGACTCCCCATTTGAGAACCTTATATTAGCTGCATAAGGAAGCAAAGTAACGTTCTTACCCTTGTGGCACACCACTTTCTTCAACACAGACTTTTTCTACTGTATCCTGCAAAATAAAGGACAAGAGATGGAACATGAAGAAAATATATTGATTAAAGGACAAATAAATGTCACTGTAATGGTAAACTTTTGTGGAACGCAAGCTGTCAGGGGCCATAACCACCTTGAAGGGAGGCCACTTCTTGCCATACTGTGCATGTAATGCTACGCCAAGCAATATATATATTGTTTTATTTAACCCTTCTACACTTGCCATAAATATTCCTGCTTAGCAGGAATAGCAATCTACTGTTTTCCACATGGTTTGGCGGACTCTGCAGCGCGGCCCTTAGTCTGAGCCCCAGATAAATAACACTTCTAGCTGTACAAACCTGAGTATTTTCTTTCAGAGCTTTATCCTTTTGCCAAGATGCCACTGTGCCAGGAATGTTGAATATCACTGATCCATACTCCAGAATCAATTCCGTTATGTACGTGATTTTAATGATTACAGTGGCGTTTGGGGGCAGGTTTCCAACACTTACAGTGAAGACGTCCTATAAAGCAGGAGAATGGTCACATCTCACTACCTGCAAGATTTCAGGGGCTTCACGTGTGTCCCAACATTACACAAATGGGTCTCACATTATAATATGTGTCTAGCTCAATACAGTACATTTAATTGAAAATTATAACCTTTAACTGACTCCTCCCATTCCAGTACAGGTATGGGATCCCTTATCCGGAAACCCGTTATCCAGAAAGTTCCGAATAACGGAAAGGCCATCTCCCATAGACTCCATTATAAGCAAATAATTCTAATTTTTAAAAATGATTTCCTTTTTCTCCGTAATAATAAAACAGTACCTGTACTTGATCCCAACTAAGATATAATTACCCCTTATTGGGGGCAGAACAGTCCTATTGGGTTTATTTCATGGTTAAATGATTCCCTTTTCTCTGTAATAATAAAACAGTACCTGTACTTGATCCCAACTAAGATATAATTACCCCTTATTGGGGGCAGAACAGCCCTATTGGGTTTATTTTATGTTTACATAATGCCCTTTTCTCTGTAATAATAAAACAGTACCTGTACTTGATCCCAGATAAGATATAATTACCCCTTATTGGGTTTATTCAATATTTTAATGATTTTTAGCAGACTTAAGTTATGGAGATCCAAATTACAGAAAGATCCCTTATCCGGAAAACCCCAGGTCCCAAGCATTCTGGATAATAGGTCCCATACCTGTATTCCCTTTAATGGAAAACTATACCAAACAATGTAGGTCTCTATAAAAAATACATTGCATAAACAAGCTCATATGTAAAACCCTGCTTCATCTAAACAAACCATTTTCATAAAAATAAACTTTTTTAGTAGCATGCGCTATTGGGTAATCCTAAATAGAAAGCTGCCATTTTAAGAATTAAGGGCCACCTCCTGGGATCATAGGATTCACAGTGCACACAAACAAAAAGCAAACTCACAGCAGCGTCCTGGTCCATAAGGTAAGCCCCATGTCCCTCGCTGATAGCAGCCCTGTACTCCTTATGCGCTTGCTCCTTCTCTTTAACCTGCCAGAAGGGACCCTTATATTAATCACACCACAGAAATGTTCTTATCCAAAGTATTCAACATATAATACACTGTACCTCTCCGATAACGTGTTTTCCATTTATAAATGCTTCAAAGCCACACACGGCTGCTGTGCCGTCCAGGGGAAAAACATATTTAGCCTCGATGGGAACAGAGGATTTGTTTATGTAGGTCTGGAATAATATAACCTAAGAGAAATAAGGGGTGTTACTTTCAGTAATAGGAGAACGTTAGAATTTTACTATTAAACATATGAGTACTTACCTCTGCAACTAAATCCATCATTTTGCCTTTCACATGAATATTTTCCAAAGGGATCTGGTTGCCATGAACACTCTGGAGGCCGCCATTTATGCTCTGTGGTTCCGGAAGATTCTCCAACATGAGATCTATTTAAAAAAAACAAAAAAAAAAAAAACAGTTTTCCAAAATCTTAGTATTATGCAGCTCAATATGTATTACAGGTCATTTATGTAATTAATTCTCTAATAATTGGAACTGCCAATAAAACCTGCTACAGAACTGGGTCAGCATGATAAAAAGGCAAAGTTATCTTGACTGCCTGTAGAAAATAATGTCTATGTGTTTCTGTAAGTAGATATAGTAAAGGTTTAAGGTGGCCACACACGTGGTCGCACGAAAGATCGTCAGATCCGCCACTAACCGTTCAGGGCTGAAACGACAGATAAGGAGCTAGAAACAATAGGATTTCTACCTCCTTCTGCCGATTCAGCCCTGACGGCAGATTTTGCTCAGGCGCCTGGCCGATCAGCGAGTCGACTGATATGAGCAGCCTCCTTGCCATACACGCACCGAATATCGTACAAAACGAGGTTTCGTACGATATTATCGGTGCGTGTATGGCCAGCTTTAGTATTCAGCTGAAACCACCTAACAAAGCACTGACAGGCCCACATTAACACCAGCTGTTTCTCTGTGTGCCTGAGAAAGCAACTCAGATATCAGCGGGACAAATAAGACCATTTTGCCCCATTTGCCATGGTTTATCTCAGGTACGCAAATTGGCACAATCCTAAACAGGGACAGGGTGGGAGCAATGATTTTATGCTCAATCATCCCCTGTACAGCAGAGAGTTTCCCGGGGTGGATGTCCCTTACAGATGTCTTTCTACTGTATGTGCTGCAGGGGTTACTTTTGGATCCCCTTGCAGCTGTTTGGCATCACAATAGGGCCAGGCTTAGCTACATAATTTATGGTAACCCTCATTTACATAAAGGAAAACTTTTGCTTGTGTACTGAAATAAACTACCTTCTACTTAATTTCCATGAAAAAAAAGTAACAGTGAATTTACTTTATGTTCGCTACAACTATATCTCCAGCCCCATTCTCATAAATCATGTGTTTGTGCTCTTGTGATCTTAAAATGTAGGGACCCTTATAGTTAAATTACGCTGTAGCTTGGGTTATCCCTTACTAGACTATTTTCCATAGGCCAGATAGCTATTACCCTATTGGCCCAGGAAGATATGACCATTTAACTTATATGCAGTAGCAACTGGAAGCCCAGGTCTCTTGCCCTTTGGCTTCCATCTTCAAATCAGGATGGATGTCTGCTTGGGAGCTTGGAACAACATGGCCCCAGTAAAGAGTGTGCCCCAAAGGGACAACCCCTTTACAGAATAGGCGAATGGGGAACCCATGAACTATGTAGGCAGCTATACGACTAGCTCTGCCATAAACACTTTAGCAGTGTAAATTAGGCAGAAATAGCTAGAAATAGCAGCCTTGTGCTCCAACAAGATTGGTGGCTGGAGGTAACTCTCCCAAGATATTACTGGCCTTAATGTGATGGAAACACAGGAAGAAAAAGGATTAAGGCTATCATTTACTCCCTAATTATTTCAACTGGATGGGATCCAGACCACTAGCTGGTATTCTATAAAGGTGTATCTTAAGCCTCCCAAGCCATCTCCACAGTGGTACAAGGTACAATTGCTCTGTACATGAATATTGCAGCAAACTATTCTACCTCATTGCCATCACTTGCACAACACTAGTACATATTCCTGTGTTCAGGATGTTCCTGTGTTTCGGATGTTTAATCATCTCTGGACTCCTGTCTATCTAAATTGTGAGAGGTATAGTTAAAAAATACTGACCCCTTCCTTCACACAACATTAAATTAGGTATGCACTGAATCTAGAATTTGGTTCGGCATTCGGCCAAGATTCGGCTTTTCTCGGCAGGATTCGGATTGGGCCGAATCCATGGTCCCGGCCAAACCGAATCCTAAAAATCACTGGTTCGGTATTCGTCCGAATCCTTCGTAAAAGGATTCGGACGAATGCCGACCCATTGATTTTTAGGATTTGGTTTGGCCAAATCCGAAAAAGTGGATTCAGTGCATCCCTAATTATAAGTAACCAGCTGAGAAAGAGAGTCTGAATTTAACTGATGTTTACACCAGCTAAAGTATAACTAGATTCTAGGCCAAGATAGGGTTGTAAAATATTTTTATTGACTGAACAGAATTGTTAACTTTCATAACAAACTATAACACAAGAAAAGGGAAAGTTGTGCTCAACCACTAAATTGTAAATCATTAGGCAGGGGTGCAATGAGGCTGTGACCACAAAATACATATAAATATACATATATAAATATGTATTTTGTGGTCACAGCCTCATTGCACCCCCGCCTAATGATTTACAATTTAGTGGTTGAGCACAACTTTCCCTTTTCTTGTGTTATTGTTTATACAGGAGCAGTGGCCAGCTCCATGTTGTAGTCCCCACTATCCCCAGCTACAGTCAGGTGATCCCAATGGAGCCAATAAAAGGGCAACCATATGGGAGTTTTAACCTTATACGCAAGCATGTTGCAGGTAAAACTTAGTCCCTTTGCTCAGTACTAATCCTAAATTACTTATATAGGTCAGTCAGTGTAGGACTGGCCAGAAGGGATGACTTTGACGTAGTTGGCCAGCTTGAAGTATATTGCAATGTACGGACAAACAATCCCTCTTTTGGGTCTGGGGGGGGGAAGGCATTTCTTAGTAGCTGAATGCACAGAAATGTCCTAATGTCCTATTTCTACATATTGATAATGGGTGAGTGCAGAGGATTTTTTGCGTTTTTTTCATAACAAACTGCTGATATTTAAAGAAAAGTGTATGTGCCCAGATATTTGCAGGAATAAGTTTAAGGGGGTTACTGGTTTTCTCCAGTTTGGCGGCATATCTTGGTAGGCCAAGTGTTTGATGTTATCCATCATATTGCCCTCATACTGGCTTATATAAAGCAAGAAGGGTGCTGCTGCACATCAACATAGCCCACATGGTCACTTCCATTCTCTGCACTGTTATACAAAACCAGCCAATAATGGAATGGGACATCACCAGACCAGAACAAGCCAACCAGAAGCTCCCTGCTGCTTACATGTATTAGCATTTTTGACTCACACAGTACATGCATTGGTGCTTGATTTTATTCACACCATTAAATATAAAAACTAGACAAATGTAATGTTGTACCTTCCACCTGCACTGGTTCTTCTCCAACATCTTCCTCCATGGGCTCAAACTGAACAGAAAGTTTGTCGCGTTCCATGTTGACTTGGTCTTTATCAGTGCAAAACTGCACGGCGTATCTCATTTTTATTTGATCCTTTTTATATACCACAAATTCATCATCCTGGTAGTGGAAACCAACAAGTATCAACATTCCATGTGAATTCTTCTTTTTGTTTAAATATGAGTTTAACATAGTTTGTAAACATTACATTACAATTCATCATTAGGGTATGAACAAAAACATGACTTTGGTACATGTTCAGTGAATCTGGTAGACATTCTCATAAGGCTGCAATGAACAAACTGTTCATTTTTACAGGCTATACATACTGAGCAGTCCTTTTTAAAAAAATAAATTTATTAAAGGAACAGTAACACCAAAAAATGAAAGAGCTTTAAAGTAATAAAAATATAATGCACTGTTGCCCTGCACTGGTAAAACTGGTGTGTTTGCTACAGTAACACTACTATAATTTATATAATAAGCTGCTGTGTAGCCCCGGGGGCAGCCATTCAAGCTGGAAAAAAGGAGAAAAGGCACAGGTTACATAGCAGATAACAGATAAGCTCTGTAGAATACAATAGTGTTTTATCTGTTATCTGCTATGTGCCTGTGCCTTTTCTCCTTTGAATGGCTGCCTCCATGGCTACATAGCAGCTTATTTATATAAATTATAGTAGACTTTCTGAAGTAAACACACAACTTTTACCAGTGCAGGGCAGCAGCACATTATATTTTAGTTACTTTTATACACTTTCATTTTTTGGTGTTACTGTTCCTTTAAGCACAAAAAAGAATTACATAGCAAAAAAGTGCATAAGCCCAACGCGTTTCGACCAATATAGGGTCTTCATCAGGGGGTAAAAAATCAAAAGAGGGGCAGGTAAAGCAAATGGCAGACCTGGCATTAAATTCACTTTAAAGGACATGTAAACCCCACACACAAAAATGTAATAAGTGAACAGCCTCTTTGAAATCTTTCAATACCTGCCACACTGATTTTTCCAGAGGTTAATAGTAAGGCTGCAGTGTCCCCTTAATTACTTAGATTTCCTTCTCCTCCTGTAACCCACTCGGCCCCCTCCCTCAGGAAATTGCTTTGGCTGTTGGCTTGTGAGCATGCTCAGTTGTTCTAAGCTCAGATTACAAAACACGCCCCCCAGTCTAGCAGCCTGTGAAGATGGCATTGCTGGTTCGGTTCAGTTGTGCCTGTGTGAGCCTGTATTCTTGATGAAATGTATGCTGAATAAGGGTCTGTGTGTGTGTATGCTGTTTGCAGATTTAAATGTATCTGATTACGTATCAGAGGAAAAATGGCCACCGGGTGAAAGCTGCTATTTGCTTTAGGAAAATGTGATGGTGCCGGCAAGTGGAGGGGATATATGCAGTACAAATGGTGCCATTTGGGTGGGGGAGACGTGACCAACTGATATAAATTGTAGGAAAATGTAGGCTTTACATGTCCTTTAATGGGGAAAAGAGTGGGGCCATGTTCAACATGCTTTGATAAACTGAGAAGAAGCCATTTTGACAGATTTTGCTGTCAAGACCTGAAGGCCCATTCAGTATATTCCCTGGTTCAACATGAGTTAAATAAATGGGGATTGTGCTGAACATTATTTTTGGCTGTTGTGTAAATCACAAAATATCTATGGTTTTTGCTGTTTCTTGCACTAAAGAGGGAAACTGAAGCTCCTCCATATTTGGTCCTTAGGAGTAGATAATTAGATTACCAGTGCATATTTAAACCACCGCATAATTGACTTTTTTTTGTGCACTGGAAATCTAATTATCTACCTCCTAAGGACCAAACATGGAGGAGCTTCTCCTGTTCAGATGATCAGAAGCCTCAAAGGAGAAAAAAAACTGAGCTATGTAAAGAAAGTTCCCATAATGCCTCACTCCTGCGCTGGAACCAAGACCCCTGTACATGCTCAGTTAGTAAGACTATGAGGAAGCTTCCTGCTGATTGGCTCAGATCCACATTCCTAAGGAGGGGCAGTGAGTTCTTGAAGGTGGGGGGAGCAGGAGAGAGGAGAGAGCTGCGTGTCTCTGGCACAGGAAAAAAAGAGACAACAAATCCTGTTTCTTTTTACAGAGAAGTCAGTGCAGCATTTCTGTGAGTGCTTATGGCTGTATTTACACTGACCTTTCTGTTAAAGCTTACTTAGTTTTTACCTTTCCTTCTCCTTTAAAGAGGAAATATATAATTTTAAAAAAGTGCTGTCCAATATGAATAGAAAAGCATACAGCACTGCAACCCATAATGTGATTAATCTCTTACCTCAAAATCAGATTTCCTCCCTGGCATTTGTCGGACACCATGAACGCTGTTAAAGCCACTTGGAGCTCCAGTAAGGGAGAAGTCTCTTTTGTAGAGATCCTTGCAGTTCCCCAGAGCCACCTCACAAACCAACAGGAGACGCGCCCCATTGGTTACACTGGGTTCCGAATATTTAACACTTGTACTGTGGGAAAACAAAGGCAGACAAATGGGATTATGACCATATAGCTAATTTATAGTGACCTCCAGCTATATTTGTAAATTGCCAGATCATTTTGTGGTACAAATTTGCTTTAAACAGACAGAGTGAAGCATCTGGGACACTGCAACTTTGCCACTGAATTAATTGGTGTTGCTTTTTGTTGTGAGCACAAGATGTTACGCAGAGCAGCCATATTGTGACAGAGAATAAATTGTGTCAGAGAATAAATGGCAGCTACACACCATTAAGGCACAATAATACATGTGTAACAGTGACAGGCACCTACTTCACACTCTTCTATGTCTGGGCTACAGACAGCTTTATAACACTTCACAAGGGTCATGTACCAAGGACAGTCTAAACCTGCACTATTTGTACCTCTGTCTCTCTAGAAAAGTGTGATATATGACATACTATGTCAACCTCCTACCTTTATAGGAAAAGCCTTGTGGAAGAGGTAGGTAATCCAAGGGCTATTTTGCATTATAAAAGATACAGTTATACAGTGATACAGTTACCCTGTACAGTAGCCAGCAATAAAGATGATGTTCTAAATAAAATGGTGCTTGTTATTTTCTTTCTTATGAATTTATAGGAATAATGTCATGGGAAAACATGTTTTTTACAAAACACACCAGTTAATAGAGCTTTTCCAGCAGAATCCTGCATTTCAATCTGGTTTTCAGAAGAACATATTGTTTAAATTTCATTTTGAAATTTGACATAATCTTAATTTCTCAGGTGCCCTCAGTCGTGTGACTAGTGCTCTGATAAACCTCAGTCACACTTTACTGCTGCGCTGCAAGTTAGAGTGATATCCCCCCTCCCAGCAGCCATTCAGCAGAACAGTGGGAAGGGAGCAAGATAGCAGCTCCCAGTAGGTATCAGAATAGCACTCAATAGTAAGAAATCCAAGTCCGGCTTGGGACTCCTCCAGTTACATGGGAGTAGGAGAAACAATAGGTTAGCTGAAAGCAGTTCTAATGTGTAGCGCTGGCTCCTTCTGAAAGCTCAGACTCAGGCACAATGCACTGAGATGGCGCCTACACACCAATATTACAGCTACAAAAGACATTTATTGGATCAATATATTTGAAATGGAAGAGTGAATTATTTGCAATGTGAACAGTGTAATATAGTAATAAAAACTATACTATAAAAATCATGGCAGAATCCCTTTAATGATTCCTGAATACATATGACCAAAAACAGAAGGAAGGATTGATGAGATTCTGAAAAAAGAGCAGAGTTTTGTTTTATGTCCATCTCTCCAAAACATTGTGGGATTCTGTTAAGTCAGAGGCAATTAAATACATATTGGGTCCTCTTATTATTTATATGAATTACAGGTTTTGAAGACAATGTACCACAGGTCATTCACCTTTCATTTTCAAGCAATTTGCAAGTACCAATTTATATCGGACCTCTCTAGCTGCAGTTAAACTGCACTTAATTATAGTTTGGCTATAGAACCCCAGTTCTGGCCTCTCTTGTGTAAAAGAATAAACATAGCATTCCAAACCTTATGGAATCACTGAAGTAAATTCCACTTCCAAGATTTCCAATATCAGTTCTTTTTAAACCCAAATCATCTTCCACATTTTTTGGCAAGAGCAGTCCACTGAGGGAAAAAGAACAATGTTATAAAGTATAAAGTTAGTTATCACAACTAAAGCACATAACATCCTCTTGTGTCTTTGACTCTTAACTTGTTGCAACTATATTTATCTTGTATTTATCTGTATTTATTCTTATACTTTGTATTTATCTATTATTATCTTAATAACCCCCTGTTTGTATTAATGTATTCTACTGTACAGCGCTGCGTACATAAGTAGCGCTCTATAAATAAAGATATACATACATACATACATAAATAACATGTATTGCCCCAAGTACTGATCTGACATGTCAAAAGGGATAGTACAATCACATAATTTACACCCCCTTATTTCAATGATTGAAACAGCTTATTCCCGTAAGTGCTTAGCAATACTGCAAGGCAATACAGATTTAAGAATTACTACAGTGGGTTACAGGGGTTGCAAAAACTTGGAATAATCTCTCAATAGTCATGCATTAGACTTCCCCTAGTGTATATAATCATTATCCTTATTAACCCTGGTACAATTAGAATGAAAAGCACAATTGGTGGAATCATTTGAGTTAGGTGGTAAGTTAGTACAAAGTACTTGTTGCTTAGCAGTATCCATTCTTACTCTTCCCTGTTATATCAGTCATGAAGGCACCCTCTTACCGGGAAAGGATCCCCACAAAGTGACGTGGGGAAGATGCATGGAGCAGGGACTTGACATTCCCAAGATTCTTTTGAAACCCAGTGGCTTCACTTAATTTCCCAACGCGGAATATTTTCAGTATGTTAATCGACTCCTCACTACAGAAAGAAAAGAGCAAAAACCAAATGACATGCAGCAAATCTAATGTTTCCATATACAGTATTGTGGGTGGTGAGCCTACTCAATATAATGACTAGACAGAGAGACAAAAGAATGAACAAGAATTGTTTCTTAGGCAAGTTAACATTCAAAATGATGCACATTGTTTCATTAAAGCTAACAGCTCACTGACAAACACATGATCCTCACAACATTTGACCAACAGACTGGTCTGTGTACCAGAACACCCCTGATAACATACAAGGTTACACGGACACATTTAGTAGCAGAATAAGCTAGTGTTCCTCTATCCGCAAAGGCTTTTTACATTATATATTATCCTATATCTTAGTGCAGAGAAATATACTTGTTCTATCACAGACCACTGCCAAGTCTGGCTATACAAGATCAGATATTTCTTTCTATCTAAACTGAAAGTGTTTGTACACAGGCAGGCAGTAATGGCTGCTGAATCCATCAAGGCTCAGTCAGATATTGATTGGGCCAAGCAGAAAATGAGTGAATTGGTCAGGAAATATTTTAGTTTACTCTAAAAATAACAAGACAAACTAAGCCAATTCCATAAATGAGCCCTATGATCACTGGCTCATTGTATGTGGGGAAATAACATCCACTGAGGATCAATTAAACCCAAATAATGATATTGCTGCATTGCTATGCAACAAATATGTTGAAAGTTCTGAGGGTTCTGGCAATGGATAATGCACTTTTGGAGAGGAAGGTGGTGGCATAAAATTCCATAAGGCACAGACAGGGTACTGTCTAACCCTTATTAAACCCGAGCACACCATGAACACCTTACAAAATTCACATAATAGTTCTACCAAACTATGTTTACATAAGATTGCATAGTTAAATCCATTTCCTCCAACATAATTTTTGAATAATGTTAAAGTAAAATGGCCTGTGTATTACTGCATAAGATCAATGATTGAATGTATGTTGCTAGCTCGGTCATTTAGTTCAGCTCTAAGGTATGGACACAGGGATAAATTCAACAAATGTACATTTTCATATCAAATATAATCAACACATTTATAGCATAGTGTACTTTAAAGCTGTAAGAATTTGAAGCAATGAATGAGGAATTTCAGGATACATATTTAGTGCTCCTGTATGTACATACCAGTGTTTGTTCTCCACGATTTGCTGTGACACCTGATGAAATTCCTCAGTATTGGGCTCCACATGCTCTATTTGGCATCGCAGGGCCTGGTATTTGGCAAGGCTGCTTGGGTTTGGCTTCGATGAGTTGGTTTCACATACACTCACCATATCTCTAATAAGCTGCAATGATACACAACTTGAGTTCTAGCAGTACGCACAGATTTTTACTGTGGCCGAGTATAAATATTCATGCATTGAATGATTGAATCTCACCAATCAGTCTAACATTTCTCCAAGCTGTAATGGGCAAATTCCTATTTTATCTGACTTGTGGCCTAGGTCTTGTGAGCCAGGCAAGAAATAGTAACACTGGGTCCCAATCTTTCTTAATTATGCAAACAGTGTTACCCATAGCAAGTGTCCCATTTATGTCCCTGTAAAGGACAAGTCAGGGGCAGCAGACCCAAAAGCAACTAGGAGGCCCATGACTCAGACGGGCTCACCGATGGTTCTGATTTATGTGCATTTTTACAATGTAGGGGTAATGTGATATAAGGTTCAGTTTGCCTTCAAGCCATAGCATCCAAATGAAATATTATCTTTTATACAGGTGACCAATAAATGCTACCTGTGAAAGCCATCAGCTTTGGGTTACAGATAATATGGAACAAGACATGTTTCCTCCAGGGTGCAAAGGTTCCAGATGGAAACTTGCTTCATGCTTAGATTAACCCAATGTAAGAGCAAATGATAAAGTGATATCTGATGTGCTTCACCCTCCTAAATCTTACGTTCTTGCCAATATATTATATAGTACAGATTTGTTCCATACCTGGCACAGATCTTGCTTTGTTGACAAAAGTTTCTTATCAATGTTGGCCAGCAGAGGTTTCTTATGGGGAATGAGCCGATAAAACTCAGCCATTGCTTTCCTTATGTCTCCAGGTTCTGTTCCTGTGTCCAAAGCTTTCCTAACCTGGAGCAGAACACCCTCTGCTTTGCTTACCTATTAAATTAGGGGAAAACAAACAAAAACCACAAGGAATGAATAAGAAGGTAAAACATAGGCTCAAGTATGCCAAAACTGCTCATATTGTCAGTGTTAACAGAAATGAAATGAGATACTATAATGTGATAAATAATATCAGAATTATGATTTTCAAACAACGTTTCCAGTCTCCTACAAGGCTTACATCATTCAGACTGATGCTGTTTACGGGACGCGCGAGGATGTTATCCAAATGGCCAAGAGCCTCAATCCAAACACTTTCCACAAAATATCCAACATCTGGAGATAACTTGGTAGCATTTATGGCTTCTTCAAGCAGGACCTATTGAAAACAACACATTTCACATTAGTAGAATTGAAGTAAATCTCTAGAAAAGGGTTTTCCAACCTGCCTACAGCACACTTGCCCAAATGTCTGTCCCTTTAATACTGTAGAAAAAGATATATTGGTAAAGTGTCTTCTGAAAAATGGTTCCTAAAGAAAATATAAACTTCTCTAGGTTAAACTCTTTAGCTACAGTCTACTCAAAGGTACACCTAAGAATTCAGTATCTCTCATTCAAGTACCATGATTTCTCTCTTGGGCTGAGTAGTGGCTGTCAGATTTGCACAGGCAATGTGAAACCTTAGGGGTTGCTTTTGCTAACACAATTGGGGCACTATTAGAGGTGATAAAATTGGCTCTGGCTCAAAACTGTTCCTGATTCTTCCCTTTGATTTTTATGTAAAAATCCCCCGCCCACACCTCATGAATACAGCGCTGTGCCAGGCCTAACGGTGAGGGTGCCCAAGAGCCCCTGATTGCTCTAAATCCTAACCCCACCCCTTCTTGTCACCTTGGTTTTTATTCCCCCTGCCCTTGTGGATCCTTGTGGACCGAATTCCCCACAGCAAGACAGAAATGCATCAGAGAGCAAGCAGATTCAGTGTGCTAGACTTACAGAAGGGCTGAAACTAGGAAACGGTAAGAAGAAAGAGGTACATGTACAGCACCCCACCCCACCATGGTGTCCTAGGCACCTGCCTGTTCTACCTACCCCTAGTGTAGGCCCCAATATAATACTGCCAAATGCAGGCAGTTGTATTATGGGGGCAGGCACAGGTTTCTGATATGCTAAATCCAGATTGCAGAGACCTTTGGCAATTCAAAGAGAGTCAGGGAGCAAAGTGAAAAACAATATTGAATTGCTCACGTTTTTTGCACTTTGCACCCTGTCTTCCACTTGCTAAATGAGCCCCAATGTGTCTTCAGCCCTAATCTGAAGGACGAGTAAGTTAAATCTTCAAAGAAGCTACTGGCGATGCAAAAGGAAAACCTTTTGATAACTTATACAAAGGGAAAATGAAAACTTCTATAGTAGATTTGAATGAATATTAAAAGCAGGTCAGATATATAGAGCCTGGTTACCTTCTGCAGAGCCTCAGATGTGTGCAGGGCAACCTTTGGTGGGATACGCTTTGCTCTCTTAAAGCCTTCTTTTTCTAAATCCTCAGTGCACTTCTCATACTTGTTACAAGCCGCCTCCGCTGTGTGTTTGAACATATAGGAGCTGTCAGGCTGCACAGAAAATAGAATATCGACAATCAAGAAAGAGAATTTGCCTCCTAGGATGAAAATACTGGTGACCAGTAAATGCTACCTGTGAAAGCCACCAGCTTTGAGTTAAAGATAATATGGAACAAGACATGTTTCCTCCAGGGTGCAAAGGTTCCAGATGGAAACTTGCTTCATGCTCTGAATTATGGAAAATTACAATTTTTAAAAATGATTTCTCTTTTCTCTGTAATAATAAAACCGTACCTTGTGCACTTGATCCCAACTAAGATATAATTACCCCTTATTGGGGGCAGAACAGCCCTATTGGGTTTATTTAATGGTTAAATGATTCCCTTTTCTCTGTAATAATAAAACAGTACCTGTACTTGACCCCAACTAAGATATAATTACCCCTTATTGGGGGCAGAACAGTCCTATTGGGTTTATTTCATGTTTAAATGATTCCCTTTTCTCTGTAATAATAAAACAGTACCTGTACTTGATCCCAACTAAGATATAATTACCCCTTATTGGGGGCAGAACAGCCCTATTGGGTTTATTTAATGGTTAAATGATTCCCTTTTCTCTGTAATAATAAAACAGTACCTTGTAATTGATCCCAACTAAGATAATTAAGATAATAATCAATCCTTATTGGAGGCAAAACAATTCTACTGGGCTTAATAATAAAACAGTACCTGTACTTGATCCCAACTAAGATATAATTACCCCTTATTGGGGGCAGAAAAATCCTATTGGGTTTATTTCATGTTTAAATTATTATTTAGTAGACTTAAGGTATGGAGATCCAAATTACTAAAAGAACCCTTATCCAGAAAACCCCAGGTTCCAAGCATTCTGGATAACAGGTCCCTTATCTGTCTATACATTTTTTTTTTTACACGATTCCTCAGACTGAGAGGATATTATAAAAAACCT
Source organism: Xenopus tropicalis (assembly GCF_000004195.4). Lineage (NCBI taxonomy): Eukaryota > Metazoa > Chordata > Amphibia > Anura > Pipidae > Xenopus > Xenopus tropicalis. The sequence continues at coordinate 158,473,112 of NC_030678.2, read as the reverse complement.
ACAGGGTCCATCCCCCCAATCATCAGCTTGTTACATGTTAAAGAGAATTCTTTTTTTTTTCCTCAATTTTTACCATATAGGCACCTGAGTGCCACCCCCTATAGCTGCCGCCATAAGCACAAGCCCCCTCAAGTACATATATGATAAATATTGCCCTGCAAGTGACCAAGCAGGGCTTTGCTTTCATTTTCCTAGATTGCTGATACTGAATGCAGATACTGGTGATTAAAATAAGCTCCTTTTATGTCTATGACTACTTTAATTTAGGCCACAGCACATTTTTGTGCATTTTCACACACACACACACACGTTACCTCCGATCCATTGGAATTACAAATTGTTTTAGATATTTGAAATAGGAATGAAGAGGATTCAGGAATGCACAACAGCTCCAGAACTGCCACAATGGGACCCTGTAGAAGATATTGATTTCAAGTTAGCGATTCTGAACATCATGGGTGGAGGGAGATTTTTGTGCTTCATAGTATCCCAGGGCTAATTCCATGTATAATACCCTAGAACACATGGCAGAACTAAGTGATAATTTCATGTAAAATGCTTCCCACAACACTGTGTAGGATAAAACCAGTTTCCTATAAAATATAATGCCAGTTTTCTATTTAATATCCCAGAACACACAGCAAAATAGATAAATACAGAGCCAATTACATACATCCCAGAATGCATGGCAGATTGTGCCAATCTATTTTCTATCTATTTTTTACCCTTTTTTCTAAAGACTAAAATATTTAGAATATCAGTCTGAGAGAACAGACACTCACATTTTGAAAAAAACAGTATTTTGCTACTTCGGCATCTGGAGGGTCGGGGAGGGTGTCTGCATCATATTCACTGTAATCCCTACAGAGAAAGGCAATAACAATAATAAATTAAATATTTTATAATGCCAATCAGTGTCAGAGAAATAACTTAAACAGCCTGGGGGTCACAGATCCTGGGCAGCTTGATGGAAACAGGTTCTGATCAATGCCATCTAAGTGGTTGGAAACCCAAAACCCTCCATGGGTCTCCTGTTTGAATGGATTATTTGGCTGGCTACTTGAAAGACCAGCTGTGGGCTTCTATTGGCCATTTGGCACTGCCACATGTGTTGCCTAATTGGCCAGTAATCCTCACGTTTGGTTATACTGTTAAACAGAGGGACACGCCCATTTCTGGTTACCTTATGGGAAATGAACCCTGTTTAGGGTAATGCTCAGTGCCTCAACAACTATGTGGAATGAAGTATATAATCAAGTCATTATAGAATATAGACTCGGGACTCCTAACACCACAGGCCAACTACAGAGCTAACAGGGAAACCCTTTAACCTGGGAAGGTACCCTGCCTCTTTGTAGACCCTGAAGGCAGCCCACAGTAAAAGTAGAGAAGTGCTGGGCCAAGTTTAAACTGCGTGCAAGGCCAGCTGTCCTCAAACACGTCTATGGTGACAAGTGGGGGGCAGATCAAATGTCAAGAACCACAGACACATCAGATACCGGCATCCACAGCCCCCCCGTGGATCCAAATGCATGGTAGAGTAGGGTCTGAAATATATTTCCTTTTTCTCTTGACTTTACTAAAATGGCCTAAATTTAGCTGTCCCTCTTTTCAGATGAGTCCTCTCAAAAGTGGATGCAGCTGAACTGTAATGCCAATACAGCTGAACAGTAACTCTGATGCTGAGCGTATGGCGTATATTTTCAATAAGCGGAAAAATGTTTGCCGAAAATATGCACCATATGTCCCCAACTGTGCCTGCACTGGAATGAATGAGATACACTTGGGTGCAGGCACATGTAGCCGATATCTGAATAAAAACGCCAGAGAATGCAAAGTCTTGCATTTTTATGCGTATATCGGCTACATGTGCCTGCACCCAAGTGTATTCCATTCAGTCCGGTGCAGGCACAGGTAAGAGGCGATATTTTGTTTTTTCGCTTGCTGAAAATATACACCATATGCTGTGTGTGGCATCAGCCTTACCACACAAGGTGTTAATACAGGTCACCAGGGCCCCCCACCCCATATCCTCCCCAGAGCGTGTAAGTTTAACGTGTCAGGGGAGGAAGGGTGGGCTGGGGGAGCGCCGACAAGGCTTGGGTCTGGGCCGCCGGGGCCCGCTAGGTTTTTTCCCGGTGTCCCGGTGGCCTAGTCCGACCTGACAGGATCTGCTATCTATACCTAATTTAGGGGGTACCACTACCCTAGTTCACTGTGGGCCCTTCTTCCCTTCTTTAAAGGGTCCTTCTGCTCCCAGGCTCCCCAGCAGCATCCACCCTGGTAACAGATGGAGTCAAAAAAAGAAGAGACATCTTATCCCTCCCCTTAAATAAACTATGGGCAGGACCACCTCACACTACCCTTTAATCTATGGGAACACATTTCTCCACCGTTGCATAGGTTACTGCCAATAGGGACTTGCAGACATAAATCAATTGGGTATACTCCTTATTAGTTATATAAATTCATTTACCTGTTGATGAACTCATCATTGTCTTGCAGGGATGGAACTTTTTTAGGGAAGACAGTTTTCTCAGGATCTGCTGAAATATATAGAGATATTCAGTACTAGGTACAGAAATGTAAAGATACACTTTGGACTTGGCTGAGCAGTCAGGCAAATGGAAACAATGTATTTGAATGAACATCACTAAAATGCCTAAAACTATTAGTCACGTATTTGTTCACACTGCTCTGCCCTAGTCTCACTGCAATGGGCATTAATCCAGATGAGTGGGAGTAGAGGTTTAGTTTATAGGAATCAGGAAGGATTGGTTTCCAGTGCTATTTCAACTCACTGTGACCTTGGGGAGTGATTGGCTGTGGCTGGGAAATCTGTCTGTGTACAGTGATATGTGCAGTACAGTGCTAATTATAAATAATATCCAGCTGGCACTTAAAGGAAAACTCTGCCCCCAAACAATGTAGGTCTCTATAAAAAGAGACTGCTAACAGCTTAGAGAGCTGTAAAGGAGGAAGTAGTGTTTGGGCTATTATGTTAGACATCTGCCACTCCAGCCTTTATAGATTACATGTTTGCCTAACTAACTTAACTATATATTGAAAACATTTTATTTTCACAGTCTGTCTATTTTACCCAGTTTCATTTTACACTGAACTGTCCCTTTAAAAGCCATGCAGTCATTGCCTAAACTTACTGCCAGTCTCTGCATGCCACTCCTCTTTACTTCATATTTCAATGCGCCATGCGCCGCCCCCACAGTGAATGCATGTATTTATGGCCACCTTAACTAGCCTGGTGACTGATCATATAATATGCATTAAACACCAAACATTGTTACCTTGCCAGCCTTCTGGTTCTTTCTCACTTGGTTTGACACCAGCAGTCGGATATTGATAGTCCTGGATAAGACACTTCTTTTCTAGACATTGCCATATAAACTGACTGTCCACAATTGGAATCTGATGCTTCTGAACATTCTTCTGCTGAGAAGAACTTAAACAGCCAATGGTGTTCACCACAACATGTGTGCACTAAAATACAGAGAACGGCCATTAAACAGGGGGATCTGTCATGTTATTAATAACAAAATGTGAATGAGAAAATGATGCAACTAATTGGGTTCATAAATACATAAATAAGGGCCGCCATATGCCGAACCCTGTGAATGTGCCCTAGACTATGACCAGTAACACCAAACAAATGGAAGTGCTTCATACAAACTCATGGGCTTATTTATTATTGTTGAGTTTTTGAGAATTTGATTCGAATAAACTCGCATTTTAAAGAAATTCAAATGCAAAACTGGAATTAAAATGATGGCTTGTCTTTGCCTACGACAACTCCCCCTGACTTCCACATAAACTCACAAGCTTTTAGATGCCAAAGTTTTACATTCAAGTTTTCATTTTTTTTGGTTCAGGATTCGTCCAAAATTCGGCCTCTTTAACAAAGATTCAACCGAATCCATGCCTCTGGCTGAACTGAATCCAAATCCAAAAAATCATGTGACTTTTTGTCACATAAACACGGAAATTGAAAAATTTTCACCATGTGCAAAGCGTGGGGTTCTCTTTAGCTCTTATTTTTTGGATTTGGTATTTCAAACTTTCAGGCTTGCCCAGATCCTGAGATAGTGGATTTGGTGCATCCCTAATTCAAACACTGATAAATCACCCCCTCCCTCCTTAGTGTACTACTCTTCTCTTATAAAATGTGTGTGTTTTTTAAGAGCATCTGTCACCAAAAATTGTTTCCCCCCCCCCCACCCTCAGAGATGGAGGCTTATAGAGCCCACACTCTGGTAGTGGGAAACAATAGTTTTTTCACTAAATATGGTGGCGCTCATCCCCCCAATGAGGGTAGCCTAGCACTCGAGGGGGCTATTTTATTGTTTCCCCCAACCCGAGTGTGGGCTGTATTAGCTAGCACCTCTTGTGGGGGGAAACAAAGTGGGGTGACAGGTTACAGCGTAATGTAAAATTAGTAAGAGGGGATCTATTGAGCACTTTTGCTATTCAGAAGCAGAAAACAGAAGTTACTGATACAGGAATCATCCCCTACAGCTTATCTGCTTAGTTTTATTGCTCTTGAATGAGTAACAGAACTGAGCAGATGACCATCAGGAGATGCTTATATTATTAATAATACAATTATTGCATGTACAGGAATATAGATGCACATGTGAAAAACTTAAGACTCTTCTTCATAATCATGAACCAAACAATTGCAGATAGCGGGGGGGGGGGGGGGGGGGGGGGGGGGCAGCCCTGATGTTACCCTACTGCAGAATAGGAGGTTTGGAAGGCAGTATACTGCAAGAGGGAATTGAGTTTGGTAAGGACAGTATAAAATAGCTTATTGTAAGGTTAAAATAATTTTAGACATATGGCACATAGTGTTTGAGAGCTGTTGCCCGCTGTGAAGAACAAGCGGAGGTATCTAAGGGCATCCCTAGTGGGGTCACTTGTGTTACTAAAACAGAAGCCCTGTATATAATGGACCTCCACTCACAAACGTTCAACTTTATCCCTTACCGTACAGCCCACTTACCTTCTGATTTAGCACAAAGGATATAACTCCACCATTCGAGGTTACTGTCAATTTTAACGCTTTTCTCTCATTAAAAGATAAGTCGTTTAGTTTCAGGAAGAACACACAGTCTGAAAAGATCGCCACAGTCATCCTTAAAGAGAAAAAGCATTTTCATTAGACAGATAATTTATAATTATGCCTACAAACATTATATAAAGCTGAATGGAGTGATATCATGCAAGGGCTTCTATCAGTCCTGCCACTGTGACTGGCCGAGGGAGTGTCAGCTATTTCCCAGGTTCCCCAGTCAGCGACATGGAATGCCCCGCTGCCAAGATGCATCATTAAAGGGGAACTGTTGCAAAAATGCAAACTTACTCTGAGCTTCATCTTATGGTAACAGGGAACTGTCTAAATATAATTAATGTACATTTTCTGCCATTTCTGAAATTGCTGAGAGGGGGATACTGAAGGGTAATTCCTCAGCACTCTAATAAACCATTATACATCTCAGATATTTTAAGAACCTACTAATAAACCCAGTGGAATAGACTAGTTAACCATTCTGTACAGTTTGGGAGAATTCTTATAGCTATACCAGATCCTCATTACAACAAACTAGGGATCCCACAGGCCCAATGAATATAATGGCTGTCTATGACAAATTACAGAAATCCACTGGCATTTGCCAGAATTCACAGATTGCCAGTCTGGGCTTGGCTGTAGCCATCTTCTGCCTCCTCCCACAATTAAAATGAACAGTACTGGGGTAAATTAATGAAAATATCTACATCACAGCTTTCTCATTGGCTGCTATGAGTGGGGGTCCTGGGTGTTTATGGAATAAAAGGCAGTAAGTTTGCCCAGGAGCAGTAACCCATAACAACCAATCAGCAGGCAGCATTTACTGTTCACCTGTTTAAAAGCAAACATCTTATTGGTTGCTATGAGTTACTGCTCCTGGGCAAACTTAGTGCCCTTTATTACATATGGGGGAAATTGCAGATTTTCAGCTCTTTGTTACTTTACCTCCTTAATGTTCACAGTTGGTGCCCTATGGACGTTCATCTGAGAAAGAACTTTATATATGATCTCGCACTGTGCCCCCTGATAGCAATAGGTTACAGCTATATCCCTGTAGGTTTCATCAAGTTCTTATGATTTTCTCATCAATTGTCATTTCATGATCATAAAAGTTTTTCTTAAAAATTGTTAAAAAATGATCCTGCTTAATTTTCCACAGTTTCCATAATACAAGTACAGTTGGCAGGGAAATGCATTTTCTTATGTTACTCTATAGTATATATAGAGGGGGTCTGGTATTAAACATACAGGTATGGGATCTATTATCTGGAAACCCATTATCCAGAAACCTCTAAAATATAGGAATACCATTTCCATAAAGTCTTATTTTTGTAAACAACTCTTATTTGTTAAGATTTGGGGGGTAGGACACAGACATGCAACGGAAGTCATTTAACAAGGGGCTAGATGCAATGCCACTGCCCAGCTATTGTTAAACTACCACTCCCAGCATTCTACCTGCAGCAGCCATAGCCCTACCCTTAGAACTAAGCTTCACGGAAGGTTTTAAAATCTCCTCTGGAGTTTAGCCCTAACACTGTTGTCAGACACACTATAAACACACGCAGCAGCACAGGTTTCAGCCCCTCCTCTCTGCACAGGGTATAGGCAGCCCCCATACAGATATAAGGACTGGAAGCAGAAATGCAGCAGTGCAGTCTCACCTCCCCGCTGAGCACAACACGCAGCTCTGATGCAGCTCTCAATAAAGAACCAGGAACTAAAATAAATACAGCAATAGCTTCAGTGCAAAGCAGCAGCACTCAGCCACTTCCTGGAATGGGAGGGGCCAGGAGTGAGACTGAAAGAAGAAAGTAACAGTGATTTAAAGGAACAGAAACACTGTCTGGCAAAGTCTCAGAGGCGAGTGGACTCAATGGTTATCAGCTTTTTGTTGCAGTCGTCTTGCGTGGTAACCAAAAAAGTCTTATTTATTCAATATGACCAGCTCTTTATATGCATGTTTATAAAGCCTTAAAGAGGTATGAAGATTATCACTCATGCAGGTCATGGTATATCTAGTCTAGTAATCACTGAAGACGTTTCACTGCACAACCGACTGGTATGGGAAGCCCTTGGCATATAAACTCTAATCCACATGCCATCACAGTGGCACATTGTAACTCTTTAGAGAGGTGGCACCTGGTGTGAATGCTGTGGGGTTACTGTGATAGGATTACCATGGTGTGATGCAACTCATAGAGACAGGTGTTACTTGCGAGAGTTGCATGAATGGAGGTGTGAAGTGTTCTGAAACCGCCAGGTTACAGATAATAGAACAGCATTGTATGTAGCAGTCAGGTGGTGTCAAAGGCTCCAGCCTCTGTTTAGACACGGTTTCTCCACTGTAACATGAAAAGCTTCTTTTAGACCTGCTCAGATGAGTAGTAAAATGTCTTAAATGATGACCCAGCAAGTCCAGTTGCTCCAGCTTTACTTAGACCTTAATAAGGACTTATGAGACTCTGCTGAACTAATCGCCTTGCGCATATATGGAGGTACTTTTCTTGTATGGTTCATTTTATAAATGTGGCATAATGCCTGTCTTACACGTGAACGCAGGAAAAGCAACACACACAGCTTACAACAGGTCTTTTGACATTACTTGTCTGTTTGTCTCCATTTTGCTAACATTAGAAAATCATTGGAATTCTGAAAAAGCAAAAAAGGAAAAACAATGATGGTTAAAAAAAAGATGGAGGGGGGAGAAAAAACAGCAAAGGTGAGAGCAAATGTCTTCTAGATAGAAAGGGTGATTAAAAGTGGATAGTATACATAAGCTTATGGTAAATTAGCTTCTGTTACCACAAACCACACCCTATTTCACTCGGGATGAGACTTATTCCCTCAGGTGTGAGCCCTCACTTGATATGGAGGCCAGGTAGTTGTGTTAATGTATCTCTCAACAAATGAGCGCCAGTGGTTCTTAGCGTTGAACAATGAACTGTTTATTTACACAGCCACCTAGGAGTAAGTACAAGTACAATATAGGCAGGTAGTAGCATCTCACAGATCAGGCAGTACTCATGACAAATGGGTACAATGACTCTCTCTCAGGGCACAATGGGTTACCCGCAGCTTTCAGGTTATGGCTTCCAGTGGAACCCAGGTGACCAACTATCAAGCATTAAGTCTGTACACTGGTAACCCTACTCTGGCCAGTATTATACCCGGGATAATAATCCCTCTGCAAATCCTTGTCGAAGCCAGAAGCTGCCTGCCAGAAGCCCTGTCTGTCTAAAAACCTTGACCAGGCAAAATGGCGTAAGGCCCATCACAGTCATGTACATTAGCTGCAGCTCTGTATAGCAAGGTTGCATGACCAGGTCTGTCAGTTTCCTTGCCACCATTTGGAAACCTTTCAGCTTGGGGTAACTGCCTAATTAGCATTCTGTTATGCCCCAATTATGGTGCAGGGGCACAAAATCTAGTGCAAAACTTTGCATCAGGTTACTACCCACTTCTATAGCCTATTCAGCCACTTCATATGTTCTATGCGAGGCATTTTGGCACTTTTGCTCTCTGCTTCAGTGCTTCTAGTATGCCAAATATATTTCACACACAATTACTGTTAAGAGACGCAGCATGCAGGAACCAAGAACCACAGAAGTTTCCTGCCAGCGTCTTTCTCACAACACAGCAACTGGTACAGGCCCCACATTGGCCATGCCAAATATAAGCTTATGGTAAATTAGCTTCTACTGTTCCCACAAACCACATCCTATTTCACTCGGGATGAGACTTATTCCCTCAGGTGTGAGCCCTCACTTGATATGGAGGCCAGGTAGTTGTGTTAATGTATCTCTCAACAAATGACCGCCAGTGGTTCTTAGCGTTGAACAATGAACTGTTTATTTACACAGCCACTTAGGAGTAAGTACAAGTACAATATAGGTAGGTGGTAGCATCTCACAGATCAGGCAGTACTGATGGGTACAATGACTCTCTCCCCGCAGGGCACAATGGGTTACCCCCAGCTTTCAGGTTATGGCTTTCAGTGGAACCCAGGTGATCAACTATGTAGCCCTAAGTCTGTACACTGGTAACCCTTCTCTGGCCAGTGTTATACCTGGGATAATAATCCCTCTGCAAATCCTTGTCAGAGCCAGAAACTGCCCACTAGCTAGCCCTGCCTGTCTATCACACCTAGTGCTATCTATTACAGGAGTTGCCTGGCCTGTCTGAGCCAACCTATACCCAGGTTCCACAACATCTTCCCACCTGCTTGTTCAGGTGGAGAGATTTCACCAAAATGGCTTCCAGCCTAATGGCTGCTCAGCCTTTTATACTACACCACAGTGCCAAACTGTGGAACTGCAAAAGGTCATGCTATGACCCAGGAAAAGGGACTTACTTCCCATTACATTAAGGACCCTTTATAGCTGTGCAAATAACTAGGGGACTACAAGCGAGAAAGGGCACAATTTACCAGTTCCTTACAAATACATTCTGGCACTGTTACTGTGGTTAGAAGTGGATGGGGCCTCATTCATTTATATGTATGGGCCTCAAGGGCACCATCTTCTGCATTGATCTTACTGGCATGCCCATGGTTAATGCAATTTCTGAATCCATTTTCTGCAGTGATTATACTGGCACTTGTCAGTTCAAAATTACCTGCCTGGATTTCATAAGTCTGAAAACCAGACAAGACTCTGCCCTGACTGATGCACAGTTTGGTTAATCACATGTCATAACCACACCCCTGACTTCAGCCCCCTGTCCAGATGGGCAAAGTTGCAACCCTATATGTAATGCCATGTTTGGGATGGGTGATGCTATTTATGGCGAGAGAGAAAAGAGGGAGTGTGGCCTAAAAATGTTCACTGTCATTTTTGGAGGCCCATGATTTCATATTAAAATTAGGCCCCATGTTGTGATAAAGTGGCCCAAAATGTTTAGCAGGAGGCCTAGATAGTACAGGGGTGGCTGTGTAATAGTAGTCACAACCATTCTGATGTTTCTTCTTCCGTCCTTGTGGTTTTTTTTTTAAGTTTTTATTTTGCATTTAATAGTAACATATCAGAAAATTCCCATCCTTGCTTCCAGTGTGCTGCTCCTCACAGGGAAGTCCCTCCCCTGCACAACTGAACTCTCTAACACTACTGTTTGGCTTACTTCTACCCTTATCAGTGGGGGGCCCACTGGGAAATACTCCGTCTGGCTCCTCAGGGGTTGGCTACCTCTCCTGCCTGTCTCATACTATTACACAGCTATTTTTGTCCTAACAAGGCCTCTCTCTGACCAGAAGTTCTACCTGTTACCCTCCTGATAGCTTGCTTAGCTGACAGTTAATCTTCCTTCTCATGATGCACACCTGACCAGGTAGACTGTGGCTTTTAATTTCCAACTATATTCCATTTCTAGAACTTTTTTAGAATCTTCTAATTACCCTCTGGTGCTTAAACTTGGTAACTGCACCCAAATTTTAAAGGGGCGGTACACCCTGCTGCACTGCACTTCTCAAACGCACTTTATTCAGTTGTTGTTGGACTACAAATCCCAGAATAATGTAACATATAATGAAGGTTGAAGCATGCTGGGAGTTGTAGTCCAGGAACATCAAGGGTTGTATTCTTAAAGCAATATTGCACAATAGAACTTTTTTCCCCAAATCTCCGAAGCCAGTGACTGCTTTAAAATGCAAATTCCAGCTGATCTGTGTAAATCAGGATCCCTGTTCTTTGTTCCTGCAATTGGAGTTGGAAGCTTTAAGCACAGTTTCCTATCACTGCACAAGTCTGCCCTTTATTCCCATGTTTGATTCCAGTGTCATATAATGAAGAAAAAAAATGATATAATTATCTTGATATGTAAAATAACAGCAAGATGCCTGACATAGTGCAGGGAATTAGTCAATTCTTTTGCATTTATAATTGTTTTTGGTCAGTAGAATTCTCATTGGTGAATTTTATTGCATCAATAATTAAAGTTGTTCTGCAAATTTTACAGTAACTAAGGGACTCAGTGGGACTGATTATGGTAGTGTGCCAGACCCCGGCGGCCTTGTACCTTCATGTATTAATAGCTTTTGCCAAGCTGTGAGGTTTTTATTGGAATACGTACTAGCAATACCTGGATTTAATATCCTGCCCAGTAGGACTGACACCTTTTCTGGAAATATAATAATGGCCTTCCTATATTTATATCTTTATTTCCTAATTAATAAAATTGTCATTGTGCATTCTTTTTACCTACTGGGTGGCCATTATTGGACTTGGTCCCTTGGGCTGACCAGATTATCTGAGTACATGGGACCCCGCCCATCAGCCACTCTATCCCTCTCCTCCAAGCCGATGACATCCACTGAGTCCCCCTGCAAAGGAAATGTTTCCAACATATACACTTATGCTGACTTCTAGGGTAGGACACAGGGCTTACCAGGGTGTGGGCCCTTGGACCATGATAATCCCTCCCCCAGTGTCTCAGCGTGCCAGTCCGACCCTATGGGTGGCCACCCTACTGCCTAGCTAAGATACCTGTGGCTCTTTACATCTACTTGGTTTTGTATTCTTGTTTTCTGTATTATATTGAGGGGTAATTAAGAGTAAAGACATTTTTTTTTGGTATCAGAATACCAAGGTAACTGTTCCCACACCATTTCTAATGAAATGGCCTTATCCTCCACCAGCATACATAGCAGACAATAAAGAAATTGAGGCAGTACCTGAAACCTGCAATTGAGGTACTTCCAAATTTCTTAAAGGTGCATGCAGAAGCTCCTATGTGCATGTGTAGCACATGCACCTTTAATAAATCTGGCAATAAAGCAAAAGGAAAAAAAAAAAAAATACAAAGCCAGATAAAACAACACAACACATGCAGTGCAATGGGTCATGAGGTAGTATTACAAAATCCAAGTTACCACTTAGGTCATATATTTATTACATGGCATGAAAATCCCCGATTCCATCCCCTCACCAAGTATTCAAAGGTCAGGGTTAATTATTGTATGCTATTTTATGTAACAATCTTGTGTTTATATTTTATGTGTGAAATAAAAATAAAGTGAAGCAGGCAATTTCAACACGCCATATTTATTGGTACTAGATATGGACAATATTCCTATAAATATGAGCTTCTCCTGTGCCTCCTGATGGCAGATATCCCTGAATACCCATATCCCTGTGTATGAGACAGTATCCTGTATGGACCTTTACATGTTTCATACTGTAGTTATTTTTGCAATAGCAAATAAATGTCTAAGTTCTTAGCATCTATTTAAACTTTATAACAAACTATAAACACATTTCTTTTATAAGATTAGTAAGAACAGCGGGTGGATTTACCCCACCAGAATAAAGCTTATGAGCAGGAATATAAATACAGGCTGCTTGTTTAGGAAAAGCCAGTTACAGTGATAATGCTGTATGGGCTGTATCTAACAGCAGCAGGAAGGCACTTGGACTGTTCTGTTCTGCTTCCCTAACACAAGCGAGTGCAATCAGTGCTCCACAATTCTAAATAAAAAACATCAAATTGTCATTAATTGTCAGAGGACATTTTAAAATACTGTGCTAATCAAAAACCCCTGCCCCTCAAGGGTTAAATGTTATTTTGTGTAATAGTATTACTAAGCCAGCCATACATGCACCGATAATATTGTATGAAACCTCATTTCGTACGATATTTGGTGCGTGTATGGTGGCTCAACGAGGCGACTGATATTGCAAAGGCTGCGGATATCGATTGACTCGTCGATTGTCCAGGTTAAAAGATTTTGATTGGAAGCCATTAAAGGCGCTCGAGCAAAAGCTACATTCAAGGCTGAATCGGTAGAAGGAGGTAGAATTTTTATAGTTTCTACCTCCATATGTGACGATTCAGCCCTGAACGTCAGTGGAGGTTGGGAATGATCTTTCTTACGATGAATGGTCGCACGAAAGATCAAAATTGCTACGTGTATGGCCATCTTTACCACTGCCTGCTCTCCTCCCCAGAGGTACCAAGCAGATTTGTGAACAGCCAACCAACCTGTAAACAAAAAAAAAAAAATCTCTCTTAATACTGTCTGTTCTGGCCCATTAAAATTTGGGCCACTAAAACAACCAACAAACCTTATATTAGTGTATGGTTACCATATATACCATAAATTGCTTGCATTATGGTATTAGATCTTGTAATATGTATAAAATCATTTTTATATAATAGGGAAATAAATGCGTGGCTGTGAGGTTAAGTGGGTGTATGACTGTGGGGGAGTGGCCAAAAAGTGGGCATGGCACATACAAATTGCTGTCCTCGGATTTTACAATGGAATGCTGGTAACCTTATTAGCAATATCTATACTGCTAAATACTGAAGCAAGGGTCAAAGATCAAGCTTTCTGAGCATTGCCATTGTCATAAGCAACAAAACTGAGCAGAGGAGAGGCTTCTTTGCTTACTAAATTAATATTCTGATGCAGGGCCACTTTAGGGGGGTGATACATTAAAAAAAAAAAAAAAACTCCCCAGCCGCCATGCTACCTGCACAAATACAGTGGTGGAACTGGGGGTAGGGTTCAGCAGGCAATTTTTGTTGGATGTGATGTCGCTTGCAGCAGAAGTGATGTCATGTGAAGTGGAAGTGACATCACGGGCAACCATGCATGTGACATTACTTCATCAAACCCCACCACAAACAGTAATAAAGATTAAAGTTAACTGTTGGATCTGTCTCTGCTCACAGCAGGATAAAGATCAGAGGAAGGATCCACGGGATCAATGGATAATAACTTCCGGGTGGCAGATTCCCAGTCTTTGCCCAAGCCGAGTCGATAGCAGATGCCAGGATACTGACGGTCTCTCTTTCTCACCCATTCCATGGCTCTCTCAGTTGCCTGGTGGAACTGGCTGTGTAAAGGCACATTAATAGGTTACACACACTGCAGTTTCTCAATGATTGCCCCTGTCACTATGTGATCACAATGGATTTTAAGTTTAGATTTTGTATAAAACAGCTGTAGTGCAATTAAGGTTTCACTTTGACTTCATGCAAATCATTAAACTAATAAAATGCTTAGTGGCCGTATAGTAACAGATTAAGGATAGTCACATCTCAGTGTGCATGTATGTTGTTCTTTATAAAGTGCTAATAGTATACACAATGTTGTCATAAGTGCGAGATAGAGAAGGACATACAAATACTGCTTTTAATAGCAATACCATATACAAATAACCGTAAAATCACTGCAGGTATGTAATGAATGTATATTGAACCAAGCTAATAACAGCTTGCAGTGGGGGGGGGGTATTTCTGCATGTTAGAAACACAACACTAAGGCAGGGACTGATACAGCACCACTGGTACCAATTCATTGCTATATGCCAAGAGCTGGAATCACAACAGATACACACACGCTGCTCCACAGGCTGTACATATACAGGATCATGTATGCAAAGCGAAGGTTACCTGGTGCCGGAGGGCTCATCCAGTGACACCAAACTCTTACATTTTATCCCCTGCAAGTTATTAGTGCGTATTACTTGCAGCACCAAGAGTGTGGCAATGAGTTTTGGAACCTCCTCCCTTCCTTTGCTCCCTAAAAATGATGAAAAATTCACATTAATATGAACATAGACACACATATATATATATATATATATGCACCATATGCTACGTGTGGCATTAGCCAGTGTGACTTTATCAGAGCACAGGTCACATGACTGAGGGCACCTGGGAAATGAAGAATATGTCTATCCCCATGTCAAATGACTTACCAAGAGACTGGATACCATTTTTCAATAAAAATTCATTGCACAGGTAACTGACATCAATGTTTATCAAAGATCCAAGAGATTCATTCAGCTGCCAGTATCCCTCCTGGTAAATGTGAACATAAAGCAGCCAGTTACAGTCAATATATTTACAGTTTATCAAACAGAAAGCAGTATAAATCAATAGCCCTGATATAGTGCTTAGTGCTATATGGAACATTCTTAAGTGCAACTGTCACCAAGTTCTGCAGCTATAAAACTTGTCCCTTAACCATGTTTTCTACCCACAATGCAGTGTTTTAGAAACCCATTATTTGTGCCCACTGCAACATGTAAGTGATGTGCCAGCAGTGCCCGTCACGCATTTGTAACATGATCTCAGAGATGGCATCACATGAATAACCCCATTAGTGTCCTACCTGCTTGCCAGGTGTGTAACCGTATGCATCCATGTAACTGTATGCAATTCATCATAGCAGGCTGAATGGACACTCACCACAAGTTGCTGGAAGCATGTATTTGCACTAGTAGATTAGTAATGTCCATAAATGCTCCTAGCAACCATTCTCATACGCCATAATAGTTATAAAGTACTTCAATCACACAAAAATGTTCTTTACCAGCTCAGGCCTGGTGAAATGCCATTATTTTCTATGGATGAACGGAGAACCTCTCTTTGGCAAAGTGAGTAACGGAATTACTACCCCTCTGTATGTGTAAGGGGGAGTGAGCAAGCAGTGAGCTGTGGCAGCAGGGGCCTGAGAAGGGGATGTAGGGTGCGAGCAGCTGGGGGAGGAGGCAAAGTAGCCTGGCCAACTAGAATTTGCTCTGGGCACCAATAATTTGTGGTTTGCTTCTGCTCTCCATTGACTATTGGAATCATTAATAATGGGATTACTATATTTCCTTTACTACATCAGCAACCACTGTACTTAACATCCCTTCTCCTTTAAAAGGTTTATAAATAAATCCAACATAGTCTCGAACATCTTCAAAGTAGTAAAGGCTGACATTCAGTAACATCTGTTTGACATTCTGTAAATAGGGCCCTATTACTGAAACCTCCCCCATGTAGATACGAAAAGGTAACACCTGCAAGCAGCACACCTAATTTGAGAAACAGCCCTGATGAGTTAGGGGTATCCAGTTCCGATGGTTCCTTTAAGTATGTAAGTTGGTACCCACTAGTAATCCCTATGAGATTTCTCCTTCCTACATGTAAATACCTCTATTGCTCTCTCTTTCTCTCTGATTTCCATTCCGACACAAGAGCTTCTTAGTAGCAGCTACTTGTCACGGCTACAAAACACTGGAGAATTGTTCCTACTAAAACACACGTAGAAACAATTATCAGTAATTATCAGCATTGTCTATTTTTGTACGTGAAAAGTAGCTGCTACTAGTAGCTCCATGTGTCTTCACCCTAACACTCTAAAGTTGTCTTTACACATTTCTCTTTCGGTTGTTTGGTCCTATCCAAATATGAACGAGGCCCAGTGCTGGGTAAGACAAGAGATGCCTAGAATCATCCAGAATCACCAGGGACTGCTCCCTAATGCATATAACTGGGTGGGCTTTAGATGCACATGACTTATTCTGCATTATTCTATATATAATAAACACATTACCTCACACTGTAAAGCAGACAGTGAAGATAAAGGAGTCACTGGGTCAGATCCTTCTTCACCCTAAAAGAAAGAGTACTAATGTTAGGGGATCCTAACATATCACCCTCACCTAACCCATAGGGAGGAGGGTCCCACACTCTCCTAAGACAGGATATGAAAATCCTTAATTTCTATTTAAATGTAAATGACTAAAATGGGCAGAGACACTGTTTGGTTGTACCTACACACACTGCCAAGGGCTTGGCAGTACCTTCATGCTACCGCACATATACTCCAAAATACTATGATCCCAGCACATTTAAACCTTTGCCTGCCAAGCACTAACTGTTACGTACTGGCAGGAAAAGACATGAATTGCCGCGACAATTTTCTGGTATTAAAGGAACAGTAACACCAAAAATGTTTTAAAGTCATTAAAATATAATGTACTGTTGCCCTGCACTGTTAAACTGGTGTGATTGCATCAGAAGCACAAGTATAGTTTATATAATAAGCTGCTGTGTAGCCATGAGAGCAGTCATTCAAGCTGAAATACTATAGGGTTAGGGCGACTAATCTCCCCGATATGACATCCCACCGGTGAGAATGTAAATCACCGGTGGGATGGCATACGCGGCCGGTGTTTTGCCGAAATCGCCAAAGTTGCCTCGAGAGGCAACTTCCGCAATTGCGGCGCCACGCATGCCATCCCACCGGCGATTTACATTCTCACCGGCGGGATGTCATATCGGGGCGATTAATCACCCGCAACAAGGGAGATTTGTCGCGGGCGACTAATCTTAGCGTGTGCCACAGCTCTTAAATGTTGCAGGCTACCTAGCAGATAAGCTCTGTAGAATACAATGGGATTCTTATATGCTATCTCCTATGTAACTTGGGCATTTTCTCCTTTTTTTGCTTGAATGACTGCCCCTATTGCTACACAGCAGTTTATTTATCTAACCTACAGTGTTTCTGAAGCAAATACACACTTTTACCAGTGCAGGGCAGCAGTACATTGTATTTTAATTACTTTAAAACCTTTTCATTTTTTGGTGTTACTGTTCCTTTAGGGGCCCTTTCACATTGCTCTGTGCAAGAGTTCTCGGAGTTAATCTCCTAAAGGCACAGCTGATCCATGCAGTCATTTAACAGCACCTGACTCAAACTGCTGCAAAGATATGAATAGTTGTGAATGAAAAAGTATGAGATATTAAGAACGCTGCTTTTTAGCACATGAAGAACTTGAAGCTTCCACTTTCCAAGGAGGATTTACAGTATTAGGTGGAATCCGTTATTAATGATCTTACATCCATTGTACTTTGGTCAGAACTGTCCTTTTCATGTCTCTCCTCACGAGGCGTCCAGTTACTGCATTTCTGCATTATATGTTTATAGCGGATAGATCTGTGCCAAGGAGTTTTCTGTTTTTTTGGGCTCCAGTCCATGTGGGGTAGAATATCAACATCTATTGCAGATATCATTTCATGCACATTCTGCACCCAGTTCTCTTGCTTTCCCTGCTCCTCCTAAGCGAAAAAAGAATTTCCTGTTAGTTTTTTGCCTTGCTTTCCAAAGACCCCCCTCCCGGGCACAAAGGCAAATTTAAAAATAAATAGATAAAACCAGACATTCTTAAAATGTCTCCATCACTCACTTGTTTTCCTTCAGCAACAAAGCGTGTAAATTCACTCACAAGTGAGTACTTCTTGCTGAGCCCAATAATAAAGGGCTTTAATTGATGTTTTTTCATCTACATGTAGGAAACAATACACATATTAGTCATGTGATGCAGCGCAGTTATAATTCATAGTACTGCTTGCCTCACACAATGGGTGCTAGCCAGGGCCACCACTGAAGAATAAAGTTGGTAGGTGGATAATTCTCAGGATGGGGGAATCAGGAGCTATAGAAATAAACACTATGGAATCTTGCCACAAGGCTAGACTTGTTATTGGTTGGTTTTTCTATCAGAAATCTAGCTGCTGCCCAGTGGCATAACTACTCTGAACTGGGTCCCCCTGCAAAAAAAATATTCAGGGTTGCAAACTCACCCGGCCCCCACTTGCCTATAAATCCCGACTCCCTGCCCACTCTTCTAACTGAGAGCTGGTGTGGAGCGGAAATTTACATGCAAAATGGAGGAAGCAGACCCGGCTGTGCAAGCCCCCTGCCCCCCTCTACTATTACGCCACTGCTGCTGCCCTTGAATACCTGCTGGCCAAGTCTGGAGTTCCTGGTGCATCTGTACTGCAGAGTCTTCTATACTAATACTTAATTAAATATTAAGAATTCTACACAAATCCCATCACAGAGACTGCCCTCTAAATTTAAGATCTGGGACGTAAAGAAAGACCAGACACATGGTAAATTTTACTAAAAGCTGCCCCCTCTACTCCCCAGTCATTCCCATAGCCCCAAGTCAACAAGCAGAGAAGGCGGTGGGGAAGTCATTATATTAAATTAAACAAATATTACTGACAAAAATTTTAGTCAAATAAAACAAACCTCATGTTCATGTCCCTTTATATGCAGCATTCCATCCTCATAATCCCTAATAATGGCTCTAGCTGTCATTCTGTGAAGCATCTGAATAAAATATGACAAGTAAATATGAACAGAAGAGAAAAAATTAAAGCAGTGATTCTCTACTGAACACTATCAATGACTCTCCCCCAACATTTATTCATTTTATAATTTGAGTTAATAACAAAAAAAAAATGGTATTAAACCCAAGAGCTTTTATTCTCTAGCTCATTTTGCAAATCAGAAAAACTTGGGCATGTTAAATTGTGGAAAAGAAAAATTCAATGACAACGACAGCCACAACCATTTTTAAAAATCTTACTGTTTAAACTCAAAACTTAAAATAGCATGAATGTTGAAAATACAATTCCCATTCATTTCTATAGAAGACCGACAGATTTTAGTTGCTGGATTTTTTTCATGTGTATTTTTTAAATGATTTTTTTTCAATTTCGAAATCTCCAAAATTTGGCTAAGGAAAACTTGAATTTAAAATAAAATAAGATTGTGTTTTTTTGCCAGGCAGCTTAAGCTGGCCAATCACTATAAGATCTGCTCATTTGGTGAGGTCGGCAAACAAGTGGATCTTTCCCCCATTTAGTCCGAGGGCCAAATGACCAGGTTGCAATGATGGGAATACAAGTGTCGGAGCAAGGGCCACATCAAAGAGCCGATCCAGTCCTTGATTTGATGGAAAAATCAAACCTGCCCGATCAATGCCTGCCTGATTTTGGTACAGATATCGCTTGGGTAGGCCTGTTGGAGGGCCCCATATACAGGCAGATTGGTCTGAAGGGCCCAAAATCAGCAGCTTAAATCTGCCCATGTATGGACACCAGGGGACCAGTCACCCTAAGAAATTATTCCAAATTCTTTTCTATGGGGTTAGTCAAGCATAATAATGTTCTCTTACACTATATAAATTATATATATTTTTTTAAATTGTTTCCTTCAGTCTTGGAAAGACACAACTACAGCAAGCAGGCAGGCGCCATTTTGTTAGTAAGGAAAGTTTTACATCATACCAAAATCTTGTTTATATGCCAGAATGGGGAGCCTGATGCCCATGTACTGGCTACACAATAGGATGGTGAGGAGAGAGGGGGAAAGTGAGGAGGGCAGTGACATCAATGAAGTGCTGAATTGAAAGTGAAAGTAATTGTCTGGATTTCATGTTTAGTTTGAACAGGACTTTTATTATATGGCTTTTTATGTCTGGGTGACAGGTTCCCTTTAAGGCTGATGCCATACAAAGCTGTTTCTTGGCCAGCGTTGAGAAACAGCCCCTCTACTTCTATCTTCTCTCTTCTGTGGCTGCACTCGGAGCCATGACGTTGGCCCAGGTACAAACACATAGAGCAGATTCCAGCACCAAAACACATACTCATGTGTAAATATACATTTCAGTGTTGAAATCTGCTTCTGGTGTCTACACCTGGGCCAACGCAGTGGTGCAGACACAAAAGACAAGAAATATGAGTGGGGGCTAACAGCCCAGTGTGGCCTAAAATCACCTATTTACTGGGCTGGTAGGACTGCTAGTACCCAGTGCCAGTACCAAAACAAGTTTTTTTTGTCTATTTAGAGTGTGACATACTGTAAATAAGCTAATAGTCACCCTAATATACAGATATGTGTTTGCATTCTCCTAGTTGCCACTGGAAACAAACTTGGATACCAATGCTAAATGAAGTTAAAAAAAAATATACATATATACATACATTTAAAAAAAGTTGTGAATTTTAGCCAATTATATGGCTACAACAATAAGGTTATCTTCTATTTGGTCAATTAAAGCCCGTTTCTCTTGCATGCAAATACCATTTGGGCCATTCACTCAGCAAGAACATACCCTGAGAAAGGGAAAAATTGGCCAGAAATCATCAGTGTTCACCTTTTTAACAATTTGCATCAAAACCTATGTTATCATGTAAATTTTAAGTTTACCCTTCCTCCAAATATTTACCGTTCCTGTGCTTTTCTGTAATTCGGTAGCTGAGACCACAGTGTCAAGCTCTTGATCTTTAAATAATGCCTTAAATGTGACCAAAAAGTACAAAGAAAGGTGTAAAAAAAAACAAATAACATGACGTACTGTGCGTGTGCTAGGGCTTTGACTCTATACACATACATTAACTGTCATTTTTATATGTTAAATTGTTATAGTAGTATCTCCCCCTGCATAGTGTGTCAATCAGAAGCCACTTTCTTTGTATTTGTACTGAG
This sequence comes from Xenopus tropicalis, assembly GCF_000004195.4. Classification (NCBI taxonomy): domain Eukaryota; kingdom Metazoa; phylum Chordata; class Amphibia; order Anura; family Pipidae; genus Xenopus; species Xenopus tropicalis. Next base: position 158,451,972 of record NC_030678.2, on the reverse strand, counting down.
GAGTAAAAGTACAGGAGCACTAAGAAATGCAAAATTGTGCCCATTGGAACACCTTACACTAAGCTCTTCCCATAGCAAAGGGCTGGCTGTTCAAGGCACAGAGTACAGCATCAGTGGAACAAGGACCCCTGTTATTAAAATGCACATCTAGATAGTTTACACCTTGTGACTGCACTACTCCTTTCTTTCCAGCATTAAAGTAGTGAAGGTGCATGAAGACACCCATGGGCCACCCACATCCATGCCCCAGACTTTTAAACATTCCCCCATCCCACCATCATAAATGAGCCCTACAATCTCCTGACTTATAGTTAATGTGAAACAGAAAAGCCATACCTGAGTGCAATCAGAGACAAACCCACAAACTAGTAGGTGCTTGTATGGGAACAATGGGGGTATGTGTGTTGGAGCTTGTATTGGTTTTGGACAGTTCTGGCTTGCTTGCTGCCATTTAACAGACATATTCCAGCATGAAGGAGACCATATTCTCTCAGTCTGCAACGTCACCTGTTAAAGTAACAGAACAGAATTGTTATCTTCACTCAGCCTATAATCCATTTTTTCTGAATTTATCTTTCCTTCATCATAAAACTGTCAGTCTGCCACCAGCTGTACCTGTGTCTTGTACTAATGCCTGCCATTTATAAAGGCCGATATGGGATAATGCACGCTTTATTACCAGAATCTTAAATTCACACATGAGTTTATCCATTAGGTGTTATCCAGAATGATAAGAACCTGGGGGTTTCCAGATAAGGGGTCTTTCTGTAATTTGGATCTTCATAATATAAGTCTACTAAAAATCATTAAAATATTAAATAAACCCAAAAAGATTGTTTTGCCTCCAATAAGGATTAATTACTGTATATATTAGTTGAATGAAGTGCAAGGTACTTTTTTTTATTATTACAGAGAAAAAGGAAATAATCTTTACAATTTTGAATTATTTAATTAAAATGGAGTCTATGGGAGATGGCTTACCAGTAATTTGGAGCTTTCTGGATAACAGTTTTCCGAAAAACATATCTTGTACCTGTGTTATCTCATTTATTACGCCTAAATAGCAAATTATGCCATTATAAAAACGTGTCACCAAAAAAGGAAAACTGTATTTACATACAATACATACCTTTTTTTCCAACACGGATGCGTCTTCAAAATATTCACAGGTGCCACGACTTTGTCGAGACAAAGACCCCAGCAGATGTTTATTGGCTGTTGCACTAGAAGCACAAGTAAAAGGTTTATAACTCTGCATTGTTCTCATCACAGAAAACTACAGAACACTTTAAAAAATAAGGTGTGTTACAAAGGTTTGGTGGAAGTAAATAAGTGAACTCCTATATAAATTCATAGATATAAAATACTAAATTACTAAAACACCAATTCATTACAGTTAATAATACAGAGGGATTTTTCTGCTCCAGTTAGCACTGGATTTAGTAAAGAACCCTTACAACCCTGGGCTTTGGTGCAGTCTGAGAGCAGTGCCCCAGAGACCAATCACTATATAAATCTGTCAACAAGATTGCAAAGTGAGAAAAAAAAGGTTAAACTCCCAAAATTAGAGGGAATTCTGTGAAGAAAGCAAAGAATTGCTCCTAACATTTCCAATTAGAATAAGGACCCTAGAGACCCACTAAACAACACTGTCAGCCCTACCTTAGGTGCTGTTTGGGGCATTTCATTATATAAAACGTAACCCAAAACATAGTGTTAAAGGAACAGTAACTAAACTAAACTAACTAAAAAATAAAAATGTTTTAAAATAATTAAAATATAATGTACTGTTGCCCTGCACTGGTAAAAGTTGCGTGTTTGCTTCAGAAAGACTACTATAGTTAATAGAAATAGCTGCTGTGTAGCCATGGGGGCAGCCATTTAAATTGAAAAAAGTAGAAAAGGCACAGATTACATAAGAAGATACCAGATAAACTGTGTAGAATACAATGGGAATCTGCTACTTATCTGTTATCTGCTTAGTAACCTGTGCCTTTTCTCCTTTTTTCAATTTAAATGGCTGCCCCCATGGCTACACAGTAGGGTATTTATATAAACTGCAATAGTGTTTATGAAGAAAACACACAACTTTTACCAGTGCAGAGCAATATTATATAATATATTAATTATTTTTATACACTTTCATTTTTTGGTGTTACTGTTCCTTTAAGGTTCTCCAGAAAGTTTCCCACAGAAACACCAAAATTGCCTGACAAGCTCTGTTGGGTAATATATGTATATTGTGGCACAAGTCACACATAAATACACTAGTGAACATTACTTACCCAACAGAGCAGCTGTATATACTCATTTTCCCAGCATTCTTGTTCAGGATTTTAAAGACAAGACTCTCATTCTGTATGTGCCCATCGGATATAAGAAGAATTTTATGCATTCCCGAGGATGGAGGCAGCAAACTTATGGCTTGCAAAGGCTTCCACAGCTCTGTGCCCCCCATGTTTGGTTTTGCCAGCTAGGAAAGAACAGAAAAAAATTGAAATGGTAGCAAGGTGAACTTGCTCTTTAATATTATATTTCTTTTAACAAACATTAAACTATTATTGTATCATGTAAACTTATTATCTAACAGCCATGGGCAGTTCATGGGGGAACCAAATAAGGGCTGTGATTGGCTATTAGGCAGCCTCTATGCACACTATCAGCTTACAGGGGGTTTATTTGGTAGCAAATCTTGTTTTTATTCAACCAAAACTTGCCCTCAAGTCAGGAATTCAAAAATAACTCCCTGGTTTGGGGGCACTGAGAGCAACATCCAAGGGGTTGGGGAGCAACATGTTGCCCCGGAGCCACTGGTTGGGGATCACTGCCATAATACCTCAACTGGCTCAATGGGGAAATGTGCCATTTAACCACCAAATAGTCCAGTGTTCAATTCTTGATGTCTTGATAGAGGTATTCAGCATTTTTAAGAAATTCAAATAGCAATTATTTAATGATTGTAAAGAACATGTGATCCAGATTAGCGCTGGAATAAACCCTGAATTTGATAACACTAAGTTATGTTGACAGCTAGCAGTCAAGAGAAAACTGAGTATATGCAGCAAAAAAAAAAATAAAGGACAACTGATACGAAATTTGAAAATTTATGTTCAAGCAAAAGTATTGTAATCCCTTGTTGGGATTTAGTGCCCTTTTAATAACTGGCAAATGATAAAATATTTGTGCTAATAGGGTACAAGAATAAGCAGGGGGACCCTGTAAAACAGACAAACTGAAGGGATAACTCATGTACAGGTTTGTGCGGCAGCTCCATTAGGAATAATGTGCTTACACTGATAAACCTTTGCACTTCTTCTATTTCCTCATAGTGGTGTGATTTTGTATAAGCATACAGTTCCAAATAATCTGCAAAACACACAAAATATGCAGCGTCACTTGTGAACAAATGCCATATGAACTACACTGCCATATAATACAAAGAAACAGATTATTAAAAGGGTAGTTAACGTTTAGTATGTTACAAAATGTGCCTTTACCCCTATAGAAAGGATCAGACTATAGGTGGCTATACACCGGCCTATGTATGGGGCCCTCAGACAGACCTACCTGACTGATATCTGGCCAAAAATTGGGCAGGTTTAAAAATCCTGTCGGAACAAGGAGTGCATCAGTATGTTGATATGGTCCTTGTCCCGATGGTCTCTATCTCAGCTGAGGACCATACTATTGGATCAATTTCAAGATTGCCGACCTTAAGGTGGGCATATCGGTTAAACATCTGCTCATTTGGAGACTTTCACATGTATGGCCACCTTAAGTCCAACCAATTTGGAGACACCAGGGTTCAGTCAACACTGTGCAATATTGCACTTAAGCAGTGATCAATAGCAACCATCCAGTGATTTTTTTTTCAGCCATCTGCAGGTAGAACAATAAAAGCAACACTTTGATTGGTTTATGGGGTGCCATGTGTTACTGCCCAGGTGTAAATTTGCACAATGTTAAAAAATGAGCCTTAGCACTAATTTAAAGTTAATGAGAAAAGTACATAACCTTTAAAAGTAGTTGACTATTGTGACCAAATTACTTACTTGTACCAAAAAGGACTACATTTAGCTTGTGGTATACAAAAAGCTTTTCAATTGCAGTCAGAGCAATATACTTTGCAGTTTCAAAACAGGATTCCATAGAATTGGAGCAATCAAGGCAGATGGTTACATTCCATTTATCAAACGTATCTTCAAGACTGGAGTGATATACCAGCATGCATGCCTGTAGGGACATGTATAGAATATATATATGTAAGGCTGTAGTTAAATGGAGGTATTTGTTGCTCCAGGGGCCACTGAATCTTTCATGCAACTTTTAATCTATAGGTGTAGGCCCTTGCGTATGTTGGAGGCAGGGTGCTGTAGAACTATTTCTCTCAGTTTAAGTCAATAAAATGGGCACCAGTGGTTCTTGAACCTAAACTAAAGAGCAGGGGTCCCGAACCTTTCTTACTTGGGAGCCAAAGTCAAATGTAAAAAGACTTGGAGAGCAACACAAGCATCATAAGTTCATGGAGGTGCCAAATAAGGGCTGTGATTGGCTATTAGGCAGCCTCTATTCACACTATCAGTTTGTAGGGGCTTTATTTGGTAGTAAATCTTGTTTTTATTGAACAAAAACTTGCCCCCAAGTCAGGAATTCAAAAGTAATTACCTGTTTTGGGGGCACTGAGAGCAACATCCAAGGGGTTGGTGAGCAACATGTTGCCCCTGAGCCACTGGCCAAATTGGAATATATATATGAGTAAATATTGCCCTTTTACATCCTTTCCCTTGAGCCGCCATTTAGTGATGGGCTGGGTGCTCCCTCAGAGATCAGCTGACAGGAAGTAATGCAGCTCTGACTGTAACAGGAAGTAGTGTGGGAGCAAAAAACAGAACTCTGCCCATTAATTGGCTGATGGGGCCTAGCATGTATGTGTGCCCTTGGTTTGTTTGTGTGCACTTTGAATCCTATGATCCCAGGGCATGGCCCTTAATTCTTAAAATAGCAAATTTCTATTTGGGATTACCTAATGTCACATACTACTAAAAAAGTATATTTTAATTAAAATGGTTTATTTAGATGAAGCAGGGTTTTACACATGAGATTGTTTATGCAATATATGTTTATGGAGACCTACAGTACATAGTTTGGGGGTATAGTTTTCCTTTAAGAGGAATTATAAACAATGAGGTTGTTCCATAGCTATAAGGATCATGTGGTCCTTAAGGTAATTTGGGCTTCAAAAAACTGTCTTTTTAGGTATGTTCCCTTTTGGATATTGTTAAAGGCTAGGCATAGGTGTGGCCATACAAATGTCTGTACTGTGTTTATCACACTTTGTAATTCATATTACAGAGCACATTTAAGGTAAAAGTGTGTATATTTTACCTCACTGTCTTCATCCGGGTGTTTCTCAACCCAGAGCCTAGGAAAGAAAGGTTCTTCCAATGTGATATCCAGAAAAAAGCCATCATAGAGCATATCACTGTCTTTTTCAGTTGTGATCACCGCTTTGCAATCCGTTTTCTATAGGATAAATAACAAAGGACAGTCAGCAATAAGTCAGCATAACAATTCTTATCATCATCACCTTAATTTATAGCAGCTCTAGTGAGCTGAGGGTACAAATAAGGAATATACGGAAACATTTGACTGTCTGATCCACAGGTTCAGGTGACGAGACCCATTAATTTAAGTCTCTGATACACAAACGCAGAGTGTTATTCAGGGTCTGAGGTAAACAATTATAATCATACTAGTGTGCATAACAAATTACTAATTTCCTTCTCATTTAAAAAACTAAATAAGTAGGCTAGAAAAACTTAACATTGTGTTTGTGTTCTGTACCAGCCCAAGGCACCCACAGCCCTTTAGCAGGGAAGATCTGTGCCCCCAAATATGCCCCAGTAGCTCCCCATCTTCCTTATTGCTGATTCCCTGCCCATACTCTGTGCTGCTGTCACTTACCTGAGCTTAGGGACCCACTCACAATATACTTTATATATAGAATATAAATGTCACACTATACTGTATATATAGAATATAAATGTCACACTATACTGTATATATAGAATATAAATGTCACAATATACTTTATATATAGAATATAAATGGCACACTATACTGTATATATAGAATATAAATGTCACACTATACTGTATATATAGAATATAAATGTCACACTATACTGTATATATAGAATATAAATGTCACAATATACTTTATATATAGAATATACTTGGCACCTCCAAAACCAGAACAATTATCAGAATTTAATTATCAGCCCTGTACCCTGTAGCATTAAATTATATGACAGGTAAATCTCATTTTCTGCTTGATGATTTGCAACCACCCCCAAGCATAGCTTTTTTGTTATAGGTCAATTTTAGTTTAAACATATATCAAACAAAAAAAAGAAACACAAACAATGCTACAGGACTGGTTACAATAAATCAAAGACAGCGATGATGGTTGGTGACATTACCAGTACAATATTTACAAAAGTAGCATATTGTTGGTGACAGGTACAGATGCCAAAAAGTACAAGGGATTATGGCTAGTATTGGAGTGGTCTCCCTGCTTTAGTGGTTCAGGTTACAGGTCCAAAGAGTCCAGATTACACCAGTCTCCCCATACCCTTACAGCCCCTCGTGCTTCTTATGTTAGTTTAATGAGTGGAAGTGCTCTATCCACTAACTGTCTCCAGAAGTTCAGGGAGGGTAGCTCATTCTTTATGGCCCTTCCAAAATCTCTTTATAGGGGGTCATGACCAGACAATATGGATAAAGTTTACACCAGGGGCAAAGGTCATCTTGCCTTTTGCCAAATCTTCGCAGCTTAAGAGGGGTTATATACATTTGGTGGAGAAATTTCTAATGTATGGGCCTATCTTTTATTGATATTAGAAAGTTATAGGCAGTGATCCACTGCTTCCTCCCACTGTTCCTCTTGAAGGTCTGGAATAGCCTGCATCCAGTGATGGCACACTCGGGCAAAGGGTGATGGAAGACTATCTATAATGTTCTTGTATAATAAGGTAGATAAAAGTTTTTTGGGGAGGGGGAGTAGAGGGTACCCTCAAGAGACACGGTGACATTTGTAGGAGAAAGAGCCAAGCGTAGCTTTTTATTAGCTCCCCAGAGCACACACATCAGCAGCATGATGAGGAGGTGTCTTATAGAGCCTGCCTCAGGAGAATTTGATCTGTCTAAACTTGTTATATGTTAATCTTGTACCACACGGATCTTTGCTGCCTGTGTACAACTTGGCTTGTCCTTTGGTCCTTTCCTAGGTACCGCAAATATCTGATCTCCTGTGCATGACAATTCTCTAACATGCTCCTTCTGTGACCTCGTAGATGCTTGGTCCTCTGCCTGCCTGCTTGCCTAATTGAGTGGTCAGCCTGACTTGGAGGTGGGGCTCTCCTACCTCTGCTTTTAACCCTCTGCTCACCAGACCTGCTATAAATAAACATACTGAAGGTAATTCAGTCAGTATAATATCCAGCTACTAACGTAAAGAGACAACTGCCCTAGTAATCTTAAAGCAAGTACTGATATGGGTATATTTTGTTGTAAATATTTGAGACTCAGCCACTGGGATCCTATTTGCACTTAGTGTTCCTAACACACTTTTAACAAAATCCAAGACGCCTGTCTACTAGTTGATGCCTTCATGTCTTTGCAATGAACAGCTGAAGGAGATATCAGAACAGATATCAGTTGGAGAGGTAAATGTTTTGGCTAATAGGCTGTTAACTTGGTCAAAAGTGGCCACGTTGGCAGCAAAATTCTGTCTGTTTATAGTCAAGGTTACAGAGCAATATGTCCATTCATTCATTAATTTATAGTTTATATATGTTGGCAAGAAAATAAAATCTAATAAAAAGTAGCAAACATCTTAACATAGCTTACTTTCAGCTTAATCAGGTGTGTTTTGCTATGAATCGACTGGATTTTACAAGGCATCTCAATAGACATCTCCAGAGAAAAACACCTGAAAGAGAAAATAAGAAAGAAAACATTGCCACAATTAATGAATATGTTACCTAGAGAAAAGCTAATAAAAAGCATGGTAATATTAATAAACTTCTTTATACAACTTCTCAACTGTAATTTTCTGAACAAAGGCACTTGACTACATCATGGTTATCCCCACGTCTCAGAAATGAACAAGGCCCACTCAAACATTTCTACTTTCTGGGCAAGGATATTACACTTCATGGTGCTTTGGTGTAGGGATTTTGAGGGCACTTCTATAAAAGGAGAATTCTGCCCCAAACACAATTTAAGCTTTTTGAAAAGTAAAAATAATTTCAAGCATGTTTGCCATATACATAGATTTAAAAATCATTAAAAGGCTTCATATTTTGTATGTAATACTATGGTTTAGAACAATTCCCTAAGCCTGGCCCCCTGTTCTCCTGCTGATCTGGCTGACTACTTTGAGGCTCCCTGCATGCAAGGTCAATATGTCAATAAGGAAAGGAACATCCCAGTGCAATGCGTTGTGGGTTATGTAGTTCTTGCATGCTGTCCGTAAGCTGTGGAGAATTTTTAACATCAGTGTTTTAGTTCCTCCTCCCCTGCCAGGATTTTAAATGATGCAGAAAGAGAACTGTTTTGCAGCTGGAATTCAGCATATAAAAAATATATTTATTCATACTTATTGAAGAAACAGTTTAGAGTGATATATTAGGGGTTTCTGTGTTATGCGGGGCTCTTTAAAGAATTTTATTTCAGAAGCTGGAGTTCCCCTTTACATAACAACTTCTCATTTGGGAGTTTATGTCTGGGCGAGGGCCACTGCCTGTTATGGAGTCCTGAGTTGCACATCTTCACAGCCCTTCTTGATGGGAATTGAATTCCTGATCTATAGAGCTCTAGTTAATGCACATTTACTGTTCCTATCTCCTAACAGCTTATTCTTATTAATTAAGGCCATGGTTCCATTAACCTTTCCATGATGAAGACCTTCCTAAACATTCAGTCATTTAGAAGCAGGAACCAATGTCCTTGGGAACAATGTCCCTGAATTACAATCTTACAACCATGTTTCTGCACAACTACAATTTGCAGCCATGCCTCCATGCTGATTTGGCACCTTACTCAAGGTAAATACCTCAATAAAAAATATTTGCACAGGAATTGGATCTGTATCTCATCAAACAGAAACCAGTGAAATACTGCTTTGCCATCTCCCCACCTAGTCTTATTTAAACAAGCTCTATTAATACTTTACTTTTTCTTTGTACGAAATCAGGCAGTACCCAGGGCCTGACAACTAAGCTTGCATAAATCAGCCAAAAATCCTGTTTGCTTCTGCTTAAATTCTCCATATGTTTTACTATTTTAATTCATTTTGTAACATACTTTCTAGAATGAGTGCTGTGTGGTAACAATTGCACCATGTGACCAGCCAGTAAAATCTTTCTGAAGAGAAGTGGGTGGAGTCATGATGTCACTAACCAGTAATTGTTTTATTGAAATTGTTTGTATGTGACACTAAAGGGCCTATGTATAAAAAAATGGTTTAATTTACAATACATAATTTTTTATGGTTTATCACTGCATATAATAACTTCTGTAAGTGTACAATAAAATTGCCCGTGTCTGATTAAGCCCAATACGTACCCCTCTGGCAAATAGATGTCTTCACCATCATACTGCAGGGAAAAAAAATGGTTAATAATGCAATAACATGCAAAAACCCAATATCTAGCTCAGGGACAGCAAATCTGTTGTCTTTTTGTATTATTAGACAAATATAGTGTTTTTTAGAAAAATATCCTCACCATGTAGGGCAATGATAGATTACATATATTTATAAAAGTTACAGCTCTATAGGAGCTTTTCTAGATCCTTAGTGGTCTGTGATAGATGAGTTTTGAATGTGTCCTATTAGTTCTTTCCCAAATCCCAGTAGGAGATATGTAGTCAGTCACAATTCAGCCTTTAAATAGGGAAACAAGGATGTAGTTCCCTGTCAGGTCCACCAGATTGGAATTGTCTGGCATCTAAGGGGGCCTTCTCTACCCCATGCACCTTTGGGTGGGGATGTGACTTACGGCAAATACACAGGGAACCATTCCTCTGTCGTTTCTTACTACTCTCTCTGCAAGGTACATCCCCTGATAATTACACCACTGTATATGCCGAAATTCCTATTGCAGATTATGCCATAGCCTGGCCATGCTGTAATGTAAATTAAATACTACTTTATATACAAAACTACCCATCATACAAACTTGAGCATATTCTTTCTCACCTTTACCCAAGATGCCACTGTAGGAGGAATGATGAATTGTAAAGGAAGGGAATCATAGTTCCGACTCAGCACATTTAAGTAGGTGATTTTGATGATGACCGTGGCTTTTGGAGGCAGGATTCCAAGGCTCAGTGAGAAGACATCCTATAAATAACATTCATATCTTAGTATTTAATAATATCATATGTGAGGAAGTATCCTCCTGCACCTAATTAGCCATGGGTTTCAAAAGAGAACCATTTTATTGTATTAGTTACATTTTTCATCACCCATAATTGAGAACTACAATGTTGTATGATCAGCTGCTACAGACCCTTGTACACATGTGTTCTAGTCCAGCACATACTTGGCTTTCTAACTGTGGTTTGGTGTAGCCATGTATTCTGTATGTCCCTGGGAACATACTTCTAACTTCTTTTTGTTTGTGAAGTTAATAATAATAATAAATATCTTTCTAGCTCAGTTTTATGCTTATGGCATGTAAGATGTATTATGAACCCACTGAAGGAGCTTGTCATTAGCATTAATGGTAATTGCCTGTCACCAACAGCAACATGCAGATCTCAGCCCAAAAATTTCCCTATGAGCATTTAAGGACCAAACCAAAACCAAAAATGCTAGTACAGAATAGTATACATGTCATAAACCATGAGAGAGAGCCTTAGCATACAAATCTGAATAGTGACAAGCTGGGGGGGTTATCCAGGAGGCGCCCCGGTACCACTTCTTATGCATACAGAAAAACTCTGCCAATGCTGTACTTATAGAGCACAAATCCCTTGTAAATAAACCTTATTTATACTTATCTGTTTTGTTTTATATTGTATATGACATGTTATCGAGGTGTTGATATAGGGATATTATTCGGCCTTGTGCTTTTATACAGGTCATGGAACTCCGAGGTGGCTTCTAATATCCTCATATTTTACAATGGGGGGTACTTTATGTCATGTGTCATAAGTCAAGTGACAGAAATTACTTCACCAAGCTCTGATTATAACTGATGATATCACTAAGCACTGTTTATATAGTGAATAAAGTTATCAAATATAGGGATATTATAAGTCACCAAGGAGTTCCATGATCTGCTTTTATGCAGTGACTTCTTATATCCTCATATAAAGTTTTAGTGAGTCATGTAACAGAAATTACATCACTAAGCTCCGATTATAACTGATTACATCAATAAGTACCGTTTATAAGGATATAATTTACAGTTTGGTCCCATAGGGAAATGACCAAGCTGTAGATTATATGTTTATTAAGGCCTCTCATCATATATTGGGCACTTAGATATTCAGAGTTTTATTGAAATGTGTTTTTAGCTGTTTACGTATAGATTAGGTTTGACAGCAATATGTTTAGGTATCACCCTTAGACAGCGCTGTTTACTATAATATAATATAAGGCTTTTATTTCCAATTGGCAGGGACAAAGAGAGAAAAGGAAGGGTATTAGCTGCACATATTAGCAAGGTAAGTTCTCCTTTTTAAAAGTGCAGCAATGTCCAAAACATTACACTTTTCCTTCTCTGCCTGCCAATATGGAATAAAGACATTTTTATTGATAGAAGAAATCTTCTATATTTAAGGGATTGCTGTGTGTATTCTGCTGCCTGGGGCTTACGTAATACAGCTTGATATGTTTCACCAAATCTTATGATGAGTAAATTGATTTGAAGCAAACTTACAGCAGCGTCCTGGTCCATAAGGTAAGCCCCACGTCCCTCGCTGATAGCAGCCCTGTACTCCTCATGCGCTTGCTCCTTCTCTTTAACCTGCCAGAAGGGAACCTTATATTAATCACACCACAGAGATGCTGAATAATTCCATTCTATACAGACTGTATTCCACTGTACCTCTCCTATAATGTGTCTTCCATTTATAAATGCTTCAAATCCACACACAGTGGCATCACGTCTGTCCAGTGGAAAAACGTATTTAGCCTCTATGGGCTCCGTGGAATGACTTACATATGTCTGGAAAAGCGTCACCTAAACACAAATATATTAATAAGTGAAACAATGTATTGATTTCTGAATATAGTTCACACAAGCTCACCTACCTCTGCAGCGATATCTATTATTCTGCCTTTTACATGAACATTATCCACAGGAATCTGCTGGCCATCAATGCTCTGAAGACCATGTATTATATTCTTCATTGGTGGCTCACTCTCTAAGGTCAATATTAAGAATTTAGAATATTGGTATCTAATGGAACTAACATCCAGATGTATAATTTGTATATTCAAGGTATAACAAGGCATGTCAAAATCAAGCATCATTAGCAGCTCTATGATGCCCCCAAACCACCAGAGTTCAAATAAAAATGGATACTGGCATCAAAAAATGACCTATTATAATAGAAGTATAGAATCCCTTATCTGGAAATTATCTAGAAAGCTCAGAATTACAGGAAGGTCCCTTAATAAACAAATTATTCTAATCTTAAAAATTATTTAGATTGTAATCTAATTACTTAGATTGTAAGCTCTACGGGGCAGGGACCTCCTTCCTACTGTGTCTCATACCACATGGCACTTATATATATATATATATATATATATATATATATATTTATTGTATTTATTTATTATAACACTTGTCCCCCCTGTGTGTAATTTTGTATTCTGTAAGATTGTACAGTGCTGCGTACCCTTGTGGCGCTTTATAAATAAAGTTATACATACATACATACATTTCTTTTTTCTCTGTAATAATAAAACAGTACCTTGTACTTGATGGTAACTAAGCTGCATGAATCCATATTGGTGGCAAAACATTCCTATTGGTCTCACTTTGCAATGAAAGAATAAGGAATGCTCTCACAACTTTTTGGATCCACAAAAAACAGTTGTATTTTGAGTCAATATATCTGCTCACAAAGATCTACAAAACGTTAATTAGACATACCAATCCCTACAGTACCTGATTCATCATCAGATTGCACTCCATCCCCGTTATCATCAGATTGTACTTTTTGGCCATCATCATCTGATTGTAAAAGTTCTCCATCATCATCATCATGTTCACTATCATCATCATCATTATGTTCTCCATCATCATCGGACTGTACTTGTTCTCTTTCATTATCTTCCTCTGTGTTTTCCAGCTGAAGGGGAAGTTTATTGGGTTCCATGTTCACTGTGTCTTTATCAGTGCAGAACTGAACCACGTATCTCATTGTCACTTGATCTTTCTTATAAACCACAAATTCATCCTCCTGTTAAAGGAAAACACACCATAATGGTGTAACATTATTGTTTAGAACTGCATAGAAAATATACTATAATGTGTGTGGGGGGGTATGCATTTTTATTTTTTTTATGTTTTACAAAATCATACATTTTATTACTCACATTGTTATACCAAAGTTTCGGTACTTGACTTACAGCCCCTCTGCTTCTGCTGCCTATTCTACATTTTCTATATAAACTCTATAGGGCTTAAAAATCTTATGCTTGCTTTGTAAATTGCATTGGCTTTTAAGAAAGTACCCTTAAGCATCACTTGTTGTACTTATTTTGCTCATGCTTGTTATCTACTGACAAATCAACAAAATCCTTTTAAGGTACAGGTACAGGACCTGTTATTCAGAATGCTCGGGACCTGGGATTTCCAGAAAAGAAAATCTTAGGAGATCTTTCTGTAATTTGATTTTAACATTAAACCCAATAGGGCTGTTCTGCCTCCAATAAAGAATAATTATATCTTAGTTGGGATCAAGTACAGGTACTGTTTTATTATTACAGAGAAAAGGGAATCATTTAACCATTAAATAAACCCAATAGGGCTGTTCTGCCCCCAATAAGGGGTAATTATATCTTAGTTGGGATCAAGTACAGGTACTGTTTTATTATTACAGAGAAAAGGGAATCATTTAACCATTAAATAAACCCAATAGGGCTGTTCTGCCCCCAATAAGGGGTAATTATATCTTAGTTGGGATCAAGTACAGGTACTGTTTTATTATTACAGAGACAAGGGAATCATTTAACCATTAAATAAACCCAATAGGGCTGTTCTGCCCCCAATAAGGGGTAATTATATCTTAGTTGGGATCAAGTACAGGTACTGTTTTATTATTACAGAGAAAAGGGAATCATTTAACCATTAAATAAACCCAATAGGGCTGTTCTGCCCCAATAAGGGGTAATTATATCTTAGTTGGGATCAAGTACAGGTACTGTTTTATTATTACAGAGACAAGGGAATCATTTAACCATGAAATAAACCCAATAGGGCTGTTCTGCCCCAATAAGCGGTAATTATATCTTAGTTGGGATCAAGTACAAGGTACTGTTTTATTATTACAGAGAAAAGGGAATCATTTAACCATTAAATAAACCCAATAGGGCTGTTCTGCCCCCAATAAGGGGTAATTATATCTTACTTGGGATCAAGTACAAGGTAGTTTTATTATTATTACAGAGAAAAGGGAATCATTTAACCATTAAATAAACCCAATAGGGCTGTTCTGCCCCCAATAAGGATTAATTATATCTTAGTTGGGATCAAGTAAAAGGTAGTTTTATTATTACAGAGAAAAAGAAAATAATTTAAAAAAATGGAATAATTTGATTATATGGGAGATGGCCTTCCTATAATTTGGAGCTTTCTGGATAACGGGTTTCCGGATAACACATCCCATACCTGTATTATTATTATTGTATATTGTTTATCAAAAGACAAAATAATTACTGCCTACTGACGCTCACAGGGTATCTGCCCAGCACAAATAGAAAAAGAAAACTTTTTTATGAAAAAAAATGGTGTTTTATATTCTATTTCTAAGCTTCAGAAATTACCTCAAAATCAGATTTTGCCCCAGGAATTTCCCGGACACCATGAACACTGTGAAAGCCACTTGGAGCTGCAGTTAAGGAGAAATTCCTCTTGTAGACATCCTTGCAGTTACCCAGAGCCACATCACAAACCAGAATCAGACGCGCCCCATTGGTTACAGCGGGTTCTGAATATTTAACTCTTGCACTGGGGGAGAAAAGAAACAAAATGGATTTTATATGAGTGTATGGCTCATATTGTTCATATTCAGTTCATGTTTTTCAGTGAGATTTTCTTACATGGCACCAAAAACATAAACATGAAAGGTGCCATCATCTCCCATTGAGCTTTTATTAAAAGTGTGCATCAGGGAATTTGCAGGCAGGGGCCCAAGAATGAATTATTTGCAGGGAGGCACAGGGAGGGCAAGCTACCCTGCAGCAATCTCTGCAACATTCATTCTCATTGCTCTCATTGCACTCTTTAGTACTGGGCAAGTTTTCAATGATATAGTGGATAACTTCCGTCCTGAACGTGACTTCCTTGGGGCAGCCCCATATTAAGAAAAGAAACCCAACCTCCACCATATCACATTTCACACATTTGCAAGAATGCCAAACCTTATTGAATCGCTAAAATAAATTCCTCTTCCAAGATGTCCTGTATCAGTTCTCGGCAAATCCAAATCATCTTCTACGGATTTTGGCAAGAGCAGCCCACTAAGGGGAAATAAGAGCAATTTAAAGGTTTACTAATGAGCCCTTGGAGGTAGTGGTTTATTTTATGTCATCAAGTACAAAGTGGTTTATTTTAGAAGTTCATAATCTCTTTTGCAAATTTGTTTTTACTGTGGTTTTCCCAGACGAACACACTTACCGGTAAAGGATCCCAACAAAACTGTGTGGCGAGGACGCATGGAGGAGGGGCTTGACATTCCCAAGGTTCCTTTCAAATTCTACAGCTTCGCTTGATTTTGAAATGCGGAATATATTTTTTATGTTAATCATTTCTTCACTTTAGAAAGAAAGAAAAAAAAATGATTATGATTATTTCTTATTTTGACCCTCTTTCTTTCTACAGCTGCACGGTGCTCCTAATAGGGAGACACAATAATATGGCACTAGGGTTATTTGAAAGGCAGGCTGAACATTTTGAAATTTGATCATTTGGTGTTTGTTGGTCAATGCCATGCACTGAGTGATGCCATTCAGTTAATCAATTACAGACACTGGTATTTCCTGGGGGATGGGTATCATGATGAGCCCACTTTTTGGAGTTCTCAAGGATGTTATTTTGGAGGTGCAGTATTTTGGCTAAATGACGACCGAGTGAGCAGGTATTCGCCCTGGTCCTCCTCCTAAGTATACCCTCCAAGAGAGAAAATGTGTAAATTGTTTTTGAATGAGAGCATGGTTTAAATAACTGCACCTGGACAGCTTTAAAAAGGGCATGAGAATGGCAACTAAATGTCACATATATAGAATATATTTTACAAATATAAAATAGCAACACATCATAAAGTTTAGTTTTCTTTTATATTAGCAGTGATAGAAGCAGTGACCCGTTGTGCATGTGATACTTGGCATGTCCAGTACCTGCGCTGCTTCTCCAGAACTTGCTGGGACACCTGAAGGAACTCCTCAGACTCGGGGTCGATGTGCTCTATTCTGCACTGCAGGGCACGGTATTTAGCAAAGCTACTTGGGTTCAGCTCTCCAGAGTTTATCTCACACGCATTCACAATGTCTCCAATAAGCTACAGTGTATAATATATGAAGATAAAAGTTTCAGTGCAATTGATTTCAAAATAGCAGATATTATCAAGAGAAATATCAGGATCAACCAAGAGATCCTGACTGAACCTAGTTCCTAACTGGGGCAAAAAGGAGAAATGCTGCAGGTCCCCTAATTGAGGCAGAGATTCTTTATAGTGGTGGAGAATGAAGTAGGATGTGTTTCTTGCACAACTTTGCAAGCAGCATGTAAAACAAGGAGTTGCAGTTATTGACCAGGAATCTTTTTATATTTAGAAAGTCACTAAATATCACTAAATACTGCTTTAAGGGTAGCCAAGTTAATTCCCAGTAGAGTGGTGTTGAGAATTTCCTCAGCAGGGTGTTTATGATATAACTGCCCCACCAGGTAATAGATGGATAAGTGTGGTCGCCAAGTCCTCCTCTGTCAATGGGAACGGAGAGGGCAACCAAGGACTTTACTGACCCAAAGGATTGGGATGAGCATAGAAATTGATTTGAACAATTTAGTATGATCAATTTAGTATGATGTAGAGAATAATTGCAAATTGTCTCTTAATATTACTCTCTACATCATACTAAAAGTTAACTCAAAGGTAAACAACCCCTTTAAAGACTTTGTTATCAAAATTCGCATTTGTCCACTTTGGAGTTTTTTTGTAATTGAATAAACTCAAATTTTTACTAAATTAGAATATTTGCTTATTTATTAAAAATTTTAAAAAGAAAAAAATGAATCAAATTAAACCTTGAATGCATTGAATTCATGGTCTGGAAACTTTTAAACAAATTCAAAAAATGCAAAAGGAAAAATCACAGAAAATTTTCCTATTTACTACCTTTGACTTCTACATGAACTCACAAGCTTTTAGATGCCGATGTTTTACAATTGAGTTTTTCTGAATTTTTGCAGTAACTAAATATCAAACATTCAGTACTGGTATGGGATCCATTATCCGGAAACCCGTTATCCAGAAAGCTCCAAATTACGGAAAGCCTGTCTCCCATAAACTCTGTTTTAATCCCAACTAAGCTATAATTACCACTTATTGGGGGCAGAACAGTCCTATTGGGTTTATTTAATGGTTAAATGATTCCCTTGTCTCTGTAATAATAAAACAGTACCTGTACTTGATCCCAACTAAGATATAATTACCCCTTATTGGGGCAGAACAGTCCTATTGGGTTTATTTAATGGTTAAATGATTCCCTTTTCTCTGTAATAATAAAACAGTACCTGTACTTGATCCCAACTAAGATATAATTACCCCTTATTGGGGGCAGAACAGTCCTATTGGGTTTATTTAATGGTTAAATTATTCCCTTTTCTCTGTAATAATAAAACAGTACCTGTACTTGATCCCAACTAAGATATAATTACCCCTTATTGGGGGCAGAACAGCCCTATTGGGTTTATTTCATGGTTAAATGATTCCCTTTTCTCTGTAATAATAAAACAGTACCTGTACTTGATCCCAACTAAGATATAATTACCCCTTATTGGGGGCAGAACAGCCCTATTGGGTTTATTTAATGGTTAAATGACTCCCTTTTCTCTGTAATAATAAAACAGTACCTGTACTTGATCCCAACTAAGGTATAATTACCCCTTATTGGGGGCAGAACAGCCCTATTGGGTTTATTTAATGGTTAAATGATTCCCTTTTCTCTGTAATAATAAAACAGTACCTTGTAATTGATCCCAACTAAGATATAATTAATCCTTTTGTGGATGCAAAACCATCCTATTGAGTCTAATTAATGTTTTATTGATTTTTTAGTAGACTTAGTTACTTAGGTATGGAGATTCAAATTACGGAAGACCCTTATCCCCAATACCCTTATCCCCAATACCCTTGGCCCTGAGCATTCTGGATAATGGATTCTATACCTGTATTAGAAACCTTAATTTTAATTCATGAGTTTCGGCACAACAAAAATGTGAATTTCGGCAAAAATTGGATTATGGTTGGTGATAAATCACCCCCTCCATGTTAACAAATATTAAAAGAATGAACTCAAACCTGGCATAATTCCTGCTTTATCGACAAAAGCTTCATATTAGTATTGGCCTGTATGGGTTCCTTATGGGGAATAAGTCGATAAAACTCAGCCATTGCTTTCCTTATGGCTCCAGGTTCTGTTCCTGTGCCCAGCAATTTCCTAACATAGAGTAGAACTCCTTCTGCTTTGCTTACCTATGAATGAAAAACAGAAAACAATACAATACGACTGAGAAATCAGAGATCAAGCTTTACACAAATGCCAAGGTTTAAAAAAATATAACAGCTTACAGCATGGCAGCCTATAGTCAGTGAGGACTGGAAGAAAAATATACATTTCTGGAACAACTGGCTATTACTATAGAATTATAGATATATTGTGTGTGTATATATATATATATATATATATATATATATATAAATATCAGTATTTTTAAGCAACCAATATCATAATGGTTTATTTAGAAAACACCAGAAAGTTACACGTCTCTTTTCAATAACATTATAACAATCAGTAATCTAGCAATAAAATGAATGACAGGAGTTAAGCTGGCCATACACATTAAGATTTTTCTCTCCCTAATAACCAATTTCAGTGCGATCATTTATCATAAGGTTAGTGGGCACTGAACGATTATACAGCTAGCAATTTTTCATCCAATTGTATGCAGGACCAAGCAGGTAGAAATCGCTTGAAATGGTCGTTTTTATTGATGGGCAAACCATACTTTTGAACGATCTTTTCAGGATAAGCTCGGTCCTATGATAACGAAAGGATCTTTTAAAAATCTTAACGTGTATGGCCAGCTTTACCGAAAGAAACAGCAGGATAAGAGGGACCACGTTTAGTTGTGTGCACAACTCACATCACTGAGACTGATGTTGTTTACTGGACAGGAGAGGATCTGGTCCAAATGAGTGAGAGCCTCAGTCCAAACTGATTCCACAAAATACCCGACATCCAGTGAAATTCTGGGCAGAATGATGTTGTCTCTCAGTAACGCCTACTGAATGAACACAAATCATGTTAATGATATAAAAGACAAAGTAACTTTATTTTTGCCTGTTTATAGGACACTGGCCGGTGTGTCAAATCTGTCGAGTTGTAAAAGCAGCTTTGTAGGTGGAATAAGAAATGGGCCGAATGGCTTATGTTCCTCTTTGCCAATGTGGCTGCCAGTGTTGGATGATTCTCTAAGCGCTAACACTGCTTTACATGCAATTAAGGGCATGGTCTCCTCACTCAAAATGCTTTTCATATAGTTTCCCTGGCTCTACCTGTGCTGATCAGAAAACCTTTTAGTTACTGATGTGCTTTAAAACCAGCGGCAGAGTTTTAACCTATAGGGTGTCCTATAAAACAATGGAAATTTCACGGTTCAAACTGGGTTTCCCTCCCAGGAATCCCTCTGTGTGCAAATTAGGACAGGGGCTCCTTACTCAACATGCTTGATTTGTCAACCAACTTTCCTGGCTCTACATAAGCTGAAATGATGAGCCCCGAGAAGGGCTCCTTATGGCCCAATAGTATTATCAGGCATGCATAAAACCAGAATTGCTCGAAATTGGTCAAATGGACTTGCTTTACTCGGGACAAGGCTACAGATTGATATATATTCATTAGTCACCTTGCTATAGTTCTAGTAGCAGTACATTAAATATATATATTTAGAATGTTACAGAATGCCCAAGTCTAAGCAACTTTTAAATTTGTCTTTATTATTTATTTTTTTAATAGTTTTTTTAAATTATTTTGCCTTCTTCTTCTGACTCTTTCCAACTTCCAAATGGGGATCACTGACCCCAGCAGCCAAGCAACTATTCCTTTGTGAGGCTACAATATTTTTGTTATTGTTATTTTTTTATTATTTATCTTTCTGTTCAGGTCCTCTCCTATTCATATTCCAGTTTGTTATTCAAACCACTGCCTGGTTTCTAAGGTAATTTGATCCCTAGCAACCAGATAACTGCAGAAATTCCAAACTGGACAGCTGCTGAACAAAAAGTAAAATAATTAAAACACAAATAATAAAAAAGTGAAGACCAATTGCATATTGTCTTTGAATATAAGGTTAACTCAAATGTGAACAATTTCAAATTTAAATTTGCTCTGTGCCTCCCTAGGCTATTTCCCAGGTGTAAAGTTTTTAATTAAGCATCATTCTCCTCAACAATATATAGCTTAAAATAAACACATCACCATCTGCAGTGACTCTGATGTGAATCGGACAATATCCTTTGGAATGGTTTTTAATATCTTGTAGCCATCCTTTTTTAAATCTTCAATGCATTGGTCATACTTCTGACAAGCCAACTCACTATTGTCTTCGAACTGAAAGCAGCAGTCACTCTGCAAAAAAAAAGTTGCACCCTGTTATATGAACAAGTAGAGATAATAAGATATGGTAAGTACAGGTATGGGAGCCATCATCTCGTAACCTGTTATCCAGAGAGTTCAGAATTATGGGAAGTCCATCTCAATCAAATAATTCAGAACTTTTAAAATTTCATCGTTAAATGATTCCCTTTTCTCTGTAATAATAAAACAGTACCTTGTAATTGATCCCAACTAAGATACAATTACCCCTTATTGGGGGCAGAACAGCCCTATTGGGTTTATTTAATGGTTAAATGATTCCCTTTTCTCTGTAATAATAAAACAGTACCTGTACTTGATCCCAACTAAGATATAATTACCCCTTATTGGGGGCAGAACAGCCCTATTGGGTTTATTTCATGGTTAAATGATTCCCTTTTCTCTGCAATAATAAAACAGTACCTGTACTTGATCCCAACTAAGATATAATTACCCCTTATTGGGGGCAGAACAGCCCTATTGGGTTTATTTAATGGTTAAATGATTCCCTTTTCTCTGTAATAATAAAACAGTACCTTGTAATTGATCCCAACTAAGATAATTAAGATAATAATCAATCCTTATTGGAGGCAAAACAATTCTACTGGGCTTAATTCATGTTTAGATGATGGTTTAGTTGACTTAAGGTATGAAATTGAAATTACGGAAAGATCATTATCCGGAAAACCAGATAACAGGTCCCATACCTGTATACTGTATGCAGGCCCGGATTTTAAAATTTTGCCCCCATACGGAGCAATTTTGAATAAAATAAGCTAATCCATACCAAGGCTGATCATTGCACACTCAGCGCTGGATTTGTGTTCCATGCGCCTCTGGGGGGGGGGTGGCCTAGGGGCGCACGGAACACAAATCCGGCGCTGACTGTATGATTCAAAGACAAACCATTCCTCTTAGTTTATAACAGTGTTTTTATACATGTAGGTTGTGTTATCTGATATTTCATGCTATTCATGAATTGAATTATTTCCATACACACAGATCCTGTTACCTCAGGTCCTTTGGATTGGCAGATTATTGTAGATATTCTGAATGGAAAAGATGATGGATCTGGAAAGCACAACAGCTCAAAAACAGCCACTTGTGGTCCCTGTAAAAGCAACTGAAGTTGTAAACTATTTGCCTGTTTTTGTGCATTAGCAAAAGGCTGGTCAGTCAGCCAGAAAGGGATATGTAACACAATGACCAGATTCAGTTCAGTGAGAAAAAGTTATCTCATGGTTTATTACATGAAAACTTATGGGCAAGATTCAATTTGAAGAGAAAAAATGTTTCTTCGCATTCAGTTTCAGTATTTTCCCATAGACACAGTTTTGATATGATAAGCAATTAGATTTTTCTTAATTGAATTGCATGCCAAATTGAATCTCATCCATAAGTTTTCACATAATAAACCCTTTTCTCACTTACTTGTATCTGGCCCAAAATGCACTTATATACCCAATATATATGCACAATATGCCCAATATATATGCACATATGACTTGCTTGCCTGGAGTGAATACAATGCATAGAAGTCATCTTTGTCTTTTGAACAATTACATGTATTAGTTGTACCTCAAGATGATATATGTCCCCTAGTGAGTGGTTTAATCACCCAAGGATGAGGTTATCAAACATAGAATAAAGTGCAGAGTTTTTGGTATAGATTACCTACCAATATTACCGATGGGGGGTGGTTTGTAATAAGACTATTTCAAAAACCTCCTATAAGTAACAGTTCATTTTATTGGTTAAAAACACATTATAGGGTTAGACAGGATTTTAGAAAACAGATGATTTGATTGGCTGATATACTTTTCAAATATTATTGTTAGGCAAAGTCAAGCAAACTAATATGGCAACTGGGGGCAATTAAGTCTGTGTATGAGACTGTATGTCTCTTTACCGTGTCAGTTATTTAATATGGCTCATCCTCCCTATTGATATAATTATTCATATTTGTACAATAATCCCAATGATTTTGCTTTAATTACACAATTGTGATTAATGCACACGAGAACGTGTAACAACAACTCATTCACTTACTTTTTGAAGGAAACAGTATTTTAACACTTTGGTTTTGGGAGGTTCAGTGATGATATTTTCGTCATCGTCACTATAATCCCTGTCACATGTACAGATTAAAACCAGTGTCAGTGACACAAATTACTGAAACATAATAGTCACCTCTTGCTTTAAAATGCTGAAAGAGTGGAATAATATATTTATGCAATATTCAAGGCTAGTGATTGGTTAAAGCAACTGGAACAAAGCAAATCAAAAGTATATTTTAATAACTGCTATTTAAAGTAAGAGGCTTTTATTTAATTGTTGTGGTTTCATTTTTTCCAAAGTTTTTGCTAAATAACAAAGTTTGGTTGACTAATTTGGTTAACAAGGGAGTTAATGGGTCTCTCTAAGTGGAGTTATAAACACAGGAGTTAGTGGGGTCTCTATAAGTAGGGTTATAAACACAGGAGTTATTGTTAACATGTATTTATAAAGCGCCAACATATTCCGCAGCGCTGTACAATAAGAGGGTTTCATACACTGGACATACAGAGTAACATATAAAGCAATCAATAGCCGATACAAGAGGTGAAGAGAGCTAGTGGGGTATCTTTAAGTAGGGTTATAAACACGGGGGTTAGTGGGGTCTCTATTAGTAGGGTTATAAACACGGGGGTTAGTGGGGTCTCTATAAGTAGGGTTATAAACACAGTAGTTAGTGGGGTCTCTATAAGTAGGGTTATAAACACAGTAGTTAGTGGGGTCTCTTTAAGTAGGATTGTAAACAGAGGAGTTAGTGGGGTCTCTTTAAGTAGGGTTATAAACACGGGAGTTAGTGGGGTCTCTTTAAGTAGGATTGTAAACAGAGGAGTTAGTGGGGTCTCTATAAGTAGGGTTATAAACACAGGAGTTATTGTTAACATGTATTTATAAAGCGCCAACATATTCCGCAGCGCTGTACAATAAGAGGGTTTCATACACTGGACATACAGAGTAACATATAAAGCAATCAATAGCCGATACAAGAGGTGAAGAGAGCTAGTGGGGTATCTTTAAGTAGGGTTATAAACACGGGGGTTAGTGGGGTCTCTATTAGTAGGGTTATAAACACGGGGGTTAGTGGGGTCTCTATAAGTAGGGTTATAAACACAGTAGTTAGTGGGGTCTCTATAAGTAGGGTTATAAACACAGTAGTTAGTGGGGTCTCTTTAAGTAGGATTGTAAACAGAGGAGTTAGTGGGGTCTCTTTAAGTAGGGTTATAAACACGGGGGTTAGTGGGGTCTCTTTAAGTAGGATTGTAAACAGAGGAGTTAGTGGGGTCTCTATAAGTAGGGTTATAAACCTGGGAGTTATAGGGGTCTCTATAAGTAGGGTTATAAACACAGGAGTTAGTGGGGTCTCTTTAAGTGGAGTAATAAACCTAGGAGTTAGTGGGGTCTCTTTAAGTGGAGTAATAAACACAGGGGCTAGTGGGTCTCTGTAAGTGGTTTAGAGTTGCCACCATTTCAGAGGTTCTTTACCAGCCGGGGCTGGGTTTATAAAGGGGCAGGTAGTGACTTCAAGGGCTGGGGTCATGACGTCAAGAAGGAAGAGGCGCGCCATCAAGCTGGACATTTGCAAAGTATGAAAGCTAGGAGCGGGGTAAAGGGGTGGTTTGGTGGCGGGCTGGGGGCAGATTGCATAGTTATTACAAATTTGTAATACTGGCTCTGACCTGAGCCTCCGTTTTCCTTTTCCCCACACTAGATTTTCTAACTGTCACCCAGCTGACTGGCTCATCATTCTGCTGCTGTTCTTCTTCCCACAAACTATCTGACCGCACTAGCTACTGCTCAGGGAGCAAGAGACTCCTCTCGAGATTGTCAACCGTAGTGTTGCTATTTGTTGCTCTAGGGCTCTAATGCTCTTGAGTCTGAGATCTTCAATCCTGTTGCCACTCATTCTTCCAGTTACAGAAAACAGTTACAAGACTATAATATAGTATAATATACATTTCTACACCATTTCTACACCCCGTGTGCTTTTTAGTGTCCGGCTGGTGTCACCTTGGTTGGCCTGTCACAGGCACATTGCTCACCCCATACCATCTCTCATACAAATGTAAAATTCAAATCAAATACATCCATGTGCCCTGTGTCTGTGTTGCACAAAGTGAGCACAAATAAGTGCTGCTCCTCCTTTTGTACCACTAGTAACTATAAATAGGAGGCAATTCATAAAGTGACAAGCCTTACATACTGTAGCTTAAGGGCAGGGGTACACAGGGAGATTAGTGTCGCCGCAACAAATCTCCGTTGTCAGGGACGTCTAATCTCCCCGCAATGCCATCCCACCGGCTAGAATGTAAATCGCTGATGGGATGGCATACGTGGCGCCACGATTTGCCGAAGTCACCGAAGTCGCCTTGAGAGG
Source organism: Xenopus tropicalis (assembly GCF_000004195.4). NCBI lineage: Eukaryota > Metazoa > Chordata > Amphibia > Anura > Pipidae > Xenopus > Xenopus tropicalis. The sequence continues at coordinate 158,426,384 of NC_030678.2, read as the reverse complement.
AAACTTCGGGCGACTTGGGCAAATCGCAGCACAGCGTGTGTCACTGCCCTAAGGGTAAAGACACACAGAGCTACTAGTAGGTGCTACTTTTTGATGGCTACTAAACTCCAGAAAATACCCTTCCATAGATAATAATGAGAGTTGCCTCTGCTCAAAACATACACACAACCAATTATCTTTAAATGATCAGCATTTTGTATTTTAGTAGCTGTGAAAAGTACGTAGCTGCTACTAGCAGCTCCATGTGTCTTCCCCCTAAAATGACAATAATATTCAACTCGTCATCAGGAAACTGCATTCCAGCAGTCAGTTGCAAAGTGTAAAACCCCCTAGTTATTGACATATAATCACCTGTGCTGTAATTCATTCTTGTTTTCCCTTGTTCCTGTGATTGGGTACCAAGTATTCTCATGATCTGTTGGAATAAAGTGTTATTTGCATTATTATTAGATAATTTGATTATATACTGGATTAGTAGATGTTGTAAGGGGCTGGTGTAATTGGAATTCGATTACAAAATGGTGCGGGCAAATACCAAAATTAACAGAATCTTTAGGCACAGGCAAGTGATGAGTAATTCCAGTTTTACATGCAGGCACAACCAGAGCAAATGGCTTTGTTTTTTAGGGTTAAACAATGCTACACCATATGGTTGAATGTTCTTTATAGTCACATATATCTCCATGTAACAACAGAAAATGAAACAGTGACATTTTATTATTGACATATTTGTCTTTGCCTGTGTTTCCTAAACTTGGGTCGCTTGATGTTTTAGTACAAGAATGTATTGACTCTTAACACCTGGGGCAACATCTGGGGACCCAAGGGTAACAGGTAACAATCTACATGTACAGTACATAATGAAATATAAAGCTAAAATTATGAAACTGTGACACTAACTTTAAAATCATTTGATATCATTTCATCTCAGTCATTCAAAGAAATGGCCACATCAAGATTATAGTTCATCGTTCATAACCCACAAAACACAATTAATCCAAAGAAAAAAAGGATACTCTTACCTTGCAACCTTTGTGCTTGTTTCTCACTCGGTGGGACATCATTTGGATATTGATAATCTTTAATCAGACTCTGCTTCTCTAAACATTTCCGCACATAATCAGCACCCACAATTAGAATCTGATGCTTTTGAACAGTTTTCAGTTGGGAATCACTTAGAGAGTCAATGGAATCCACCAACACATGAGTGCACTAAAATACAAGGAACGTTCACAATATACAGAGGTGAAAGAAAGTCATCAGCAAAAAGGCATCTACAGTGTGTGTCTTATGCTGCCTGTGTGTGCCATACTCTGCTTGCCCTATGCTGCGTGTGTGTGCGCGCCATACTCTGCCTGCCCTATGCTGCCTGTGTGTGCCATACCCTCCCTGCCCTATGCTGCTTATGTGTGCCATACTCTGCCTGCTCTATACTGCCTGTGTGTGCCCTACTCTGCCTACCCTATGCTGCCTGTGTGTGCCATACTCTGCCTGCCCTATGCTGCTTGTGTGTGCCATACTCTGCCTGCTCTATGCTGCCTGTGTGTGCCATACTCTGCCTTCCCCACCCTGCCTGTGTGTGCCATACTCTGCCTGCCCTACCCTGCCTGTGTGCCATACTCTGCCTGCCCTATGCTGCATGTGTGTACCATACTCTGCCTGCCCTACCCTGCCTGTGTGTGCCCTACTCTGCCTGCCCTATGCTGCCTGTGTGTGCCATACTCTGCCTGCCCTATGCTGCTTGTGTGTGCCATACTCTGCCTGATCTATGCTGCCTGTGTGTGCCATACTCTGCCTGCCCTATGCTGCTTGTGTGTGCCATACTCTGCCTACCCTATGCTGCCTGTGTGTGCCATACTCTGCCTGCCCTACCCTGCCTGTGTGTGCTATACTCTGCTTACCATATGCTGCCTGTGTCTGCCATACTTACAGCCTGAATATGAGATGTGAACAATGCAGGGGCCAGTTAATCTCAGTACTGATACCATTGAAATCTTACACAAAGGTAAGCAGTGACAGCAGCCAGACAGGTGGGGGCCACACAGAGGGGGCCCGTGGGCCGATAGTTGAACTGCAGTGATCTAGGGTATCATTCTGAATGATTCCAAGCAAATACCATATGACATAGGTTAATGGATTTGTGTTATAAGCTTAAAGGGAAACTCCACCCAAACACAACTTCAGGTTTTTTAAAAGTAAACATAATTTCAAGCAACTTTACAATATAAATCAGTTAAGAAAATAAGCAGCCTTTTCATGATTCTTAATTAAATAATATGGTTTGGAACATTTGCCTAAGCCCGGCCCCATGTTCCCCGGCGGATCTGGCCGACTACTTTGAGACTCAAATAAAATGTAACAGTAGTCGACTGTCCTCAGCCTGCCTTCAGCCTGCCTCCTCCCAATCCCACAATTCCCTGCACACGTAATTTCAATAAGGAAAGGAACATCACAATGCAATGCATTGCGGGTTATGTAGTTCCGTCATACTGTCTGTAAGCTGTAGAGAAGTTGTTACAATTTGTAACATCAGTGTTTTAGTCCCTCCTCCCCTGCCAGGATTTTAAATGACACAGAAAGAGAAGAACTGTTTTGCAGCTGGATTTCAGCATATAAATATTGAATTTATTCATACTTTTTGAAGGAACAGATTACAGTGATAGGTATATTAGTGGTTTCTGTGTTTTGTGGGGCTCTTTAGTAAATGTTGTTTCAGAAGCCAGGGTTCTCCTTTAATATGCCCTGGAAATGATTTATGCTTTATCACCTAATATAACCTTACCTTTTGATTCAGTATAAAGGATATAACTCCTCCATTTGAAGTTATTGAGCTCTGCAGTGTTCCCTTCTCTTTAATGAATAAGTTGTTGACTTTAAGGAAGAACACACAATCTTCAAAGACACCCATTGTCACCCTAAATATAAAAATATTTTCTATTAAATGAAATATATCAAAGCAAAAACTACTACAGAGATAGACAAGCTAGTGCAATGAAACACTGATTGAACCGAGATAAAATGATGTCTGAAATGTATTTTATTTAAACAGATCCAACTGCAGTTCAGCTTTCTACTCCCTACTAGATCCTCACACGCATAAGAGCACAAACAAAATAAATCATCAGTCCACTGAGAATCATCTGTATATTGATCTGCTCCTTATCTCATAGCCTAACAGACTGTAGCTGGGGGAAGGGAGAGGTCTTGTTTATACAGAGGTCTTCTCAGTGGGCAGCCCATTTGTTTTGGTTGAGCTTGTACAAACCAGGAAGTAGAATGCAACTTTACTTTACGTTTTGTCCTGCTTAGTGCAAGAAATAACAAAAACATCAATATTCCTAATTAAAATAATAGACAAAAAGTATTTTTGGCACAATTCCGGTTTAAGAATTTAGATCTTAAAGTGGGATCTATTTCTTTCCCTTTAGCCTGAGACTTACATGTACTGAGCCAACTGCATCCCTGCCAAAGAAGTCAGCCGGACTCAAAGTCCACAAATGAGGCCGATAGAAATAAAGTCAAATATGTCTGTACAATGAAATACAAGGTGTGCCATCTGGCAGAAAAAATGTTTTGACTCGGCAGGATAAGGGTGGGAAGACCGAAAATTAAAGGTCGTGTATCATAATAGATGGTTTTCCAAAAGAGTGTTATTTCAGAAAATCATAGAAGTGCAAGTCACCCAGTCCGTCAAGGCATTAAACTTGTCAATATTTTGCTAAATGTCTTTCTGTAATCTTACCTTCCAGCTGAAATCGCTGTTTTAATGGCTTCCAGGAGGCAACAGAGTAATGAGAGAGGTGCAAGTGATGTGCCCTTGGTTTTTGCACCACTGGACTTCCTGAATGGGAGGAGCTACTTGATTACTCTCTTTAATGAGTCATTTAAATTGGGGTTGCACAATGTGACCAAGGGGACACTGTGTATCTTGATTCATTTAGTCATTTGGGTGACATGGCCCATAAGGATTTCATATGAACCAGTGAGGGGCAGCAGCACTGCTCATTAGTAACCAGGTCCCAGGGTGTTTTCTTGCCCAAGTTATGTCCAGCTCATTAGGCAGGTGATATAAACTTTGAAATTGCCCACATTAATTTCTGTGCCAATGACCTGGACAGGTGCACTATTCAGGGATTGAAATGGAGACTGCCACTTGCATCTGTATTAATTGCTGATTACCCATGCAGCACGAGGATTTTATGGTTCTGCTTTATATCAGTGTGAGCTGGAATCTCTCTGTCACCCGCAGGTAAATAGTGCTCCCTGTGGGTAACAAAACTCCTGAGAATACCTTGCCATTGCCCTAAATGAAAATTCCTGCAGGTCTGTCACTCGATTACTGTAATTGTGTGAAAGCGCATCAGCAGGCATTTGAGTGATCTGAGTGACATACCCAAGTGATTTCCATCCAGGGCAATGGCACGGTATTTTCAGGAATGTTGTCGTCCTCAGGGAGCACAATTTACCCATGGGTAATAGAGTTCAAACCTGCATTTCAATTGCCCTTGTGTAAGGACCCTCGATGACAGATAGAGAATTATAATACAATATAAAAATCACATATAAGCTGCAGATGTTCAAGAATAAACACAGTTTGTACGTAAGTAAAAATTCCCCTTTAATTTATCTGCAGCGTGCGGCACACAGTTATAGAGAATGACACCTGAGTTGTTTACCTTTGCCAGGGGCAGGGCAGAGGGAGATTTTAGCCCTGTTAAGTAATGCAGGGAGTTGTGGTTGTGGTCGGACACGGCTCAGACATCTTTTATTTCTGTACTTTCTTTCTCCTCACATTGGGGCTTCAGCCTTCCTGCATTTTTAAGGGCCCCTGGTCTTCCTTAGTTCTGGTCCTGAGAATAATTCACAAAAAAAAAAAAAACCATAAAGAATAATTTTGCAGAATTGACTCCCCAGTCCCTCAACTCCCATCCACCAGCCCCCTGCAACAGGAGTGAGTTTCCAGCCCAGGATACATGTTGCAGGGCAATCAGTTCAGCCCTGCTAGATGGATTTTTAAACATGTCCCTACATTTTCAAGTGATCTGGTCACCCTACAGAGGATTAATCCCCCAAGCAGTCTCACAGCCAAACCAACTATCATTTAGCGCCGTCACATTAACCCTCACAGCCTACAGGATTAGCCAAGTTTGTTGATGTTCAATCATTTCCACATTTAGTAACAAACTGATGAATGGGGTGGGTAAGTTCATGAGGCAATATAATGCAATTCATTAACTTTTAAAGTTTCTCTTCATATTTCTGCGTGTGCAACACAGAAGACTCTATATATTATATATATATATATCTATACACCCACACACACAGACAGTACAGGGGCCAATACCTTTCTCCCGATACAAACACTGCCTGTGTCCCAGCCTGGCTTCACTTGGAAGGGGAGGGGCAGAAGCTGCAGAGTAGGACACAGAGAGAGACGGGATTGGCTGAACCAGTAATAGGGAGGAGCAGGAAGCTTCACAGTGAGGGACTGAGGGAAAATTCTACAATAAACGTGAACTGTTAAACATATACCGGCACCTAGGGTTGCCACCTTTGCCAGTGACTAAACCTGAACAAAAAAGGGGCAGAGCTGATGGCATAGAGGGTGGGGCAGTCATGCTGGGGCAGGGTTATTGCATTACATAGGAACAAATGGCTCTGTTTCTGTCCAGTTTTCTCATTGGTTTAAACTTGACAGAAAGTTTTGAACCGGACAACCCTTAGAACAGTGGTTCCCAACGTTCCTAATGCCGCGACCCTTTAATACAGTTCCTCATGTTGTGGTGACCCCCAACCATAAAATAATACCTCAGACCATCAGAAATATGTGTTTTCCGATGGTCTTAGGCGACCCCTGTGAAAGGGTTGTTCGACCTCCAAATGGTTCCCGACCCACAGGTTGAGAACCACTGACATAGAAGAACTGGAATGTCAAAACCAGGGAGGTGGCAGCCCTAGCTCTACCTATATTCTGCCTGATGATGCCTTCATTAAAAGGTTTTGGATCTATCATACACAGGGGCGCAACGATTGGGGGGCGCCAGGCAGGAGCCTCTCCTGCCTACCCCTAGTAATCTTCCTCTGTCATTGCCCCCGCCGCTTGTCATTAGCGGTGGAGACAATGACCGTTCGAATCGCGCCCCCCCCCCCTCGCTTGTGCTTTGGCGCGCATGCGGGTGTCCGACCGGGTTGCCTAGGGCGCCTTGTCAGCTTGGCCTGCCCCTGATTATACAGAAACCAGTTATCCAGACAGCTCTGAAACACTGCTGTGCTAATTTAGAACAACAATTCCTAATTTTTAACTGATTTGCAATTTTCTTTCTGTAATAATAGATAATTAACTGTACTTGATGATAATTAAGCCGTGTTAATAGAAAAAAATCACTGTATCTTAGTATTACATTCTTTTTTGTAATTTATTGGCCAGATTATTGTTCTGGTTTTCTAAGGTTTAAATCCGAACAGCCAGTTGAGACCTTTAAAAAGGTGAAAGAAAGAAAATACATTAAATGTTTACAATTAGAGAAATGGTTGTCAGTGAAAATTAAAGATTTGTTCATTTCCAAAGGAGAACTAAACCTTCACTTTTCACAGACACGCAAGCTGTCTATGCACTTCCTTTAGCCTGTTAACCATAGAGTTGCTGCTTCAGTGAGAGCCATTGAGATTGGTATTGTCTAAAACTGCTACTATCTCAGAAAACACTAAAACCAGACAATGACTGTGAACAGCAAAAGCACTCAGAGAATCACTTTCATCAATTCATTTTCTTGGGTGTAGATCCCCTATAACAAAGTGAAGTCACAGACTAGTGCTACGTGGCTGATTATAAATCAGTTTCTGATGCAGAATGCTGCCATGTAATGGGAATCGGAATTCATTACTAATCAGCCTTGTACAGTGGCTTGCAAAAGTATTCGGCCGCCTTTAACTTTTCCACATTTTGTCACATTACAGCCACAAACATGAATCAATTTTATTGGAATTCCACGTGAAAGACCAATACAAAGTGGTGTACACGTGAGAAGTGGAAGGAAAATCATACATGATTCCAAACATTTTTTACAAATAAATAACTGGGGTGGGGTGGGGTGTGGGTGTGGGGTGTGCGTAATTATTCAGCCCCCTTTGGTCTGAGTGCAGTCAGTTGCCCATAGACATTGCCTGATGAGTGCTAATGACTAAATAGAGTGCACCTGTGTGTAATCTAATGTCAGTACAAATACAGCTGCTCTGTGACGGCCTCAGAGGTTGTCTAAGAGAATATTGGGAGCAACAACACCATGAAGTCCAAAGAACACACCAGACAGGTCAGGGATAAAGTTATTGAGAAATTTTAAGCAGGCTTAGGCTACAAAAAGATTTCCAAAGCCTTGAACATCCCACGGAGCACTGTTCAAGCGATCATTCAGAAATGGAAGGAGTATGGCACAACTGTAAACCTACCAAGACAAGGCCATCCACCTAAACTCACAGGCCGAACAAGGAGAGCGCTGATCAGAAATGCAGCCAAGAGGCCCATGGTGACTCTGGGGGAGCTGCAGAGATCTACAGCTCAGGTGGGGGAATCTGTCCATAGGACAACTATTAGTCGTGCACTGCACAAAGTTGGCCTTTATGGAAGAGTGGCAAGAAGAAAGCCATTGTTAACAGAAAACCATAAGAAGTCCCGTTTGCAGTTTGCCACAAGCCATGTGGGGGACACAGCAAACATGTGGAAGAAGGTGCTCTGGTCAGATGAGACCAAAATGGAACTTTTTGGCCAAAATGCAAAACGCTATGTGTGGCGAAAAACTAACACTGCACATCACTCTGAACACACCATCCCCACTGCCACATATGGGGGGGCAGCATCATGCTCTGGGGGTGCTTCTCTTCAGCAGGGACAGGGAAGCTGGTCAGAGTTAATGGGAAGATGGATGGAGCCAAATACAGGGCAATCTTGGAAGAAAACCTCTTGGAGTCTGCAAAAGACTTGAGACTGGGGCGGAGGTTCACCTTCCAGCAGGACAACGACCCTAAACATAAAGCCAGGGCAACAATGGAATGGTTTAAAACAAAACATATCCATGTGTTAGAATGGCCCAGTCAAAGTCCAGATCTAAATCCAATCGAGAATCTGTGGCAAGATCTGAAAACTGCTGTTCCCAAACGCTGTCCATCTAATCTGACTGAGCTGGAGCTGTTTTGCAAAGAAGAATGGGCAAGGATTTCAGTCTGTAGATGTGCAAAGCTGGTAGAGACATACCCTAAAAGACTGGCAGCTGGAATTGCAGCAAAAGGTGGTTCTACAAAGTATTGACTCAGGGGGCTGAATAATTACGCACACCCCACTTTGCAGTTATTTATTTGTAAAAAATGTTTGGAATCATGTATGATTTTCGTTCCACTTCTCACATGTACACCACTTTGTATTGGTCTTTCACGTGGAATTCCAATAAAATTGATTCATGTTTGTGGCTGTAATGTGACAAAATGTGGAAAAGTTCAAGGGGGCCGAATACTTTTGCAAGCCACTGTATTTGGAAATTTATTTCATACATATACTGTCATGCCTGATGAAAGGGTACACCCCCAAAACGTTGCTGCTATTTTTTGAATAAACACGCAGGGTCTAAGCCCCGCTTGCATTTCACTCGTTGTGCCGGTCTCTCTGGGCTGTGCACCGAGTAAGAACCGTTGGAGGAGGTAAGGGTGTGCTGGTGGAACTTTCTTTGTTGTATGGTGAGTCTGTCCCTAAGCCATACCTCCCAACATTTTGAAAACGAAAAGAGGGACAAAAATAAATGGCCCGCACAGCACAGCGATTTTTTTGACCATGCCCATTTTTGCACCCACACCCCCTAAATACCACTCTCATTTGACTAAATTTGGCAGGTTATTTAAAGTTTGAACACCTTTCTGGGGGTTTTGGGGTCCTGTTTTATGTGTTATTACAGTTTTGCTGAAAAAGGTGAAATTGCCCTTTAAGCTTCAAGTCTCAGTCCCCTCAAGAGACCTGTTTAGCTTATTAGTCAAGCTGGCCATACACGCACCGATAATATCCTTGTTTCGTCGGCGAGTCGACCGATATCGAAGGAGGCTGCTGATATCGGACGACTCGCCGATCGGCCAGGTTAAAAGATTTTGATCGGGTGCCGTAGAAGGCGCCTGATCAAAATCTGCCGTCAGGGCTGAATAGGCAGAAGGAGGTAGAAATCCTATTGTTTCTACTTCCTTATCTGCCGTTTCAGCCCTGAACGGTTAGTGGCCGATTGTACGATCTTTCGGAAATCGCCACGTGTGTGGCCACCTTTAGGCTGATGGCAGACGAGACATAGGGTGGATATTTTCAGCAAGCGGAAAAGCGCTTGCTGAAAATTCCGCCCTACACTTCCTACATGTAGCCGAAATACACAAAAATGCGAGACACGTAGGGCGGTATTTTCAGCAAGCGCTTTTCTGCTTTTGCCTTACAATGTATCTCATGCAAGGGGGGCTTGTTAAGTTTTTCTGGGCTCTGCCAAAAGCTAATTATTTAATTAAAAGTGAGAAACAATGTTTCTAAGTGCAGGTGACGCTCATTAAGATTTCTGGGCTCTTTGCCAAATGCTACTTTTAGGCTAATGCCAGACGAGGCGTAGGGCTGAAAATTCCGCCCTACGCCTCCCACATGTGCCTGCACCCGAATGAATGAGATACGCTCGGGTGCAGGCACAAGTAGGAGGCGTAGGGCAGAATTTTCGGTGTTTTTCCGCTTACCGAAAATATCAGCTCTACGCCTTGTCTGGCATTAGCCTTGGGCTACTGTCAGACCGGGCGTATGGTGTATATTTTCAGCAAGAGTTTTTCATACGCCATACGCCTAGTCTGACATTAGCCTTAATTAAATTTGTATCTTTTTTAGCTTCAGTGCAGGAGATCAAAGGGAAATGAGGGACTTTTCAGTAAGAATCCAGGACTGTAGGTTGAGCTGTCAAAAGATGGACTGTCCCACGAAAATCGGGACAGTTGGGAAGTATGCCGTAAGCTTAGGTAAAGTGGCCTAACTAGCGTTGCTATCTGTATTTTAATCGTTGGACAGGTTGGTGACGTTGGGGGCAGGCCAGTTACATCATCACCCTTAATCCTTCACACCACTTTTTACACAGCATCATAAATATACCCCTTAGTGTAATGATCTGGCTTAATTGGGGGAAAATCCCTTTTTCTACATTTTGTCATGAGGTTGCCCCTTAGAGTTCAGCACTGCCCACAGGCAGAGTTATAGAAAATGTCCCATCCCTAAAGATCACTGATAAATTATACAGTACATAGCGGAAGCTAAATACCAAGCTGCACAACCCAGCGGTGTGTGGGGAATCAAATACCATTAAACAGTAATATAGTGCTATATCTTCTGTTAATGTTTGTATGTTTCTTTAATGTAGTATATCAATAAAATGAAACACTCAGGCAATTTCACCATGTTACATTTATTGGGTAGACATGGGACATGGGCACATCTAGTCCAGCTATTAATTTGGGCTTGCAACAATAGCCATATGAGATCTTTATATATCACAACAGGATAAAAAGCCATTTTATTGTTAGCCACTGTGGCAATATTGTTGTACTTTCCTTTTTATGGACCTAGCTTACTCTTTTGCATTAGGCAATATATTAGAATCAAGCTTCTATTAAAGCTACAAAGAAAACTGACTTTTCAAAGATTAGTAAGAGCAGCGGGTGGATTTACCCCACCAGAATAAAGCTTATGAGCAGGAATATAAATACAGGCTGCTTGTTTAGGAAAAGCCAGTTACAGTGATAGTGCTGTATGGGCTGTATCTAACAGCAGCAGGAAGGCACTTGGACTGTTCTGTTCTGCTTCCCTAAGGCTAGTGCCATATCAGGCAGAGTCCCGGCCTGCATTTACCTGCGGATCCACCCCTATACTCATAATATCTTTCTGATGTGCCTGCACCCTGAACCACTGCGTCAGCCCGGGTGGAGGCACATGGAGCAGATTTCAGTGCTAAAATGCACACTCAAGAGTTTCCGCCCAAAATCCACTTTGCATGCCAGCGCCCCGGCCAACGCAGCGGCTCCAGGCACATCAGGAAGCTGTTAGGAGCACAACATCAGATTCTCGGCCTGTTTTTAACTGAAGGCAGATAGTCCGCCTGGTGAGGCACTACCCTTACACAAACTAGTGCAATAAGCGCTCCAAAAATTGAGGAGGGTCTCAGCTCAGCCAACACCTCTCCACTTCTGGAACAAATCAGGCGGTAATGTTAATCTCTGACTGGCAGAAAAGGTTCAATGCCTGCTTTCCTGCCAGAGGTACCCTGTGCATAGCTTTTACCGTTCATCAAAAGTGATTATTTGCATTAAATATGTAAACTTATTATATTTAATTAACAGGAAATGTTTGATACATGATGAGACAGAATATAGAAGCGAGTTTGACCATGAGTGCTGTATAGGGTACTGGATGTGGCCAAACCCCACCACAAACAGTAATAAAGATTAAAGTTAACTGTTGGATCTGTCTCTGCTCACAGCAGGATAAAGATCAGAGGAAGGATCCACGGGATCAATGGATAATAACTTCCGGGTGGCAGATTCCCAGTCTTTGCCCAAGCCGAGTCGATTGCAGATGCCAGGATACTGACTGTCTCTCTTTCTCACCCATTCCATGGCTCTCTCAGTTGCCTGGTGGAACTGGCTGTGTAAAAGCACATTAATAATAATAATTAATAGGTTACACACACTAGTATTACCAGTATGAATGTAAAATTGCTCTGCTAAGCCCAACTGAAATGCATATTCTGCCTGTCATCCTAAATGTGCCACCTGCTGTTCATTTCATCTGACTGGCCAGAATGAATTATTATTTATTAAAGGGGAACTCCACCCAAACACAACCTAAGCTGTTTGAAAAGAAAACACAATTTCAAGCAACTTTGCAATATACGTCAATTCAAAATATGCAGCCTTTTCGTGATGTTTAATGTAATAATATGGTTTGGAACAGTTCCCTAAGCCCCGCCCCCTGTTCCCTGCTGATCTGGCTGGCTACTTTGGCATTAAAATAAAATGTAACAGTAGTCGCCTGTCCTCAGCCTGCATCCTCCCAATCCCACAATTCCCTGCACACATGGCGTCATTAAGGAAAGTAACATCACAGTGCAATGCATTGTGGGTAATGTAGTTCCTGCATACTGTCTGTAAGCTGTGGAGAAGTTGTTACAATTTGTAACATCAACGTTTTAGTCCCTCCTCCCCTGCCAGGATTTCAAATGATGCAGAAAACTGTTTTGCAGCTGGATTTCAGCATATAAAAATGGTATTTATTCCGACTTTTTGAAGGAACAGATTACAGTGATAAGTTTATTAGGGTTTCTGTGTTGGGTGGGGCTCTTTAACAAACTTCCACTTTAATGCATAGAAGCTGGCTTCTAGGACACTGTTTTAAATGTTGGAACTTGTATACACTAAATTGTACATTAAACCAGATAATAAAAAGGGGACATACAAACACTGCTTTCAATAGAAATAATATATATACTGTATATACAAATAACTGTAAGACCACTGAAAATGTGTCATAAATGTATAATGGAAAGACGTGGAAAGGGTTACCTGGTGCCGGAGGGCTCATCCAGTGACACCAAACTCTTACATTTTATCCCCTGCAAGTTATTAGTGCGGATTACTTGCAGCACCAAGAGTGTGGCAATGAGTTTTGGAACCTCTTCCCTTCCTTTGCTCCCTAAAATATAAAACAAGTTCATATGAATTCATTTAACCAAAATAACCAGAACAGTGATTGCTCAATGTATTCACTCAGAGTGAACATTTGGTCAACAGAGGAAGCATGATGCCTGGCAAATGCATTTCCCTAACAGTCAGCTAGGGGTCCCCAAGAACGAACCTTCAAGAGAAGTGTCTGGCAGAGAACTGGGGAGAACTTGCTACTGAGGAGGGGAGAGAGACTCCAGGCTCCATATATGCATATGCGTGTGAGAGGGAAAGAGGGTGAGTAGCTGATAGAATGTGCATAGTGCTCCTTTGTCATTGCTAACGTATTTTTCTTATATTACATACTATAACCAGTACCATGTGTTGGTGTTATTCATTTTGTGACCATTGTGGAAAGTCTCAGGACCCGTTAGTTTTAAGGTGCATGGGCGGTTACAATGCAGTTAACGGAGGACAGCCGGGGTGGTATCAGGCACTTCTCCGCCAGCTGAAATATTCCAGCAAAGGAAACGCCCCACATGCATAGTAAATATAAAGCAAACATCTTCCACAGAGGGTGGGTTTGTGGTTAAGATGCTGTAAAAAGCTATTAATGCAATGCAAGCAAATGACTTACCAAGGGACTGGATACCATTTTTAACTAAAAACTCATTGCACAAGTAATTGACATCAATGTTTATCAATGATCCGAGAGCTTCATTCAGCTGCCAGTATCCCTCCTGGGGAAAAAACATAGAGCAATTGTTCATAGTTCTTTGTGTATAAAGCCATATAAATAAGTTGCTCTGTTGCATATTAAACCACAATACAGGTGCCATATGGTGCATTTCCACTGAAAAAATACCAAGTTCTACAGTTTGCAGCTCTTCCCAGCTACAGTCAGGCGATCCCAGCAGTGGCCAATAAAAAGGGCAACCATTTCTGGGTTTTAACCTTGACAGCAAGTAAGTTGCAGGTAAAACTCAGTCCCTGTCCCTGTATAAAGAAGCAGTAGAATTCTTAATGCATCAGATTAAAGTGAGTGTAGGACTGGCCAGACTGGGGATGACTTTGACATAGACTCTCTTGTCTTTGCATTTATTTTATGGTAGCACCCTCACTCTTACAGAGCTTGTCCCTTCAGGATAAAGATTTGATGAAGAGGTGGCCAGTTCTTAACGATAATTAAAAACATTCCATATGCAATGCAATAAGATGAGCCGTTTTCTCACAACAGAAGATCTAAATGATTGCTGACCCCGTTAGAGTGTGCAGAACATGAGTGCACAAAGTCAGACCCATCTGGCTATTTAATCACTTGGCCTGTCAGTTAAATGGACATATTGGTGGCAATTTCACAAGCACAAGTGTGGATCCTAAGGCTAATGACTTGGCATTTAGTGTATATTTTCAGCAAGCCGAAAATCGCTTGCCGAAAATAGCACCATATGCTCCTCTCTGTGCCTGCACCAGAATGAATGGAATACGCTCTGGTGCAGGCCCATGTAGCTGATATCTGTGAAAAAACACGAGACTTCATATCTTCGGCGGATATCAGCTACATGTACCTGCACCAGAGCAGGCACATGTAGGAGGCGTTCGTTCATTCATTCGGGTGCAGGCACAGGTAGGAGGCGTATGGCGCTATTTTCGGCTTGCTGAAAATATACACTAAATGCCACGTCTGACATTAGCCTTAAATCATAAACATACAGTACAAGCTGCATAACCGAATCAGTCAATGGTTGGGCTACATGCACTCGTTTTCAACAGCATTTTACCTCTGTCTTGACACCTTCAGAAACAATTCAAGACTGACTAATCTTTCCAGAGACCTCCCCAACCAAGCCAGCATTGCACATTACTTTTTTTGGTTTGTTTGGCTCCTTTGCTGGGTATGACAAATAAGATTTTTTCCTAGACACCTAGACGAGTTTCTTATAATCCAAAGCAACCGGGAGAATCTCCCAAACACATAGGGCTGGGCGGGAGTTATATACCCGCGATAAACATTTTCTACTTTATTCACGTTCACAACAAAATGAATATACGAAAGATAGATTTTTGTTTAGGTAGAGAAATTTCACTATGACATATTATCACTGACTCCTTCTCAGAGTGTGCAGACTCACATAAATATACTGCAGAAACAAAGACAGAATAAAAACACATTACCTCACACTGTAGAGCAGACAGTGAAGAGAAAGATGGGCATTTTGTCACTTTTTCTTTATGGGACAATGAAGAAATCTGTAACAAAAATATATCTGAGTTACAGTACATATATTATGAAAATAGTTGCAATAAAAACTTTTTGACTGGTATTTTCCTGTCACACAGGAACTCCCAAACCTACCACTGCTGCTTCCCATTCATATTGATACAGCACCTGAACCAGTGCTAATCAGTAACCATTTAAGGGCGACAGCACATGGGGAGATTTGTCGCCACAGTAAATCTGCACTACTACAGGCGACAAATTTCCCATTAATTGCCTTGCCCCTCACTTTGGATAACCACAAGTAAAATACATTTTGTCATGGCGATCTGGATTAATTGCAGGAAAATGACTTGCTTTACATGACGTTTTATATACAGTATATATATATATATATATATATATTTCTCAAACTTTGAGAAAGGCTGGAGCTACAGCCAAAACGTTAGTTCTCCATTGGCAATAAAACTTTCCTTATCATCATAAGACCTGTGTGAGCAGCCAATGTTTCCTTATTCGCTACTACTTGAAGACTGCACCCAGGCATAACAAGCTTCCTTAAATGTGAGTGCCGGTGGCTCCTGTTTATATATATATATATATATATATATATATATATGTGTTTATAGTTTTTATAATAGTGCTTTTTATAATAGTGCTTCTTGATATCATGTCAGCATACATTACCTGCAGTAATGATATATCCCAGTTACTGCAAATAAGTATTAAGGTACCTATGGTGAGGTGGGCTCATCATGTGCCTTCCCTGTATTCCCATGCAATTCTACTGCCAAGCTTTTAACCCCCGGTTCATCTTGAGACCCAAGCACATTATGGACGGTACTAGGCACTGTATGAGTTTGATTTTTGAGTTGGGGAGAAGCAGTTAAGCAGCTGCTAGAGAGAGGTAATGGTACCTGTGTAGGAGGTGCTGCATCAGACTTTTCAGTCGCGGAATTAGGAGGCACTGGGTCAGATCCTTCTTCACCCTAAAATGTATTGATGTTAGAGCTTATATGTGAAGCTTTAATACATATTTCCATGGAGGGCATGCTGTATGAAATAACATAACATCACCTGGAAGAAAAAATATTTTTGTAAATCATCTATATTGTTTAAGCTGCAGACCAGGATCAGTGCTGCTGACAGGCTTTCTCCTCTCTGTTCTGAAGGGTTCACCAACACCAACTTGCGTTCTGCCCAAACAGGAAGTTGACACTAAACTGGTTACATGCCTCCCCTCTCCTGCTTTGTTTGCATTTCATTGATCCCACTGGTTAAATCTTGGTATGAAAGATGTGCAAATGAAGCAGGAGAGAAAAGACATGTATAGTAACCAGTTCAGTAGCAACTTTTTTGGCTGCCTGTCAAGTCCTGGTCTGGGAAATCCACTACTGAGAGAGCAGAGAGAGGTTGGTGAGAGCTTAGCAGCACTGATCCTGGTCTGTCTCTTCAAAACTACACATTTTATATAACAAAGGTGATTTACAAAAAAAAAAAATTCTCTCACAGGGGCTGTTCAAATTAAGACTATTGTCTGAAGGTGAACATCCCCTTTAACATTAACATTGATTTTTACTTAACAAAGACAGGAGACACACTCAGCAATCAACATCAACATCATTATGCACAAGGAGAGCACGACAGGGGAGCTGCAAAAACATGGTGGACTGCTCCAGAAGAAGTCTCTGGTTCCTGTGTCAATAAACCAACTAAAGTAACCTAGTAAAACAATTAAATTAAGTCATAATAAGAATAAACAAAGCATGTCATGATATCATGAGGATAATGAGCATACACATTATTTGGATCCACCAGCATGGGACAATGTTTCTCAATCCATAGGGTCCAAACTAGTGAAATTTAAGCAGCCTCTTTGCAAGTATGTAATGTTGCTATTCACCAAATGTATCCATGAAGAGCATTGGGGGAGGGTTTGGACTTCCAGTTAGTGGTAATTTTTTTTGTAATTAATAGTAATGCGTATCAGGATCCATTCAGCATGGAATGGAGAGACATCCTTGGCCCAGCTCAATAGTAGAGTACAGGGGTTTAAAGGAATGGGCAAGGCAAGGGATCGAGAAATGGTACCAGTAGCTTTCAGCCAAAATGTTTGAATCGTAGGGCAGGACAAAACCATATGGAGAAATGTGGTGGAAGCGTGGTTGCATCTGAGACATTCCTCTGGAACTGCAGGTTCATCTTGTGAGGCTGATGGGGGTTACAAAAGTTCTATGTAAATATCAGAACTGGAGCATCTTACCCAGGGCCGCCGCTCCCTATAAGCAGAGTACTCAGTCTGATTAGGGCACCAACTCCCAGGGGGGCACCATCCCAGCTGCTCCAAAAAAAAAACATTTTTATATATTATAACATACCCCCCAACACTGTCCCGTCGGTTTTTATAGCGCATCCCGCTGTCCCGGATAGTTCAATCAATCTATGGGGGCTATTGGGGGCACTTACTATGGGGGCATTGTCTATGGGGGCTATTGGGGGCACTGTGTGTGGGGCCCCTATAGTAGGTTTTTTTTTTATTATTTTATTTTTACTTCCGTAATATTTGGGGGAGGGGGCACAAAAGTAAATTTCTGCTTAGGGCACCCATTTGGCCAGCAGCGCCCCTGATCTTACCTCATAGTCATAGGCAGGTTTAAGAATATTTGGCAAATATTTAAGGGTCATAGTAATCTATAGGTCATTTTTTCATATAAGTTACGAAAGAAAGAGGTAGTGGGTTGAGCTAGGAGACCATGGAACTGGGACAGTGGTTTCCAAAAGTGAAATAGTGTTTTATTTCCCCTGTAAAGAAGACTTTTAAGCACCTCAAAAGAGCTTGCAGCTTCATGAAAAGTGGTGGGATTATCAGGAAGTTTTGCAGAGAGGTAGTATAGCAAGATATTTGGGCTGCTGAGGGGTGTGGAAGCAGGTCAATGGAAAATATCATGGATTTCTACCAGTTAATTTTAAGGCCAGAATATGCCGTGTGTTGGTTGATCAGATTGAGGGTCTTCAAGAAGAACTTGTGAGGATTTTCTAGGAAGATTAGTTTGTAATCTGCATATAATGCAATAGTTTCCATGACATTCCCATTGACCAGGCCTTTACCTCAAAACTGACCTTTTGAGAAGAACGAAACCCTAAAAATGAATATAGGAAAAAATGAAAATGAAATATTTTATGAAATATTTTATATATTTTATATACTGAACACAAGCCTAAAGGTTTAGCATCTCTATAGCAGCAATGATACAGGCCTTCAGACTTGTCACAGGAGCTCCCTATCTTTGATTTTATTAGGAGTGTCAGTGACACTGCACATGCTCAGTGCACTCTGGGCAGCTGTTGAGAAGCGGAGCTTAGGGGTCATAGCAAATTACCAAGCAGAAAATTAGGTTTGTCTGCCATATAAGCTGATGCTACAGGACTAATAAGTAAATTCTGATGCTAAGTGCACTGATTTCAAAACTGCCATGTTGTAATTATTTGTAATAATTACTCATCAGCCTTATACTGTGACATTTATAATCTATATATACAGTATATTGTGAGTCAGTCCCTAAGCTCAGGTAAATGACAGCAGCCCGGAACATGAGAAAAAAGAAGATGGGGAGCTACTGGGGCATATTTGGAGGCACAGATCTTCCCTGCTAAAGGGCTGTGGGTGCCTTGGGCTGGTACAAACCTCCAAAACATGATGTGCAACATTTCTGCCCTACTTCTTTAGATAAGCATTAGTTCCCCTTTAAAACAGTGGGCAGAGGTTCCATGGCTATTGTTAAAAAAAACTAAATTTTTGATGTACTTACATCAGAACTGTGGTCAGAACTGTTTTCTTCAGAGCTTTCCTCATTGGATTGAGAGTTACGACGTCCCTGCATTATTCTTTTATAGCGGCTAGTTTTGTGCCAAGGAGTTTTCTGTTTTTTAATTTCCCAGTCCATGTGGGGCAGAATATCAACATCTATTGCAGATATCATTTCCTGCACATTCTGCACCCAGTTCTCTTGCTTTTCCTGCTCCTCCTAAGCGAAAAAAGAATTTCCTGTTAGTTTCTTGCCTTGCTTTCCAAAGACCCCCCTCCCGGGCACAAAGGTGAATCTGAAAACACATAAATAAAACCATATACTCTGAAAATGTCTCCATCACTCACCTGTTTTTCTTCAGCAACAAAGCGTGTACATTGACTCACAAGTGAGTACTTCTTGCTGAGCCCAATAATAAAGGGCTTTAATTGGTGTTTTTTCATCTACATGTAGGAAACAATACACATATTAGTCATGTGATGCAGCGCAGTTATGATTCATAGTACTGCTTGCCTCACACAATGGGTGCTAGCCAGGGCCACCACTGAAGAATAAAGTTGGTGGGTGGTTATTTCTCAGGATGGGGGAATCAGGAGCTATAGAAATAAACCCTATGGAATTGTGCCACAAGGTTAGGCGAAGGGCTGCCTTTGACAAATTCGAAGCTTCAAAGCAGAGCAAAGACACAGGTGTTTAGAACATTGTATTTCTACATTCTACATTCAGGATGCCCATAAAAAGAAATATGTTTTCAGTGGATGAATAGAAGCATTCTTCCAAACTCACCCATCTCATGGTTCCCCCAGGAGCATATTACTGGATAAATTAGGTTAATCTAGCTGTTCCTTAATAAATGAATAACTATGCTGCATACAGTATATTGTGAATATATTACATTTATTCACGCTAAGAAATGATTTAAAATCCTTTTACATCATTTTCTATCAAGTTAATTGAGCATAATACACTTTACTTACACTATATAAATCATTTAAATTGTGTTTCCTTCAGTCTTGAAATTACACAATCACAGCAACAGGCAGGTGCCATTTTGTGAACACTGTTATAAATGCAAGTTTTGTATCAGCCAAAAAGCCTTGTGTGCCCCAGAGTGGGGGACTTAATGGCCATGCCCACATACAGGATATGTGAGAAGGGAGGGGGAATGTGAGGAGTGTAGTGACATCTAGGACATGCAGAATGGAAAGTGAAAGTAGTTGCCTGAGTCATAGAGGCGGGGCAGGCAAGATATGATTGATAGCTCAGATTTTAGCACTGTAGTCTTCAATTAAAATAAATATTTGAACTATTTTGATGTTACTTGTCACTTAAAGCCCCCGCTCTTAGTACCAAGCTGTGGTCAAAGATTGTTTTTTTCAATAAGACACCACATCAGTCCAGAAAACCCTCCGCCCTCGAGGTCTTTCAAGGAACTACTACTGGTTTGAGGGTACTACCTAACCTATCACTAATGGCTAAAAGCAGTAAAGCTGGCTGTACACTGCCTGATCTGCTTGTTTTGCCTGGTTGCTGTACAAGCGGCTCTCTGCCTGATTTGGTCACCCAGGAGTAGGGCCAAAATGGGGCTGATACAATTATTGGCCCCGGGGCCAACAATTGGATCATACACCGGGGCCTACACAGGCTGTCAGATGAAGACCACAATAACGCACAAATATACTCCTCGTCCAACGGGATTTTCAAACCTGTCTGATTGATATCTGGGCAATGTTCAGGCAGATTCAGTCATGCAGGCCCATTGGTGGGCCCCATACAAAGGCTAATAAGCTGCTAATTCAGTCTGGAGAAACTTTCTATTGGCCCCTGTAAACCCTTTGCTACTGACAAAATACACTTAAGAATAAACATTAACATTGCTGTAAGTCAAACGCAAAACATAACAAACCTCATGCTTCTGTTTGATTAGGTGCAGGATTTCATCCTCATAATCCCTGATAATGGCATTGGCTGCCATTTTGTGAAGCATCTGTGTGGAAAACACAAGCATAAATGTACAGCAGCAGCTAAAGTCTTTTACTTAGAGTGAAAATATAAGCAGTGCTGCCCAAACTGCACCCCACCAGATGTTGTTGCCCTGTTACTCTGCTTAAAAATACTATAAACTGACAGAAATTAACTCCCGCCGCACATACAGATATTAAATATACTGAATTTACTGCCATTGCTACTAACAGGGCTTATTCTGAATCACAGTGATAGGGGGGGGGGGTGTTTGCAGGCTAACAGGTACAATATAACAAATAATACCTAAAAAAAACTATTTTAAACCAGGTTGTTTTGTTTATTAACAATGTAATATGGGCAGGCAGTTGGCAACACCTCTGTACTGTACTGTACCCATGCAACTATTAAGTTTACCCTTCATCCAAATATTTACCGTTCCTGTAGATTTTTGCAATTCGGTAGCTGATACCGCAGTGTCAAGCTCATGATCTGTAAATGAAGCTTTAAGTGTGACCTAAAAGTACAAAGAGAGGTAAATTAAAAGAATAATATGACGTACCGTGCAGGGGCTAGGGCTTCGACCCTTTGAGCCTAAGGGGCAGATTCACTAAAGGTCGATAAAACGAGCGCTATTTATAGCATGAGTTAAAAATTTTATCGATTATTATTTTTTGCGACTTAACGTTCAATTCACTAAAAGGACACGTGTCATAATTAAGACGCAATGTTCTTTGCGTTATTTAACTTGAGATGAGCAGTTTTCTTGCTTTATTTCCCGCCGCGTGCGTTATTTCCCGCTGCACGCGATATATTTCGCCGCATGCTATATTAGCACACGATTTTACGCACGTAACCATTACTTTCGGAAAACTACTGTTCTGAAAATGCCCATTTCCCTGCAAACTGGCGGCTGCATCACTCTAGGGCCAACACAGACTTGAATAAATCCCACTGCAAAGTCCATATTGTGTTGCCAAAAGCTCACCAACCACAATGTTCTTCAAGTACCGCCTGCCCCAAGTAGGTGTTAATATTCGCACAGACTAATGCGATATTTAGCGCGTTTAACGCTTCATATGTGTTTGTGAATCATGCGTTAGAATTATTTCTATTTGCTAATTAACACAATCCGAGGTAAATAACGCATTGCGATTTTTTTGTGCATGCGATATGCGTCTTAACGAATGCGAACTGACTTTGATAAATCGGGACTTAATTATTGCATGCTTTTTAACGCAAAAAAACACGAGTTAAGCGTTATCACTCTTTAGTGAATCGGCCCCTAAATGTCATTTTTATATTGTATTGTATATTATTATTTTTATATTGTACATTGTTACTGTAGTACAGGTGTACGTTCTATTTTCAAGAATGCGTGGGACCTTGTGGTTTCTGGATAAGGGATTCTTCTGTAATTCAGATCACCATACCTTAAGGGTGTTAAAAATCATTTAAAAATTAAATAAACCCTATATTTAATGTTACTATCAAATACAAGGTGCTGTTTTATCATTACAGGGATAAAGGAAATATTGTTTCAAATTTTGAACTATTTGATTAAAACAGACTGTATGGGAGATGGCCTTCCCATAATTCAGAGCTTTCTGGATAAGGAATCCCATACCTGTATCTCAAACACCCTGCAATGTGTCTCAAATCAGAGGCAGCTTTCTTTATTTGGGTCTTATCATGACAATAGTATTTGTGAGTGGGTAGGTAAAAGTGCTGCAGAAACTAAGAAACTCAAATAGTGGGCCCATTAGAGCACTGTTGCTCCTTACTATAAAAGGCCTAGCTCTGAAAGGCACGGAGGGGAGCATCACTGGCACAAAGGAGCCCTGTTCTGAAGATATACATGTGCCACTCAAGTGCAGGATGATCGTGAACGCCCATGGGCAACCCACATAAGTGCCTCTGCCTTTTAAACATTCCCCCTTGATCACCTTCATAAATGATCCCCAATCTCATGACTTCTTCAAGTACCACGAAAATCAACTTCTTCTTTCAACCTGTTACTACTTTCACCTTGACATGAACATTTCTCGAATTTCTAATAGTAATATAATAATATACTGTGTATGAACCAACGTATTGTCACCATATTGAACCAATCACATGATAAGTAGAAAATTGTAAAACAGAAAATCCATACCTGAGTGCAATCAGAGACAAACCCACAAACTAGTAGATGCTTGTATGGGAACAATGGGGGTATGAGTGTTGGAGCTTGTATTGGTTCTGGGCAGTTCAGGCTTGCTTGCTGCCATTTAACAGACATATCCCAGCACGAAGGAGACCATATTCCTTGAGTCTGAAATCCAATCTGTTAGATAAGTAGATAAGTCCACATCAAGAGAAGTACAATCAGAATGCGCTGTTATCGTCAGCCCACAGAGCACATAGCAATTTGCCAACACTATGGAAATTCAAGAATCATGAGGGTGTCCATATGGGTTATTTAGGATCAGCCTGGGACCCTATAGATGTACTGGGCAAACACATGGCTCTACAGCTGTTGGAAGCTTCAATCCTGACTCAAGGTGACTTCTAATATCATTTTAATGGGCAGTGGGGAATATGTTCTGGTAAAACTGATTTAGGATCTAAAAGGACAGGTCGACCCAAAAAACAACGTTTTGCCTAATAAAATATGAAAGTATTAACATTTAACATTTGTTTAGTGCTTTAAAAGTTGTTTGTAAAAGTAATTGCTACTGAAAGCAGCTTTTGCTGAACTCCTGATTATGATTTTGTAAACAATGTTGAAAAGGTCAGTCTCCTCCAGCGAGGCAGGTCTGTCAGTCAGCTGGCTTGTGTTTCAAAAGTCAGAGCCCCCAGGGCAGAGAATAGAAAAGGGACAGATAAACACTGCTTTTAATAGAAATTATATATACTAAATAAATAAACAAATTAAAACCATTACAAATTTGTAATGAATGTATATTGCAAGGTTACTTCGAATCATGTTTTCTTTAATAAGGCAAAAAACTTTTTGGATTGATGTATCCTTTAGGGAACAGAAATGAAAGGCGATAGTCTTGTAAGATTTTTGACTATATATAATAATAATATAATATTATAATATTAATAATAACCCCTCATACTAGGGTGCCGGTTCTTTTGAGAAGCAGCAAATAACCCACACCAATAAGTGTACAGGTATAGGACCCGTTATCCAGAATGCTCGGGACCAAGGGTTTTCCGGATAAGGGATCTTTACGTAATTTTGATCTCCATACCTTAAGTCTGCCAAAAAATTAATAAAACATGAATTAACCACAATATGATTGTTTTGCCTCCAATATGGATTATTTATATCTTAGTTGGGGTAAATTATAAAAAGTACTGTTTTATTACTACAGAGAAAAAGGAAATCAGTTTTCAAATTCTGAATTATTTGATTAAAATGGAGTCTATGGGAGATGGGCTTTCCGTAATTTGGAGCTTTCTGGTAACGGGTTTCCGGATAAGGGGTCCGATACCTGTATATTAAAATGAATATATTGAGTAGCAAATCAATGGATGGTTACAATGAAAAGATTAGTTAACAAAACAATATATTTACATTATTTACAACTACAAATTAATAACGAAGTCTATCAAAAATCTAACAGTCTGAACATATAAGTAGTAAAAGGGGAATCTCCTATATAAAAGATTAAATTCTAATAACACTAAGTTACACACATACCTTTTCTGTAGAGACTAAAGGGTCTTCAGAATACACACAGGCACCACGAGTTTGTTGAGACAAAGACCTCATCAGATGTTTATTTGCTGTTGTACTGGAAGAATAGGCTAAAGGTTTATAACTACACTGTACTCATCACAGAAAACTATAAAGCACTTAAAATTACAAATATCTAGTGGTATTTTATTAAATCCCAAATGAAATTAATATATAAAATAGTAATAAAACACATGTTTTCCTTCCATCGCCTGTGGCGATTTACATTCTCGGAATGTAGGAAAGCATTTAACAGAGACTTCCAGAGAGCGAACCCAGATGATGGCCGCGTTGTAGAGGAGCTCCTACACCAACGAGCGCAATACTGGTTAAAATTCCTCATCTGAGCTAGAATAAAAACTCAAAGCAGCTAATTTGGTGAGAGGATAGTGAGGGGAAAAGGCAGAAACACTCGCCTAGCTCATCCCTCCCCTGCAACCCCGAAGCGCAGCACACCCAGCTTGCAGACCCGGACCGGCCCCGTTCGTTATATGCCACTCCTGGAGAGGTCCTACCCAAATAAACAATCTTCATCTCTTTCATTACAATC
Organism: Xenopus tropicalis; assembly: GCF_000004195.4. Classification (NCBI taxonomy): domain Eukaryota; kingdom Metazoa; phylum Chordata; class Amphibia; order Anura; family Pipidae; genus Xenopus; species Xenopus tropicalis. The sequence goes on along the minus strand of NC_030678.2, from coordinate 158,401,413 downwards.
CGAGTGTATTTGGTTTTTTCCTGCATCCGGGATTACCTACCCGCCGGTAAGCAACTACCCCGGGGAGGGGCAAGGTGCCGGGAGTTGTGTTGATCCCCTGCATTGCACAGTATCACATCAAGGTCCCAGGGTGGGAGTTATAGTCCCACAACATAACCCCTGGGTGGAGGCACGCCATTGCTGGGAAACACCTGTCCCCCATAGTAAGCGGGGGCTCAGGGCTCCTGTAGCGCCAAAGAAAAGCTGTAGCAGCACTGAATCCGCAAAAGTGGGCTACACAAACAAATTATTTTTGCCTAACTAGAGGGGATATACCTATCTAACAACACTAATTACAGCAAAAGGAAAGCATTCACCAATAGAGAAGATTAATCACTGGGCAACTGATCTCCTTGTCTGTCATCAGCCTAATAATAACTAGGCGGGTGTATATGTTGGGAAATGTCGCTGTGTTTGTATTCATACTAACCTTCGGAGACATTCCAGGTGTAATTACCTGTTAAGTTCTCGAGGACTCGAGATTCATAATTTTATAAATAGTGATGAGCAAAATTTTTCAGCAGGGATGGATTCGCAGCATAAATCCACATTTCCCCATTGGCGGAAATGGGGAAAAAAAATTTGCAGAGTGAGGAAAAAGTCACGGTCGCGTCAAAAAAGTTGGAGCCACATAAAAAAAAAAATCACATGCGTCAATAAAGTTGCATGGTAGCCACATTCGGCAGAGCGATACGGGACAGATTCGCTCATCACTATTTATAAATTCTTATAATAAGTTTGCAGTTTATTTGCTAATATGTAAAGTATGGAGATTTTAGTACTTGGGGTGGGTTAACATCTAGGATTTGGGAACATTTTACTAAAATCTGAACCTGGAACCAGCAGAGCTATAAAAGTGGCCATTTATTTAGTATGCAAAGTGCAATTTCGGGCTCAAGGTGCCATGTTTTTTTTCCCCCAATGCAGCATTTTACCACCAGAGTTTCATCACTATGTCCTTGAGGGGTCAATGTGCCGGATATATTTGCAGCTGATACTTTGGTTGGTGTCACTTCTGCCTCAAAATGATACCTGTGCCCAATCCCTTAGGTGCCAGTCTGTTGTGGGAACTCTGGACTCTTGTTACTATAGATAAATGCATATTTTTATATTGGTATGTTCTGCAATTTATTATATATATTTATTATATATATTTATAATGTGCTTAGTGATGTAATAACTGTCAGATGCCTCCTTGAAACATGTGTATTATAAAGAATAATGTTTATCCTGGTGTAAAATTTGGGGATATAAGAAGTTACCTCGGAGTTTCATGACCTGTATAAAAGTAGCTGGTCTGCAGCTGTGGTGACTTCTAATATCCTTTTAATTTACAATAGGGGGTACATTATTCCATATATAAATGTATGTTTTTATGTATGCTTATTTATTAAGACTTGTTCTGGAGTGGTTTCCTTGTAACAAGTACGTGAGTAAAACTCATTCCTATAGGATTTGTAGAAGCGTAGTTATCAATGGGTGAAAATTAGAGTTCGCCTCTTTATAATTCTTCTTCTAAAAATTCCATGAATAAACAGAAAGTGAGTTTTTCTCTAGTGAGCTCTAATCTCAAAGTTTAATCAAGCCGCCCCTAAACGTGTATGTACAGGGGGTGTGGCTTTGTGGCTTAGTTCCCTTTAAATAATGAGCTTGGAACCTGTACTGCGTTTGTGGGCCCCTAAGCATAAAGCGTGAAACATGTCAGGTGATGTTCTAGTCATGTCTGAATAAAGCTTACACTTCTATTCTCATGGTCTCCTTTTGGATTTGATTCTTTTGGCAAGTTATCACACAGATGATGGATTTTGGGTTGAAATGTATTTAATAACACTCGCTTGCAAGTAACTACGGACTCTAGCTATACGTATCCATCATTTGGCTTTGCTGCCTGTCACACCATTAATATCACACAATGGTGAAATAAGCCTTTGCAGCAGCACAAAATGCTGCATCATGGGTAAAAAGTAAAGCAACTTTATCACTTACCCCTAGTGTCACTTAACAGTATATTGTGACACAAGCCAAATACCAATACACCATTTCTTACCCAACAGCGCAGCTGTATATACTCATTTTCCCAGCATTCTTGTTCAGGATTTTAAAGACAAGACTCTCATTCTGTATGTGCCCATCGGATATAAGAAGAATTTTATGCATTCCCGAGGATGGAGGCAACAAACTCAAGGCCTGCAAAGGCTTCCACAGCTCTGTGCCCCCCATGTTTGGTTTTGCCAGCTAGGAAATAAAAAAAATCATGAAGAAAAGCCAGAACTCAGGTATATATATACTATGGAGGACATGGAAAATTTGAGCTGCTTTATATTTGGGCATTGTGAGGAAGATAATTATATTCCCAGTATACAACCCCCCTCCCTTGGTGTGATACTTTTATTAGCAGGAGTCCATTAGGCTGGGGGATTATCTGTGTTTTGAAACTAATTATCTTCCTCGCAAGGACCAAACATGAGTTGCTTCAATTATAAATAGTCCCAAAGTTAATGCGCTTCCCGATTCTGTCCTACACCAACAACATCTTTCTGTTGGAAAAAATATTACATAATAGTCATAGGGATAATAGGGATTTACAGTACACATGAGAGGCACTGTGCTCACACACAAACCCAGGACATACACAAATTGTAGGCTACATTGGCCAATATATAGACAGAGTTGTGCCTTTTACCCCACACTTCTTATTACAGTCAGAACCTGCATTTTTTTTTCAAAGGAGCCAAGGCAAAAACTTAGGACTCAAGGCAGAGACACAGGATAACCAGGAACCTGGACTGCAGCTACAATGACCAAGTAACTGGTAGCAGGAACAGGCTGGCTTTATAGAACTATTACTGACCCCAGGCACAATGAGGTTGGAGGTGGCAACAACAGAGACAGAAGTGTTAGACAAGCAAACTCACAATGCCTTCAGCGCCCCAATGAGAAACCACCACAGCCCAGGGTTCAAAATATTACAGGTCTTGACAAGGGTAAAAGGGTAATCACTAGCAAGTGACAATGCACTTGTGCTAGCTGGGCATGGGAATAAGCACTGCATTGCTCTAAAACAGACTGAAAGGCTAACATTTGTACAACTGGTGTGTGCAGCAGCCCAGTAAAGAAGAATGTGCTTACTTTGATAAACCTTCGTATTTTAGCTTTGTCATTCCGCCAGTTCTGAGTTGTATAAGGATAAAATTCTTTATAATCTGTAAAACACAAAATATGTAACATCAGATGATAAGGCAATAAAATAATAAATGTTACTTAGTGAGGAACAACTCGGGTAATTTAGGGCCCCAGAGCTGCAAGACATGCTAACCAGTGTTAGAAGGACTCCTAAATAAACAACAGGAAAACACCTTCATCTGAGCTTGGTTACAAATTTTTAAAATGTCAGTAATGCCATCAAGCGACATTTTACTCCCAGTTATTGATTATAAGCCTCATTTATAAATGCAGTCGCAGGTTAGGTGCATACAAATGAATGCAATAGGCTGCGTATATTAATACTATTTACCAAACCCACTCCTTGCACTTTAGACTGGTTGCTCTAAGCGCCAATGCATCTGTATGGCCTGTTCTGATTACCATTGCCCAAGTGTGCCTATGGAACCCTGAATGTGGCAGTAATCCCCAGGGTTCCCCCAGAGGGTTGTGTCAAAAGCCACAACAGACTTGCAGTGAAGAGGATTCTAAAGCCTACCAACATGAGCACAGAAGGAACCACAATGTCAATTATTTACTCTAAATAAACAGATTGTGTGCACACTGTCTTAGCAGAAAACCTAGTTCTAAATGCAGGATCAATTTTCTAATACAGATACCAATTCCCAGATAAAAATGTGTATACCATATGTTAGCAGTTTATATATTCGAAATAACTGACTTCGTACCAGTCTGTATTCATTCATTCAGAAATAATGGGGACATTCCCCACCAAAAATAAAAAAAATGCAACCAATTATCTAACAAAATCATGAATTTATGGGTGCAAAATTTCTAGTTCTTGCAAAATGGTAGCAAAGGTTAGCTCTGCTGCATCACAAAGATTGTATAGCACTGCGTATCCATGTAGTGTTACTAATTACAGTTATACATGCATACATACTATCTGCAGAGACTTTGTACCGTACACATACAGACAAGTTGATTGGGACAGGGAGTTTAGATTGTAATCTACAATGGGGCAGGGACTGATGTAAATGATGTATAGTCCCTGTAAAGGGCAACTGAATATGTTAGATCTGAAATATGTAGAGCTGAAAGCCTGGTTTTACCAGTCCATGGGTAAGGGCACACTAGGCCATATGCGCTTCAGTGTCTCTGCGTGTAGAAACATGGAAGTAGAAAAATGCAGAGATAAGCCGAGGCACAGCCTAGTGTGTCATTATCCTTAAATGGCTAATATCGCAGAAAATGTTAAAATAGAATATTAACATGGTGATTACCCACCCCTTGGTTGTTGCTCCCAGTGGCCTCAAAGCAGGGGCTTATTTTTAAATTCCTGGCTTGGAGGCAAGTTTTGGTTGCATAAAAACCCAGTGCAATGCCAAACAGAGCCTCCTGTAGGCTGCCAATTCACATAGAGGATACCAAATAGCCAATCGTAGTTCTTATTTGGCACCCCCCGAACTTGTTTCACGATTGTGTTGTTCCCTAATACTTTTTCAACTTGAATGTGTCTCACTCTTATAAAAGGTTGGGGACCCCTGCCTTAGGGCAAGCAGTAAGGTCATAGCCCCAATGTGGGCTGCACCTCTTGCAGGGGTGGGACACACTTTACTAATATAGCACTGACTAACACAGTCTACATCAGGGGTCCTCAAACTTTTTAAGCAGGACTAAAAGTCCTGTGCCCTCATACTATGGCCTGCTCTCTGCTGCTTCCTCCTGCTCCCCCACTGCATCCTCCCATTCCCCCGTGTCCTCCCGCTCCCCCTGCTTCCTCTGCCCCCCGTGTGCTCCCGCTCCCCCTGCTTCCTCTGCCCCCTGTGTCCCCCCACTCCCCCCTGCGTCCTCCAGCTCCCCCCGCGTCCTCCGCTGCATTCTCCTGTGTCCCCGCTGCTTCCTCCCGCTCCCTGCTGCTTCCTCCCACTCCCCCTCTGGCGCCGCCCTGTGTCCTCCCGCTCCCCCTTGCATCCTCCCGGTCCTTACTGCTTCCTCTGGCGCTCCCCTGTGTCCTCCCGCTCCCCCTGTGCCTCCCGGTCCTTACTGCTTCCTCTGGCACCCCCCTGTGTCCTCCCGCTCCCCCTGTGCCTCCCGGTCCTTGCTGCTTCCTCTGGCTCCCCCCTGTAGCCTCCCAGTGCTTGCTGCTTCCTCTGGCCCCTGCGCCCTCCCGGTGCTCGCTGCTTCCTCTGGCCCCCCCACTGCGCCCTCCCGGTGCTCGCTGCTTCCTCTGGCTCCCCCCTGCTCCCTCCGGTGCTTGCTGCTTCCTCTGGCCCCCCACCTGTATCCTCCCACTCCTCGCTGCTTCATCTGCACCCCCCTGCATCCTGCGTTGGTTAAGAAACTCCAAACCAATTTGGACAGCATGATATCATGTCTTAGCACAGAACTCTTGAAAAATGAATGACTATTGTGACCAAATGACTTACTTGTACCAAAAAGAACTACATTTAGCTTGTGATCGGCATGCAAAAAATCACTAATTGCTTCTAGTGCAAGCTGCTTTGCAGTTTCAAAATAGGATTCCATAGAATTGGAGCAATCAAGGCAGATGGTTACGTTCCAATCATCAAATGTATCTTCAAGACTGGAGCGATATACCAGCATGCATGCCTGTAGGGAGATGTAAATATATACTGTAAGCTTGCCGGATTCAAAGCAGACACTTTCTTCAGCTACAAAGCAGGTTACTGAATCACAGGGGTTCCCATCTCAGCACAAAATAAAACCTGCCCTCTGGGTGCTGCCTACACACTCGGTGAGTTCCCTCACTATGCTGAGTCCCTTGTGGGTTACTGGGAAAAACAAACAATGTTTTGGGAATCGCTCTGCCTCCTGTCTTCAGTGTCAATACACCCTCCTACAAAAGGCAGGTAGCCTTTCTGCGCAGAGAGACCACTCTGAATATCTACTTACAGTAAATATTCCCTGGACAACCTTCCTATGGTAAGTGGGCTCTACTGGGCTTGGGCAGCAGCTTCAAGGAGGTCTGTTACTTTTAGCTCTGGAGGAGGCAGGGTGCCAGTATGTGAAGAGGGAAAAGTCCTTTTCAGTGGAAGGGGGAGAGGTATGCAAGTGGGCTTTGTGAGGAGTGAGAAAGGCAAGCTGTCATTTTCTGGCAAGTGGAAGGGTTTGTGCCAAAGGAGGCCTGTCACTTTCTGCTGCAGAAGTCGGGGTGGATCCCGAATTCTGATGATGGGGATGGGGGATTGGGGATAAGTGTGTCACAGTATGTGAGTATGCGGGTAGATGGACTTGTGCTGGTTTTAATCTGTCACTCTTTCTGTTTAATTTGTCTGTCTGTTAGTCTTTCACTTTTGGCTATTGAAGGGTGGGGTAGATAGATGAACTTGTCACTTGTGAAAAGGGTGAAGGCTGTCATTTGTGGGTTAGGGTGTAGGAAAAAAGCTGTTGTTATTGGGTGGTATGGGGTGCTGTTATATGAGGAGGAAGAAGGCTGTCATTTGTGTTGGGGCTGTAGGGTGGAGGGATTTGTTAAGGGAGAATTAAAATTCACAAGGGCACTCACCAACCCCCCCCCCCCAATTTATTGGCCCCATGGGGGCTGTTTGGGCCTCCCTTTACTTAAAATGCCAGGGTCTATTTTGATTCTTAGTCTGGAATTGCCTGTGGTAAGGCATATGCTTTGTTTTTGTAAAGTTGCCTGAAGTTGCCTTGTGAGGAAACTTCTGGTGACTTCCCACAGGCCATTCACATTATTGCTGGTGGGAAGGAAGAGATTAGTTGCCCACAGTAGCTCAGACACAATGTGGGCCGACACAATAGTTCCAGGTTCAGGTAAAGGCAGGAGGCTGGGACTAGCGGAGGGGCTAATTCTCAGACTGTGCCTTTCTGCAGGATGAGGATCAACATGTGGCATCAGCCTTAGGCCAAGCCAACCTCTTACCCACACCCCTATCCACTTCTATTCCCTGCAAACAGAAATACTGTATTTATGCATAGCCTAAAAGAATAGTACACCATACCTACGCCTTTTACATGGCAATAGAAACAGCCTTGATATACAGTATATCCTAGCAGCATTGAAGTCCCAGAAGTAATAAATTAGAGGCAATTCTGGCTACATTCTGTTCTGCATACACCATCACAAGCCTTCCTTTCTCTGCTCAAAGAAACGGTAATACAGGTATGGGATCCCTTATCCGGAAACCCGTTATCCAGAAAGTAACGAATTACGGAAAGCCTGTCTCCCATAGACTGCATTTTAATCAAATAATTTAAAATTTTAAAACTGATTTTTTTTTTCTCTGTAATAATAAAACAGTACCTGTACTTGATTCCAACTAAGATATAATTACCCCTTATTGGGGGCAGAACAGCCCTATTGGGTTTATTTAATGGTTAAATGTTTCCCTTTTCTCTGTAATAATAAAACAGTACCTGTACTTGATCCCAACTAAGATATAATTACCCCTTATTGGGGGCAGAACAGCCCTATTGGGTTTATTTAATGGTTAAATGATTCCCTTTTCTCTGTAATAATAAAGCAGTACCTGTACTTGATCCCAACTAAGATATAATTACCCCTTATTGGGGGCAGAACAGCCCTATTGGGTTTATTTAATGGTTAAATGTTTCCCTTTTCTCTGTAATAATAAAACAGTACCTGTACTTGATCCCAACTAAGATATAATTACCCCTTATTGGGGGCAGAACAGCCCTATTGGGTTTATTTCATGGTTAAATGATTCCCTTTTCTCTGTAATAATAAAACAGTACCTGTACTTGATCCCAACTAAGATATAATTACCCCTTATTGGATGCAAAACAATCCTATTGGGTTTAATTAATGTTTTATTGATTTTTTAGTAGACTTAAGGTATGGAGATCCAAATTACGGAAAGACCCCTTATCCGGAATACCCTTGGTCCCGAGCATTCTGGATAACGGGTCCTATACCTGTACTAAATTTTTTATGTAAAAAAAAAAATCCATCAGTGTGATTACCTTCTATACCATATGAAAAACCCTGCTTCATCTAAATAAACCATTTTCATAAAAATATACTTTTTTAGTAGTATGTGCCATTGGGTAATCCTAAATAGAAAACTGCCATTTAAGAATTAAGGGCCGCCCTCTGGGATCAAAGGATTCACGGTGCACACAAACAAGCCAAGGGCACACATACATGCTAGGCCCCATCAGCCAATCAGTGGGCAGAGTTCAGTCTTTTGCCCCCACCCTACTTCCTGTTACAGTCAGAGCTGCATTATTTCTGGTCATGTGATCTCTGAGGTAGCACACAGCCCATCACTAAATGGCGGTTCAAGGGAAAAGATGTAAAAGGGCAATATTTACTGATATATATATTCCAGTTTGGTGAGATTCTTTAATAGGCCACTTAACATAATATAAACTATGTGTTGGTTAAGAATTTATTCTGAGGGTATAGTTTTCCTTTAGGTCATCATGCTCTTTCCTTCACTGTTTGTAGCTTCTATAGAAACGAATGATGCTGAGGATAATACTGATTACACACACCCTATCTCAGCGGTTCTCAACCTGGGGGTCGCGACCCCTTTGGGGGTCGAATGACCCTTTCTCAGGGGTCGCGACAGTCCCGGTTTTTACAGCGCGTCCCGATGTCCCGGATTAAACAATCCAGGCCAGAGGGACGCGCTGGCTGCAGCCGACCGCTCCCGCACCGTCTGTTCTTGGGCTCCTGCTTCTTATTCGGCTCCTCGTACGGTGGCGACAGTTCCTTTTATAAGGTTGCGCCCGTGCGTACGTGTGACGTCACACGTACGCACGGGCGCAACCTTATAAAAGGTCCTGTCGCCGCCGTACGAGGAGCCGAATAAGGAGCAGGAGCCCAAGAACAGACGGTGCCTGAGCGGTCGGTTGCAGGTACTCTCTATGGGGGCAATTGGGGGGCTCTGTGTATGGGGAAGGGTACTGTGTATGGGGGGCACTGTATGGGGGGCACTGTATGGGGGATACTGTAAGGAGGGCTACTGTGTATGGGGGGGCTTTGTGTATGGGGGGGCACTGTGTATGGGGGGGGCTTTGTGTATGGGGGGGCACTGTGTATGGGGGGGCACTGTGTAAGGAGGGCTACTGTGTATGGGGGCATTGTGTATGGAGGGTACTTTCTATGGGGGCTACTGTCTGTGGGGCAATTGAGGGTATGGTCTATGGGGGGGTACTGTTTATGGGGGCAAATGAGGCACTGTGTATGGGGAGCACTGCATGGGGGTGCTGTCTATTGTGCCATCGTGGGTACTATTTTAAAAATGGGGTGTGGCAACTGGGGCGTGGCCACAAAGTGGGCGTGGTCAAAAAATTTGCCCTATCTGAATCTAAATGCTGCAGGGGTGCAAACAAAAATGGAGAATCCTGTGTGAAGCTGCAGCTACTTGCTTCCAGTTTTAACAATACAGTCAGGTTACCCGGAGATTCTAGCACATAGGACCTTTGAGAATTCATGTCGCCCTGGCGCCTTTTTTGAAATGCAGCCCACTTCAGACTTTATTGATAAGACAATAAAAAATAATTAACTTTGTCCAGGATAAAAGTGTTATTAGAGGGGGGCAGAATGGATTTTTTACATAATTTTTTTAGTGTGACTGGTCCTTTAATGCAATCTGCTCTACTCTGTTCTTTTTTAATGTTGCAATATTTCTCCTTTTACTGTTACTTTCACATTTCCCCCTTTATTCCTGACGTATCAACATCCTGCTCACAGTTAGAAACACCTGAAATATAGAACGCCCATATTCTCTGTTTAGAGACACTTATTAAATGGCTTGTTCACCTTTAAATTAACTTTAAGTATGACGTAGAGAGTGCAATTCTTGGAAAATAATCAATTGGCCTTCTTTTTTTATTATTTTTGTTTTTTACTTATTCAGATTTTTGTTCTGTAGCTCTCCAGTTAAAAACAGCAGCTATATGGTTGCTAGGGTGCATCTAACCTAACAACCAGGCAGTGGCTGAGACAAGAATATGAAAGGTAAGAAATAAAAGGTAACAATAAAAATAAAACTGTAGACTCACAAAGGAATAGTTTTTTGGCTGCTGGGGTCAGTGACCCCCATTTGAAAATTGGAAAGAGTCAGAAGAGGAAGGTATGAACAGTCCATTCTGTAACATACTAAAACCAGAACCAGAAGGCGAACCACCAGCATCAGGTGCTGGTCACCATCTCCGGCTGTACAGTCAAAGAGATAAACAGAGAAGTGTTCTGATGTTGCTCTGCTCAGGCAAGAGATAGGAAAAAGTCATCTAAGGTTTTTGATCTCTTTCCTGAGCAGAGGAACATCAGAACTTTCTGTTTTCATTTGGAACATATTTCTCTCTGACCACACAGTGAAACTGACCAGCAGGTGGCGCTGTTGTTCCAAAAATGTTAAGGTTTACATATTTATTAACTCCTATTTGTTTATCAAGTGAGGTTTAGTAGCCTATTTGCATTGTGGTATGTTTCCCTTACTCCAACATAATGATTTAGTGAATTACTTTCTATAGTTGTTCTATAGCTACAGGGCCCATGGGAAGTCTTTGCTAGGTTTCAAAATAAGGGCTTTAAGAAACTGCCTCTTGACGCGTGTTTCCTTTTAGATAATGTTAAAATCTAGCGATAGGTGTAGGAGCAAATATGTCCTGTTCTGTGTTTATAAACCATCTGTTTATCTCACACATTACAGAACACATTCAAGGAAGATTTGTATATTTTACCTCACTGTCTTGTTCTGGGTGTTTTTCAACCCACAGCCTAGGAAAGGAAAGGTCTTCCAATGTGATTTCCAGATAAAAGCCGTCATAGTGCATATCACTGTCTTCAAATGTTGTGATCACAGCTTTGCAATCAGTTTGCTATAGGGCAAAAATATGAACAGCAATAAATCAGGGTGACATAGCTAATAATTATGGGAAAAAATGATCAATTTTAAAACAAATAGGAGAACAATACTACCATGGTACAGGATTTATTTGATGCACATAACAGACCTCCCAGTATAGATGTATATATGTAAATCTGTATTTATAATAGGAGACTTTATACAGCACTGTACATTTTCATATCTCCCAACATATAAATAATGGAAAGAAGGAAAAAATCAACCACTGCACATTTGTAATCATAGTAAAGAAGAACTAGGTGCACCAGCATTTTATGACAAACACACTGTGGTCCCCATTTCACGAGAAAGTGTTGCCTCCAGTATTTCATGGCACAGTCTGGCCCCAAGTATTTCATTGCGCACAATGTAGCCCCAAACATTTCAGGACAGATGTGGCTCTGGTGGCAGGTATTGAAACAAACGTAAGTTTTTGCTAATGTTAGGCTGGCATCTGGCACTGTGGGCAAGTTGGAGCAGACAGCAGATGGTAGGTGTACAAGGGCCACGAGCATCCTGTACAGTCATTTTAGCAGAGCTCAAAAGCAACCTTTTGTGATTATTGCAAGTGTTAAATCTAAATACATATTTGTCCACAGAGTATGGGATTTCTAAACTGCATCACCAAAAGAGCCCCATTTGGCCACTACTTTCTCAATACAATTTTCCAGCCTTTACAAACAATATCTGACACAGTCATGATATATCATCTGCCAAGGCCATTGATTTGGACCCCTACTCAGGCTAAGGGCCCTGATACACAAGATGATTAGTTGCCCCACAATTAATCTCCTCTGGTGTGGGCGACTAAGCTCCTCCGAACGCTTTCTTACCAGCAAAAATGTAAATTGCTTGGGGGAAAACATATGTGTTGCTCTGGCTTTCCGAAGTCACCAAAGCTGCCTTGCAAGGAAACCGAAGTGATGCATATCTTTTCCCACTGGCAATTTACGTTATCGCTGGTTGGAAAGCATGCAGATTAGTGCCTAATTTCCTAGTGTGTCTGCACTCTAATAGTTTGCCAACTTGGCCAAGAGTGGCTGCATTTACAGCAAAATTCTGTCCAAGTATAGTCAACTTTATAAAGCAACTTGTTCATGTCCAAACACTAAACCCTTTTTAGTTTATGGTTTATATACTTATAGTGAAATACAAATTCTAGAGATAGAACTTACTTTCTGTTTAATCCTGTGTGCTTCACATTTAAGGGATTCAATTTTGGAAGGCATCTCAATAGACATCTCCAGAGAGAAACAACTGAAAGAGAAAACAAGTAATAACTAACATTTCCACAATTTTAAAATGTGTTAGCTAGAAAAAAAAATTACCCAAGATACCCAAGTTGTGACAAAAGTCCAGTCAAAGGTTCAGTCAAAGAGTAATATTTGGTTACTGCACAAAAAACAAGGCCATATTGACTGAAATGTTGCACTTTAGCCCACGTTGATATGGTAATGCTCTTCCTTCATAATGATAGACTGTTCTTATTCATTCCTATGAGGCACCAAAAGCAGATCTCTAACAGAAGTTTATACTAGCTCTTACACTTCCACAGATTAACTAAAGGAAGAAAAACATTTGGTTCTAATGGATTGCCTTGCATTACAATATTTGTTGACATGCAAAAATAACATCGAAATATGTTTTCTAAAAGGTTTATATGAAACCAATTTCTATGATATAAACTGTGGTTTATAGTGATGGCTCCAGCCTCACTAGGCACCATATACACGATAAGCGTTAGAACTGGTATGGGGTCTATTATCCCACAACCTGTTATCCAGAAAATATGGCAATGCCATCTCCCACTGAGTCCAATTTTGAATTATGTTGCAGCGCTGTGGAATAGGTTGGTGCTTTATAAATACGTTAATAATAATAATAATACTTTTTAATAGATCTTTTCTTTAAAGCCTTTCTATCATGTGCAGTACAGTAGAATGGGAAAATGGTACAGGTATCGGACCTCTTATCCGGAAATCCATTATCCAGAAAGTTCCGAATTACAGAAAGGCCATCTCCCATAAACTCCATTGTAATCAAATAATTCACATTTTTAAAAATGATTTCCTTTTACTTTATAATAATAAAACAGTACCTTGTATTTGATCCCAACTAAGCCAAAACAATCCTATTGGGTTTATTTCATGTTTAAATGATTCCCTTTTCTCTGTAATAATAAAACAGTACCTGTACTTGATCCCAACTAAGATATAATTACCCCTTATTGGGGGCAGAACAATCCTATTGGGTTTATTTAATGGTTAAATGATTCCCTTTGCTCTGTAATAATAAAACAGTACCTGTACTTGATCCCAACTAAGATATAATTACCCCTTATTGGGGGCAGAACAGCCCTATTGGGTTTATTTAATGGTTAAATTATTCCCTTTTCTCTGTAATAATAAAACAGTACCTGTACTTGATCCCAACTAAGATATAATTAATCCTTATTGGAGCCAAACCAATCCTATTGGGTTTAATTACTGTTATGAATGAGCCCAACACTTACCCATCTGGCACAAAGATTTCCTCATAATCATCTTCTGAATCTTCTGAATCTTCAGACGATTCTTCATCATCCTCTTCTGTTTTTTCCTTTTCTTTTTTATCCTCTTCTTTTTCATCCTACCAGAAAATACAAAAAGATGTACAAAAGACTGCTAACATCTAGCTGAGACGTATCCAAACTGTCCCAAAACTCCAGCCATCCTAAAGGATTCTGTATCAAAACTGGGCTTGTCACAAAGGCATTGCACCAAAATAAATACAGGGGCAGAGTTACTAGAATATGTTTTTCCCTTTGTTATTTAAATAAAAGTCTGGCTTTTTTTAAATTCACTGGTATTGGAAAACTTGCTGTATTTCCAAAACTTGTTTTTATATTTGCTGGTAAGAAAATGCAGTCCTCGTGCAAAGAATATCTAAAGGCCTGCTTTATGATCTGATTGTTGGAAGATCTGGCCCAAAGCGTGGGTGGCCAAATCATGCACCAAATTAGTGCATCTTACCCTGTATTATCAGCTTAAACGAGAACTAAAGCCTATCACAAGAAGTACTGTAGGTCAGAAATGTTGTACATTATGTTTTGTGCTTCTCTACCGGGCTAATTTGATCGTTTGACTAGATATCGATCGGGATGGCCCCTTGGGGAGTCCCATACATGGGCAGATAAGCTTCCGCTGCAGTAGCTTAAATCTGTCTGTGTATGGCCACCTTTATTGGATCTGGGTGGCTTAGAGTCCTGAGGATTTAAACGGTCTGTCTTTTTATATTTATCTTTTTTCTTTGTAAATTATTAATCTGATAGAAACATGACTACAGAAACAACTATTTATTGTTACAGTTTTGACGTGGGAAGAAAAGTGGGTAACTTGCTACCCTTAGAACATTAGTAACACAATGTATTTGCTGCTGACTGATAATGCAGATTACCAATTTGTAAAGAACACAGTTTACAGGGTTATTATGTTATACACATGGATGGGCTGATATATTTAATGTCACTGAGGGGTGGATACGTAAAGCTTTAGTTTACATAACTGCATACATCTGATGAAGGGGAGGAGCCCATGAATCATAATGTGTTTTCCTCGCAAAAATAAAAGCAATGGGGTTGCACAGTGCAACTGTTCCCCTCTTGCAAATGTTTTAAACCCAAGAAAGCAAGAAAAGAGTGGTTTAATAAAAAACTTAATAAACTCTCTCAGGCTTTATCTACTAGTAGAGCTTTTCAGCAGACATGAAGACATCCAGTCCAGAAGACAGGTTTCATTTTCATATTCAATAAAGGGTTTGATACAGTGAGAGCTGTGAAGCTGTGGAATTCCCTCCATGAACCAGTCGTACTGGGTGATACATTATATAGCTTCAAGGAGGGGTTGGATGGCTTTTTAGCAAGTGAGGGAATACAGGGGTATGGGAGATATCTCTCAGTACAAATGAGGGAATACAGGGGTAGGGGAGATAGCTCTTAGTACAAGTGAGGGAATACAGGGGTAGGGGGATAGCTCTCAGTACAAGTGAGGGAATACAGGGGTATGGGAGATATCTCTCAGTACAAATGAGGGAATACAGGGGTAGGGGAGATAGCTCTTAGTACAAGTGAGGGAATACAGGGGTAGGGGGATAGCTCTCAGTACAAGTGAGGGAATACAGGGTTATGGGAGATAGCTCTCAGTACAAGTGAGGGAATACAGGGGTATGGGAGATAGCTCTCAGTACAAGTGAGGAAATACAGGGTGTAGGGGAGATAGCTCTCAGTACAAGTGAGGGAATACAGGGGTAGGGGAGATAGCTCTCAGTACAAGTGAGGGAATACAGGGGTAGGGGAGATAGCTCTCAGTACAAGTGAGGGAATACAGGGGTATGGGAGATAGCTCTCAGTACAAGTGAGGGAATACAGGGGTAGGGGAGATAGCTCTCAGTACAAGTGAGGGAATACAGGGGTATGGGAGATAGCTCTCAGTACAAGTGAGGAAATACAGGGTGTAGGGGAGATAGCTCTCAGTACAAGTGAGGGAATACAGGGGTAGGGGAGATAGCTCTCAGTACAAGTGAGGGAATACAGGGGTAGGGGAGATAGCTCTTAGTACAAGTGAGGGAATACAGGGGTAGGGGAGATAGCTCTCAGTACAAGTGAGGGAATACAGGGGTAGGGGAGATAGCTCTCAGTACAAGTGAGGGAATACAGGGGTATGGGAGATAGCTCTCAGTACAAGTGAGGGAATACAGGGGTTTGGGAGATAGCTCTCAGTACAAGTGAGGGAATACAGGGGTAGGGGAGATAGCTCTCAGTACAAGTGAGGGAATACAGGGGTAGGGGAGATAGCTCTCAGTACAAGTGAGGGAATACAGGGGTATGGGAGATAGCTCTCAGTACAAGTGAGGGAATACAGGGTTATGGGGGATAGCTCTTAGTACTAGTTGATCCAGGGACTGGTCCGATTGCCATCTTGGAGTCAGAAAGGAATTTTTTCCCCTCTGCGGCAAATTAGAGAGGCTTCAGATGGGGTTTTTGCCTTCCTCTGGATCAACTAGCAGTTAGGCAGGTTATACTTAGTCATAAAAGGTTGAACTCAATGAACGCTTGGGGACTATCAAATAGGTAGATGGATTATGATGCAGACAGTGGTATTCTAAGACATTTTGCAAAACCTTAGTTTAAATGCTTAGCTTAGTTAGTCTCTTGGTTACAGGGGTCAGTGACACTTTACAACCATATAGCATTTTAGGTGAAGAATTAGTAACAGAATAATTACTACTAATAAAATAATTACTAATAATTACTACACTAATAATTCAAATGAAGACCAATTGCAAAGATTTAATAAGGGTGTGCCGGTCTAATGATATTTTTTATATATATACAGTATATATATGTATATACACAGGTATTGGATCTGTTAGTTCATTGTACTTGATCCCAACTAAGATATAAGTAAGCCTTATTGGAGGCAAAACAATCTTATTAAGTTTAATAAATGTTTAAATCATTAGTTGACTTAAGGCAGTGATCCCCAACCAGTGGCTCAGGAGCAACATGTTTGGAATTTCTGCTAAGGAGGCAAGTTTTGGTTGCAGAAAAAACAAGTATAATGCCAAGCTGAGCCTTATGCCAGTCCACATAGGGGCTATGAAGTAGCCAATTATAGCTCTTATTGGCACCCCCAGGGACCTCTTTCATGCTTGGGTTTCTCCCCAACACTTTTTCCATTTAAATG
Source organism: Xenopus tropicalis (assembly GCF_000004195.4). NCBI lineage: Eukaryota > Metazoa > Chordata > Amphibia > Anura > Pipidae > Xenopus > Xenopus tropicalis. The sequence goes on along the minus strand of NC_030678.2, from coordinate 158,384,627 downwards.
TGGCTCACGGGTATAAACGTTTGGGGATCCCTGACTTAAGGTCAAATTAGGGAAAGATCCCTTATCCACAAATCCCCAAGTCCTGAGTATTCTGGATAACAAATCCCATACCCGTATATATATATTCAGGGGAAGAATTGTAAGGTGCTGGAGCAAACGATAACCCCTCCACCCCATACACCCATAAATGAGCTTGGCAGACACCTCTGCAGTTCTTTTCTGGGCCCTCATAGACACAGGGTCTGCTCCGACTGTTACACCACTGAATATAATTAGGATGCATTTTGCTGATATAAGAAAATCCCAGGTGCAGCTCACACCATACAGTATGGCACTATTATAATATAAATAGCACTTTACAACGAGTACTACTTGTTATACAGACCTCTGTTTTTTCTTTCAAAGGATTTTCCACTTGCCAAGAGGCTACTTCAGAAGGAATGCGGAATTCTAAAGGACGACCATCATACCGTTGACTCAGCACTGATATGTAGGTGATTTTTATGATGACTGTGGCTTCTGGAGGCAGCGTTCCAAGACTCATTGTGAAGACATCCTATAAATAATATTCATATATTAAATAGTTCCTTAAGAAGAATTTCAGGTGAATTCAGAAAACAAAGCACTGTGTATGCTTTTCCACTGGAGTTTCACTTTATTGCCAGTTGGAAAGCATTCGGGGAAGATATATCACCTGAGGTAGCCCAGATTTAACCAGGGGTGACAAATCTCCTAATGCAGTGTGCCTGAATTTGTGGAGTGAAAAGAGCATATATCTGGCCCTATGGTGTTCTGTACTTGCTTGGAGTCTGCGGCTAAACTGAATCTTGAATCAGCCGGCACAACAAGCAAAGTGCAAGCGGGGCAAAGCCCCTGCGTGTTTATTCAGAAAGCAGCGCTTTGCCCCGCTTGCACTTTACTTGTTGTGCCGGCTGATTCAATTTTTTGTCAGACTGTATTGAGAGTGCCGACTCTCTCGGCCGTGCACCAAGTGGAAAATTGCCTGGAGGAGGTAAGGGTGTGCTGGTGTTTTGAACTTTTCTAAACTGAATCTTGTCCACTACCTCTAATTGGCAAGAAGGAAGATTAAGAATATTTATGGGAAGTGTTGTCTGCATTTGGTCTGACTGGTGTTTCAAAAATACAACATGATATTTAGCACCAAGGCTTACATGAGCATCAGTTTGAAGCAAACTTACAGCAGCCTCCTCTTCCATAAGGTAAGCCCCATGTCCCTCGCTGATAGCAGAACTGTACTCCTCATGCGCTTGCTCCTTCTCTTTAACCTGCCAGAAGGGTCCCTTATATTAATCACACCACAGAAATGTTCACAAACGCTGAATAATTCCATTCTATACAGACTGTATTCCACTGTACCTCTCCTATAATGTGTCTTCCATTTATAAATGCTTCAAATCCACACACAGTGGCATCACGTCTGTCCAGTGGAAAAACGTATTTAGCCTCTATGGGCTCCTTGGAATGACTTACATATGTCTGGAAAAGCGTCACCTAAACACAAATATATTAATAAGTGAAACAATGTATTGATTTCTGAATATAGTTCACACAAGCTCACCTACCTCTGCAGCGATATCTATTATTCTGCCTTTTACATGAACATTATCCACAGGAATCTGCTGGCCATCAATGCTCTGAAGACCACGTTTTACTCGTATCCCTTGTATCATTGGCAACTCCACTCCACACACTAAGGGAAATGTTAAGAAATTAGAATGAAAGATAAGTCTGATCTACAGTGCTGTGTATATAAGTAGCGCTAAATGAATAAAAATATACATACAGTACATACAGAAATGGCTAATCAAAAATCTCTTATCTAATGGAACTAATGTCCACCTGTATGAATTGTATATCCAAGGTATAACAAGGCATGTAAAGATCAAACATCATTAGCAGCTCCATGGTGCATCTAAACCAGAACTGAAAGGGATATTGTCCTCCAAAAATTTGCTACCTTTCATTATAATACTATTTATTCTTTTTATACAACTTTAAAAGGCTTTTTTGCCTTTTTTTCTGTACAGGCACAACATCCTCCTCTCAGTGCACATAGTACGAAAAAGTGTACTTTCATGTTTCTGCGCCAAAATCCTCCCCCCTCCGTGTTCATTGAAATGTGGATCAGTGCATTGGGGTGGAAGGCAGCAGATTGGTGGAGAAAACGTTTGACATAGCTCCAAGCAGCAGTGTGGTAAATATTAACGACAAAGAGAAATGTGTCCTGCTTTGTCTTATTAAATAGTGGTTCTTATTCTGAGTGCACTTCCAGCAGTGTATTCTGATTCAGTGCCGCCCTAGGCACGGGCCCTCGAATGTCTATATGGTAAATACACCTCTGCGCACTGCTAGAATTCTTTCCATAAAGCAAGACAGGAAATAAAAACAGTCACATGACTATCACAACATGTAGTCCCACTTGCAAGATAACAATAACATTTTCCAGTTATTTTTTCCATTTTATTTTTTCCCCCCCAATTTTTAGGCCAATATACATATATATATAGTGTATAACATACAAAAAGGTGCTACTGCCGAGTCTCTTATTCACTGTGGTATAGGCTGATACCCATTAATGTATGTGAAGCTATTTCAGTAGGACATTAACAGGGGAAGTAAACTAAGTTTTATCAGAAAGATCTATGCAAATACAACCAAAAGCGCTCACAGAAACACTGCACTGAGCCCTCTATTAAAAGAAACAAAGGATTTCTTGTCTCGTTTTTTGTAAACATGTTTTACGGTATCTGACTTCCTCACTCAGAAAAATCCTTCATTCCAGGGGCCGGAGACTGCACAGTTCTCTCCCCTCTCCTGCTCCCAACTCCCAAAAGAATTCATAAGAAGTCACTCCCTCTCCCTTTAGAATGTGTTATCTATGCTACCAGTAGCATGGAAGCTAAGAAGACCAAGCTAAAATAGCAGCAGCTATCTTAAACGGAGGGTTCTTTACTCAGGTATGGTAAAACTTTCTCCTTTAACATAATTGTAAGTCACTAACACTGAACACAAAATTTAATCACCTGTTTCATCATCTGATTCTACTAGTTTGCCAACATCATCTGATAGTATTTGTTCTGCAACATCATATGATTGTAGGTTTTCTCCATCATCATCTTCCTCTATGTTTTCCAGCTGAAGAGTAAGTTTATTGGGTTCCATGTTCACTGTGTCTTTATCAGTGCAGAACTGAACCACGTATCTCATTGCCACTTGATCTTTCTTATAAACCACAAATTCATCCTGCTGTTAAAGGAAAACACACCATAATGGCCTTTTCCAGGCTATTCAACTGGAGCAAATAGTAGGGTACATAAGTACAGGACACAGATGTAGACCAATATCTATCAGCCATTCATAACAGGCAGCAAGTACAGGCCTCTATTGTGCCTGGATGTGCTGCACCTTAAACATAGAAGCAGGTGTATGGGTGCTAGTTTACAGGAGCATAGATATTTGTAAAATGGGGGTTTATGGCCACAATTCCGTGCCAAGCACGTTTCCTAATTGTAAAATTGTGTAATTGTAAATTAGCTCTTAAGTGCAAATTATTTTACTTACTTTGTTCATGCTTTTTATTGTCAAATAAACAAAAGCCTTACAGTTATTTTTACTGCAAAAGGCAAACAATTACTGCTTAATGTTGTTTACTAGTTATCTGCTCTTACCGGTATTGAAATAAAAAAAAATCACAAGAAAACAAATTTTTTATATTCTTTTTTTTCACACTATGTCTAAAATACCTCAAAATCAGATTTTGCCCCAGGAATTTGCCTGACTCCATGAACACTGTGAAAGCCACTTGGAGCTGCAGTTAAGGAGAAATCCCTCTTGTAGACATCCTTGCAGTTACCCAGAGCCACATCACAAACCACAATCAGACGCGCCCCATTGGTTACAGCGGGTTCGGAATATTTAACACTTGTACTGTAGGAAAAAACATAAATCAGATTTTATTTGATCATATGGGTACTTGTTCATATTCAGCTGCCTTTGCCAGTTCTATTTATCTTTTGACAACCGGATTTTCTTATACAGCCCCCCCCCCCAAAAAAAATTTAGAAAGGTTTGTCTGAAAAAGGAGCAAAAAATTTACTGTATATATTCGAGTATAAGCCGAGTTTTTCAGCACTAAAAATGTGCTGAAAAGTAACCCTCGGCTTATACTCGAGTATATGGATTTGCTGACTCTCCCCGCCTTCCTCCCTCCCGTGCGTCCATGCATACCTGGCGACTCTGGCTAACTGTGCAGATCGATCTGCAGATGTAATGTGCCCCCTCAACATTTGCTATCATAATCACAACATACAGTTTGTACAGTGTAACCAACTTGCTTTGTGTAATGTTAGCGTTTTGAGCGCGCTCACTGCGCGCAGGTACGCAGGTACGCACGGACACACGTCCATCCACGCGGGGAGGGGGGGGGTGCTCGCAACGAGCACGCTCAAAGCGCTAATATTTAAAAATATTGAGCAAAAATTGTAAATCGAGAGAAAATGGGAAACACCATGAATGAAATATAGGTAATAACATTTGAATGTCAGTGCACCACCCACTGATGTCATAACCCCACCCCTAAACATCATCTTGCCTACCCCTTCTGTTACTGTCCAGATTCAAAGAAGAGGAAAGGTGGAAACCCTATGTGCAATGAGGATATTAGCATCCCAAACCTTATAGAATCACGGAAATAAATTCCGCTTCCAAGATTTCCTGTATCAGTTCTCAGCAAATCATCTTCTGTGGATTTTGGCAAGATCAGCCCACTAAGCAAAAAAAGAACAATAGAAAGATTTACTAAGGAACCTTCATACAAATAAATACTTGTGCATTCCCTATTTAAAATTTAGTTTTTCACCCTGGCATAGAAATCGCGCACTTACCGGTGAAGAATCCCAACAAAACTGTGAGGTGTAGATGCATGAAGGAGGGGCTTGACATTCCCAAGATTCCTTTCAAATTCTGTGGCCTCACTTGATTTTGAAACGCGGAATATTTTTATTATATTAATGAATTCATCACTTTAGGAAGAAAGAATAATTAAGATCATTTATTTGGAACCCTTCCCTTTCACCTTACACTTCTCTACAGAGAAACAGACATAATATAATGGCACTAGGGTTATGTTTGTGAAGGTTCTCATTTATCCAGGTCATGGTATATCTGTGGTTATATAAGTCAAATCAACTGGACTTGCTGTGTTTTCCTTGAATATGTTTTTCCAGTCATCCACCTGGCTTTCTTAATTCAGAATGAGTTGTACAGGAATCTTCCTGGAATAAATACCCTGGAATGTTGCTCCAATCAGTATAATCTGTTTATAACCAGAATGGAGTCAGGGATCTCATGATGGTAAGGTGTCAGTTGTATTAGCATGATTGGCAGGGACGCTGCTGCCATCAGGCGAGTTGAGACACTCAGGGCCGGATTTCACTTCTGGGCGCCCCGAGGCCGCCCCCACCCCTGCGAGTGCGTAATCGTGCGACACCCTCTCCCCCCCTGAGTGCGCATGCGCGATCATGCGTCACCAGTGCGCATGCGCAATCGCACATTTAAACTCCCATACGAAGCAGTGGGGAGAGGTCCTGCAGCAATTTCTGTTGCGGTGGGGCGGCATGCCGCCCCTAAACTTGTGCCGCCCTAAGCCCGGGCCTTTGTGGCCTCTCCACAAATCCGGGCCTGGAGACACTCACCTCAGGCAACAGCACCAAACAAGTTACTGGCGGCCAAGACCCCTAAGGCAGCGCTCATGATTGGAGCTATGAGGTGTTATTAAACCTTCCAGGAAGAGGTGCCAAAACAGCATTGTTTGTGCCATGACAATTGATGTGGCACCCCCCACTGGGACAGTGAAGGTGGAAAGCATGACAGACAAAAGAACTTGGTCCTCCCATATGTAGCAAGGGTATCTTGAAAATTTAGAAGGATTTTTTTATGAACACCGCATCCCTGTCTGCTTTAAACCCACCAACACACTGAGACGGCAACTGGTTCACCCAAAAGACCCAATCTCAAAGCACAGGAAGAGTATCATTGTTAATGCAGTGCAGCGCAGTGAGGAGCGCTCTGATTTTTGCTCTGATTAGGGAGAAACCAAACAACAGTTATACCAATGTATGGCGCAGCACAGAAAAGCCAGCTCCTCTGGCCAGGGCTCTGGGGCTGTGTACCCAGAGTTTAAGGACTGCCAAGCCCACATTCTGGACAGCAAGGACGACTGGTTCAAAAGAGGTGTTTAAGAAGTCATATACTGTATGTGAAAATGGGAAAACCAAGCTTGCATTGAGACGCAACATCTATTGTCTGCCACTTTGCACCTTTAATAGCACCTCATAGCTCCAATCATGCTAATATAATCAACACCTTACCTTCATGAGATCCCTGACCCCATGCTGGTTATGATAAACCAATCCTGCTGATTGGAGCAACATGCCTGGGTATTTATTCCAGGCACATCTCTGTACAAGTCATTCTGAATTGAGAAAGCCAGTCTGATGACTGGTGAAACGTCTTCAGGAAAAACACAGCTGATTTGACTTATTACTACAGATACACTAGGATTATCTAAAAGACAAGTTATATAAATCTACACGTTTATAGAAAGTTTATATAGTTTTACAGTTTATACTAGGTATACTATAGGTTATACAACTATATTTAGGACTAGAAAAACTGAAATAACTTCATGCTTTCATGATTTCCCATTCCCTGCATTAGATTTAATGTAAAACCTCAAAGGTACAGCAGTAACACAAACATCTTTATAATCATATCATTAACATAATAACAATTATATATATAGATTATATATACATTATTCTGAGTACAATTCTAATAAATCATAGAGTTTAGTTGTTTTTTATATTTCTAAAAAAAATGGAGGAAATGACCCGCTGTGCATGTGATACTCGGCATGCCCAGTACCTGCGCTGCTTCTCCAGAACTTGCTGGGACACCTGAAGGAACTCCTCAGACTCGGGGTCGATGTGCTCTATTCTGCACTGCAGGGCACGGTATTTAGCAAAGCTACTTGGGTTCAACTCTCCAGAGTTTATCTCACACACATTAACAATGTCTTGAATACGCTATAGTGTATAACAAAATAAGGATAAGGGAGTCAATTTATGTGAAAATAGCAAAATGGATAAAATACAGAGATATATGTATGAATTTGGCAAACTATGGAAACCATTTGGTTTCTAAACTATTCTTTTCACATTTGAGCAGCAAAAAAGTACTTATGAATTACAACTTCTAAAACTCAACTCAAAATTCCGACTTTTAAACTCTGAACATGTTCCATACCTGACATAGATCCTGCTTTGATGACACAAGAGTCACATCAATGTTGACCTGCAGAGGTTCCTTATGGGGAATGAGCTGATAAAACTCAGCCATTGCTTTCCTTATGTCAGAAGGTTCCACTCCTGTGTCCAGAGCTTTTCTAACCCAGAGTAAAACCCCCTCTGCTTTGCTTACCTATGAATGAAATAAGCAGAGAAGAAAGCAATCCACAGCTTAACAAATGAGTATCAAGGATAGCATGAACACCAGGGCTAACAGAGCTGATCTGTGATAACGTAGAAGTAAAAATATTAAATTGCAACTCTGTGCAGCCTAATCAGTTCTTGTTATTTTCTCATAATTAGTACAATATAATTCAAATAATAATGCATTATGGAGTTGTACAATACATTACCAAACAAATTTAGTAGAGGGACCGTGTTCTGCAATACTTACATCACTGAGACTGATGCTGTTTACTGGACAGGAGAGGATCTGGTCCAAATGAGTAAGAGCCTCAGTCCAAACCGTTTCCACAAAATACCCGACATCCACTGAGAGTTTTGGTTGAATTATGCTGTCTTCAAGTAACACCTATTGACACGAACAAGCAGCATGTTACTGGGACAAACAAGCAATCTTTGGCTAATGGCACACACGGCTGCCCCTTGGTTTTAATCTGCTTGTGTTTTCTACGCAGGCAAAGAGAAGCTGATATGTGCCATTAATCTTAATCTTCACCTGTATATAGCACATTGTACCAGTGTGTCAAACCTGTCAGCTGGGTGAGTTGTAGAAGCAGCTTTACAAGTAGGATAAGAAAATGGTATTCAGAAGAGCCATCCATTACTGGGTTAAATGGCTGATTTGCTTCTTTATTAATGTGGCCACCAGAATTTCAGGTGGTAAGGTAGGCCAGAGTATTTCCTTCCGTTGCCTCAGTAACGAGGAATCTCCTCATTATAACCAAATCAGTGGCAAACTTGGTTTCACTCCTTACGTTTTATCTATGCTGCATGCAAGTGAGGAAAGCAAACTTCTTTTCATGTGGGTCCGTATCCCTGGCCCTACTCCTGCTGATCAGAACCACCTGAACTATTATTCTTTATTTATAAAGTGCTCACATATTCCGCAGTGTGGAAGAAGTTTACAATCCAAGATTGGGCAGCATCAAGTCAGGATTGTGCATACGTGTCAGTCAAAATTGGTCAGATTTTGGAATTGGAATCATGAAATAAATTAAGCTATGTGAATGTGAACTACCAAGAAAATTTTAAAATAGCAAAGTAACCTGGAGAGCAGTTTATAACCTTTATTTCTATTCTAACACATTACCTCCTTTCTACCAAACAAGGGTACAGATGAAAATATATTTGTAACAGTCACAGTTCGAGTTTTAGTACAGGTATGGGATCTGTGATTCAGAAACCCATTATCCAGAAAGCTCCTATAGGTTCAATTTTAACCAAATTATTACATTTTTTATAACTGATTTCCATTTTCTCTATAATAATACAACAGTACCTGTACTTGATCCCAACTAAGATATAATTACCCCTTATTGGGGGCAGAACAGCCCTATTGGGTTTATTTAATGGTTAAATGATTCCCTTTTCTCTGTAATAATAAAACAGTACCTGTACTTGATCCCAACTAAGATATAATTACCCCTTATTGGGGGCAGAACAGCCCTATTGGGTTTATTTAATGGTTAAATGATTCCCTTTTCTCTGTAATAATAAAACAGTACCTGTACTTGATCCCAACTAAGATATAATTACCCCTTATTGGGGGCAGAACAGCCCTATTGGGTTTATTTAATGGTTAAATGATTCCCTTTTCTCTGTAATAATAAAACAGTACCTGTACTTGATCCCAACTAAGATATAATTACCCCTTATTGGGGGCAGAACAGCCCTATTGGGTTTATTTAATGGTTAAATGATTCCCTTTTCTCTGTAATAATAAAACAGTACCTGTACTTGATCCCAACTAAGATATAATTAATCTTTATTGGTGGCAAACCAATCCTATTTAATGTTTTAATTATTTTTTTGGCAGACTTAAATTAAGGAGATCCAAATTACAGAAACCCTTTATCTGAAAAAACCCAGGTCCCGAGCATTCTGGATAACACATATGTTCTCTTTAAAACAAGGCCCCATGTACAGCTTTAGGCTCCTCTTGGGGACCATAACCCCAGTCAGGAGTATAGATATTATTGACCATTGCATATTATTACTGTTATTGTAAATCAAACATGGAATCCATCACCTTCTGCAGTGTCCCTGGTAGGAATGGGACAATATCTGCTGGGATGCTTTTTGCTGTATCATAGCCATCGTTTCTTAAATCTTCAATGCTTTTCTTATACTTCTGACAAGCCAACTCTGCATTGTCTGCAAACTGAAAGCAGCAGTCACTCTGCAAAATAAATATTTCCTCTAAACAAACATAAATCAATGCAGAGATAAGTTTAGATCTTTTGGATAGAAGCAGAAATCACATACCGTTTAGGGACCAGTGTTAGAGAGGAATAAGTAGGCAGTTAGTAACCATAAGAACTGTACATTTCCATAACAACAGTTATATTGGCAGTGGTACTTGCCCATGCAGCAAAATTATCTTTGGCTCCCAAACTTTCCAGAACATAAACTATTCAACAAACAACTATAAAATTGCTTATCATTTAGCAACAGAAACTGCTACGTTTTTGATGATCATCTGAACAGGAGAAATATGGGGAGACTTAAGGGCACTATTGAGACAACTGAAGGTATGCCTGCAGCTTGAGATTAACTCTTTACTAGCCTTTCCTTCTCCTTTAAAGTGCTCAAAGTAGATATTCAATAAAGAAATTAAACTTATTATTACATGAGATATAACCTTAGATATCAATAAGCTATATAACTGGGAGAAAGCCAGAAAGTTAAAAGGAGGGGGGGGGGGAGTAGAGGAAGGGATGAGGGTCAGTGGGGCTACATCTCCTTATGCAATAGCCCTTTTTTCTTGAAGAACAAACAGCAAAAGCATTCACACTGTTTGGCTTAGATATGGCCAACCCAGGCTAGTAGCATGCTGTAGAGCATGTGTTACATGCGACCTTAATACAAAGGAGTGGGCCTCCGCTAAGTGGGAGATAGATAATGGAGCTGAGGGTGTAGTTGAACTACAACTAGCTGAGGTAGTGTGGTGCAATAGATAGAAATGGACGCCAGAGGATTCTTGTGGATGAACTAGATAATACTTTATTGTCCAAGACAATGATATTCAGGGTATTTCAGTATACTCACTTAGATGGTACGCAGACCAGCATGCAGAAGTAAATATGAAGTGCACAGGATTAACAGGAGGAATATGATGCTTCCCTAGTGATCCTTTCTCTTTGGAGGTTAGGTAGGTACAACACCCATCCTGGATGGGGCTAAAAGACTGCCCTTGCTAGATAAGTCTGACTGATCTCACACCTCCTAGAGGGGCTATTACATATGTTGCTATGCTGTCTTTTCCTCATTCATAGGGCCCTGTCCCCGACTTTAATTTGGATGGATATGGCTACTGGGCCGGATCTGTACCCAGGCTCAATGGAGTGGTGCTTCAGGTAGCAGACTGGCAGCCAAAGAGGAAGCCACTCCCTCCTGCCAGACACTATATCAGTCTGCAGGGGGCATGCACTACCAGGCTAAACCTATAAGGGATAGCTTTACAACTGTAAACTGAGTACAAGGGCTTCTGCCCAATAATAGTAAAGGTGTGAAGAGGTAGGGGATAAAGCCATAGGGAGCTTAGCCCTATGGGTCCCTACACACACACAATAGTACACACACACAGATCCAGTTACCTCAGGCCCTTTGGATTGGCAGATTATTGTAGATATTTTGAATGGAAAAGATGACGATTCCTGAAAGCACAACAGCTCCAAAACAGCCACTTGCGGTCCCTGTAAAAGAAACTCAGTTTGAAAAATATTTGTTTGTTGTTTACATTATCCAAAGGCTGGTCATGCAGTCAGAAAGGGATCTGTATTTCAGGGGGCCCTTCACCCAAAAATTGTTGGGCCCCGCAGCACCCGCCGACCCAGTGTTGGTAAAAAGCACAGGACATTGTGCATCAATATAGTCTTTTTTCCCTATCTCTTAAATGGAATTGTAGGGGATCAGAGAACCCTGTTCCCTGTTTCTCAGTCTGTGACCTCATGCAGCCTAGCTACAGACTGGGGAGGAACCCGATTGGCTGGCTGCCCCAGTGCACGTCTGGGAGGAGGTGTGCTTAAGGGTTTGGAGCCAAATATCTAGGGGCGGGCCCAGCAGTTTATAAAGGGAGCCCCTGCTGTTGTTTGCCAGTGTTGAAAGAGAGATCCAGAGTGAGCAGCCAGTACAAACTGTTGTGAGTTCAGACTGCAGAGAGAGAAGTCTGCGGGGCTGCTGGTGATTATAAAGTCCTTTGTGAATCTCTGTTTTCGTCCCCTGGAGTGAACAGGTATTGTTTGTTTGCCTGCTACGTGGGAGCAGCCACCTCTTTAAAGGGGAAGGTACTCTGGGGCAGGAAGCGCTACCTGGGGGGACTTAAGAGCTCTTGGGGAAGGGACTGAACTGATTTAAGGGTTGGGGTCTATCCGGATCCAAGTTGGGACTGGGCACCTACAGAGACTGTGCCAGGAATGGATAGACTGCACAAGTTCCTCAGGACAGGAAATTCCGTTATCCCTAAAGCTGTTCTACCTTCTCTTTCAAGAGTTATATAAAGTTTGATATTGCTGCAAACTGTGTGTGATTATTTCCTAGTGGAAATCCCCTTGAGGTGTGCTCCTCAGTGTCCACTAGGTGGAGGCACTGCGCTGTTCCCAGTATCTATAATTTAAGAGAACAACAAATCTCCTGTTTTCCTAAGCCTATACACAGCCAAATTTAGTGAGTGTGCCAAGAAAGGGTTACAGAATGTTTCAGATATCAATCAGAACTCTTACTTTTTGAAGGAAACAGTATTTCACCACTTCAGTATCTGGAGAGTCACTTATATTATTTTCGTCGTCGGTGCTGCCTTCCCTGTCAAACCTACAGTCACAAAACCAGCGTTAGCTACTGAAACACTATGCATTCACCTACGACTTTGTTGAATAGTAAAGTAGAAGCATTTAAAAGAATTCTTTGTTTGCATTTATACATTAGGGGTTAAATGAAAGAAAATGTAATCCTAAACAACTTTACAATAAACATTTACTGAACGATGTCACTGATTTTACAGTTATATTGTAAATGTAATTGCTATTGAAAGTTGTATCCATCTGTCTCTCTCAATGAGAATGATGCTTGCTAAGCAAAACACTAACCCCCATATGTAATAAAAGGCACTAAATTTGCCCAGTAGTAGTAACACATAGCAACCAATTAGACGGTGGCTTTTAAACAGGTTCTGTTGTAAATTCTAACTGCTGATTGGTTGCTATGGGCTACTGCTCCTGGGCAAAATTAGTTGCATTTGATTACATGTGGGGGTAATAGTTTTTGTTATTTACAGGGGAGCACAAATGTAAGCGCCATAACCAGGTCTGCTTTGCAATAAAAAAGTGTTGCTCCTCCTTTTGTACTATTAATTAATATGAATAGGAAATTATAAATAAAACAACATTACTTACAAATCTAAAGCAACTGGACTTGCTAAGTTATCATTGAAGATGTTTCACTACTCATCCGAGCAGCTTCTTCAGTTCAACTGACTGGTATGGTATGTGCTCTGCATTTAAACTCCTCTACTAATCCAATCACAGTGGCACATTGTAACTCTTCAGAGAGGTGGCACCTGAAATTCAGAGGTGTGAATGCTGTAGAGTTACTGTGATCACCATGGTGGGATGCAACTCATAGGGACAGGTGTAACTTGCAAGAGCTGCATGAATGGAGGTGTGAAGTGTTCTGAAACCACGGGGGTACAGATGTATGTAGCAGACAGATGGTGTTAAAGGCCCCCGTCTCTGTTTAGGGATGGTTTCTCCACCTTAACATTAATAGCCTCTTTAACACCTGGTTCAAACCAGTGGTCTTCTTTGTCCAAAATTTGGACATTGCTATCTTTAAAGGAATGTCCCAAAAGAATAACTGTCCTGAGACACAGAGTAGGTGCAATATTGTCATTCCATATGTAGAAGGAGTGTCAGAGAAACTCAGGAGGATTTTCAACAAACATCACTTCCTTGTGTTTTTCAAACCTAGCAACACACTGAGACAAAAACTTGTACACCTGAAAGATCCAACGCCAAAGGAAAAACAAAGCAATATGGTATACGCAGTCCAGTGTAGCGAGGAGTGCACAGACCTATACACCGGGAACACAAAGCGACTGCTCATCAAGCAAATTGCTCAGTATAGGAGGCCTAACTCTACAGGGCAATATTCAGCTGTCTTTCTATACCTAAAAGACAAGGGACACTCCTTTGGAGATAGCAATGTCAAAATTTTAGACAAAGAAGACTGCTGGTTTGAACGAGGTGTAAAAGGGGCCATTCATGTTAAAGTGGAGAAACCATCCCTAAACAGAGGCGGGAGCCTTCGACAGCACCTGTATGCTAGATACAATGCTGTTCTAACATCTGTACCCTGATGGTTTCAGAACTCTTCACACATCCATTTATGTAACTCTAACAAGTAACACCTGTCTCTATGAGTTGCATGATGCTTTGGTAATCCAATCACAATAACCCCACAGCATTCACACCTTTGTGAGTTTCAGGTGCCACCTCTCTGAAGAGTTACAATGTGCCACTGTGATTGGATTAGTGGAAGAGTTTATATGCTGAAGGCTTCCCATACAAGTTAGTTGAACTGAAGAAGCTGCTCAGATGAATAGTGAAACATCTTCAATAATTACTTAGCAAATCCAGTTGCTTTAGATTTATTTATACTAGATATACCGCGATGAATGAAAATCTTCATAGTTATAACTAGTCAAGCAGCTGGCAGATACACTGAAATGCTGAAGAGTCAATTGCATAGCAACAGTAAAATCTGCTGGTTATTTGGATATAGTTACCTGTCCGTTAATTCATTTGTGTTGATTGGGTGCACAGTATTCCCGTGTTCTGTTGGAATAAAGTTGTTTTTTTCTATTATTAGCTACACGTTCTGAGTGATTGAGTGAATGTGAATTCCATGTTAAAGGAGATGGAAACGTGATGTGTGTATTGAAGAAGAGAAGCGCCAGCCTGGGGTTGCAGGTAAGCAACTAGAATTACTGGGGGTAAAATGGTCTAACCAAACACTGAATAGATTAAACCTAAGTGCTTTACCAAAGTAACCCTTGAGGGTATTTATCTAGGGTTTACGCAACTTGTAACAATAAAAGACCTTATTATCTCTTTCAGTACGCCATCTGAGGAGTTAATCAATGTCCACAGAAAAGCAAATTGCATTTTTTTATACTTTCATAAAGGTCAAGCATCAGATAAATTCCATGGTTAAGTAAAACGTGATCTAACAGCTTACATAACATTTCCCATCATCCTGTTCAGCATTTCTTGCAATTAGCAAAAAATAAATGAATTCTTATTATAGATATACCTTTTACAATAAAACTTATAAAAACAATTTATCCCAATAAAATCAATGGATACTCTTACCTTGCAACCTTTGTGCTTGTTTGTCACTTGGTGGGGCATCACTTGGATATTGATAATCTTTAATCAGACTCTGCTTCTCTAAACATTCCCGCACATAATCAGCGCCCACGATCAGAATCTGATGCTTCTCGACGGTTTTTAGTTGGGAATCACTCAGAGAGCCAATGGGATCCACCAACACGTGGGTGCACTAAAATACAAGAAACATTCACAGAGAGAAAGGCATCAGCAAAAAAGCTTCTACTGTGTGTGTCTGTGTGTGATACTAGAAAAATGTGATTTGTTTATTTACTGCTCACATGGAGAAATATGTCAATTTCATGTGGTTTTAATGACCCCCCCGCCAAGTATAAAACAAGGTTAGGGATAGATATATAAACGTGATATTGAATATATATGTATTACACAATTATATAGTGTCTACTAAAAATTTGATTCGAAGAACATATCTATTCATAGAGCAAATCTACATGTCATACTATTATATTGCACATAATAACACAAATTATTTAACTGTGAACTAGATGAATTATTTGCCATTTTTAAAGCCTATTTGGGATTGTTCTAATTCTTATAATTTGGGTTCAAAATAAATCATGAGGATGGTGTGTAGCCTATTTTTTAACAGTAGGGACAACCTCAGTTATACAGTATATTCCCTGTATCTTTCCAGTTCAAGCATACAGTGGATATAAGAAGTCTATGCACCCCTGCAAAATGGCAAGTTTTTGTTTAATAAAAAATAAAATAAAAAACAAGATAAATCCTGTGAGAACTTATTTCATCTTTATTGCAAAATTGCTATCTCTACAAATAAATTGAAAACAAAGCGGGATTCACATTCAGTCTCATCTAAAATAGTAGTTAGTAAAACCCCTGCCAAGTGGCTCTGATTAAACTCAGATAAAAATTATTTCACATGAAAGGGATGTCATCAGTGAAAGCTATCAATCAGGGTCAGGACAGAGGTACCAATAAGTATCCAAATCATTAAACATTCCATGGAGCATTGCGAAGAAAGTGAAGAAAATATGGCTCAACTGTGACTGTACCAAGATCTGTATGTCCCTCCAAAATTGATGAGAAGACAAGGAGAAAACTGGCCAGGGAGGCCACCAAGAGCTACATTAAAGCTGCAGGATTTCTTGGCAAGTACTGCTTGTTAACTACATGTAACAGCAATCAGTTGTATTCTTCATATGTCTGGGTTGTGAGGTAGGAAAGCAAAACAAAAGTCTTTACTCACAAAGAAAAGCATCCAAGCCTGGCTAAACTTTGTAAAAAGTTATACCGCGTCTCCCACAACCATGTGAAAAATGTATTATGGTCTGATGAGACCAAGACTGAACTATTTGGCCATAATTCCAAAAGGTAGGTTTGGCAGCGGCAGCATCATGCTTTGGGGCTGCTTTTCTTCAGATGGAACTGGTGCTTTAGTCAAGGAGGATGGAATCGTGAATAGATCCAAGTATCAGTCTATTTTGTTACAAAAGCATCTGCTGGGAAACTGAAGCTAAAGAGGGATGGCTTCCCCAAAGGAGGATCAATGTTCTGGAACGGCCCAGCCAGAGCCCAGACCTTAAGCCAATTAAAAATCTATGGGCTCACCTGAATAGAGCCGTGCACAGGAGATGCCCTCGCAATCTGACAGATCTGGAAAAGTTTTGCATGGAGGAGGGGGCAAAAATTGCCAAGTCCAGATGTGCCAAACTGATAAGACTTTTACCCAAAAAGACTAAGTGCTGCAATCAAAGCAAACATTGCTTCAGCCAAGTATTAGTTTAAGGGGTACGCACACTAACGCAACCAGGTTTTTGCATATTTCTTTTTTTCCCTAAAATGTTTTTTATTTGTTTTCGGTTTTTGGTTGTGATAAGTTGAGACAGAATTTATCTTGGTCTACTTTTTTAATTAAACAAAAACCTGCCACTTTGCAGGGGTGTGTAGACTTGTTATATCCACTGTGTGTTACATGTTTATATTTAATGATTTATGCTTCATCACTCAGTATATCAAAACCTTACCTTGTCATTCAGTACAAAGGATATAACTCCTCCATTTGAAGTTATTGAGCTCTGCAGTGTCCCCTTCTCTTTAATGGATAAGCTATTCACTTTAAGGAAGAACACACAATCTTCAAAGACACCCATTGTCACCCTAAATATAACAAAAACACTTTTTATTGAATGAAATAAATTAATAAATATAATAAAGTAGCAGAAAGCTAGAAAAAATAGTGTAATGAAACTTTATTAAGTAGATCAATTGCAGCTGAGCTTTCTACAAGATCCTTAAGAGACTCAATGCGAACTTAACCCTGACCCTGAACCCAGGAGTCATAACCAAAATGAACCAAAAAGGCTCAAAAAGTAAATGACATTCTCCACAAGCCTGTTACTTAGCTTAAGTTTAGGCAATGACAATGGGCAATGGTTTAGGCAATGGTTCAACATACACAGTAACATTTTCCTGCTGACACAGATTCTTGGCAACTCTCTCTGTACAGGAAATGAGCAAATTGATGCTTACGAATTGCCTTGGGTATTTCATTGCCCGACTTACACAACTGTTGGGTGACTATAATAAAGGTTTTGGGGATAGTTATTCATTAGAAAATTAAAAGATGTATTTAGATCATGATTTAAAAAAAAACCAAAAAACAACAAAACCTACAGATCTGCCTCTGATGTCTTTCATACCTCCACTGTATTTATTCATAAGCAGTAAGGATCCCTGCTAGAAGTATAAAAAACAATAGACCCCTCCCAGCAATCAATTAAAACCAATAACTATAATCAGCTGCACTGTGCAAAATTATAGGGGAGAGCAATGTATACGCAGCTCAAAGTAACAAAAGTAAAAAATACAATTAATTGGGGTAAAGAGAATGGTAGATGGTACAGTTTGCAAGACACCCTCAGTCAGGGGAGATAAATGCACTTTTAGATAGTTTCAATGCAAAAATGAGTATTAGTGTGAAGTAAAATTCAATTTATTAGGACAGAAAGAAAAAGGCAGCCTAACACATTTCGTGCTTTGTGGGGCACTTACTCATAGGCTAATGGGCACTGCCTGTTGCACGCTATTTAAACAGGGAGTGTCCAGTCAGGATAAACTGTACAAAAGCCAATCAAAGTGATGCATACAAAAAACAAAAATGGTGCAAGTAAAGAAACAAGTTCATATGAGAAATGCATATAGGCAATAACTATGAACACACTGATAAGTGAAACAAAAAATTGAAAAACAATACTGTATATAACTATATACAAGGATGTATATGCAATGCAGAAATATATTAAAACAAAAAAAAAATTATATATATATACAGTGGTGTGAAAAACTATTTGCCCCCTTCCTGATTTCTTATTCTTTTGCATGTTTGTCACACAAAATGTTTCTGATCATCAAAAACCGTTAACTATTAGTCAAAGATAACAGCATTGAACACAAAATGCAGTTTTTAAATGAAGGTTTAAGTTATTAAGGGAGAAAAAAATCTCGAAATCTACATGGCCCTGTGTGAAAAAGTGATTGCCCCCCTTGTTAAAAATAACTTAACTGTGGTTTATCAATTTCAATTTTCAATTTCAATATCAATTTCTGTAGTCACCCCCAGGCCTGATTACTGCCACACCTGTTTCAATCAAGAAATCACTTAAATAGGAGCTACCTGACACAGAGAAGTAGACCAAAAGCACCTCAAAAGCTAGACATCATGCCAAGATCCAAAGAAATTCAGGAACAAATGAGAACAAAAGTAATTGAGATCTATCAGTCTGGTAAAGGTTATAAAGCCATTTCTAAAGCTTTGGGACTACAGCGAACCACAGTGAGAGCCATTATCCACAAATGGAAAAAACATGGAACAGTGGTGAACCTTCCCAGGAGTGGCCGGCCGACCAAAATTACCCCAAGAGCGCAGAGACAACTCATCCGAGAGGCCACAAAAGACCCCAGGACAACATCTAAAGAACTGCAGGCCTCACTTGCCTCAATTAAGGTCAGTGTTCATGACTCCACCATATGAAAGAGACTGGGCAAAAACGGCCTGCATGGCAGATTTCCAAGGCGCAAACCACTTTTAAGCAAAAAGAACATTATGGCTCGTCTCAATTTTGCTAAAAAACATCTCAATGATTGCCAAGACTTTTGGGAAAATATTTTGTGGACCGACGAGACAAAAGTTGAACTTTTTGGAAGGTGCGTGTCCCGTTACATCTGGCGTAAAAGTAACACAGCATTTCAGAAAAAGAACATCATACCAACAGTAAAATATGGTGGTGGTAGTGTGATGGTCTGGGGTTGTTTTGCTGCTTCAGGACCTGGAAGGCTTGCTGTGATAGATGGAACCATGAATTCTACTGTCTACCAAAAAATCCTGAAGGAGAATGTCCGGCCATCTGTTCGTCCAGCTGCAGCAGGACAATGACCCAAAACACACCAGCAAATCCACCTCTGAATGGCTGAAGAAAAACAAAATGAAGACTTTGGAGTGGCCTAGTCAAAGTCCTGACCTGAATCCTATTGAGATGTTGTGGCATGATCTTAAAAAGGCGGTTCATGCTAGAAAACCCTCAAATAAAGCTGAATTACAACAATTCTGCAAAGATGAGTGGGCCAAAATTCCTCCAGAGCGCTGTAAAAGAGTCGTTGCAAGTTATCGCAAACGCTTGATTGCAGTTATTGCTGCTAAGGGTGGCCCAACCAGTTATTAGGTTCAGGGGGCAATTACTTTTTCACACAGGGCCATGTAGGTTTGGATTTTTTTTCTCCCTAAATAATAAAAACCCTCATTTAAAAACTGCATTTTGTGTTTACTTGTGTTATCTTTGACTAATAGTTAAATGTGTTTGATGATCAGAAACATTTTGTGTGACAAACATGCAAAAGAATAAGAAATCAGGAAGGGGGCAAATAGTTTTTCACACCACTGTATATATATATATATATATATATATATATATAGCCTATGAGTATGTTCCCCCACACGGACCAAAACGTGTTAGGCTGCACTGTGCAAAATGCCTTGTCCCATTTCTGTTTTTCCTACAGATTTGGGATTCCTAATTTAACTCAAATGGCAAGCATTTCCTAACATATCCCTACAGTCTTATGAAACTGTCTGCTATATCTCATAAGAAAAGGGATTTTTTTTGCTAATTTCTATTTCTCCCATTATTAGCTGTTTTGCTTGGACTTAATATCCCCTTTTGGAAATACTGTAGCAGCTCTCGGAAAAACTTGTACAGGTATGGGATCCATTATCCAGAAACCTATTATCCAGAAAGCTCCAAATTACGGAAAGGCTGACTCCCATAGACTTCATTATAAGAAAATAATTCTAAATTTTAAACATGATTCTCTTTTTCTCTGTAATAATAAAACAGTACCTGTACTTGATCCCAACTAAGATATAATTACCCCTTATTGGGGCAGAACAGTCCTATTGGGTTTATTTAATGGTTAAATGATTCCCTTTTCTCTGTAATAATAAAACAGTACCTGTACTTGATCCCAACTAAGATATAATTACCCCTTATTGGGGCAGAACAGCCCTATTGGGTTTATTTTATGGTTAAATGATTCCCTTTTCTCTGTAATAATAAAACAGTACCTGTACTTGATCCCAACTAAGATATAATTACCCCTTATTGGGGGCCGAACAGCCCTATTGGGTTTATTTAATGGTTAAATTATTCCCTTTTCTCTGTAATAATAAAACAGTACCTGTACTTGATCCCAACTAAGATATAATTACCCCTTATTGGGGGCAGAACAGCCCTATTGGGTTTATTTCATTGTTAAATGATTCCCTTTTCTCTGTAATAATAAAACAGTACCTGTACTTGATCCCAACTAAGATATAATTACCCCTTATTGGGGGCAGAACAGCCCTATTGGGTTTATTTCATGGTTAAATGATTCCCTTTTCTCTGTAATAATAAAACAGTACCTGTACTTGATCCCAACTAAGATATAATTACCCCTTATTGGGGGCAGAACAGCCCTATTGGGTTTATTTCATTGTTAAATGATTCCCTTTTCTCTGTAATAATAAAACAGTACCTGTACTTGATCCCAACTAAGATATAATTACCCCTTATTGGGGGCAGAACAGCCCTATTGGGTTTATTTAATGGTTAAATGATTCCCTTTTCTCTGTAATAATAAAACAGTACCTGTACTTGATCCCAACTAAGATATAATTACCCCTTATTGGGGGCAGAACAGCCCTATTGGGTTTTTTTAATGGTTAAATGATTCCCTTTTCTCTGTAATAATAAAACAGTACCTGTACTTGATCCCAACTAAGATATAATTACCCCTTATTGGGGGCAGAACAGCCCTATTGGGTTTATTTCATGGTTAAATGATTCCCTTTTCTCTGTAATAATAAAACAGTACCTTGTACTTGATCCCAACTAAGATATAATTAATCTTATTGGAGGCAAAAAAATCCTATTGGGTTTAAATGATTT
Source organism: Xenopus tropicalis (assembly GCF_000004195.4). Classification (NCBI taxonomy): domain Eukaryota; kingdom Metazoa; phylum Chordata; class Amphibia; order Anura; family Pipidae; genus Xenopus; species Xenopus tropicalis. The sequence continues at coordinate 158,363,228 of NC_030678.2, read as the reverse complement.
TTTAGTAGACTTAAGGTATGGAGATTCAAATTAAGGAAAGATCCCTTATCCGGACAGCCCCAGGTCCTGAGCATTTTGGATTACATGTCCCATACCTGTATAATCATTTTCTTATTATAACCTGTTCCAAAAATCTATTATTTATGCATTGTGTATGTTTAAAAAAATCATAATCCATTGAGCGGTTAGTTTCTCCTTTATCAAAGGAACCAATGGGTATGCTGTTAATGAAACCTTTTTTGATCTATATAAGTCTTGTGACAACTGGGGGTTATAGTCTCCTCTCAGATGCATTTTTAAGTCTGATGCCTTCAGCCTCCCTGGTAAGTCTAAAGCTGAGAGATCCGCTCGTTTGGCGAGGTAACCACTGAACGGCAATGTTCGTCATTGACTTTTCACTAATCAGCTGAGATGGTGCAATTTGTTTGCACGATCCGTATCACACACTACATTAGGAGTGACTAGGCACAGGTGGCACCAGATAATTAACTATCTGCTTAATATTACGACATTGCCTCTTTCCATTTTTTTGTGACCTGTGCCCCAGACGACAACCCTACTAGTCGAATTGTGTTGGGATATTAAATACATTTTTTGAATAAATACGTGCCCTAGGTACTTTGTGTTGTGACTAGGGGGCACATTTACTAATCCACGAATCCGAATCCCAAATGGGAAAAAATCGGATTGGAAACGCAAATTTTGCGACTTTTTCGTCACTGTCGCGTTTTTTTTCGTATTTTGCACAATTTTTTCGTCGCCGTCACGACTTTATCATATTTTCCGCAACTTTTTCGTCGTCGCCGCCGCCACTGCGATTTTTTCGTATTGAGCCAAAACCAATACGATTTTTCCACGATGGTGATGAAAAAGTCGTAACGGCGATGAAAAAAACGCGGGACATACAAAAATGTCGCGACGGCGCTGAAAAAGTTGCAAAAATACAGATCATTACGAAAAAATGCGTTCGGACGCTTTCGGCCCGTTCGTGGATTAGTAAATCTGCCCCTAGGTGTTTCAGGTAATCCCTAATTAGTGAGCACCAGTTCTAATTGTGCTGCTCCTATCAGTATATGATCATGTGGATAACTTAAAGGCATGGGTCATTACTGTTACAGGGCTGCTGTACAGTAAAGGTGCCCATACACTATAAGGTCCACTCGCTTGGCGATGTCGCGTCTGAATGCTGGCCAAACGATCGGATTAGATTTGTGGTTATGGGGCAGTCGGTTCGGGGGGACCAAGGGACCGATATCGGCAGCTATAGTCGGCCCTTTAGTTTCAGAATTTAAAGATCTTGACGTTTCAGACACTGGGATCTATTTCTTTCCCTTTAGCCTGAGACTTACATGTACTGAGCCAACTGCATCCCTGCCAAAGAAGTCAGCAGGACTCAAAGTCCACAAATGAAGCCGATAGAAATAAAGTCAAATATGCCTGTACAATGAAATACAAGGTGTGCCATCTGGCATGGACTCCCATAGTCACTGTAGGGCAGAAAGTAACTCAGAATATGGTTATGGTTAGCGATGGAGGATAAGGATGGAAAGACAGAAAATGTCACATATCATAATATACGTTTTCTCAAAAGGTACGTTTTCAGATGATCATAGTGCAGGTCACCCTGAACATTGTGAACGCATTAAACTTGGCAATATATTGAAAAATGTATTTCTGTAATCTCACCTTCCAGCTGAACTCGCTGCTTCCCTGGCTTTTCACAGGAGGCAACAAGGAGTAATAAGAGAGGCGCAAGTGATGTGCCCTCGGTTTAAGGCACCACTGAGCTTCCTGAATGGGAGGAGCTGTTCAAATACTCTCGCAAAAAGGTCAATTCAAATTGGGGCCACGCAATGCGACCATGGCACCACCCCATTTTGAAAATGCAAATCAGTAACCTCTTTTGCAACCACTGATACATTTTTCATATAATTCGGCCTTCGAGAGATTTTGGAAAATTTGGGAGAACGTTGCAGGGGGATGGGAGACCGGGGGAGAGCCACAAAATTTGGGTAACTCCAGAACAAATAGGGTGTTGACAGCTCTGCTATTAAAGGGGTGGTTCACCTTTTGGTTAACTTTTAGTTGGTTATAGAATGTCCTAATCCTTCCAACTTTGCAATTGGTCTTCATTATTTATAGTTTCTGAATTATATGCTTTTCTCTTCTGCCTCTTTCCAGCTTTCAAATGGGGGTCACTGACCCCAGCAGCCAAACAATTGTTGCCCTGTGGGGCTACAATCTTATTGTTATTGTTACATATTGTTCCTTATATTTATATTCAGTTCCTCGCCTATTAAATTTCCAGTCTTTCATGCAAACCACTGTCTGGATGCTAAGGTAAACAAGTCCATAGTAACCAGATAGCTGCTGAAATTCCAAACTGGTCAAAAAAGCTGATCAGCAAACAGTATTTAGTTGATAAAGCACTAGATGAAAATGGGAAATGCTGGTTTGTTAAATAGACAGCAGAGACTAGAACAAGTTTTTGGCACATTATTTATTCTTTGCTCTGTATATGCACAATATGTTTTGCACTTTTTAGCAGTATGTATGTATACGACATGTAATATATTTTTATTTTTCTCTAGGGGGGCCCATGTGTATATTTTCGTATGCCGATATGATGACAATAAAGTTGGACTTGACTTGAATAACTGAAAACCCACAAAACATAAAAAAATGAAGACCAATTGCAAATTGTTTCAGAACATCAATATATATATATATATGGCATACTTTAAAGGTGAACAACCCCTTTAATCCCTAGAATTTTTGCCACATTAACTCCCTGCCCCACAGCCCGGCACCCAGCAGCCCCAGCAACAGGAGTGAGATTCCAGCCCAGGAGCCCTGGTTTCAGCCCCTAAAGAAGGATTAACCCCTTTATCAATCAGCTGCAGTGAGATTAACCCCCACGGCCTACAGAATTAACCCATTTGTCCCACCAAGTTTGATGACAACGATGAATCATTTCCACATTTAGTATCAAAGTGATGAATCACTGGGAAATGACAGGGGTGGGTACGTTTATGATGCAATGCAATGCAACCCTTTAGCTTTTAAAGTTTTTTAGTATTTCTATAATTCTAAAGCATAAAACACAGAATAATCTATATATTATATATCCATACACACAGACACACCCACACACAGACAGTACAGGGGCCAATACCTTACTCCCGATACAAACACTGCCTGTGTCCCAGCCTGGCTTCACTTGGAAGGGGAGGGGCAGAAGCTGCAGAGTAGGACACAGAGTGAGACGGGATTGGCTGAACCAGTAATAGGGAGGAGCAGGAAGCTTCACAGTGAGGGAGGGAGGGAAAATTCTACAATAAATGTGAGCTGTTAGGGTGAAGACACACGGAGCTACTAGTAGCAGCTACTTGTCATGGCTACTAAAATAGACAATGCTGATGATTTACTGATAATTGTCTCTACGTGTTTAGAGCAGAAGCAATTCTCAGTATTGTCTGTGGCAGAGTTTATGGCGTTTTTTAGTCGTGACAAGTAGCTGCTACTAAGTAGCTCCATGTGTTTTCACACTATATTTATGTAATTTCTTTCTCCTTTGGTTCCTAAAAAATAAAGAGATAAAAAGGTGGAGAGATCATTTATAAGCATACTATTTAAATATTTAGTATTTAAGGGTGAAGACACATGGAGCTACTTAGTAGCAGCTACTTGTCACAGCTACAAAACGCCATAAACTCTTAGGGCTCTGGCACACGGGGAGATTAGTCGCCGGCGACTAATCTCCCCGAAATGCCATCGCACCGGCGATTTACATTTTCGCAGATGGGATGGCAATCCGGAGAGATTAGTCGCCCGCGAACATGGAGTTTTGTCGCGGGCGACTAATCTCCCCGTGTGCCAGAGCCCTTATGCCGTCGAATGCAGGCGTTTATAGGAAGAGAAAACATAATGAGTCTGTACCTGCAGTCAGGCACCCGTGTCTGCTACAAAAACTGATTTGTGATTAAGAAGTGAAGTGATAAGAAGTGATAAAAGGAGAACTAAACCTGAAAAAAAGAATAAGGGCTCTGGTACACGGGGAGATTAGTCGTCCGCGGCAAAACTCCCTGCTCGCGGGCGACTAATCTCCCCGAGTTGCCTTCCCTCTGCCATCCCACCGGCGAACATGTAAGTCGCCGGCGGGATGGCAGACGCGGCGGGGCGATTTCGCGCAAATCACCGAAAAAGACTCGCGAGGCTTTTACCTGTGGCATTACCTGAGGCATTACCTGTGTGCATTCTCCCCACTCCTCTGTAGTGAGGGATGGGATGTCTGTCTGCCAGCCTATATATATGGCCTTGAGAAGGGTGATGGGAGAGTAGCAAGTAAGTCCCTGTATTATTTTGTGCCTTTGGCACTTGAGTAAAGGGGGGTTTGTGGCAGGAGCGGGGTGGCTTTGTGGCAGGAGCGGAGAGGAGTGGGGGGGTTTGTGGAGCTGCAGAATCTTTGTGACAGGAGGGGGGAGCTGGCTTGTGCTTTTCAGCCCATAGAGACACGCTGGACAAGATGGCGGCACCGTTCACTGAAACAAGTATGTAAGTTCTAGTAGGTGTATCTCTGTAAATCCTTTATTAGGCAAGCCAGGAATATAGCGTTTTTACACAGCAATAGTAGTACTAATAGTGTGCTTAATAGATTTTGCCTTTCCTTCTCCTTTAAAGTTTGAACACCTTTCTGGGGGTTTTGGGGTCCTGTTTTATGTGTTATTACAGTTTTGCTGAAAAAGGTGAAATTGCCCTTTAAGCTTCAAGTCTCAGTTCCCTCAAGAGACCTGTTTAGCTTACTAGTTAGGCTGATGGCAGACGAGACATAGGGCGGATATTTTCGGCAAGCGGAAAAGCATTTGCTGAAAATTCCGCCGTACGCCTCCTACATGTGCCTGTACCTGAATGAATGGAATACGTTCAGGTACAGGCACATGTAGCCGAAATACAGATAAAAATGCGAGATGCGTAGGGCGGTATTTTCAGCAAGCGCTTTTCCGCTTTTGCCTTACAATGTATCTCATGCAGGGGGGCTTGTGAAGTTTTTCTGGGCTCTTTGCCAAAAGCTAATTATTTAATTAAAAGTGAGAAACAATGTTTCTAAGTGCATGTGACGCTCATTAAGATTTCTGGGCTCTTTGCCAAAAGCTACTTTAAGGCTAATGCCACACGAGGCGTACAAGGAAAACAGTCTAATATTTGCCTTAGCTCTAACTCTCCGTTAGCTAATGTAAACATCAGAGGGAGAAGTAATAATCTCCGCTGCATGCTGGCTAATGCGCGAAGCTTGTTGGGTAAATTAGGGGAGCTGCAGGCTATTGCATGTACTGAAAATTATGATTTAATTGGTATCACCGAGACCTGTGGGATGAAAAATGCGACTGGGCTTTGAATTTAAATGGTTACACGCTTTTTAGGAGGGACAGAGGGTTGAGGGGTTTGTCTTTATGTAAAATCAGATTTCAAGCCATGTAATAAAGACATTACCAATGAAAACGTTTGGGTAGAAATTTCAGTAGGGCTGAAGGTCACAAAGAAAATGATCCTTGGTGTATGCTATAAACCACCCCGTATAGAGGGGGATGAGGCCCAGCTACTTTTGCAAATGGAGGACGTGCAGACTTTGCCAGTATAAGGGCATCTCTGCAATGTGTCAGCTGGGAAAGGCTTTTCATAGGGTTACACACAGTAGGAAAATGGAACATCTTTAAATCATTGGCTTTGCAGGTATACACAACAGTATATTCCCCTTGTAAGCAAGGAGAGGCATCGCAAAGCAAAACCTTTATGGCTGAATAAAAGAGTTAGTGTCGAGGTTGGTAAGAAAAAACGTGCTTTTAAAGCATTCAAGTTAGCTGGGACAGCAGGGACTTTCATCAGGTACAAGGAAGCAAATAAAGCAGCAAAAAAGCTATCAGGCAAGCTAAAATAGAGATGGAAAGGGATATTGCAGCTAGGAGTAAAAAGAATCCAAAATTATTTTTTAATTATGTGAATAGTAAAAAAATGAAGCAAGAAGGGGTGGGAACCTTATTATCACGGGGGGGTAAGTTGGTTGATGAGAACAGGGAAAAAGCAGAAATTTTGAACTTTTATTTTTCATCTGTCTATACATCTGAGGAGCCACATAATGAAGGCTTCCCTTTTAATATGCCCAGTTCTAGTAATTTAGCTACTGACGCATGGGTCACTCGGGAGGAAATTCAAAAGAGACTTGAACAGGTAAAGGTAAACAAAGGTCCAGGGCCGGATGGGATTTATCCCAGGGTATTATATGAGCTGAGCGCTGTGATTGCCAAACCTCTTCACTTAATTTTTCAGGATTCGTTGAGGTTTGGCATGGTGCCGAGAGACTGGCGGATTGCTAATGTGGTGCCGTTATTTAAAAAGGGATCCCGTTCTCAGCCTGAAAACTATAGGCCTGTTAGTCTGACATCAGTAGTAGGAAAACTTTTGGAAGGGGTAATAAGGGATAGGGTACTTGAATACATTGCAGTTCACAATACTATTAGTTTGTGCCAGCTTGGTTTTATGCGTAACAGATCTTGCCAGACTAATTTAGTCGCCTTTTATGAGGAGGTGAGTAGGAACCCCGATGCTGGAATGGCAGTTGATGTCATCTACTTGGACTTTGCTAAAGCATTTGATACAGTACCTCACAGAAGGTTAATAATCAAATTAAGGAATATTGGCCTAGAACATAATATTTGTAATTGGATAGAGAACTGGCTGAAGGATAGAGTACAAAGAGTGGTGGTAAATGGAACATTTTCTAATTGGACCAGTGTGGTTAGTGGAGTACCGCAGGGGTCAGTCCTTGGGCCTTTGCTTTTTAACTTGTTTATTAATGACCTGGAGGGGGGCATAGACAGTATTGTTTCTATTTTTGCTGATGACACAAAATTGTGCAAAACTATAAGTTCCATGCAGGATGCTGCCGCTTTGCAAAGTTATGCATTTTGGTAGAAATAATAAAAACGCAAACTATCTACTGAATGGTAGTGTGTTGGGGGTTTCCTTAATGGAGAAGGATCTAGGGGTTTTTGTAGATAACAAGTTGTCTAATTCCAGGCAGTGTCATTCTGTGGCTACTAAAGCAAATAAAGTGCTGTCTTGTATAAAAAGGGCATTGATTCAAGGGATGAGAACATAATGTTGCCCCTTTATAGGTCCCTGGTAAGGCCTCACCTTGAGTATGGGGGGCAGTTTTGGGCTCCAGTCCTTAAGAAGGATATTAATGAGCTGGAGAGAGTGCAGAGACTTCAACTAAACTGGTAAAGGGGATGGAAGGGTTAAACTATGAGGTTAGACTGTCGAGGTTGGGATTGTTTTCTCTGGAAAAGAGGCCCTTGCGAGGGGACATGATTACTCTGTACAAGTACATTAGAGGGGATTATAGGCAGATGGGGGATATTCTTTTTTCCCATAAAAACAATCAGCGCACCAGAGGCCCCCCCTTTAGATTAGAGGAACGGAGTTTCCATTTGAAGCAGCGTAGGGGGTTTCTCACGGTGAGGGCAGTGAGGTTGGGGAATGCCCTTCCTAGAGATGGGGTAATGGCAGATTCTGTTAATGCCTATAAGAGGGGCCTGGATGAGTTCTTGAACAATCAGAATATCCAAGGCTATTGTGATACTAATATCTACAGTTAGTACTAGTGGTTGTATATATAGTGTATGTATGTGAGTGTATAGATTGGTAGGTGTGGGTTGTGTGTGCTGGGCTTACTTGGATGGGTTGAACTTGATGGACTCTGGTCTTTTTTCAAACCTATGTAACTATGTACATAAGTAGCGCTTTATAAATAAAGTTATACATACATACATACGAGGCGTAGGGCGGATATTTACGGCAAGAGTAAAAGCGCTTACTGAAAATTCAGCCCTACGCCTCCTACTCGTGCCTGCACCCGAGCGTATCTCATTCATTCGGGTGCAGGCACAAGTAGCAAGCGTAGGGCTGTATTTTCGCCAAGTGTTTTTCCGCTTGCCGAAAATATCAGCCCTACGCCACGAGGCGTAGGGCTGAAAATTCCGCCCTACGCCTCCCACATGTGTCTTCACCCGAATGAATGAGATACGCTCGGGTGCGGGCACATGTAGCCGAAATACACATAAAAACGTGAGACTTTCAAACCGAATTTTCAGTGTTTTTCCGCTTGCCAAAAATATCCGCCCTACGTCTCGTCTGGCATTAGCCTTAGGCTACTGTCAGACCAGGCGTATATTTTCGGCAAGCGTTTTTCATACGCCATATGCCTAGTCGGAAATCAGCCTTAATTAAATTTGTATCTTTTTTAGCTTCAGTGCAGGAGATCAAAGGGAAATGAGGGACTTTTCAGTAAGAATCCCGGACTCCGGGTTGAGCTGTCAAAAGAGGGACTGTCCCGCGAAAATCGGGACAGTTGGGAGGTATGCCCTAAGCTTAGGTAAAGTGGCCTAACTAGCGTTGCTATCTGTGTTTAAATCGGTGGACAGGTTGGTGACATTGGGGGCAGGCCAGTTATATCATCACCCTTAATGCTTCACACCACTTTTTACACAGCATCATAAATATACCCCTAAGGGGTATATTTATCATGCTGTGTAAAAAGTGGAGTGAAACATTACCGGTGATGTTGCCCAGGGCAACCAATCAGCAATTAGTTTTTAACAGATAGAAAACCAAAGCAAAGCATCTGATTGGCTGCTATAAGCAACATCACCAGTAATTTTTTACTCCACTCTTTACACAGCATAATAAATATACCCCTTAGTGTAATGATCTGGCTTAATTGGGGGAAAATCCCTTCTTCTACATTTCCCGCTGTGTTGTCATGAGGTTGCCCCTTAGAGTTCAGCACTGCCCACAGGCAGAGTTATAGAAAAAGTCCCATCCCTATAGATCACAGATAAATTAAGAAAAGGAAGCTAAATACCAAGCTGCACAACCCAGCGGTGTATGGGGCATCAAATACCATTAAACAATAGTAATGTGCTATATCTTCTGTTAATGTTTGTATGTTTCTTTAATGTAGTATATCAATAAAATGAAACACTCAGGCAATTTCACCATGTTACATTTATTGGGCAGACATGGGACATGGGCACATCTAGTTCAGCTATTAATTTGGGCTTGCAACAATAGCCATATGAGATCTTTATATATCACAACAGGATAAAAAGCCATTTTATTGTTAGCCACTGTGGCAATATTGTTGCTTTTTATGGACCTGTCAGGTGTGTCCTAGCTTACTATTTTGCAATAGGCAATATATTAGAATCAAGCTTCTATTAAAGAAAACTGACTTTTCAAAGATTAGTAAGAGCAGCGGGTGGATTTACCCCACCAGAATAAAGCTTATGAGCAGGAATATAAATACAGGCTGCTTGTTTAGGAAAAGCCAGTTACAGTGATAGTGCTGTATGGGCTGTATCTAACAGCAGCAGGAAGGCACTTGGACTGTTCTGTTCTGCTTCCCTAAGGCTAGTGCCATATCAGGCAGAGTCCCGGCCTGCATTTACCTGCGGATCCACCCCTATACTCATATCATCTTTCTGATGTGCCTGCACCCTGAACCACTGTGTCAGCCCAGGCGGAGGCACATGGAGCAGATTTCAGTGCTAAAATGCACACTCAAGAGTTTCCGCCCAAAATCCACTTTGTGTGCCAGCGCCCCGGCCAACGCAGCGGCTCCAGGCACATCAGGAAGCCGTTAGGAGCACAACATCAGATTCTCGGCCTGTTTTTATCTGAAGGCAGATAGTCCGCCTGGTGAGGCACTACCCTTACACAAACTAGTGCAATAAGCGCTCCATAAAAGTGAGGAGGGTCTCAGCTCAGCCAACACCTCTCCACTTCTGGAACAAATCAGGCAGTAATGCTAATCTCTGACTGGCAGAAAAGGTTCAATGCCTGCTCTCCTGCCAGAGGTACCCTGTGCATTTAATATGTAAACTTGTTATATTTAATTAACAGGAAATGTTTGATACATGATGAGACAGAATATAGAAGCGAGTTTGACCATGAGTGCTGTATAGGGTACTGGATGTGGCCAACCCCACCACAAACAGGAATAATGATTTAAGTTAACTGTTTGATCTGTCTCTGCTCACAGCAGGATAAAGATCAGAGGAAGGATCCACAGGATCAATGGATAATAACTTCCGGGTGGCAGATTCCCAGTCTTTGCCCAAGCCGAGTCGATTGCAGATGCCAGGATACTGACTGTCTCTCTTTCTCACCCATTCCATGGCTCTCTCAGTTGCCTGGTGGAACTGGCTGTGTAAAGGCACATTAATAGGTTACACACACTAGTATTACCAGTATGAATGTAAAATTGCTCTGCTAAGCACAGTTGAAATGCATATTCTGCCCTGTAATCTGAAATGTGCCACCTGCTGTTCATTTCATCTAACTGCCCAGAATGATTTATTATTTAGTAAAGGGGAACTCCACCCAAACACAACTTAAGCTTTTTGAAAAGAAAACACAATTTCAAGCAACTTTGCAATATAAATCAATTCAAAATATGCAGCCTTTTTGTGATGTTTAATGTAATAATAAGGTTTGGAACAGTTCCCTAAGCCCCGCCCCCTGTTCCCCTGCTGATCTGGCTGGCTACTTTGGCACTCAAATAAAATGTAACAGTAGTCGCCTGTCCTCAGCCTGCATCCTCCCAATCCCACAATTCCCTGCAGACGTGGTGTCATTAAGGAAAGTAACATCACAGTGCAATGCATTGTGGGTTATGTAGTTCTTGCATGCTGTCTGTAAGCTGTGGAGAAGTTGTTACAATTTGTAACATCAACGTTTTAGTCCCTCCTCCCCTGCCAGGATTTCAAATGATGGAGATAGAAAACTGTTTTGCAGCTGGATTTCAGCATATAAAAATGGTATTTATTCCGGCTTTTTGAAGGAACAGATTACAGTGATATGTTTATTGGGGTTTCTGTGTTGGGTGGGGCTCTTTAACAAACTTTGGTTCAGAAACCAGAGTTCCCCTTTAATGCATAGAAGCTGGCTTCTAGTACATTGTTTTAAATGTTGGAACTTGTATACACTAAATTGTACATTAAACCAGATAATAAAAAGGGCCATACAAACACTGCTTTCAATAGAAATAATATATTTATATACAAATAACTGTAAGACCACTGAGAATGTGTCATAAATGTATAATGGAAAGACATGGAAAGGGTTACCTGGTGCCGGAGGGCTCATCCAGTGACACCAAACTCTTACATTTTATCCCTTGCAAGTTATTAGTGCGGATTACTTGCAGCACCAAGAGTGTGGCAATGAGTTTTGGAACCTCCTCCTTTCCTTTGCTCCCTAAAATATAAAACAAGTTCATATGAATTAATATAACCAAAATAAACAGGCCAATAAGATTGCTCAATGAGGATGGAACTCAGAGGAACATTTGGTCAACAGAGGAAGCATGATGCCTGGCAAATGCATTTCCCTAACAGTCAGCTAGTGGTCCCCAAGAACGTACCTTCAAGAGAAGTGTCTGGCAGAGAACTGGGGAGAACTTGCTACTGAGGAGGGGAGAGAGACTCCAGGCTCCATATATGCATGTGTGTGTGAGAGGGAAAGAGGGTGAGTAGCTGATAGAATGTGCATAGTGTTCCTTTGTCATTGCTAATATATTTTTCTTATATTACATACTATAACCAGTACATGTGTCGGTGTTATTCCTTTTGTGACCTTTGTGGAAAGTCTCAGGACTCGTTAGTTTAATGGGGCATGGGCGGTTACAATGCAGTTAACAGAGGACAGCCGGGGTGGTATCAGGCACTTCTCCGCCAGCTGAAATATGCCAGCAAAGGAAACGCCCCACATGCATAGTAAATATAAAGCAAACATCTCCCACAGAGGGTGGGTTTGTGGTTAAGATGCTGTAAAAAGCTATTAATGCAATGCAAGCAAATGACTTACCAAGGGACTGGATACCATTTTTAACTAAAAACTCATTGCACAAGTAATTGACATCAATGTTTATCAATGATCCGAGAGCTTCATTCAGCTGCCAGTATCCCTCCTGGGGAAAAAACATAGAGCAATTGTTTCTAGTCAATATATTCATAGTTCTTCACATAAATGAGTAAAGTTGTTCTATTGCATATTAAATTTACAATACAGGTGCCATATGGTGCATTTCCACTGAAAGAAATACCAAGTTCTACAGTTTGCAGCTCTTATCATTCCCAGCAACAGTCAGGCAATCCCAGTGCAGCCAATAAAAGGGCAACCATTTGCGGGTTTTAACCTTGACAGCAAGTAAGTTGCAGGTAAAACTTAATCCCTGTCCCTGTATAAAGAAGCAGTAGAATTCTTCAGATTAAAGTGAGTGTAGGACTGGCCAGACCAGGGATGATTTAGACATAGACTCCCTTGTCCTTGCATTTATTTTATGGTAGCACCCTCACTTGCCTATGGTTTAAAAGTTCTACAGCTTAGGGTTCTTACAGAGCTTGTCCCTTCAGGATAAACATTTGATGATGAGTTGGCCAGTTCTTAATGATAATTAAAAACATTCCATATGCAATGCAATAAGATAAGATGGCTTTGCGCAACAGAAGTTATGAATCAATAGAGTGTGTAGAACACAAGTGCACAAAGCCAGACCCATCTGGCTATTTAATCATTTGTCCTGTCAGTTAGATGGACATATTGGTGGCAATTTCACAAGCACAAGTATGGATCCTAAGGCTAATGCCCAGACATGGCGTTTGGCGTATATTTTCGGCAAGCCGAAGATCGCTTGCCAAAAATAGCACCATACACCTTCTACCTGTGCCTGCAACCGAATGAATGGAATACGCTCGGGTGCAGGCACATGTAGCCAATATCCGAAAAAACACGAGACTTCTTATCTTCGGCGGATATCAGCTACATATGCCTGCACCCGAGCGTATTTCATTCATTCGGGTGCAGGCACAGGTAGGAGGTGCATGGCGCTATTTTCGGCCAAACGCCACGTCTGACATTAGCCTTACATCATAAGCATACAAGCTGAATAACCCAATCACTCAATGGTTGGGCTACATGCTCTCGGTGTTAACAGCATTTTACCTCTCTCTTTGCACCTTCAGAAAAAATTCAAGACTGACGAATCTTTCCAGAGAGAGGGGATGGAAGGGTTAAACTATGAGGTTAGACTGTCAGGGTTGGGGTTGTTTTCTCTGGAAAAGAGGCTCTTGCAAGGGGACATGATTACTCTGTACAAGTACATTAGAGGGGATTATAGGCAGATGGGGGATGTTCTTTTTTCCCATAAAAACAATCAGCGCACCAGAGGCCCCCCCTTTAGATTAGCGGAAAGGAGCTTCCATTTGAAGCAGCGTAGGGGGTTTCTCACGGTGAGGGCAGTGAGGTTGGGGAATGCCCTTCCTAGTGATGTGGTAATGGCAGATTCTGTTAATGCCTATAAGAGGGGCCTGGATGAGTTCTTGAACAATCAGAATATCTAAGGCTATTGTGATACTAATATCTACAGTTAGTACTAGTGGTTGTATATATAGTTTATGTATGTGAGTGTATAGATTGGTAGGTGTGGGTTGTGTGTGCTGGGTTTACTTGGATGGGTTGAACTTGATGGACACTGGTCTTTTTTCAACCCTGTGTAACTATGTAACTAACTATGTAACCTCCCCAACCAAGCCAGCATTGCACATTACTTTTTCTGGGTTGTTTGGCTCCTTTTCTGGATATGACAAATAAGATTTTTTCCTAGACAACTAGAGAGTTTTTAGAATCCAGAGCCACTGGGGGAATCTCCCAAAGAACAGAGGGCTGGGTGGGAGTTATATACCCACGATAAACATTTTCTACTTTATTCACGTTCACAGCAAAATTAATATATAAAAGATAGATTTTTGGTAGAAAAATTACAGTATGACAAATTTCACTGACTCCTTCTCAGAGTGTGCAGACTCACAATATACTGCAGAAATAAAGACAGAATAAAAACACCTTACCTCACACTGTAGAGCAGACAGTAAAGAGAAAGATGGGCATTTTCTCACTTTTTCTTTATGGGACAATGAAGAAATCTGTAACAAAAATATATCTGAGTTACAGTACATATATTATGAAAATAGTTGCAATAAAAACTTTTTGACTGGTATTTTCCTGTCCACACAGGAACTCCCAAACCTACCACTGCTGCTTCCCATTCATATTGATACAGCACCTGAACCAGTGCTAATCAGTAACCCTTTAACTGCAATGGCACATGGGGAAATTTGTCACCCACAGTAAATCTGCACTACTACAGGAGACAAATGTCCCTGCCCCTCACTTTGGATACCGCAAGTAAAATACATTTTGTTGCAGCGATCTGGCTTAATTGCAGGAAAATTACTTGCTTTATATCACGTTATATACAGTATATATATATATATGTTTATAGTCTTTATAATAGTGCTTCTTGATATCATGTCAGTATATACTTTGTGATACAGTATAATCACATACCTGCAGTAATTATACATCCCGGTTACTACAAATAAGTATTAAGGTACCTATGGTGAGGTGGGCTCATCATGTGCCTTCCCTGTATTTTCATGCAATTCTACTGCCAAGCTTTTAACCCCCGGTTCATCTGGAGACCCAAGCACATTATGGACGGTACTAGGCACTGTATGAGTTTGATTTTTGAGTTGGGAAGAATCAGTTAAGCAGCTGCTAGAGAGAGGTAATGGTACCTGTGTAGGAGGTGGTGCATCAGACTTTTCAGTCGAGGAATTAGGAGGCACTGGGTCAGATCCTTCTTCACCCTAAAATGTACTGATGTTAGAGCTTATATGTGAAGCTTTAATACATATTTCCATGGAGGGCATGCTGTATGAAATAAGATCAATTTTTAAAGGGGATGCTCACCTTCAGACAAAAGTCTGGATTTGAACATGACCTGTGAGAAAAAACAGGTTTGTAAATCATCTATATTGTTTAAAATGTGTAGTTTTGAAGCTACAGACCAGGATCAGTGCTGCTACAGGCTCTCTCCTTTGCTATCTCCTCTCTGTTCTGAAGGGTTCACCAACACCAACTTGCGTTCTGCCCAAACAGGAAGTTGACACTGAACTGGTTACATGCCTCCCCTCTCCTGCTTTATTTGCATTTCATTAATCCCATTGGTTAAATCTTGGTATCAAAGATGTGCAAATGAAGCAGGAGAGGAAAAGACATGTACAGTAACCAGTTCAGTGTCAACTTTTTTTTTTGGCTGCCTGCCTGCCAAGTCCTGGTCTGGGAAATCCACTACTGAGAGAGCAGAGAGAGGTTGGTGAGAGCTTAGCAGCACTGATCCTGGTCTGTATCTTCAAAACAACACCTTTTAAATAATAAAGATGACTTACAAAAATTCATTTTTTTTTTCTCATAGGGGCTGTTCAAATTAAGACTATTGTCTGAAGGTGAATATCCCCTTTAACATTAACATTGATTTTTACTTAACAAAGACAGGAGACACACTCAGCAATCAACAGAATATGCACAAGGAGAGCACAAAGGAGAGCATGGTGCACTGCTCCAGAAGAAGTCTCTGACTCTGGTTCCTGTGTCAATAAACCAACTAAAGTAACCTAGTAAAACAATTAAATTAAGTCATAATAAGAATAAACAAAGCATGTCATGATATCATGAGGATAATGAGCATACACATTATTTGGATCCACCGGCATGGGACAATGTTTCTCAATCCATATGGGTCCAAACTAGTGAAATTTAAGCAGCCTCTTTGCAAGTATGTAATGTTGCTATTCACCAAATGTATCCATTAAGAGCACTGGGGGAGGGTTTGGACTTCCAGTTAGTGGCCATGTTTTTTGTAAATAATAGTACAGGTATAGGACCCGTTATCCAGAATGCTCGGGACCAAGGGTATTCCGGATAAGGGGTCTTTCCGTAATTTGGATCTCCATACCTTAAGTCTACTAAAAAAATCTATAAAACATTAATTAAACCCAGTAGGATTGTTTTGCATCCAATAAGGATTATTTATTTATATTCTGGATAACGGGTTTCCGCATAAGGGATCCCATACCTGTAATGCGTATCAGGATCCATTCAGCATGGAATGGAGAGACATCCTTGGCCCAGCTCAATAGTAGAGTACAGGGGTTTAAAGGAATGGGCAAGGCAAGGGATTGAGAAATGGTACCAGTAGCTTTCAGCCAAAATGTTTGAATTGTAGGGCAGGATAAAACCATATGGAGAAATGTGGTGGAAGGGTGGTTGCATCTGAGACATTCCTCTGGAACTGCAGGTTCATCTTGTGAAGCTGATGGGGGTTCCAAAAGTTCTATGTAAATACCGGACCAGGAGCATCTTACCTCATAGTCATAGGCAGGTTTAAGAATATTTGGCAAATATTTAAGGGTCATAGTAATCTATGGGTCATTTTTTCATATAAGTTAGGAAAGAAAGAGGTAGTGGGTTGAGCTAGGAGACCATGGAACTGGGACAGTGGTTTCCAAAGGTGAAATAGTGTTTGTTCCCCTGTAAGGAAGACTTTTAAGCGCCTCAAAAGAGCCTCCAGCTTCATGAAAAGTGGTGGGATTATCAAGAAAACAAATAATAAAGCCTCTACTCTAAATAGTATTTATAACAAAGTAAATGTAAACGAATGACAAATTGAAGCCCCAAACAAATCAAAACCCGTACCAAATAAATATAAAGGTCTGGGTGTGAACACCCCAGACCTAGCGCAGTTGTGAAAAAACTCTAGGGGGCCCCAATGGAAATTTGTAATTAATGCAGAATCAGAAAAAGCTCACCAGAGTCCACAGTTGGTCCGGGTGCTCAGGGCCCCGAACCCGAAGCTGAAGGGAGAAGTTATATCATATACAGTTGAGCTCCAAACATCTCCGGACACGACATGCTGCTAAAACCAGGTCTTTATTGTTCCATCTAAAAACTAGACGCCTGACATGTTTCGTGCGCGAACGCACTTACTCATAGGCATACATATACAACAGTAGGAGGGTTTAAATAGTGTCATAAGCAATTAAACATGCAAATTAAGACATCAATACATACACCCCCATCAGTAAAAAAGCACACATAGTGGAATCTGGAACCTGTATAAATCAAAACTGTAGGCTATATTTACAAGGCCAATCATTTAAAAAAGACTTTTTTTTGTAAAATACATATGTAGAATACATCCAATCAATTCAAGTAAACTGTTCAATACATCAATATCAATAAATATAGTGAAAAGTAAATAATATTAATTTAATACATGAATGGCAACATTAAATGTTAGAAATTCTTTTATGTACAAATAAATAGACTCATAAATTCAAACATAGCAGCTAATGTCAAAAATAGAATTGAGGCCATTAGGATGTCGTGTATCAAGAGTAAATATCCATTTGACTTCAGAACGTAAGAGCCTAGCATATAAGTCACTGCGCCTTACATCAGGAAGAATTTTATCTATGACTTGAATGTGCAAAAACGATACATCAGATTGGCAACATTGTAAAAAGTGTCTAGCCACGGGACTGCTGCTACTTCTAGCAGCTATATGTCTAATATGTTCCCTCATCCTGCTCTTAAGGGAGCGTGTTGTACAGCCAACATATTGAATGCTACATCTTGAACAGGTTAGAAGATACACAACATATCGCGTATTACAGTTGGCATAAAAATGCATGTTAAATACTGTCCCAGACACTGAACTACTAAAGGTAGTGGATTGCCTGATATGTGAACAAGTAACACATCTGCGTGCTCCACAGCGATATGTACCCTTTACTGTAAGCCATGTCGCTCTCAAAGGCCGGGACCGCCACAGAGTTGGTGAAAGTATATTACCCAATGTGGGAGCTTTTTTTGCAACAATATTGTAACCACCTTGTAATACCAATGCCAAGTCAGGATCATTATAGAGAACAGGAATTAAATTAGAAACTATACGTTTAATCTTATAGAACTGATTAGATCTTAGAGAAACTGATAAGATTAAACGTATAGTTTCTAATTTAATTCCTGTTCTCTATAATGATCCTGACTTGGCATTGGTATTACAAGGTGGTTACAATATTGTTGCAAAAAAAGCTCCCACATTGGGTAATATACTTTCACCAACTCTGTGGCGGTCCCGGCCTTTGAGAGCGACATGGCTTACAGTAAAGGGTACATATCGCTGTGGAGCACGCAGATGTGTTACTTGTTCACATATCAGGCAATCCACTACCTTTAGTAGTTCAGTGTCTGGGACAGTATTTAACATGCATTTTTATGCCAACTGTAATACGCGATATGTTGTGTATCTTCTAACCTGTTCAAGATGTAGCATTCAATATGTTGGCTGTACAACACGCTCCCTTAAGAGCAGGATGAGGGAACATATTAGACATATAGCTGCTAGAAGTAGCAGCAGTCCCGTGGCTAGACACTTTTTACAATGTTGCCAATCTGATGTATCGTTTTTGCACATTCAAGTCATAGATAAAATTCTTCCTGATGTAAGGCGCAGTGACTTATATGCTAGGCTCTTACGTTCTGAAGTCAAATGGATATTTACTCTTGATACACGACATCCTAATGGCCTCAATTCTATTTTTGACATTAGCTGCTATGTTTGAATTTATGAGTCTATTTATTTGTACATAAAAGAATTTCTAACATTTAATGTTGCCATTCATGTATTAAATTAATATTATTTACTTTTCACTATATTTATTGATATTGATGTATTGAACAGTTTACTTGAATTGATTGGATGTATTCTACATATGTATTTTACAAAAAAAAGTCTTTTTTAAATGATTGGCCTTGTAAATATAGCCTACAGTTTTGATTTATACAGGTTCCAGATTCCACTATGTGTGCTTTTTTACTGATGGGGGTGTATGTATTGATGTCTTAATTTGCATGTTTAATTGCTTATGACACTATTTAAACCCTCCTACTGTTGTATATGTATGCCTATGAGTAAGTGCGTTCGCGCACGAAACATGTCAGGCGTCTAGTTTTTAGATGGAACAATAAAGACCTGGTTTTAGCAGCATGTCGTGTCCGGAGATGTTTGGAGCTCAACTGTATAGGATTATCAAGAAGTTTTGCAGAGAGGTAGTATAGCAGGATATTTGGGCAGCAGCAGTGGGAATTTGATGGGTCTTAAGAGAAACCTGTGGAATTTTATGACAATGACCTCAGGAGTGTACTGGAACAAAACTAGCTGGGGTGTTAACAGGGGCCTGCCGGAATAGATGAGTATATTTTGAGAGCATAATCATTTTAAATAAATTTATGTGGCCAAGTACTGTCATTGTGAGGACCAGGCCTTGTTTTGTAGATTGTGAAGAATGTGCATCAAGTTTTGCAAAGTTATTCAAATTCTTGTATTGTCTATTGAAAATATCATGGATTTCTACCAGTTAATTTTAAGACCGGAATATGCCGAGTGTTGGCTGATCAGATTGAGGGTCTTCAAGAAGAACTTGTGAGGGTGTTCTAGGATGAGTAGTTTGTAATCTGCATGTAATGCAATAGTTTCCATGACATTCCCAGGCCTTTACCTCAAGACTGACCTTTTGAGAAGAACAAAACCCTAAGAATTAATATAGGAAGAAAGTAAATATTTTATATACTGAACATAGTGCACAAGCATCTCTATAGCAGCAATGATCTAGGCTTTCAGACTTGTCACAGGAGCTCCCTATCTTTGATTTTATTAGGAGTGTCAGTGACACTGCACATGCTCAGTTTGCTCTGGGCAGCTGTTGAGAAGCTGGGCTTAGGGGTCATAGCAAATTATCAAGCAGAAAAAAAGGTTTGTCTGCCATATAAGCTGATGCTACAGGACTGATTAGTAAATTCTGATGCTAAGTGCACTGATTTCAAAACAGCCATGTAGTAATTATTTGTAATAATTATTGATCAGTCTTATATTGTGACATTTATAATCTATATATACAGTATATTGTGAGTCAGTCCCTAAGCTCAGGTAAGTGACAGCAGCCCGGAACATGAGCAAAAAAGAAGATGGGGAGCTACTGGGGCATATTTGGAGGCACAGATCTTGGGCTGGTACAGATGCCCAAAACATGATGTGCAACATTTCTGCCCTAATTTTTTAGATAAGCATTAGTTCCCCTTTAAAACAGTGGGCAGAGATCCCATGGCTATTGTTAAAAAAAACTCAATTTTTGATGTACTTACATCAGAACTGTGGTCAGAACTGTTTTCTTCAGAGCTTTCCTTATTGGATTGAGAGTTACGACGTCCCTGCATTATTCTTTTATAGCGGCTAGTTTTGTGCCAAGGAGTTTTCTGTTTTTTAATTTCCCAGTCCATGTGGGGCAGAATATCAACATCTATTGCAGATATCATTTCCTGCACATTCTGCACCCAGTTCTCTTGCTTTTCCTGCTCCCCCTAAGCGAAAAAAGTATTCCCTGTTAGTTTCTTGCCTTGCTTTCCAAAGACCCCCCTCCCGGGCACAAAGGTGAATCTGAAAACACATCAATAAATAAAACCATATACTCTGAAAATGTCTCCATCACTCACCTGTTTTTCTTCAGCAACAAAGCGAGTAAATTCACTGACAAGTGAGTACTTCTTGCTGAGCCCAATAATAAAGGGCTTTAATTGGTGTTTTTTCATCTACATGTAGGAAACAATAAACATATTAGTCATGTGATACAGCGCAGTTATGATTCATAGTACTGCTTGCCTCACACAATGGGTGCTAGCCAGGGCCACCACTGAAGAATAAAGTTGGTAGGTGGTTAATTCTCAGGATGGGGGAATCAGGAGCTATAGAAATAAACACCACAAGGTTAAGCTAAGGGCTACTTTTGACAAATTTGAAGTGTCAAAGCAGAGCAAAGACACAGGAGTGTAGAACACTGTATTTCTACATAAAAATTCAGGATGCCCATAAAAGGAAAGATGTTTTCAGTGGACGAATAGAAGCATTCTTCCAAACTGACCCATCTCATGGTCCAGAGGGGCCTGTTACTGGATAAATTAGGTTAATCTAGCTGTTCATTAATAAATGAATAGCTATGCTGCATATATTGTGAATATATTACATTTATTCACGCTAAGAAATTATTTCAAATCCTTTTAGATCCTTTTCTATCATGTTAATTGAGCATAATACACTTTACTTACACTATATAAATTAT
This sequence comes from Xenopus tropicalis, assembly GCF_000004195.4. NCBI lineage: Eukaryota > Metazoa > Chordata > Amphibia > Anura > Pipidae > Xenopus > Xenopus tropicalis. The sequence continues at coordinate 158,342,091 of NC_030678.2, read as the reverse complement.
TTAAATTGTGTTTCCTTCTGTCTTGAAATTACACAATCACAGCAACAGGCAGGTGCCATTTTGTGAACATTGTTATTAATGCAAGTTTTGTATCACCCAAAAAGCCTTGTGTGTGCCCCAGAGTGGGGGACTTAATGCATATGCCCACATACAGGATATGTGAGAAGGGAGGGGGAATGTGAGGAGTGTAGTGATATCTAGGACATGCAGAATGGAAAGTGAAAGTAGTTGCCTGAGTCATAGAGGCGGGGCAGGCGATATACGATTGATAGCTCAGATTTTATCACTGTAGTCTTCAATTAAAATAAATATTTTAACTATGTTACTAGTCAATTAAAGCCCCCACTCTCAGTACCAAGCTGCGGTCAAAGAGTGTTTTTTTTTTAATCGGACACAACATTAATCCTCTTGCATGCCAGAAAACCCTCCGCACTCGAGGTCTTTCAAGGAACTACTACTGGTGTGAGGGTACTACCAAACCTATCACTAATGGCTAAAAGCAGTAAAGCTGGCTGTACACTGCCTGATCTACTTGTTTTGCCTGGTTGCTGTACAAGCAGCTCTCTGCCTGATTTGGTCACCCAGGAGTAGGGCCAAAATGGGGCTGATACAATTATTGGCTCTGGGGCCAACAATCGGATCATACACCGGGGCCTACACAGGCTGTCAGATGAAGACCACAATAACGCACAAATATACTCCTCGTCCAACGGGATTTTCAAACCTGTCTGATTGATACCTGGGCAATTGTCAGGCAGATTCATTCATGCCGGCCCATTGGTGGGCCCCATACAAGCTGCTGATTCAGTCTGGAAGGACTTTCTATTGGCCCCTGTAAACCCTTTGCTACTGACAAGAAACGCTTTAGAATAAACATTAACATTGCTGTAAGTCAAACGCAAAACATAACAAACCTCATGCTTCTGTTTGATTAGGTGCAGGATTTCATTCTCATAATCCCTAATAATGGCATTGGCTGCCATTTTGTGAAGCATCTGCGTGGAAAACACAAGCATAAATGTACAGCAGCAGCTTAGAGTGAAAATATAAGCAGTGCTGCCCAAACTGCACCCCACCAGATGTTGTTGCCCTGTTACTCTGCTGAAAAATACTATAAACTGACAGAAATTACCTCCCCCCGCCCCCCATACAGATATTGAATATACTTCCATGTGGTCAACTGGTAGGAGAATGGGATTTACCATTGCATTGCATTGCTTATTCTGGAATCATAGTAATGGAGTGGGGGTTGTAGGCTACACACACACCTACACACAGGTACAATATAACAAATAATACCTAAAAAACTATTTTAAACCAGGTTGTTTTGTTTATTAACAATGTAATATGGGCAGGCAGTTGCCAACACCTCTGTACTGTACTGTACCCATGCAACTATTAAGTTTAACCTTCATCCAAATATTTACCGTTCCTGTAGATTTTTGCAATTCGGTAGCTGATACCGCAGTGTCAAGCTCATGATCTGTAAATGAAGCTTTAAGTGTGACCTAAAAGTACAAAGAGAGGTAAAATAAAAGAATAATATGACGTACCGTGCAGGGGCTAGGGCTTCGACCCTTTGAGCCTAAATGTCATTTTTCTATTGCATTGTATATTATTATTATTATACTATAAATTGTTACAGTAGTACAGGTGTACGATCTATTTTCCGGAATGCATGGGACCTTGTGGTTTCTGGAGATGGGATTCTTCTGTAATTTGGATCACCATACCTTAAGGGTGCTAGGCTAAGTAAAAGTGCTGCAGAAACTAAGAAACTCAAATAGTGGGCCCATTAGAGCACTGTTGCTCCTTACTATAAAAGGCCTAGCTCTGAAAGGCACGGAGGGGAGCATCAGTGGCACAAAGGAACCCTGTTCTGAAGATATACATGTGCCACTCAAGTGCAGCTTGAACGCCCATGGGCAGCCCACATAAGTGCCTCTGCCTTTTAAACATTCCCCCTTGATCACCTTCATAAATGATCCCCAATCTCATGACTTCTTTAAGTACCACGAAAATCAACTTCTTCTTTCAACCTGTTACTACTTTCACCTTGACATGAACATTTCTCAAATTTCTAATAGCAATATAATAATATACTGTGTATGAACCGACGTATTGTCACCATATTGAACCAATCACATGATAAGTAGAAAATATTATTTTAAAACAGAAAATCCATACCTGAGTGCAATCAGAGACAAACCCACAAACTAGTAGATGCTTGTATGGGAACAATGGGGGTATGAGTGTTGGAGCTTGTATTGGTTCTGGGCAGTTCAGGCTTGCTTGCTGCCATTTAACAGACATATCCCAGCACGAAGGAGACCATATTCCTTGAGTCTGAAATCCAATCTGTTAGATAAGTAGATAAGTTCACATCAAGAGAAGTACAATCAGAATGCGCTGTTATCGTCAGCCCACAGAGCACATAGCAATTTGCCAACACTTTGGAAATTCAAGAATCATGAGGGTGTCCATATGGGTTATTTAGGATCAGCCTGGGACCCTATAGATGTACTGGGCAAACACATGGCTCTACAGCTGTTGGAAGCTTCAATCCTGACTCAAGGTGACTTCTTATATGGGGAATATGTTCTGGTAAAACTGATTTAGGATCTAAAGGACATGTCGACCCAAAAAAAAACTTTTTGCCTAATAAAATATGAAAGTATTAACATTTGTTTAGTGTTTTAAAAGTTGTTTGTAAATGTAATTGCTACTGAAAGCAGCTTTTGCTGAACGCCTGATTATGATTTTTTAAACAATGTTGCAAAGGTCAGTCTCCTCCAGCGAGGCAGGTCTGTCAGTCTGCTGGCTTGTGTTTCAAAAGTCAGAGCCCCCAGGGCAGAGAATAGAGAAGGGACAGATAAACACTGCTTTTAAAAGAAATTATATATACTAAATAAATAAACAAATTTGTAATGAATGTATATTGCAAGGGTACTTAGAATCATGTTTTCTTTAATTAGGCAAAAAACTATTTTTTGGATTGATGTATCCTTTAGGGAACAGAAATGAAAGGCGATAGTCTGAACATATAAGTAGTAAAGGGGAATCTCCAATATAAAAGATTCAATTCTAATAACACTAAGTTACACACATACCTTTTCCGTAGAGACTAAAGGGTCTTCAGAATACACACAGGTACCACGAGTTTGTTGAGACAAAGACCTCATCAGATGTTTATTTGCTGTTGTACTGGAAGAACAGGCTAAAGGTTTATAACTACACTGTACTCATCACAGAAAACTATAAAGCACTTAAAATTACACATATCTAGTGGTATCTTATTAAATCCCAAATGAAATTAATATATAAAATAGTAATAAAACACTAATTCATTTCCATTGGTTGCCTAGCAAGGCAACTTCGGGGGACTTCGGAAAGCCGAGGCAACACATGTTTTCCTTCCATCGCCTGTGGCGATTTACATTGTAGGAATGTAGGAAAGTATTCACCAATAGAGAAGATTAATCACTGGGCAACTGATCTCCTTGTCTGTCATCAGCCTCTGAAGGTAATAACTAGGCGGGTGTATATGTTGGGAAATGTACTGTCGCTGTGTTTGTATTCATTCTAACCTTCGGAGACATTCCAGGTGTAATTACCTGTTAAGTTCTTGAGGACTCGAGATTCATCATTTTATAAATAGTGATGAGTGAAATTTTTCGGCAGGGATGGATTTGCAGCATAAATCCACATTTCCCCATTGGCGGATTGCTAATATGTAAAGTATGGAGATTTTAGTACTTGGGGTGGGTTAACATCTAGGATTTGGGAAGATTTTACTGAAATATGAAACTGGAACCAGCAGAGCTATAAAAGTGGCCATTTACTCAGTATGCAAAGTGCAATTTCGTGCGCAAGTTGTCATATTTTTTACCCCAATGTAGCATTTTACCATCACAGTTTCATCACTATGGCCTTGAGGGGTCAATGTGCCGGATATATTTGCAGCTGAAACTTTGGTTGGTGTCACTTCTGCCTCAAAATGATACCTGTGCCCAATCCCTTAGGTGCCAGTCTGTTGTGGGAACTCTGGACCCTTGTAACTCTTGTTACTATAAGTACAGTGGCTTGCAAAAGTATTCGGCCCCCTTGAACTTTTCCACATTTTGTCACATTACAGCCACAAACATGAATCAATTTTATTGGAATTCCACGTGAAAGACCAATACAAAGTGGTGTACACGTGAGAAGTGGAACGAAAATCACACATGATTCCAAACATTTTTTACAAATAAATAACTGCAAAGTGGTGTGTGCGTAATTATTCAGCCCCCTTTGGTCTGAGTGCAGTCAGTTGCCCATAGACATTGCCTGATGAGTGCTAATGACTAAATAGAGTGCACCTGTGTGTAATCTAATGTCAGTACAAATACAGCTGCTCTGTGACAGCCTCAGAGGTTGTCTAAGAGAATATTGGGAGCAACAACACCATGAAGTCCAAAGAACACACCAGACAGGTCAGGGATAAAGTTATTGAGAAATTTAAAGCAGGCTTAGGCTACAAAAAGATTTCTAAAGCCTTAAACATCCCACGGAGCACTGTTCAAGTGATCATTCAGAAATGGAAGGAGTATGGCACAACTGTAAACCTACCAAGACAAGGCCGTCCACCTAAACTCACAGGACGAACAAGGAGAGCGCTGATCAGAAATGCAGCCAAAAGGCCCATGGTGACTCTGGGGGAGCTGCAGAGATCTATAGCTCAGGTGGGGGAATCTGTCCATAGGACAACTATTAGTCGTGCACTGCACAAAGTTGGCCTTTATGGAAGAGTGGCAAGAAGAAAGCCATTGTTAACAGAAAACCATAAGAAGTCCCGTTTGTCCCGTTTGCCACAAGCCATGTGGGGGACACAGCAAACATGTGGAAGAAGGTGCTCTGGTCAGATGAGACCAAAATGGAACTTTTTGGCCAAAATGCAAAACGCTATGTGTGGCAGAAAACTAACATTGCACATCACTCTGAACACACCATCCCCACTGTCAAATATGGGGGGGCAGCATCATGCTCTGGGGGGGCTTCTCTTCAGCAGGGACAGGGAAGCTGGTCAGAGTTGATGGGAAGATGGATGGAGCCAAATACAGGGCAATCTTGGAAGAAAACCTCTTGGAGTCTGCAAAAGGCTTGAGACTGGGGCGGAGGTTCACCTTCCAGCAGGACAACGACCCTAAACATAAAGCCAGGGCAACAATGGAATGGTTTAAAACAAAACATATCCATGTGTTAGAATGGCCCAGTCACAGTCCAGATCTAAATCCAATCGAGAATCTGTGGCAAGATCTGAAAACTGCTGTTCCCAAACGCTGTCCATCTAATCTGACTGAGCTGGAGCTGTTTTGCAAAGAAGAATGGGCAAGGATTTCAGTCTGTAGATGTGCAAAGCTGGTAGAGACATACCCTAAAAGCCTGGCAGCTGGAATTGCAGCAAAAGGTGGTTCTACAAAGTATTGACACAGGGGGCTGAATAATTACGCACACCCCACTTTGCAGTTATTTATTTGTAAAAAATGTTTGGAATCATGAATGATTTTCGTTCCACTTCTCACGTGTACACCACTTTGTATTGGTCTTTCGCATGGAATTCCAATAAAACTGATTCATGTTTGTGGCTGTAATGTGACAAAATGTGGAAAAGTTCAAGGGGGCCGAATACTTTTGCAAGCCACTGTAAATGCATATTTTTATATTGGTACCTTCTGCAATTTAAGAATAGAATTATATATATTTATAATGTGCTTAGTAATGTAATAACTGTCACATGACTCCTTGAAACATGTGTATTATAAAGAATAATGTTTATCCTGGCGTAAAATTTGGGGTTATAAGAAGTTACCTCAGAGTTTCATAAAAGCAGCTGGCATGCAGCCGTGGTGACTTCTAATATCCTTATAATTCACAATAGGGAGTATATTATTCCATATATAAATGTTTTTAAGTATGATTATTTATTAAGACTTGTTCTGGAGTGGTTTCCTTGTAACAAGTACGTGAGTAAAACCCACTTTCTGTTCATTCCTATAGGATTTGTAGAAGCGTAGTTATCAATGGGTGAAAATTAGAGTTCGCCATTTTATAAATCTTCTTCTAAAAATTCCATGAATAAACAGAAAGTGAGTTTTCCTCTAGTGAGCTCTAATCTCAAAGTTTAATCAAGCCGCCCCTAAACGTGTATGTACAGGGGGTGTGGCTTAGTGGCTTAGTTCCCTCTAATAATGAGCTTGGAACCTGTACTGCGTTTGTGAGCCCCTAAGCGCAAAGCATGAAACATGTCAGGTGATGTTCTAACCATGCCTGAATAAAGCTTACACTTCTATTCTCATGGTCTCCTTTTGGATCTGATGCTTTCGGCAAGTTATCACGCAGATGATGGATTTTGGGTTGAAATGTATTTAGTAACCACGGACTCTAGCTATATGTATCCATCATTTGGCTTTGCTGCCCGTCACACCATTGATATCACACAATGGTGAAATAAGCCTTTGCAGCAGCACACAGCATGACATGATGGCATAAAATGCTGCATCATGGGTAAAAGGTAAGGCAACTTTATCACTTACCCCTAGTGTCACTTAACAGTATATTGTGACACAAGCCAAATACCAATACACCATTTCTTACCCAACAGCGCAGCTGTATATACTCATTTTCCCAGCATTCTTGTTCAGGATTTTAAAGACAAGACTCTCATTCTGTATGTGCCCATCGGATATAAGAAGAATTTTATGCATTCCCAAGGATGGAGGCAGCAAACTCAAGGCCTGCAAAGGCTTCCACAGCTCTGTGCCCCCCATGTTTGGTTTTGCCAGCTAGGAAATAAAAAAAATTATGAAGGAAAGCCAGAACTCAGGTATATATATACTATGGAGGACAAGGAAAATTTGAGCTGCTTTATATTTGGGCATTGTGAGGAAGATAATTAGATTCCCAGTATACAACCCCCCTCCCTTGGTGTGATACTTTTATTAGCAGGAGTCCATTAGGCTGGGGGATTATCTGTGTATTGAAATAATTATCTTCCTCGCAAGGACAAAACATGGAGTTGCTTTAATTATAAATAGTCACAAAGTTAATGCTCTTCCCGATTCTGTCCTACACCAACAACATCTTTCTGTTGGAAAAAATATTACATAATAGTCATAGGGATAATAGGGATTTACAGTACACATGTGAGGCACTGTGCTCACACACAAACCCAGGACATACACAAATTGTAGGCTACATTGGCCAATGAATAGACAGAGTTGTGCCTTTTACCCCACACTTCTTGTTACAGTCAGAACCTGCATTTTTTTTTTTTTTTTTTTTTTTTAAAGGAGCCAAGGCAAAAACTCAGGACTCAAGGCAGAGACACAGGATAACCAGGAACCTGGACTGCAGCTACAATGACTATTACTGACCCCAGGCACAATGAGGTTGGAGGTGGCAACAACAGAAACAGAAGTGGCAGACAAGCAAACTCACAATGCCTTCAGCGCCCCAATGAGAAACCACCACAGCCCAGGGTTCAAAACCTTACAGGTCTTGACAAGGGTAAAAGGGTAATCACTAGCAAGTGACAATGCACTTGTGCTAGCTGGGCATGGGAATAAGCACTGCATTGCTCTAAAACAGACTAAAAGGCTAACATTTGTACAACAGGTGTGCACGGCAGCCCAGTAAATAAAAATGTGCTTACTTTGATAAACCTTCCTATTTTAGCTTTATCATTCCGCCAGTTCTGAGTTGTATAGGGATAAAATTCTTTATAATCTGTAAAACACAAAATATGTAACATCAGATGATAAGGCAATAAAATAATATATGTTATGTAGTGAGGAACAACTCGCAATGTCGCAGGTTAGGTGCTTAAAAATGAATGCAGTAGGGTGCACATATTGATACTATTTATTTTAAGTACTTGTGTCTAAACCCACTCCTTGCACTTTAGACTGGTTGCTCTAAGCGCCAATGCATCCGTATGGTATGTCCTGATTACCATTGCCCAAGTGTGCCTATGGAACCCTGAATGTGGCAGTAATCCCCAGGGTTCCCCCAGAGGGTTGTGTCAAAAGCCACATCTGACTTGCAGGCAGAGAAGAGGATACTAAAGCCTACCAACATGAGCACAGAAGGAACCACAATGTCAATTATTTACTCTAAATAAACAGATTGTGTGCACACTGTCTTAGCAGAAAACCTAGTTGCAGGATCAATTTTCTAATTCAGATACCAATTCCCAGATAAAAATCTGTATACCATATGATAGCAGATTATATGTTCAAAATGACTGACTTTGTACCAGAATATATTCCCATGACACATTTTGAAAGAATGGAAACATCCCCATCAACAATTACAATAAAATAAAATGCAACCAAGTATATACTAAATCATAAATTTTTGGGTGCAAAAGTTCTAGTTCTTGCAAAATATTAGCACAGTGGTGGTTAGCTCTGCTGCCTTGCAAAGATTGAATAGCACTGCGTATCCATGTAGTGTTTTATAAATACAGTTATACATGCATACATACTATCTGCAGAGACACATACAGGCAAGTTGATTGGGACAGGGAGTTTAGATTGTAATCTACAATGGGGCAGGGACTGATGTAAATGATGTGTAGTCCCTGTAAAGGGCAACTGAGTATGTTAGATCTGAAATATGTAGTGCTGAAAGCCTGGTTTTACCAGTCTATGGGTAAGGGCACACTAGGCCATCTGCGCTTCAGTGACTCTGTGTGTAGAAACATGGAGCAGATTATCTATGTACAGAGACACTGAAGAGCAGATGGAAGTACATTGGCTTCTCTCCACCTGTGAAGAAAATGCAGAGATAGACTGAGGCACAAGCCTAGTGTGCCATTATCCTTAAATGCCTAACATCTCAGAAAATACTAAAATAGAAGATTAATATGGCTTGTAAAAGTGCTCAGAGGAGCACTCTAAATAAGTATACATCAATTCATTTTTTTTGCTTAGTTCCCCTTTAAAGTAGGCTGGAATGGGGGCAGGGGTCTTAGCATAAATAACAAATAAGCATACATGTGAGACAGAGCATGATGCCTGTAAATAGAGCTGTTACACAATCAGACACTGGATAGATAGAAAGTAAAAGATCAGAGACTGTATTGGAAAAGGTACAGAACCACATGAATGTAAGAGAAACAGAAAATGCGTTTAATAAAATAAAAAGAAGCAAGGTCAAAATAGATTTCTGTTGGTTTTATGCAATGAATGATAACCAGCCAAAACACCAATAGGGGCAGAGTGGCGGATGGCAGCAACCCATCCACTTGCCTTAGGGCAGTGATCACCCAACCCCTTAGATGTGGCTCCCAGTGGCCCCAAAGCAGGGGCTTATTTTTGAATTTCTGGCTTGGAGTCAAGTTTTGGTTGCATAAAAACCCAGTGCAATTCCAAACAGAGCCTCCTGTAGGCTGCCAGCCCACATAGAGGCTACCAAATAGCCAACTGTAGCTCTTATTTGGCAACCCCCAAACTTATTTCACGATTGTGTTGCTCCCCAATACTTTTTCAATTTGAATGTGTCTCACTCTTATAAAAGGTTGGGGACCCCTGCCTTAGGGCAAGCAGTAAGGACATAGCCCCAGTGTGGGCTGCACCTCTTGGAGGGGTGGGACACCCTTTACTAATATAGCACTGACTAACACAGTCTACATCAGGGGTCCTCAGAATTCATGGTCTCTCAGACTGTTTGGGGGGCTGGACTTAAGTCCTCCCCCCATGTCCTCATACTATGGCCCACCCCCCGCTGCTTCCTGCTCCCCCGCTGCATCCTCCCATTCCCTCTGTGTCCTCCAGCTCCCCCCTGTGTCCTCCGGCTCCCCCCTGCATCCTCCAGCTCCCCCCTGCTTCCTCTGGCTCCCCCCTACGTCCCCCGGCTCCCTGCTGCGTCCTTGCGTCAGATCATAGTAGGGGGGTGTAGTTTGAGAATGCCTGGTCTACAGCGAAAAGGAGAAAGTTGTGCTCAACCACTACATTTTAAACCATTTGGCGGGGGTGCAATGAGGTTATGACCACAAAATAAGTTGCAGGTAAAACCTAGTCCCTTTGCTAAACATATATTAAAGCAGTAGAATTCTTAATGAATCGCATAAGTCAGTGTAGGACTGGTCAGAAGGGATGACTTTGACATAGTTGGCCAGCTTGAAGTATATTGCAATATATGGACAAACAATCCCTGTTTTGCTTAAAGGGGAGGGCATTGCATTGTATTTTGTGGTCATAACCTCATTGCACCCCAGCCTAATGGTCTTAAATTTAGTGGTTGAGCACAACTTTCCCCTTTTTTTGCTATAGTTTATACAGGAGCAGTGGCCAGCTCCATGTTGTAGCTCCCACCCTTCCCAGCTACAGTCAGGTGATCCCAGTGGAGCCAATAAAAGGGCAACCATATGGGAGTTTTAACCTTGAAAGCAAGAAAGTTGCAGGTAAAAATCTAGTCCCTTTGCTAAATGTATAATGAAGCAGTAGAATTCTTAATGAATCACATAAGTCAGTGTAGGACTGGCCAGAAGGGATGACTTTGACGCAGTTGGCCAGCTTGAAGTATATTGCAATGTATGGACAAACAATCCCTGTTTTGCTTAAAGGGAAGGGCATTGCTTGGCAGCTAAATGCACAGAATGTCTTAATGTTCCATATATATTGATAATGGGTGAGTGCAGAGGATTGTTGTTTTTGTCTTTATTGTTGTCTAAATGCCTGGTCTATATTATATTTGTGAAGGAAGACTCAGGCCTTTGTGGTCCAAAACAGCTATTTGCACACATCCAATCACAGCATGCAAAGTGCAAAATAATGGCCGACTGCATCTTATTTTTTATTTTTGCATGTGGCGCTTGGGCTTGCAAATGAACTCTATAGCCTGCCTGCCCAGTATGAGGTTCTGACCCAGGAAGGAAATGATGAGAAATTAGTATATTAAAACAAACTAGAAAGGGAAGTTTGAGAACAAACTTCATGTTGGGTTGAAAAACATGAAGTCACTGAATGGGCTCTGCCCACTTTCTCTAACGTTGGACCACAATTATATAGTAAAAACCACTGTGCAAAGTTTGGGGACCCTGGTTTTAATAGTGTCTGAATGGCAGCAACTTAAATATCCCCACTGAAAGTCAACGACATCTGATTGGCAGTTGGTGGCTCCACCCCCTTTTTCTAACCTGGAACCTGGAAGTTTAGGGGCCCTAGGATTAATAGTTACAGAACGGCAGCAATTAAAATTTAAACCAATAAAAGTCAATAGGTGAATTGTGATTGGTGGTTCCGCCAACTTTTTCTAACCTTGAGTCACCCAGTGACAAACAGTGGGCACCCTGGCATAAATAGTTTAAGAATGACAGCATTTTAAATTTAAACCAATAAAATTCAATGGATGAAATCTGATTGGCTGTTAGTGGCCCAACCTACTTTTCCTATTTTTGAACTGCAGTCCCCCAGTGACCAACTTTGCAAATTCATTGTGAGGCTGACAGCATTTTACATTTCACCATTGAAATTAAATAGGTGAAATGTTATTGGCTGTTGGTGGCTCCGCCTACTTTTTTTCTAACTTTGAATGGCAAATACCCAGTGACTAACTCTGGAAACTTTAACAACCCTGGAATTAATATTTAAATAATGGCATCAGTTTAAATATAAACCAATGAAATCTAATGGGTGGAAATGGATTGGCTGTTGGTGGCTCCTCCCACTTGTTTGGGAACCCTGACATAAATAGTGTGAGGAAAGCAATATTTTAAATATAAACCAAAAAAATTCAATAGGTGAAGTCTGATTGGCTGTTGTTGGCTCCACCCACTTTTTCTAACTCTGAACTGCAGTTACCAGGTAACTAGCTCTGCAAAGTTTGGAGACCTTAGTATTAATATTTAAAGAATGGCCGCAGTTTAAATTTAAACATATGAAGTCTATAGGTGAAATCTAATTGGTTGTTGTTGGCCCCACCCACTTTTCTAAACTTGGAACATAGTCACCTAGTGACAAACTGTGCAAAGTTTGGGAACCCTGACATTAAACATGTGAGAATGGCAGCAGTTAAAATTTTCCCACTGAAAACAATGAAAGAAATGTGATTGGCTTTTGGAGGCCCCGCCAACTTTTTCTAACCTTGAGTACAAAGTCACGCAGTGACAGACTGTGCAAAGTTTGGGAAGCCTGGCAACACACCAATAAAAATCAATAGGTGAAATCTGATTGGTTGTTGGTGGCTCCGCCCACTTTTCAAAACTAAAATTGCAGTCCCCTAGTGACCAACTGTGAAAAGTTTGGGGACCCTGGTGTTAATTCTGTGAGAATGGCAGCAGGTTGGATTTCCCCATTGAAAGTCAATAGGTAAACTTTGATTGGCTGTTGGTGGCTCCGCCCACTTTTTCTTAATTGAACCACAGTTACCTGGTGCCTAACTCTGCAAAGTTTGGGGACCCCTGTGTTATTACTGTGAGAATGGCAGCAGGTTGGATTTCTGCCAAGTCAATAGGTAAAATCTGATTGGCTGTTCACATCTCCGCCCACTTTTGGGCATCATCATATTTTCATTCAGGTGGAGCCGATGACTGTGTGATTCAAGTTTGGGGAGTGTGGCCTCAAAGCTGTAAGATTGGCAGCAGTTTCAATTTCACCATAAAAGTCAATGGGTACAATATGATTGGCTGCTGTTGGCCCCTCCCACTTTGCGGGGTTTTTTTTTTTTTTTTAAACCTGAATGTATAGTCACTGACTGTGCAAAGTTTGGAAAATCTGGCATCAAACCAATAAAAATCAATGCCCACTTTTGGGCATTCAATAATCATCCTATTTTCATTCAGGCTGAGCCCATGACTGTGTGTTTCACGTTTGGGGAGTGTAGCCTCAAAGCTGTAAGATTGGCAGCAGTTTCACAAAAAGACGGGGGGCGGGATTGCTTAGAAAAGCACAAGCAACCTGCTCCGCTATAGGGCGAAGATGTGTGGGGAGTTTGGGTGTTGTACCCCTAAACCTGTAGGAGGAGTAGCGTTTAGAAAATGGGGGGGCTAAGAAGAAGAAGAAGTGGAAGAAGAAGAAGAAGAAGCGGAAGAAGAAGAAGAAACGGAAGAAGAAGAAGAAACGGAAGAAGAAGAAGCGGAAGAAGAAGAAGAAGCGGAAGAAGAAGAAGAAGCGGAAGAAGAAGAAGAAGCGGAAGAAGAAGAAGAAGAAGCGGAAGAAGAAGAAACGGAAGAAGAAGAAGAAGCGGAAGAAGAAGAAGAAGAAGCGGAAGAAGAAGAAACGGAAGAAGAAGAAGAAACGGAAGAAGAAGAAGCGGAAGAAGAAACGGAAGAAGAAGCGGAAGAAGAAGAAGCGGAAGAAGAAGCCAAAGTCGAAGAACAGTATGTTGGGGTTTTCAACCCAACATAATTAATAATAAGATTAATTTCTAATCCAGCAGGAATGGAAGGATAGATTAGGAAGGATCAGTGTCCAACACTAAAAAGTGGGTTAAAAAACTACAAACCAATTTGGACAGCATGATATCATGTCTTAGCACAGAACTCTTGAAAAATGAATGACTATTGTGACCAAATGACTTACTTGTACCAAAAAGAACTACATTTAGCTTGTGATTGGCATGCAAAAAATCACTAATTGCTTCTAGTGCAAGCTGCTTTGCAGTTTCAAAATAGGATTCCATAGAATTGGAGCAATCAAGGCAGATGGTTACGTTCCTATCATCAAATGTATCTTCAAGACTGGAGCGATATACCAGCATGCATGCCTGTAGGGAGATGTAAATATATACTGTAAGCTTGCCGGATTCAAAACCGACACTTTCTTCAGCTACAAAGAAGGTTACTGAATCACAGGGGTTCCCATCTCAGCACAGAAAATAAAACCTGCTCTCTGGGTGCTGCCTACACACTTGGTGAGTTCCCTCACTATGCTGAGTCCCTTGTGGGTTACTGGGAAAAACAAACAATATTTTGGGAATCGCTCTGCCTCCTGTCTTCAGTGTCAATCAAACCCTCCTTTCTGTTTAGAGCAGCGGTTCTCAACCTGTGGGTCGCGACCCCTTTGGGTTGAGAACCACTGGCTCAGAGAGACCACTCTGAATATCTACTTACAGTTAAATATCCCCTGGACAACCTTCCTATGGTAAGTGGGCTGTACTGGGCTTGGGCAGCAGCTTGAAGGAAGTCTGTTACTTTTAGCTCTGGAGGAGGCAGGGTGCCAGTATGTGAAGAGGGAAAAGTCCTTTTCAGTGGAAGGGGGAGAGGTATGCAAGTGGGCTTTGTGAGGAGGGAGAAAGGCAAGTTGTCATTTTCTGGCAAGTGGATGGGTTTGTGCCAAAGGAGGCCTGTCACTTTCTGCTGCAGGAGTCGGGGAGGATGCTGAATTCTGATAATGGGGATGGGGGATTGGGGATAAGTGTGTCACAGTATGTGAGTATGCGGGTAGATGGACTTGTGCTGGCTTTAATCTGTCACTCTTTCTGTTTAATTTGTCTGTCTGTTAGTCTTTCACTTTTGGCTATTGAAGGGTGGGGTAGATAGATGAACTTGTCACTTGTGAAAACGGTGAAGGCTGTCATTTGTGGGTTAGGGTGTAAGACAAAAGCTGTCATTATTGGGTGGTATGGGGTGCTGTTATATGAGGAGGGAGAAGGCTGTCAATTGTATTGTAGCTGTACGATGGAGGGATTTGTGAGGGGAGAATTACAGTTCACAAGGCCACTCACCAACCCCCCCCCCCCCATGCCCAAAATGTATTGGCCCCATGGGGGCTGTTTGGGCCTCCCTTTACTTAAAATGCCAGGGCCTATTTTGATTCTTAGTCTGGACTTCCCTGTAATCTTTGGGCAATAATGTGAATTGCCTGTGGTAAGGCATATGCTTTGTTTTTGTAAAGTTGCCTGAAGTTGCCTCATGAGGAAACTTCGGGCGACTGTGGAAAAACAACGTGCTGCGTATGCCTTCCCACAGGCCATTCACATTATTGCTGGTGGGAAGGGGGAGATTAGTTGCCCACAGTAGCTCAGATTTACTGTGGGCATGTAAGGTAGGAGGCTGGGCTAATTCTCAGACTGTGCCTTTCTGCAGGATGAGGATCAACCACATGTGGCATCAGCCTTAGGCCAAGCCAACCTCTTACCCACACCCCTATCCACTTCTATTCCCTGCAAACAGAAATACTGTATTTATGCATAGCCTAAACGAATAGTATGAAAAGGCAGGGTTGTACCGACGCCTTTTACATGGCAATAGACACGGCCTTGATATACAGTATATCCTAGCAGCATTGAAGTCCCAGAAGTAAAACATTAGAGGCAATTCTATTCAGGCTACATTCTGTTCTGCATACACCATCACAAGCCTTCATTTCTCTGCTCAAAAAAAAGGTTACACTACATTTTTTATGTAAAAAATCCATCAGTGTGATTTACTTCTATACCAGAATTCAGGCAGCATCCAGTCCAGCCCTAAATCTTCCGAGGATCACAGCAAACTTTAAGTCAGCAAAAACTTAAAGGAGAACTATACCCCCAAACATAAACAATTGCATAAACCAGCTCATATGTAAATAGTTTTTTGGCTGCTGGGGTCAGTGACCCCCATTTGAAAGTTGGAAAGAGCCAGAAGAGGAAGGTAAGAACAGTCCATTCTGAAACATACTAAAAGTTAACCAGAAGGTGAACCACCCCCTTAAAGGGATAGTTTACCTTTAATAAACTTCAAAGGTATAAAAAGTAGCTTTCACAATTGATCTTTTCCATTTGTATTTGAAAAAAAGACTTCCTAACACAGTGAGAGCACTGTTAGGGGTTTCATAAGATTTGCACACTGAAAGTGAACAACCCCCTTAACTCCTGGATGATCACTCTTGCGTTTCATTTACAGGGTAAATTCTGTTGAATCATCTTAAAGGAACAGTAACACCAAAAAATGAAAGTGTATAAAAGTAACTAAAATATAATGTGCTGCTGCCCTGCACTGGTAAAAGTTGTGTGTTTACTTCAGAAAGACTACTATAATTGATATAAATAAGCTGCTATGTAGCCATGGGGGCAGCCATTCAAAGGAGAAAAGGCACAGGCACATAGCAGATAACAACTTATAAGATAAGAACTTATCTGTTATCTGCAATGTAACCTGTGCCTTTTCTCCTTTTTTCCAGCTTGAATGGCTGCCCCCATGGCTACACAGCAGCTTATTATATAAATTATAGTAGTGTTACTGTAGCAAACACACCAGTTTTACCAGTGCAGGGCAACAGTGCATTATATTTGTATTACTTTAAAGTTCTTTCATTTTTTGGTGTTACTGTTCCTCTAAAGGGCACTTTCACAAATTACATTCATCTTTTTTGTTTTAAAGCTTTTAGGCTTTTTATTAAATGGTAATGTAATGCATTTTGTACCAACAGCATCACATGTTGGTCACCTTCTCCGGCTGCACAGTCAAAGAGATAAACAGAGAACTGTTCTGATGTTGCTCTGCTCAGGCAAGAGATAGGAAAACATCATCTTTCCTGAGCAGAGGAACATCAGAACTCTTCTGTTTTCATTCGGAACGTATTTCTCTCTGACCACACAGTCAAAGGAACTGACCAGCAGGTGGCGCTGTTGTTGCAAAAATGTTACGGTTTACATATGTATTAACTCCTATTTGTTTATCAAGTGAGGTTAAGTAGCCTATTGGCATTGTGCTATGCTTCCCTTCATCTTATAAACCCCACTTACTCCACCAAAATGATTTAGCGAATTACTTTTCTATAGTTGTTCTATAGCTACAGGGCCCGTGGGAAGTCCTTGCTAGGCTTCAAAATAAGGGCTTTAAGAAACTGCCTCTTGACGCGTGTTCCCTTTTAGATAATGTTAAAATCTAGCGATAGGTGTAGGAGCAAATATGTCCTGTTCTGTGTTTATAAACCATCTGTTTATCTCACACATTACAGAACACATTCAAGGAAGATTTGTATATTTTACCTCACTGTCTTGTTCTGGGTGCTTTTCAACCCACAGCCTAGGAAAGGAAAGGTCTTCCAATGTGATTTCCAGATAAAAGCCGTCATAGTGCATATCACTGTCTTCAAATGTTGTGATCACAGCTTTGCAATCAGTTTGCTATAGGGCAAAAATATAAACAGCAATAAATCGGTGACATCGCTAATAATTATGGGAAAAAATGATCAATTTTAAAACAAATAGGAGAACAATACTACCATGGTACAGGATTTATTTGATGCACATAACAGACCTCCCAGTATAGATGTATACATGTAAATCTGTATTTATAATAGGAGACTATATACAGCGCTGTACATTTTCATACCTCCCAACATATAAATAATGGAAAGAAGGAAATCATCAACCACTGCGCACAGCACACCATGAACGTTTGGCCACGCTGACTTTGTAACCATTCACAATTAATAAAACAAAACTTTCTACATAGATAGAATCAGAGCAAAGGAGAACTAGGTGCACCAGCATTTTATCACAGGCACACTGTGGCCCCCATTTCATGACTAAGTATTTCATGGCACAGTCTGGCCCCAAGTATTTCATGGCGCACAATGTGGCTCTGGTGGCAGGTAGTGAAACAAACTTAATTTCTAGCTAATGTTAGGCTGGCATCTGGCACTGTGGGCAAGTTGAAGCAGACAGCAGATGGTAGGTGTACACAGGCCGTGAGCATCCTGTACAGTCATTTTAGCAGAGCTCAAAAGCAACCTTTTGTGATTATTGCAAGTGTTGAATTTAAAGACATATTTGCCCACAGAGTATGGGATTTCTAAACCATCACCAAAAGAGCCCCATTTGGCCACTACTTTCCCAATACAGTTTTCCAGCCTTTACAAACAATATCTGACATAGTCATGATATATCATCTGACAAGGTCATTGATTTGGACCCCCCACTCAGGCTAAGGGCCCTGACAGACAAAATGATTAGTTGCCCCACAATTAATCTTCTCTGGTGTGGGCGACTAAGCTCCTCCGAACGCTTTCTTACCAGCAAAAATGGAAATTGCTTGGGGGAAAACATATGTGTTGCTCTGGCTTTCCGAAGTCACCAAAGCTGCCTTGCAAGGAAACCGAAGTGATGCATATCTTTTCCCACTGGCTATTTACGTTATCGCCGGTTGGAAAGCATGCAGATTAGTGCCTAATTTCCTTGCACTCTAAAAGTTTGGCAACTTGGCCAAGAGTGGCTGCATTTACAGCAAAATTCTGTCCAAGTATAGTCAACTTTATAAAGCAACTTGTTCATGTCCAAACAATAACCCCATTTTAATTTATGGTTTAAATATACAAATTCTAAAGATAGTAGCATCTTCTCATAACTTACTTTCTGTTTAATCCTGTGTGCTTCACATTTAAGGGATTCAATTTTGGAAGGCATCTCAATAGACATCTCCAGAGAGAAACAACTGAAAGAGAAAACAAGTAATAACTAACATTTCCACAATTTTAAAATGCGTTAGCTAGAAAAAAAAAATTACAAGATACCAAAGTTGTGACAAAAGTCCATTCAAAGAGTAATATTTGGTTACTGCACAAAAAACCTGTGAATTCCAAATTTCTGAACAAGGCCATATTGACTGAATTTTTCCATGATTAACCCCAGGACTTGGATGTGAAAAACAGGTCCTACTCAAACATTTTTTCTTTCTCACCCAAAATGTTGCACTTTAGCCCACTTTGATATGATAATGCTCTTCCTGATCTTGATCTTTACCAGATTCCTTAATAATGATACACTGTTCTTATTCATTCCTATGAGGCACCAAAAGCAGATCTCTAACAGAAGTTTATACTAGCTCTTACACTTCCACAGATTAACTAAAGGAAGAAAAACTTTTGGTCCTAATGGATTGCCTTGCATTACAATATTTGTTGACATGCAAAAATAACATCTAAATATGTTTTCTAAAAGGTTTATATGAAACCAATTTCTATGATATAAACTCTGGTTTATAGTGATGGCTCCAGCCTCACTAGGCACCTTATACAAGATAAGCGTTAGAACTGGTATGGGGTCTATTATCCCACAACCTGTTATCCAGAAAATATGGCAATGCCATCTCCCACTGAGTTTTGAATTATGTTGCATCGCTGCAGAATAGGTTGGTGCTTTATAAATACGTTAATAATAATAACTTTTTTTAGATTTTTTTTTGTTTTGTTTTCTTTACAGACTTTCTATCATGTGCAGTACAGTAGAATGGGAAAATAGTACTATTGTGCAATGTGTAAGCCTGGGAGATTCCCACAAGGGAGCTTAGGGAAATATAGGATGGCAGTGCTAGGTAAGAAAGATTCCTGGACCCTTGCTAACATATTGCTACATTGTATTAACCTTTCCTTGTCATTTAATTGTAAAATAAATTATTCTCATATGAATGAGCCCAACACTTACCCATCTGGCACAAAGATTTTCTCATACTCATCTTCTGAATCTTCTGAATCTTCAGACGATTCTTCATCATCCTCTTCTTTTTTTTCTTTTTTATCCTCTTCTTTTTCATCCTACCAGAAAATACAAACTAGCTCAACAGATGTACATAAGACTGCTAACATCTAGCTGAGACGTATCCAAACAACTGTCCCACAACTCCAGCCATCCTAAAGGATTCTGTATCAAAACTGGGCTTGTCACAAAGGCATTGCTCAAAATATATGCGGGTGCAGAGTTACTAGAATAAGTTTTTCCCTTTATTATTTGAATAAAAGTCTGTCTTTTTTTTAATTCACCGGTATTGGAAAACTTGCTGTATTTCCAAAATTTGTTTTTATATTTGCTGGTAAGAAAATGCAGTCCTTGTGCAAAGAATATCTAAAGGCCTGCTTTATGATCCGACTGTTGGAAGATCTGGCCCAAAGCGTGGGTGGCCAAATCATGCACCAAATTAGTGGATCTTACCCTGTATTATCAGCTTAAACGAGAACTAAAGCCTATCACAAGAAGTACTGTAGGTCAGAAATATTGTACATTATGTTTTGGGCTTCTGTACCGGGCTAATTTGATTGTTTGACTAGATATCGATCGGGATGGCCCATTGGGGAGCCCCATACATGGGCAGATAAGCTTCCGCTGCAGTAGCTTAAATCTGTCCGTGTATGGCCACCTTTATTGGATCTGGGTGGCTTAGAGTCACGGGGTTAAATTAAGATTTAAACTGTCTGTTTTTTTATATTGATCTTTTTTTCTTTTGTAAATTATTAATCTGATAGTTATACATGTTTCTATTTACTGTTACAGTTTTCACGTGGGAAGAAAAGTGGGTAATTAGTTACCGTTGGAAGATAAGTACCACTATGTATTTGTTGCTGATTGCAATTTGTAAAGAACACAGTTTACAGGGTTATTATGTTATACACATGGATGGGCTGACATATTTAATGTCACTGAGGGGTGGTTATATAAAGCTTTAACTTACAGAACTGCATACACCTGATGAAGGGGATAGCACCTGTTTCCCTCTTACATTTACCTTGATCCACCCTTCCATTTTTCATAAATGTTTTAAAACCAAGAGGAAAACAAGAAAAGAGTGGGTTCATAAAAGACTTAAACTCTCTCATGCTTTATCTACTAGTAAAGCTTTTCAGCAGACATGAATACATCCAGTCCAGAAGACAGGTTTCATTTTAATATTCAATAAAGGGTTTGATACAGTGAGAGCTGTGAAGCTGTGGAATTCCCTCCATGAACCAGTCGTACTGGGTGATACATTATATAGCTTCAAGGAGGGGTTGGATGGCTTTTTAGCAAGTGAGGGAATACAGGGTTATGGGAGATAGCTCTCAGTACAAGTGAGGGAATACAGGGGTAGGGGAGATAGCTCTCAGTACAAGTGAGGGAATACAGGGGTAGGGGGGATAGCTCTCAGTACAAGTGAGGGAATACAGGGGTAGGGGAGATAGCTCTTAGTACAAGTGAGGGAATACAGGGGTATGGGAGATAGCTCTCAGTACAAGTGAGGGAATACAGGGGTAGGGGAGATAGCTCTCAGTACAAGTGAGGGAATACAGGGGTAGGGGAGATAGCTCTCAGTACAAGTGAGGGAATACAGGGGTAGGGGAGATAGCTCTCAGTACAAGTGAGGGAATACAGGGGTAGGGGGATAGCTCTCAGTACAAGTGAGGGAATACAGGGGTAGGGGAGATAGCTCTCAGTACAAGTGAGGGAATACAGGGGTAGGGGAGATAGCTCTCAGTACAAGTGAGGGAATACAGGGGTAGGGGGGATAGCTCTCAGTACAAGTGAGGGAATACAGGGGTAGGGGAGATAGCTCTTAGTACAAGTGAGGGAATACAGGGGTATGGGAGATAGCTCTCAGTACAAGTGAGGGAATACAGGGGTAGGGGAGATAGCTCTCAGTACAAGTGAGGGAATACAGGGGTAGGGGAGATAGCTCTCAGTACAAGTGAGGGAATACAGGGGTAGGGGAGATAGCTCTCAGTACAAGTGAGGGAATACAGGGGTAAGGGAGATAGCTCTCAGTACAAGTGAGGGAATACAGGGTAGAGGAGATAGCTCTCAGTACAAGTGAGGGAATACAGGGGTAAGGGAGATAGCTCTCAGTACAAGTGAGGGAATACAGGGGTAGAGGAGATAGTTCTCAGTACAAGTGAGGGAATACAGGGGTAGGGGAGATAGTTCTCAGTACAAGTGAGGGAATACAGGGGTAGGGGAGATAGCTCTCAGTACAAGTGAGGGAATACAGGGGTAGGGGGATAGCTCTCAGTACAAGTGAGGGAATACAGGGGTAGGGGAGATAGCTCTCAGTACAAGTGAGGGAATACAGGGGTAGGGGAGATAGCTCTCAGTACAAGTGAGGGAATACAGGGGTATGGGAGATAGCTCTTAGTACAAGTGAGGGAATACAGGGGTAGGGGGGATAGCTCTCAGTACAAGTGAGGGAATACAGGGGTATGGGAGATAGCTCTCAGTACAAGTGAGGGAATACAGGGGTAGGGGGGATAGCTCTCAGTACAAGTGAGGGAATACAGGGGTAGGGGAGATAGCTCTCAGTACAAGTGAGGGAATACAGGGGTAGGGGGGATAGCTCTCAGTACAAGTGAGGGAATACAGGGGTAGGGGAGATAGCTCTTAGTACAAGTGAGGGAATACAGGGGTATGGGAGATAGCTCTCAGTACAAGTGAGGGAATACAGGGGTAGGGGAGATAGCTCTCAGTACAAGTGAGGGAATACAGGGGTAGGGGAGATAGTTCTCAGTACAAGTGAGGGAATACAGGGGTAGGGGAGATAGCTCTCAGTACAAGTGAGGGAATACAGGGGTAGGGGAGATAGCTCTCAGTACAAGTGAGGGAATACAGGGGTAAGGGGGATAGCTCTCAGTACAAGTGAGGGAATACAGGGGTATGGGAGATAGCTCTCAGTACAAGTGAGGGAATACAGGGGTAGGGGAGATAGCTCTCAGTACAAGTGAGGGAATACAGGGGTAGGGGAGATAGCTCTCAGTACAAGTGAGGGAATACAGGGGTATGGGAGATAGCTCTCAGTACAAGTGAGGGAATACAGGGGTAGGGGAGATAGCTCTCAGTACAAGTGAGGGAATACAGGGGTAGGGGAGATAGCTCTCAGTACAAGTGAGGGAATACAGGGGTAGGGGAGATAGCTCTCAGTACAAGTGAGGGAATACAGGGGTATGAGAGATAGCTCTCAGTACAAGTTGATCCAGGGACTGGTCCCATTGCCATCTTGGAGTCAGGAAGGAATTTTTTCCCCTCTGCGGCAAATTAGAGAGGCTTCTGATGGGGTTTTTGTTCCCTTCCTCTGGATCAACTAGCAGTTAGGCAGGTTATACTTAGTCATAAAAGGTTGAACTCAATGAACGTGTGTCTTTTTTTCAACCTAAATTACTATGTTATGCGTATGTTATATGCAGAGCCGGAACTAGGGGTAGGCAGAAGAGGCCTAGGTCCTGCCTACCCCTAGCCCGCTCACTTTAGTCATTGCCCCCGCTGCTTGTCATTACGCGGTGGGGGCAATGATTTATTGTATGGTGAACCCATGGCCAACCAGGTTGCCTAGGGCCCGCCCCTGGTTATATGCTTCACTATGTATGTTTGGGGATTATCAAATAGGTAGATGGATTATGATGCAGACAGTGGTATCCTAAGAAATTTTGCAAAACCTTAGTTTAAATGCTTAGCTTAGTTAGTCTCTTGGTTACAGGGGTAGTGACCCTTTACAACCATATAGCATTTTAGGTGAAGAATTAGTAACAGAATAATTACTACTAATAAAATAATTACTACACTAATAATTCAAATGAAGACCAATTGCAAAGTTGCGCAGAGTGCCAACAGGCACTGCAGCACCGAATGTTTAAGTTCAGATACTTTGAATAAATATAAATATATATATATATTTGTAATATGGACCGAAATATCGATCTTTTTGGACAATATGCTTAATAAAGGCATAAAGATTTAATAAGGGTGTGCCGGTCTAATAATATTTTTTATATATATATACAGTATATATATGTATATACACAGGTATTGGATCTGTTAGTTCCTTGTAATTGATCCCAACTAAGATATAAGTAAGCCTTATTGGAGGCAAAACAATCCTATTAGGTTTAATAAATGTTTAAATGATTAGTTGACTTAAAGTAATATTCCTTAACCAGTGGCTCAGGAGCAACATGTTGCTCCCCAAACCCTTGGATGTTGCTCCCAGTGGCATCAAAGCAGGTGTTTATTTTGGAATTTCTGCTATGGAGGCAAGTTTTGGCTGCAGATAAAACAAGTATAATGCCAAGCAGAGCCTTTTGCCAGTCCATATAGGGGCTATTAAGTAGCCAATTACAGCTCTTATTGGCACCCCTAGGAACTTTTTCACGCTTGTGTTTTTCCCCAACACATTTTCCATTTAAATGTGGCTCACGGGTATAAAAGTTTGTGGATCCCTGACTTAAGGTCAAATTAGGGAAAGATCCCTTATCCACAAATCCCCAGGTCCTGACTTTTCTGGATAACAAGTCCCATACCTGTATATATATTCAGGGGAAGAATTCTAAGGTGCTGGAGCAAATGATAACCCCTCCACCCCATACACCCATAAATTAGCTTGGCAGACACCTCTGCAGTTCTTTTCTGGGCCCCCATAGACACAGGGTCTGCTCCGACTGTTACACCACTGAATATAATTCATGCATTTTGCTGATATAAGAAAATCCCAGGTGCAGCTCACACCATACAGAATGGCTCTTATTATTATAATATAAATAGCACTTTACAACGAGTACTACTTGTTATACAGACCTCTGGTTTTTCTTTCAAAGGATTTTCCACTTGCCAAGAGGCTACTTCAAAAGGAATGCGGAATTCTAAAGGACGACAACCATACAGTTGACTCAGCACTGTTATGTAGGTGATTTTGATGATGACGGTGGCTTCTGGAGGCAGTGTTCCAAGACTCATTGTGAAGACATCCTATAAATAATATTCATATATTAATAGTTCCTTAAGAAGAATTTCAGGTGAATTCAGAAAACAAAGCACTGTGTATGCTTTTCCACTGGAGTTTCACTTTATTGCCAGTTGGAAAGCATTCAGAGAAGATATATCACCTGAGATAGCCTAGATTTAACCAGGGGTGACAAATCTCCTAATGCAGTGTGCCTCAATTTGTGGAGTGAAAAGAGCATATATGTGGCCCTATGGTGTTCTGTACTTGCTTGGAGTCTGCGGCTAAACCGAATCTTGGCCACTACCTCTAATTGGCAAGAAGGAAGATTAAGAATATTTATGGGAGTGTTGTCTGCATTTGGTCTGACTGGTGTTTCAATAATACAACATGATATTTAGCACCAAGGCTTACATGAGCATCAGTTTGAAGCAAACTTACAGCAGCCTCCTCTTCCATAAGGTAAGCCCCATGTCCCTCGCTGATAGCCGCCCTGTACTCCTCATGCGCTTGCTCCTTCTCTTTAACCTGCCAGAAGGGTCCCTTATATTAATCACACCACAGAAATGTTCACAAACGCTGAATAATTCCATTCTATACAGACTGTATTCCACTGTACCTCTCCTATAATGTGTTTTCCATTTATAAATGCTTCAAATCCACACACAGTGGCGTCACGTCTGTCCAGTGGAAAAACATATTTAGCCTCTATGGGCTCCGTGGAATGACTTACATATGTCTGGAAAAGCGTCACCTAAACACAAATATATTAATAAGTGAAACAATGTATTGATTTCTGAGTATAGTTCACACAAGCTCACCTACCTCTGCAGCGATATCTATTATTCTGCCTTTTACATGAACATTATCCACAGGAATCTGCTGGCCATCAATGCTCTGAAGACCACGTTTTACTTGTATCTCTTGTTTCATTGGCAACTCCACTCCACGCACTAAGGGGAATGTTAAGAAATTAGAATGACAGATAAGTCTGTTCTACAGTGCTGTGTACATAAGTAGCGCTAAATGAATAAAAATATACATACAGTACATACAGAAATGGCTAATCAAAAATCTCTTATCTAATGGAACTAATGTCCAGCTGTATGAATTGTATATCCAAGGTATAACAAGGCATATAAGGATCAAACATCATTAGCAGCTCCATGGTGCATCTAAACCAGAACTGAAAGGGATATTGTCCTCCAAAAATTTGCTACCTTTCATTATAATACTAGTTATTCTTTTTATACAACTTTAAAAGGCTTTTTCGCCTTTTTTCTGTACAGGCACAACATCCTCCTCTGCACATAGTACGAAAAAGTGTACTTTCATGTTTCTGTGCCAAAATCCTCCCCCCTCCGTGTTCATTGAAATGTGGATCAGTGCATCGGGGTGGAAGGCAGCAGATTGGTGGAGAAAACGTATGACATAGCTCCAAGCAGCAGTGTGGTAAATGTTAACGGCAAAGAGAAATGTGTCCTGCTTTGTCTTATTAAATAGTGGTTCTTATTCTGAGTGCACTTCCAGCAGTGTATTCTGATTCAGTGCCGCCCTAGGCACGGGCCCTCGAATGTCTATATGGTAAATACACCTCTGCGCACTGCTAGAATTCTTTCCATAAAGCAAGACAGGAAATAAAAACAGTCACATGACTATCACAACATGTAGTCCCACTTGCAAGATAACAATAAAATTTTCCAGTTATTTTTTCCATTTTATTTTTTTCCACCCAATTTTTAGGCCAATATACATATATATAGTGTATAACAGGGATCCCCAGTCAGTGGCTCCGGGGCAACATGTTGCTCCCCAACCCCTTGGATGTTGCTCTCAGTGCCCCCAAACCAGGGAGTTATTTCTGAATTCCTGACTTGGGGGCAAGTTTTGGTTGAATAAAAACAAGATTTACTACCAAATAAAGCCCCCTGTAAGCTGATAGGGTGCATAGAGGCTGCCTAATAGCCAATCACAGCCCTTATTTGGCACCTCCATGAGTAAGAAAGGTTGGGGACCCCTGGTGTATAACAAACAAAAAGGTGCTACTGCCGAGTCTCTTATTCACTGTGGTAAAGGCTGATACCCATTAATGTATGTGAAGCTATTTCAGTAGGACATTTTCACAGGATTTCTTGTCTCCTTTTTTTGTAAACATGTTCTTCGGTATCTGACTTCCTCTGTCAGAAAAAACCTTCATTCCAGGGGCCGGAGACTGCACAGTTCTCTCCCCTCTCCTGCTCCCAACTCCCATAAGAATTCATAAGAAGTCACTCCCTCTCCCTTTAGAATGTGTTATCTATGCTACCAGTAGCATGGAAGCTAAGAAGACCAAGCTAAAATAGCAGCAGCTATCTTAAACGGAGGGATCTTTACTCAGGTATGGTAAAACTTTCTGCTTTACCATAATTGTAAGAAGGGCTTATTTTTGGCATGCCACACTATACTTGGTGCACATAGCATCCCAATTCCAACGCTACATGACCTAGGAAGTCACTAACACTGAACACTAAATTTAATCACCTGTTTCATCATCTGATTCTACTAGTTTGCCAACATCATCTGATAGTGTTTGTTCTCCAACATCATAAGATTGTAGGTTTTCTCCATCATCATCTTCCTCTATGTTTTCCAGCTGAAGAGTAAGTTTATTGGGTTCCATGTTCACTGTGTCTTTATCAGTGCAGAACTGAACCACGTATCTCATTGTCACTTGATCTTTCTTATAAACCACAAATTCATCCTCCTGTTAAAGGAAAACACACCATAATGGCCTTTTCCAGGCTATTCAACTGGAGCAAATAGTAGGGTACATAAGTACAGGACACAGATGTAGACCAATATCTATCAGCCATTCATAACAGGCAGCAAGTACAGGCCTCTATTGCGCCTGGATGTGCTGCACCTTAAACATAGAAGCAGGTGTATGGGTGCTAGTATACAGGAGCATAGATATTTGTAAAATGGGGGTTCATGGCCACAATTCTGTGCAAAGCCCGTTTCCTAGTAATTGTAAATTAGCTCTTAAGTGCAAATTATTATTTTTTTTTTCACGCTATGTCTAAAATACCTCAAAATCAGATTTTGCCCCAGGAATTTGCCTGACTCCATGAACACTGTGAAAGCCACTTGGAGCTGCGGTTAAGGAGAAATCCCTCTTGTAGACATCCTTGCAGTTACCCAGGGCCACATCACAAACCACAATCAGACGCGCCCCATTGGTTACAGCGGGTTCTGAATATTTAATACTTGTACTGTAGGAAAAAACAGAAATCAGATTTTATTTGATCATATGGGTACTTGTTCATATTCAGCTGCCTTTGCCAGTTCTATTTATCTTTTGACAACCGGATTTTCTTATACAGCCCCCAAAAAATAGAAAGGTTTGTCTAAATAAGGAGCAAAAATTTATTTAAAAATATTGAGTAAAAATTGTAAATCGAGAGAAGATGGGAAAAACCAAGAATGAAATATAGGTAATAACATTTGAATGTCAGTGCACCGCCCACTGATGTCATAACCCCACCCCTAAACATCCTCTTGCCTACCCCTTCTGTTACAGGCCAGGTTCAAAGAAGAGGAAAGGTGGAAACCCTGTGTGCAATGAGGATATTAGCATCCCAAACCTTATAGAATCACTGAAATAAATTCCGCTCCCAAGATTTCCTGTATCAGTTCTCAGCAAATCATCTTCTGTGGATTTTGGCAAAATCAGCCCACTAAGGAAAACAAGAACAATAGAAAGATTTACTAAGGAACCTTCATAGAAATAAATACTTGTACATTCTGTATTTAAAATTTAGTTTTTCACCCTGGCATAAAAATCACGCACTTACCGGTAAAGGATCCCAACAAAACTGTGAGGTGTAGATGCATGAAGGAGGGGCTTGACATTCCCAAGGTTCCTTTCAAATTCTGTGGCCTCACTTGATTTTGAAACGCGGAATATTTTTATTATATTAATGAATTCATCACTTTAGGAAGAAAGAATAATTACGATCATTTATTTGGAAGCCTTCCCTTTCACCTTACACTTCTCTACAGAGAAACAGACATACAGTGGCTTGCAAAAGTATTCGGCCCTCTTGAACTTTTCCACATTTTGTCACATTACAGCCACAAACATGAATCAGTTTTATTGGAATTCCACGTGAAAGACCAATACAAAGTGGTGTACACGTGAGAAGTGGAACGAAAATCATACATGATTCCAAACATTTTTTACAAATAAATAACTGCAAAGTGGGGTGTGCGTAATTATTCAGCCCCCTTTGGTCTGAGTGCAGTCAGTTGCCCATAGACATTGCCTGATGAGTGCTAATGACTAAATAGAGTGCACCTGTGTGTAATCTAATGTCAGTACAAATACAGCTGCTCTGTGACGGCCTCAGAGGTTGTCTAAGAGAATATTGGGAGCAACAACACCATGAAGTCCAAAGAACACACCAGACAGGTCAGGGATAAAGTTATTGAGAAATTTAAAGCAGGCTTAGGCTACAAAAAGATTTCCAAAGCCTTGAACATCCCACGGAGCACTGTTCAAGCGATCATTCAGAAATGGAAGGAGTATGGCACAACTGTAAACCTACCAAGACAAGGCCGTCCCCCTAAACTCACAGGCCGAACAAGGAGAGCGCTGATCAGAAATGCAGCCAAGAGGCCCATGGTGACTCTGGGGGAGCTGCAGAGATCTATAGCTCAGGTGGGGGAATCTGTCCATAGGACAACTATTAGTCGTGCACTGCACAAAGTTGGCCTTTATGGAAGAGTGGCAAGAAGAAAGCCATTGTTAACAGAAAACCATAAGAAGTCCCGTTTGCAGTTTGCCACAAGCCATGTGGGGGACACAGCAAACATGTGGAAGAAGGTGCTCTGGTCAGATGAGACCAAAATGGAACTTTTTGGCCAAAATGCAAAACGCTATGTGTGGCGGAAAACTAACACTGCACATCACTCTGAACACACCATCCCCACTGTCACATATGGTGGTGGCAGCATCATGCTCTGGGGGGCTTCTCTTCAGCAGGGACAGGGAAGCTGGTCAGAGTTGATGGGAAGATGGATGGAGTCAAATACAGGGCAATCTTGGAAGAAAACCTCTTGGAGTCTGCAAAAGGCTTGAGACTGGGGCGGAGGTTCACCTTCCAGCAGGACAACGACCTAAACATAAAGCCAGGGCAACAATGGAATGGTTTAAAACAAAACATATCCATGTGTTAGAATGGCCCAGTCACAGTCCAGATCTAAATCCAATCGAGAATCTGTGGCAAGATCTGAAAACTGCTGTTCCCAAACGCTGTCAATCTAATCTGACTGAGCTGGAGCTGTTTTGCAAAGAAGAATGGGCAAGGATTTCAGTCTGTAGATGTGCAAAGCTGGTAGAGACATATCCTAAAAGCCTGGCAGCTGTAATTGCAGCAAAAGGTGGTTCTACAAAGTATTGACTCAGGGGGCTGAATAATTACGCACACCCCACTTTGCAGTTATTTATTTGTAAAAAATGTTTGGAATCATGTATGATTTCCGTTCCACTTCTCACGTGTACACCACTTTGTATTGGTCTTTCACGTGGAATTCCAATAAAACTGATTCATGTTTGTGGCTGTAATGTGACAAAATGTGGAAAAGTTCAAGGGGGCCGAATACTTTTGCAAGCCACTGTAATATAATGGCACTAGGGTTATGTTTGTGAAGGTTCTCATTCAGCCAGGTCATGGTATATCTGTGGTTATAAGTCAAATCAACTGGACTTGCTGTGTTTTCCTTGAATATATTTTTCCAGTCATTCACCTGGCTTTCTTAATTCAGAATGAGTTGTACAGGAATCTTCCTGGAATAAATACCCTGGAATGTTGCTCCAATCAGTATAATCTGTTTATAGCCAGCATGGAGTCAGGGATCTCATGATCGTAAGGTGTCAGTTGTATTAGCATGATTGGCAGGGACGCTGCTGCCATCAGGCGAGTTGAGACACTAAGGGCCGGATTTCACTTCTGGGCGCCCCGAGGCCGCCCCTGCCCCCCGCGAGTGCGTATGCGCAATCGTGCGACACCCCCCCCCCCGAGTGCGCATACGCGATTGTGCGTCACCAGTGCGCATGCGCAATCGCACATTTAAACTCCCATACGGAGCAGTGGGGAGAGGTCCCGCCGCAATTTCTGTTGCGGCAGGGCAGCATGCCGCCCCTAAACTTGTGCCGCCCTAAGCCCGGGCCTTTGTGGCCTCTCCACAAATCCGGGCCTGGAGACACTCACCTCAGGCAGCAGCGCCAAACAAGTTACCGGCGGCCAAGACCCCCAAGGCAGCGCTCATGATTGGAGCTATGAGGTGTTATTAAACCTTCCAGGAAGAGGTGCCAAAACAGCATTGTTTGTTCCATGACAATTGATGTGGCACCCCCCACTGGGACAGTGAAGGTGGAAAGCATGACAGACAAAAGAACTTGGTCCTCTCATATGTAGTAAGGGTATCTTGAAAATTTAGAAGGATTTTTTTATGAACACCGCATCCCTGTCTGCTTTAAACCCACCAACACACTGAGACGGCAATTGGTTCACCCAAAAGACCCAATCTCAAAGCACAGGAAGAGTATCATTGTGTATGCAGTGCAGCGCAGTGAGGAGCGCTCTGATTTTTGCTCTGATTAGGGAGAAACCAAACAACAGTTATACCAATGTATGGCGCAGCACAGAAAAGCCAGCTTCTCTGGCCAGGGCTCTGGGGCTGTGTACCCAGAAAAAGGACACAAGTTTAAGGACTGCCAAGCCCACATTTTGGACAGCAAGGATGACTGGTTCAAAAGAGGTGTTTAAGAAGCCATATACTATATGAAAATGGGAAAACCAAGCTTGAATTGAGACGCAACATCTATTGTCTGCCACTTTGCACCTTTAATAGCACCTCAAAACTCCAATCATAATACAATCAACACCTTACCTTCATGAGATGCCTGACCCCATGATGGTTATGATAAACCGATCCTGCTGACTGGGTATTTATTCCAGGCACATCTCTGTACAAGTCATTCTGAATTGAGAAAGCCAGTCTGATGACCTGTGAAACGTCTTCAAGAAAAACACATCTGATTTGACTTATTACTACAGATACACTAGGGTTATCTGAAAGACAAGCTATATAAATCTACACATTTATACAAAGTTTATATAGCTTTATAGTTTATATTAGGTATACTATAGGTTATAGAACTATATTTAGGACTAGAAAAACCGAAATAAATTCATGCTTTTCCATTCCTTGCATTACATTTAATGTACAGCAGTAACACAAACATCTTTATAATCATATCATTAACATAATAACAATTATATATATATAGATTATATACACATTATTCTGAGTACAATTCTAATATATTATAGAGTTTAGTTGTTTTTTATATTCATAAAAAAAATAGAGGCAATGACCCGTTGTGCATGTGATACTCGGCATGCCCAGTACCTGCGCTGCTTCTCCAGAACTTGCTGGGACACCTGAAGGAACTCCTCAGACTCGGGGTCGATGTGCTCTATTCTGCACTGCAGGGCACGGTATTTAGCAAAGCTACTTGGGTTCAGCTCTCCAGAGTTTATCTCACACACATTAACAATGTCTTGAATACGCTATAGTGTATAACAAAATAAGGATAAGGGAGTTAATTCAATTTATGTGAAAATAGCAAAATGGATAAAATACAGAGATATACAGGTATGTGTGAATTTGGCAAACTATGGAAACCATTTGGTTTCTAAACTTTTCTTTTTACATTTGAGCATTTTGAATTCTGAATGGGAAAAGCATGGGTTTCCTTTCAGCCAATTAAAATACTAGGAAGGACCCCTATAGAAAAAAAATACTAATGAATTACGACTTCTAAAACTCAACTCAAAATTCTGAACTCTGAACATGTTCCATACCTGACATAGATCCTGCTTTGATGACACAAGAGTCACATCAATATTGACCTGCAGAGGTTCCTTATGGGGAATGAGCTGATAAAACTCAGCCATTGCTTTCCTTATGTCAGAAGGTTCAACTCCTGTGTCCAGAGCTTTCCTAACCCAGAGTAAAACCCCCTCTGCTTTGCTTACCTATGAATGAAATAAGCAGAGAAGAAAGCAATCCACAGCTTAACAAATGAGTATCAAGGATAGCATGAACACCAGGGCTAACAGAGCTGATCTGTGATAACGTAGAAGTAAAAATATTAAATTGCAACTCTGTGCAGCCTAATCAGTTCTTGTTATTTTCTCATAATTAGTACAATATAATTCAAATAATAATGCATCTTCGAGTTGTACAATACATTACCAAACAAATTTAGTAGAGGGACCGTGTTCTGCAATACTTACATCACTGAGACTGATGCTGTTTACTGGACAGGAGAGGATCTGGTCCAAATGAGTAAGAGCCTCAGTCCAAACCGTTTCCACAAAATACCCGACATCCACTGAGAGTTTTGGTTGAATTATGCTGTCTTCAAGTAACACCTATTGACATGAACAAGCAGCATGTTACTGGGACAAACAAGCAATCTTTGGCTAATGGCACACAAGGCTGCCCCTTTGTTTCAATCTGCTTGTGTTTTCTACGCAGGCAAAGAGAAGCTGATATATGCCATTAATCTTAATCTTCACCTGTATATAGCACATTGTACCAGTGTGTCAAACCTGTCAGCTGGGTGAGTTGTAGAAGCAGCTTTACAAGTAGGATAAGAAAATGGTATTCAGAACAGCCATCCATTACTGGGTTAAATGGCTGATTTGCTTCTTTATTAATGTGGCCACCAGAATTTCAGGCGGTAAGGTAGGCCAGAGTATTTCCTTCCGTTGCCTCGAGGAATCTCCTACTATAACCAAAATCAGTGGCAAACTTGGTTTCACTCCTTAAGTTTCTCTATGCTGCATGCAAGTGAGGATGTGGATCCATATCCCTGGCCCTACTCCTGCTGATCAGAACCACCTGAAATATTATTCTTTAATTATAAAGCGCTTACATATTCTGCTATGTGGAAGAAGTTTACAGTCCAAGAGTCCCTCTGCCCTGCATGCAAATAGGGAAATGGTTTTCATGTGGGTCTACTTTCCAGGCTCTACATAAGCTACTCTGATTAATCCCAATAAGTGCTCCCTATGGACTGGTCCCGACTCCCGAGTATATTGGATAACACATATGTTCACTTTAAACTGAGGCCCCATGTACAGCTTTAGGCTCCACTTAGGGACCATAACGCCAGTCAGGGAAGCCTGGACTACAGATATTATTGACCATTGCATATTATTCCTGTTATTCTAAATCAAACATGGAATCCATCACCTTCTGCAGTGTCCCTGGTAGGAATGGGACAATATCTGCTGGGATGCTTTTTGCTGTATCATAGCCATCATTTCTTAAATCTTCAATGCTTTTCTTATACTTCTGACAAGCCAACTCTGCATTGTCTGCAAACTGAAAGCAGCAGTCACTCTGCAAAATAAATATTTCCATAAATCAATGCAGAGATAAGTTTAGATCTTTTGGATAGAAGCAGAAATCACGTAACATTTAGGGACCAGTGTTAGAGAGGAATAAGTAGGCAGTTAGTAACCATAAGAACTGTACATTTCCATAACAACAGTTATATTGGCAGTGGTACTTGCCCATGCAGCAAAATTATCTTTGGCTCCCAAACTTTCCAGAACATAAACTATTCCACAAACAACTATAAAAATTGCTTATCATTTAGCAACAGAAACTGCTACGTTTTTGATGATCATCTGAACAGGAGAAATATGGGGAGACTTAAGGGCACTATTGAGACAACTGAAGGTATGCCTGCAGCTTGAGATTAACTCTTTATTAGCCTTTCCTTCTCCTTTAAAATGCTCAAAATAGATATTCATAAAATAAATGAAACGTATTATTACATGAGATATAACTTAGATATCAATAAGCTATATAACTAGGAGAAAGCCAGAAAGTTAAAAGGAGGGGAGGGGAGGGGGGGGGAGTAGAGGAATGGATGAGGGTCAGTGGGGCTACATCTCCTTATGCAATAGCCCTTTTTTCTTGAAGAACAAACAGCAAAAGCATTCAATTACATATACACACACACACAATAGTACACACACACAGACAGATCCAGTTACCTCAGGCCCTTTGGATTGGCAGATTATTGTAGATATTTTGAATGGAAAAGATGACGATTCCTGAAAGTACAACAGCTCCAAAACAGCCACTTGCGGTCCCTGTAAAAGAAACTCAGTTTGAAAAATATTTGTTTGCATTATCCAAAGGCTGGTCCTGCAGTCAGAAAGGGATCTGTATTTCAGGGGGCCCTTCACCCAACAATTGTTGGGCCCTGCAGCACCCGCTGACCCAGTGTTGGTAAAAAGCACAGGAGATTGTGCATCAACATAGTCTTTTTTCCCCATCTCTTAAATGGAATTGTAGGGGATCAGAGAACCCTGTTCCCTGTTTTTCAGTCTGTGACCTCATCCAGCCTAGCTACAGACTGGGGAGGAACCCGATTGGCTGGCTGCCCCAGTGTACGTCTGGGAGGAGGTGTGCTTAAGGGTTTGGAGCCAAATATCTAGGGGCGGGCCCAGCAGTTTATAAAGGGAGGCCCTGCTGTTGTTTACCAGTGTTGAAAGAGAGATCCAGAGTGAGCAGCCAGTACAAACTGTTGTGAGTTCAGACTGCAGAGAGAGAAGTCTGCGGGGCTGCTGGTGATTATAAAGTCCTCTGTAAATCTTTGTGTGTGTCCCCTGGAGTGAACAGGTATTGTTCGTTTGCCTGCTACGTGGGAGCAGCCACCTCTTCATAGGGGAAGGTACTCTGGGGCAGGTAGTGCTACCTGGGGGGACTTAAGAGCTCAAGGGGAAGGGACTGAACTGATTTAAGGGTTGGGGTCTATCCGGATCCAAGTTGGGACTGGGCACCTACAGAGACTGTGCCAGGAGTGGATAGACTGCACAAGTTCCTCAGGACAGGAAATTCCGTTATCCCTAAAGCTGTTCTACCTTCTCTTTCAAAAGTTATATAAAGTTTGATATTGCTGCAAACCGTGTGTGATTATTTCCTAGTGGAAATCCCCTTGAGGTGTGCTCCTCAGTGTCCACTAGGTGGAGGCACTGCGCTGTTCCCAGTTCCCAGTATCTATAATTCAAGAGAATAAACAAATCTCCTGTTTTCCTAAGCCTATACACAGCCAAATTTAGTGAGTGTGCCAAGAAAGGGTTACAGATTGTTTCAGATATCAATCAGAACTCTTACTTTTTGAAGGAAACAGTATTTCACCACTTCAGTATCTGGAGAGTCACTTATATTATTTTCGTCGTCGGTGCTACCTTCCCTGTCAAACCTACAGTCACAAAACCAGCGTTAGCTACTGAAACACTATGCATTCACCTACGACTTTGCATTGTTGAATAGTAAAGTAGAAGCAATTAAAATCGCTGTATTACATTCTAAAGAATTCTTTGTTTGCATTTCCACATTAGCGGTTAAGAAAGAAAATGTAATCCTCAGCATCTTTCCAATAAATATTTACTGAACGATGTCACTGATTTTACAGTTATATTGTAAATGTAATTGCTATTGAAAGTTGTATCCATCTGTCTCTCTCAATGAGAATGATGCTTGCTAAGCAAAACACTAACCCCCATATGTAATAAAAGGCACTAAATTTGCCCAGTAGTAATAACCCATAACAACCAATTAGACAGTCAAGCAGCTGGCAGATACACTGAAATGAGTCAACTGCATAGCAACAGTAAAATCTGCTGGTTATTTGGATATAGTTACCTGTCCGTTAATTCATTTGTGTTGATTGGGTGCACAGTATTCCTGTGTTCTGTTGGAATAAAGTTATTAGCTACACGTTCTAAATGATTGAGTGAATGTGAATTCCATGTTAAAGGAGATGGAAACGTGGTGTGTGTATTGAAGAAGAAAAGCACCAGCCTGGGGTTGCAGGTAAGCAACTAGAATTACTGGGGGTAAAATGGTCTAACCAAACACTGAATAGATTAAACCTAAGTGCTTTACCAAAGTAACCCTTGAGGGTATTTATCTAGGGTTTACGCAACTTGTAACAATAAAAGACCTTATTATCTCTTTCAGTACGCCATCTGAGGAGTTAATCAATGTCCACAGAAAAGCAAATTGCATTTTTTTTTACTTTCATAAAGGTCAAGCATCAGATAAATTCCATGGTTAAGTAAAACATGATCTAACAGCTTACATAACATTTCCCATCATCCTGTTCAGCATTTCTTGCAATTAGCAAATAATAAATGAATTCTTATTATAGATATACCTTTTACAATAAACCTTATAAAACAATATATCCCAATAAAATCAATGGATACTCTTACCTTGCAACCTTTGTGCTTGTTTGTCACTTGGTGGGGCATCACTTGGATATTGATAATCTTTAATCAGACTCTGCTTCTCTAAACATTCCCGCACATAATCAGCGCCCACAATCAGAATCTGATGCTTCTCGACGGTTTTTAGTTGGGAATCACTCAGAGAGCCAATGGGATCCACCAACACATGGGTGCACTAAAATACAAGAAACATTCACAGCACAGAGAGAAAGGCACCAGCAAAAAAGCTTCTGCTGTGTGTGTCTGTGTGTGATACTAGTGTAGGGTTCCCCAAAATTGGGTCCCCTAGGATGGTTGCCCCCAGGATAGACCCCAAGGGAGGGTAGTACTTTAGTAGTGGGACACCTTGGGTGGTTGGCACTATAAGGGTTAACAGGGAGTTAGCTTCCCTGCAGTTCAATAGTTAGACCACAGGGTGCACACAGTATATAAGGCTGTGCAGCCATGTGCCTTGAGGTCTTATTGCCTGGGACCCCTCTGGCTAGAGGATAGTGACAGGCTGTGTCTAGTGAGCTAGATGTTTGTAATAGACCATTCCAGGAGTGGTAGACAGGATTATCTAGTCGGGCAGCTGAGCCCCACCAGGAGGCAGATGAGATTAAGATCTCCCAGCACTGATAGCTGGAGTCAGGGATACAAGAGCTAGGAATAGGAGTGTGCCTAATCTAGGGGATAGCCGGTTGACATTTCCGGGGTGAGGTCTCCAGGGGTGTCCGCTCGTCGGGAGTACCGGGGGTAGCCCTAGAGGGGGTAGCCCTAGAGAGGGTATCCCGGCGTGAGTACCGGAGGGAACCCCAAAGGGAGGGTCATTTGGCTGGAGTGTGGCCGGTATCCCAAGAGAGGGGGACTTCCAAAGCCTAGAGAAGGTATCCTGACAGTCTCTGTATCCTGTGTGCCAAAGCTGTCTGCCACTCTGCCAATAAACACAACACTTGGTTCAGCATACATCAGTGTGTGTGTGTATTACTCCTGGAGGACCAACACTACCCGGTAAGAATCCACCCCAGGGAGGGGGCAAGGTGCCAGGAGTGCTGGGGTCCCCAAACAGGAGCACTATATCAAGATCTCGGGAGGGGAGTTATAGTTCATTCTATCCCTATCCTGGGTGGAGGCACGCCAAAGTATAAACAAACAGCTGTTCCCCAAAGTAAGCGGGGCTCAGGATCACTGAAAGCGCCAAGTATAGTGATATATCAGCAGGTAGTGCCACATCTAATCATAAAGTGGGCTACACTAGAAAAATGTGATTTGTTTATTTACTGCTCACATGGAGAAATATGTCAATTTCATGTGGTTTTAATGACCCCCCGCCAAGTATAAAACAAGGTTAGGGATAGATATATAAACGTGATATTGAATATATATGTATTACACAATTATATAGTGTCTACTACAAATTTGATCTGAAGAACAAATCTATTCATAGAGCAAATCTACATGTCATATTATTATATTGCACATAATAACACAAATTATTTAACTGTGAACTAGATGAATTATTTGCCATTTTTAAAGCCTATTTGGGATTGGTCTAATTCTACACCTTATATTTTGGGTTCAAAATAAATCATGAGGATGGTGTGTAGCCTATTTTTAACAGTA
Source organism: Xenopus tropicalis (assembly GCF_000004195.4). NCBI lineage: Eukaryota > Metazoa > Chordata > Amphibia > Anura > Pipidae > Xenopus > Xenopus tropicalis. The sequence continues at coordinate 158,303,709 of NC_030678.2, read as the reverse complement.
GGGACAACCTCAGTTATACAGTATATTCCCTGTATCTTTCCAGTTCAAGCATACAGTGTATATAAGACGTCTATGCAAGTTTTTGTTTAATAAAAAATAAAATAAAAAACAAGATAAATCCTATGAGAACTTATTTCATCTTTATTGCAAAATTGCTATCTCTACAAATAAATTGAAAACAAAGCGGGATTCACATTCAGTCTCATCTAAAATAGTAGTTAGTAAACCTCTGCCAAGTGGTTTTGATTAAACTCAGATAAAATTAATTCCCTTCTCATACTCCAAAAACCACGGTCCACAAAGAACTTTCAGAACATGAAAGGGATCTCATCATTGAAAAGTATCAATCAGGGTCAAGACAGGGGTACCAATAAGTATCCAAATCATTAAACATTCCATGGAGCATGGCAAAGAAAATGAAGAAAATATGGCTCAGCTGTGACTGTACCAAGATCTGGATGTCCCTCCAAGATTGATGAGAAGACAAGGAGAAAACTGGTCAGTAAGACCACCAAAAGGCCTACAGCTACATTAAAGGAGCTACAGGATTTCTTGGCAAGTACTGCTTGTTACCGACATTTGAAAGCAATCAGTTATATTCTTCATATGTCTGGGTTGTGAGGTAGGAAAGCAAAACAAAAGCCTTTACTCACAAAGAAAAACACCCATGCCTGGCTAAACTTTGTAAAAAGGTATAACCAGTCTCCCACAACCATGTGAAAAATGTATTATGGTCTGATGAAACCAAGACTGAACTATTTGGCCATAATTCCAAAAGGTATGTTTGGCAGCAGCACCATGCTTTGGGGCTGCTTTTCTTCAGATGGAACTGGTACTTTAGTCAAGGAGGATGGAATCGTGAATAGATCCAAATATCAGTCTATTTTGTCACAAAGCGTCTGCTGGGAAACTGAAGAGGGATGGCTTCCCCAAAGGAGGATCAATGTTCTGGAATGGCCCAGCCAGAGCCCAGACCTTAATCCAATAAAAAATCTGTGGGCTGACCTGAATAGAGCCATGCACAGGAGATGCCCTCAGAATTTGACAGATCTGGAAAATGTTTGCATGGGGTAGTCCAGATGTGGCAAACTGATAAGACTTTTACCCAAAAAGACTGAGTGCCGCAATCAAAGCAAAAGTTGCTTCAGCCAAGTATTAGTTTAAAGGTGCGCACACTAATGCAACCAGGTTTTTTTGCATGATTTCTTTTCTTCCCTAAAATGTTTCTGATTTATTTTTAACTTCTTTGTATAGGTGGCAATATTGCAATAAAGGTGGAATAAGTTCAGACAGAATTCATCTTGGTTTCCTTTTTTAATTAAACAAAAACCTGCCAACCTGCAGACGTTTGTGTAGACGTTTTATATCCACTGTGTGTGTGTTAGATGTTTATATTTAATGATTTATGCTTCATCACCTAACATAACAAAACCTTACCTTGTCATTCAGTACAAAGGATATAACTCCTCCATTTGAAGTTATTGAGCTCTGCAGTGTCCCCTTCTCTTTAATGGATAAGTTGTTCAATTTAAGGAAGAACACACAATCTTCAAAGACGCCCATTGTCACCCTAAATATAAAAAAAACACTTTTTATTGAATTAAATAAATTATTTTATAAAGTAGCACAAAGCTAGAAAAATAGTGTAATGAAACTTTATTAAGTAGATCCAATTGCAGTTGAGCTTTCTACTTGTTACTAGATCCTTAAGAGACTCCATGCCAATGTAACCCTAACCCTGAACCCAGGAGTCATAACCAAAATGAACCAAAAAGGCTCAAAAAGTAAATGCCATTCTCCACAAGCCTGTTACTTAGCTTAAGTTTAGGCAATGACCTAAGGTTCAATATACACAGTAACATTTTCCTGCTGACACAGATTCTTGGCAACTCTCTCTGTACAGGAAATGAGCAAATTGATGCTTATGAATTGCCTTGGGTATTTCATTGCCCCACTTACACAATGGCTGGGTGACCATATAAAAGGTTTTGGGGATAATTATTCATTAGAAAATTAAAAGATGTATTTAGATCATGATTTAAAAAAAAAACAACAAAACATACATATGCCTTTCATACCTCCACTGTATTTATTCATAGGCAGTAAGGATCCCTGCTATTGGTACAGGTATGGGATCCCTTATCTGGAAACCCATTATGCAGAAAGTTCCAAATTACGGAAAGTCCATCTCCCATAGACTCCATTATAAGCAAATAATTCTAATTTTTAAAAACAATTTCATTTTTCCCTGTAATAATAAAACAGGGGGCTTTCATGTTTTCATGTATTTCATGTTTAAATGATTCCCTTTTCTCTGTAATAATAAAACAGTACCTGTACTTGATCCCAACTAAGATATAATTACCCCTTATTGGGGGCAGAACAGCCCTATTGGGTTTATTTAATGGTTAAATGATTCCCTTTTCTCTGTAATAATAAAACAGTACCTGTACTTGATCCCAACTAAGATATAATTACCCCTTATTGGGGACAGAACAGCCCTATTGGGTTTATTTAATGGTTAAATGATTCCCTTTTCTCTGTAATAATAAAACAGTACCTGTACTTGATCCCAACTAAGATATAATTACCCCTTATTGGGGGCAGAACAGCCCTATTGGGTTTATTTAATGGTTAAATGATTCCCTTTTCTCTGTAATAATAAAACAGTACCTGTACTTGATCCCAACTAAGATATAATTACCCCTTATTGGGGACAGAACAGCCCTATTGGGTTTATTTAATGGTTAAATGATTCCCTTTTCACTGTAATAATAAAACAGTACCTGTACTTGATCCCAACTAAGATATAATTAATCCTTATTGGAGGTAAAACAATTCTATTGGGTTTATTTATTGTTTAAATTATATTTTTTAGTAGACTGAAGGTACAGAAATCAAAAATTACAGAAAGATCCCTTATTTGGAAACCCCCAAGTCCCGCACATTCTGGATAACAGGTCCCATACCTGTACTTCTCTTTTGAGTAAAAGGGTAAATAAATTACCTCCTCTCATTTCTAGTTTCACTTTTTCTATACCACATCAGCTGCACTGTGCAAAATGACTTGTCACATTTCTGTTTTTCCTACAGATTTGGGATTTTAACTCAAATGGCAAGCATTTCCTAACATATCCCTACAGTCTTATTCAGTTTTATGTCTGCTATATCTCATAAGAAAAGGGATATTTTTTGCTTATTTCTATTTCTCCCATTATTAGCTGTTTTGCTTGGACTTAATATCCCCTTTTGGAAATACTGTAGCAGCTCTCAGAAAAACTTGTACAGGTATGGGATCCATTATCCAGAAACCTATTATCCAGAAAGTTCCAAATTACGGAAAGGCTGACTCCCATAGACTTCATTATAACAAAATAATTCTAAATTTTACACATTATTTTCTTTTTCTACGTAATATTAAAACAGTACCTTGTACTTGATCCCAATTAAGACATAAAATGACTCTTATTGGAGGCAAAACAATCCTATCAGGTTTAAATGATGTTTAAATGATTTTTTAGTAGACTTAAGGTAAAGAGATCCAAATTATGGCAAGATTTCTTATCCGGACAGCCCCAGGTCCTGAGCATTCTGGATTACATGTCCCATACCTGTATAATTTTCTAATTATAACCTGTTCCAAAAATCTATTATTTATGCATTGTGTATGTTTAAAAAATTCATAATCCATTGAGCGGTTAGTTTCTCCTTTATCAAAGGAACCAATGGGTATGCTGTTAATGAAACCTTTTTTGATCTATATAAGTCTTGTGGCAACTGGGGGTTATAGTCTCCTCTCAGATGCATTTTTAAGTTTGTTGCCTTCAGCCTCCCTGGTAAGTCTAAAGCTGAGAGATCCGCTCGTTTGGCGAGGTCATTACTTAACGGCAATGTTCGTCATTGACTTTTCACTAATCAGCTGAGATGGCGCAATTTGTTTGCACGATCCGTATCACACACTACATTAGGAGTGACTAGGCACAGGTGGCACCAGATAATTAACTATCTGCTTAATATTACGACATTGCCTCTTTCCATTTTTTTGTGACCTGTGCCCCCGCCGACAACCCTACTAGTTGAATTGTGTTGGGATATTAAATACATTTTTTGAATAAATACGTGCCCTAGGTACTTTGTGTTGTCACTAGGGGGCACATTTACTAATCCACGAATCCGAATCCCGAATGGGAAAAAATCGGATTGGAAACGCAAATTTTGCGACTTTTTCGTCGCCGTCGCGTTTTTTTTTCGTATTTTGCACAATTTTATCGTCGCCGTCACGACTTTATCGTATTTTGCGCAACTTTTTCGTCATCGCCGCTGCCGCGATTTTTTCGTATTGAGCCAAAACCAATACGATTTTTCCACGATGGTGATAAAAAAGTCGTAACGGCGACGAAAAAATCGCGGGACACATGAAAATGTTGCGACGGTGCCGGAAAAGTCGCAAAAATACCGATCATTACGAAAAAAACGTGTTCGGACGCTTTCGGTCCATTCGTGGATTAGTAAATCTGCCCCTAGGTCTTTCAGGTAATACCTGATTAGTGAGCACCAGTTCTAATTGTGCTGCTCCTATCAGTATATGATCATGTGGATAACTTAAAGGCATGGGTCATTACTGTTACAGGGCTGCTGTACAGTAAGTTTCAGAATTTAAAGATCTTGACGTTTCAGACACTGGGATCTATTTCTTTCCCTTTAGCCTGAGACTTACATGTACTGAGCCAACTGCATCCCTGCCAAAGAAGTCAGTAGGACTCAAAGTCCACAAATGAAGTTGATAGAAATAAAGTCAAATATGCCTGTACAATGAAATACAAGGTGTGCCATCTGGCATGGACTCCCATAGTCACTGTAGGGCAGAAAGTAACTCAGAATATGGTGCCCTTGTTAGCGATGGAGGATAAGGATGGAAAGAGAGAAAATGTCACATATCATAATATACGTTTTCTCAAAAGGTACGTTTTCTGATGATCATAATGCAGGTCACCCTGAACATTGCGATTACATTAAACTTGGCAATATTTTGAAAAATGTATTTCAGTAATCTCACCTTCCAGCTGAACTCGCTGCTTCCCTGGCTTTTTACAGGAGGCAACAAGGAGTAATAAGAGAGGTGCAAGTGATGTGCCCTCGGTTTAAGGCACCACTGAGCTTCCTGAATGGGAGGAGCTGTTCAAATACTCTCACAAAAAGGTCAATTCAAATTGGGGCCACGCAATGCGACTGAGGCGCCACCCCATTTTGAATATGTAAATCAGTAACCTCTTTTGCAACCACTGATACATTTTTCATATAATCTGGCCTTCCAGAGATTTTGGAAAATTTGGGAGAATGTTGCAGGGGGATGGGAGACCGGGGGAGAGCCACAAAATTTGGGTAACTCCTGAAAAAATAGGGTGTTGACAGCTCTGCTATTAAAGGGGTGGTTCACCTTTTGGTTAACTTTTAGTTGGTTATAGAATGTCCTAATCCTTCCAACTTTGCAATTGGTCTTCATTATTTATAGTTTCTGAATTATTTGCTTTTCTCTTCTGCCTCTTTCCAGCTTTCAAATGGGGGTCACTGACCCCAGCAGCCAAACAACTGTTGCTCTGTGGGGCTACAATCTTATTGTTATTGTTACATATTATTCCTTATATTTCTGTTCAGTTCCTCTCCTATTCAATTTCCAGCCTTTCATGCAAACCACTGCCTGGTTGCTAAAGTAAACAAGTCCATAGCAACCAGATAGCTGCTGAAATTCCAAACTGGAGAGCTGCTGATCAGCAAACAGTAGTTAGTTAATGAAGCACTAGATGAAAATGGGAAATGCTGGTTTGTTAAATAGACAGCAGAGACTAGAACAAGTTCTTGGCACATTATGTATTCTTTTCTCTGTATACGCACAATATGTTTTGCACTTTTTAGCAGTATGTATGTATACGACATTTTATTTTTCTCTAGGTGGGCCTTTAATTTGCAATTTTGGCCCATGCGTATATTTTCGTATGCCGATGTGATGACAATAAAGCTTGACTTGACTTGAAAAACTGAAAACCCACAAAAAATAAAAAATGAAGAGCAATTGCAAATTGTTTCAGAATATCAATATATATGGCATACTTTAAAGGTGAACAACCCCTTTAATCCCTAGAATTTTTTGCCACGTTAACTCCCTGCCCCACAGCCCGGCACCCACCAGCCCCAGCAACAGGAGTGAGTTTCCAGCCCAGGAGCCCTGGTTTCAGCCCCTAAAGAAGGATTAACCCCTCTATCAATCAGCTGCAGTGATATTAACCCCCACGGCCTACAGAATTAACCCATTTGTCCCACCAAGTTTGATGACAACGATGAATCATTTCCAAATTTAGTATCAAAGTGATGATTCACTGAGAAATAACAGGGGTGGGTACGTTTATGATGCAATGCAATGCAACCCTTTAGCTTTTAAAGTGGTTTTGTATTTCTATAATTCTAAAGCGTAGAACACAGAATACTCTATATATTATATATATATCTATACACCCACACACAGACAGTACAGGGGCCAATACCTTTCTCCCGATACAAACACTGCCTGTGTCCCAGCCTGGCTTCACTTGGAAGGGGAGGGGCAGAAGCTGCAGAGTAGGACACAGAGAGAGACGGGATTGGATGAACCAGTAATAGGGAGGAGCAGGAAGCTTCACTTTGAGGGAGGGAGGGAAAATTCTACAATAAATGTGAGCTGTTAGGGTGAAGGCACACGGAGCTACTAGTAGCAGCTACTTGTCATGGCTACTAAAATAGACAATGCTGATGATTTACTGATAATTGTCTCTACGTGTGTAGAGCAGAAGCAATTCTCAGTATTGTCTGTGGCAGAGTTTATGGCGTTTTGTAGTTGTGACAAGTAGCTGCTACTAAGTAGCTCCATGTGTCTTCACCCTATATTTATGTAATTTCTTTCTCCTTTGGTTCCTAAGGGCTCTGGCACACATGGAGATTAGTCGCCCGCGACAAAATGTAAATCGCCGGTGGGATGGCATACGCGGCGGCGCGATTTCAATCGCGCAAGTTGCCTCGCGTATGCCATCGGCGATTTACATTTTCGCCGGTGGGATGGCATTTCGGGGAGATTAGTCGCCCGATACACAGGAGATTTGTCTCGGGTGACTAATCTCCCCGTGTGCCAGAGCCCTAAAAAATAAAGAGATAAAAAGGTGGAGAGATAATTTATAAGCTTACCATTTAAATATTTAGTATTTAAAGGAAAAGGAAAGGCAAAGTCACTTGGGGGTGCCAAAATGTTAGGCACCCCCAAGTGACTTTAACCGCTTACCTTGTACCCCGGGCTGGTGCCCCTGTTACGAGAAAATAGCACCAGCCCGGGGCACCTGGAGCGGATCGCTTCCTCCTTTCCGGCTTCCGCTTCCTAAACTGCCGGTGGCCGGGCATGCACAGTAGAGCGAAAAAGCCGACTTAAAAGTTTAAGTTCGGCTTTTCACTCTACTGCGCATGCGCGCGCAGCGAAGCCGGAAGGAGGAAGCGCCGGCAGCTACCCCGGGCTGGTGCTGTTTTCTCCTGACTTTACCTTTCTTTTTCCTTTAAGGGTGAAGACACATGGAGCTACTTAGTAGCAGCTACTTGTCACAGCTACAAAACGCCATAAACTCTTATTCCGTCGAATGCAGGCGTTTATAGAAAGAGAAAACATAATGAGTCTGTACCCGCAGTCAGGCACCGGTGTCTGCTACAAAAACTAATTTGTGATTAAGAAGTGATAAGAAGTGATTAAAGGAGAACTAAACCTGAAAAAAAGAATAAGACTGGAAATGCTACACTTTATCAGTGGGGTTATTGTACCAGCCCAAGGCAACCATAGCCTTACTTTGTCACCCATGGTGAATCTGTACAACGCATCCGAAATACCTTTTAATTGCAGCAATTGGGAATCACAGAAGGCAAAACAGTTTCCTGAGATTAAGCTATTCAAACGTTTTACTGCTGGTGATTACCAGTCTCTGAAATTGAAAAGTATTATGTGAAGTTCAGATTTCCCACAAGTGACCCCCCCCCCCCCCCCCCCCCCCGTATGCAATCACCCTTATGCCAAAGAGCCCATAGATTAGTACATTAACAGCAGCCGAGAGCATACTGAGCATGTGCAGGGCACTCAGAAGAAGGCTGCTGTGCACAACGCTGATGGATCATGACTGTTATAGGGTTGTTGAACAATACAAAGTACATTATTCCTGTACAGCTGTTACAAATACAGTTATGGAGTTGCTTGGGTCACATCTGCATAGTCCTTATTGTATTCTACCCTGTAAGTAAATAGTCATTTATTTAGGAAGTAGCTGTTATCCAATTATTCCATATTTTATCATATTTGTCCTGACAGCCCCTTGTCATATATGTTGAATAAGTGGTAAATTCTTACAGATAATTTCTCTCCAGTATTTGATAGAGGGGGGGTCATGTATCTAGCCATCTCATAAGGATTGCCTTTTTCGCATAAAACAGCAGAGACCGCCAGAGATCTCTTTTTGCATTCTGTGGTACCAAATCATCCAGTATATAAGTAAGCAGACCGCCGGATTCATTATTTTAGGGAAGGTTGTTTTGTCTTGTATAAAAGTCATTACCCTGTGCCAGTATCTACTGATTTGGGGACATGCCCACATCATGTGTAAATAGTTTGCATCTTGCTCCTGGCATTTGGGGCATTTAGATTTAGTAATATCGCCCATCCGACTGAGCTGTGGTGGAGCAATATGGAGCCGGTGCATTACCTGTGTGCATTCTCGTTTTCCCGCTTGCCGAAAATATCAGCCCTACGCCTCATGTGGCATCAGCCTTAAATGCAATGATCTAAGACTAACATTCAGATTGTCAGATACACAATACATGCACAGATATGATCATTATCCAATCAAAATTTTATAATCCGTCCAATGGACTAAATGACTGATGGTGCGACTTATTGGGGCAATAATCCCGAGCCCACACAGTCTGAAAATTGCACAAAACTACTTTTTATACAATTATACCTGTGCCTATATGGGGATCTTTAGATTTGTCCATGTCCCATGGTAACTTGCTATATTGTGCTTTGTCTTTGTAGCCACTCTTTGAAGATAGTTCCGGTGTCAGCACCGTGTAGTATATTTACATGAGGATTTGTTTAGAAAGAAAACTGCAGTTTCTTTTGTGTCATTAATTAGCACATGCCTAGGGAGCAATGCTTGGGGGTGCTAGGTACAAAACATGTCTGCCTATACCTAGTCCAAACACTCCAGTCCCACTCCCACCTGCATCGCTGAGCTCCTCCAATCATTGTTAGTCTCCCCACCCCAACGCCATCATGGTTTGCATATGCACACTTGCACTTGGGGAGGGGGTTCTGTATGTTCTCCCCATGTCTGTGTCTGTATAACAGGGCAGCTACAGCTGGGAATGCTATACACTGGCATGGCCATTAAATGTCATGGAACAAAGACATACCCACCTACATTGCTAAATCAATGCTACGTTTCAATTATTTTCGTTTTAAAAAAAATGCGCATTGACTTCAATATATTTTGCTAATTTCCTTAGTTTCACTAATTTTTTAATGAAGCAAAATGGAACAGATTCACTCATCACTATTTATAAGCAATACTTTAGGCCTTGTGATTTAGTCCAAATGCCCATACCTGGTGCACTGTTACCTTCCAGTTTGTGCCTGTATGTTACCCAACCACTTAGATTGTAAGCTCTACGGGGCAGGGACCTCCTTCCTACTGTGTCTCATACCACATGGCACTTATATATATATATATATATATATATACATATATGTATTTAGTGTATTTATTTATTATATCACTTGTCCTCCCTGTGTGTAATTTTGTATTCTGTAAGACTGTACAGCGCTGCGTACCCTTGTGGCACTTTATAAATAAAGTTATACATACATACATACATACAAGTACAGTCCAAAGTCAGTAAGGGGCTTATTTATCATACTGTGTAAAACAACACCAGAAAAAGGGTGTCAAAATCTGTATAATAAACGGCAAATTTATACATTTATCAAGGTGTGTTTTATTTGACACCATCTGAACACTGGATTTGACGCCATTATTTTACATCACTTCAGACCCTATGTAATCCATTACAGTCAATAGGAAAAATGAATGCCAAAGTTTTTTGCCATTTCTTAATAAATATCAAAAATTTGTGTTTTGTAAACCATTATCATATTTCCCCAACTTCACTCCCGTAGCAGTGCGGCGCCATAACACGTGACTGTATTTAGACTCAAACATTCACACACATAGGAATATTTTTTTTTTATCTACCTTATTGACTAACTAACAAACTACGGTAACTATTGTATGGTACAATATGTCGAAAACGAGATCCTGTAGTCATTAGTAACCTAAGAAAAGCACAAAAGAAAAGGACATTATTACTTTTGGAAACCTTGGAATGGACTGACAAACGCAAAGGCCAATGATACAGATGGTAGCTTGCTGTACATGGCATCTGGCACATTCAGAGGGGGATGTGGGGAATAATTTATGTAATTTGGCAGGATAATAATAAACCCTGTATATAAGATATATTTGAACCGTGTGATCTCTATAGCAAGTAATTGATATTGGAGATGTCAGTTACTCATCCAATTCCTCATGATCTAGTTGGCCTTCCCATTTGTCACAGATAATTTGAAGATGAGGCCTTTTGTTGAGCTTTGCATTAGAGAGTCTGTCAACAATATTGAGCTAGCAGAATAGTGTTTTTATTATTTTGTACCATTAAGCATCTATTTTGAGAGTATTTCAACCACTAATATGAGGGTAATTGAAGCATCCTCCCCAACATCCTTCAGCTCCACTCCCCAGCATTCTCCAGCTTTTCCTCAAAATCCTCCCACCAGCATCTTCTCCCCCCCCCCACCCCCGGCTCTCTGCGGCTCTCTGCGGCTCTCTACGGCTCCCTGCTCTAGCGACTTACTGCTTCCTCCGTCCTTGGCTGCTTCTGTCCCGTGGCTCCTCGCTGCATCCTTTTATACAGTTGCACCCCGTGTGTGCTGACGTCACGCGCACGCATGGGGTGCAGCCAATCAGGGTCCATTATTCTTTTAAGGGGGCTGGAGTCGGTGGGCCAAATTAAAAAGGCCAACAGGCCGGATGTGGCCCGCAGGTCGTAGTTTGCCCACCTCTGATATAGAGGGTAATTCCAAAGTAGAGCCCAGTTATTAGAAGTGTCCATGCAACTGCATATTGTCAGAAATTTTGCCTGAACAGTTCTTGATATGAATAACTATGTACAGTCCAGGACCCAGTGTACAGTGTAACCCAGATGGTTACACTTTATTACTTATCAAATATATTCCCGAAGAAAGTTATGGCTGGTATGCAATAACAACATTATCTGTCGATGTGTAGCTTTAGCCATATAAATACATTGTTGTTGCCTAGATTTCTGTTTTGTGCTCTTTGCGGTTTGTAACTTTCTAAACATGCATCAAAATAGTATACGGCTAGGCAAAAATGTTTCTAAAACATTATCTTAGGAAGCATGTATCACATTGTAGTAAACTGCACATGATTTCAAAGCTGTTTTCTATTTTGTTTCATAATCTTTGTACATTTGTATAGATGTATATTTATGTACATAAAAAAAGATGTGACGTCTCTTTAAGAGAATATTCTGTCACTTTTCTATCTGTGTTTTAGTGGGAGTTGCCTGTATAAATAGCCATTTCCTGTTTTCATTTAGTCCAAGAAGTGCTATTGAAGAATGAAACACATAAGGCAATAGAGATGTTCAAATAATATATATATATATATATATATATATTTATTTTTTTTTCTTTCTTCGTGGCCCTCCTGGTATTTGAGTGCCTAACTCGCTTTTTGTGGTTGATGTACACGGACCCCTTGCTGAGGGTCTGAGACTGGCGCACCTGGACCACGCTTCATAGTGAGCGAGGTATTGTTTACAGCATTTTTTCTACTTTAATACTGTGATTACATATTAATATATTCTCTCCTTGCAACTCACACACAGACAGAAAATGCCTGCACCCCAGCTTTACTAGTACACACAACAGGAAACACAACTAAAAAGAAATAAGAGGGAATATGGGGGCTGATACCTAGACAGTGGCACAGAATTCTGTCAGGGCCCTTGAGCTTTCCCAGCTAGCAGCCACACCTAACGAATCAGGAAAGAGAAACTGAAACAGGGAGGCAGAGGGTGGGCTGGCTGATAAATAACAGATACTCGGAGCTTAGTTTCCTGTTCCCAGTGCAGAGAGGACACGGACCCTATCACACAAAGCCTTGGCCAGGAGTCCATCGACTGCACCAGATGATCCCATGCTGTGCCCCTCAATGTGAGTATACATGGTGCTGAGGGTGGATACAGTAAGCGGCTGCTTATTGTAGGGGCAAAGCAGATTTCCTTTCCTGCCATGTTCTCCATCTAATTATATGCTTATGGGAGTATTAATATTGAAAGAATTAATTGATTGACCAGCTATTTCTACCCTTTACCAATTTGTTTTAATGTTTTTCCCCTTAATACATCAAGCCCAAACTCTCTTATGCCAAAGGTGCCTTCATATTCTAACCTACAACAGTGCTACCCCTTGATCCAACTCTCTTGGTTTTGCTTCCTGGGGTAGTAAAACTGTAGGGACTGGCAAGGGGGGAGTTTCTCCTACCTCATTCACCCATAGTGAGGGCCACACGTCTATTATTGTACTCTCGGTTTATGTGCAGACTGTATGTACAGGGAACTTTGATCCCGTCTCTGTGCAGCTTCCCCCTGTGATCAGTAGTGATACAAGGACACACCGATCTCATGAGCCATTACAAAATAAGTGCACCTGCTGGAGGGAGGTACAATTTTAAATGAAAAAATATTTTCTGACTAACCGAAACTGCTCGCTTTTTGTTTTAGACCAAGTGCCCTAGGCCAGCATACCTGCTCACAATGCCACCCTTGGCCTGAGCCTGGTTGCAAGATAATACTGCAGAGACAGCTCTATAAGGGTGTAACTAAAACGCTTGATTTTAGACGTGCAGACTTTGCCAGTATAAGGGCATCTCTGCAATGTGCCAACTGGGAAAGGCTTTTCATAGGGTTACACACAGTAGGAAAATGGAACATCTTTAAATCATTGCTTTGCAGGTATACACAACAGTATACCCCCCTTGTAAGCAAGAAGAGGCATCGCAAAGCAAAACCTTTATGGCTGAATAAAAGTGTTAGTGTCGAGGTTGGTAAGAAAAAACGTGCTTTTAAAGCGTTCAAGTTTCCTTCAAGAACCTTATTATCACGGGGGGGTAAGTTGGTTGATGAGAACGGGGAAAAAGCAGGAAATTTGAACACTTATTTTTAATCTGTCTATACATTTGAGGAGCCAGCTAATGAAGGATTCACTTTTAATAGACCCAATTCTAGTAATATAATAATTTTGAAGAAAATCTTTTGAAATTCAAAAGAGATTTGAACATTTAAAGGTAAACAAATGTCATAAGGACCCCCTTGCTTGAGACCCAGAACAAAGTAACAAGTCTGACTCACTGTCAGCACAATAGTTGCTAGGCTGACGTTTTGAAACTATTGTAAACACTCACAGCTCAACTACCAGGTAATGCTGAAGGTTTGCAAAGGTACTAGCTGTATGAGTGACTTGATTGAACTGGCAAAGGGGAGGCTGCGTGGCCAGTGCATATTAACTATTTCCTTGCCAGATAGGTCAGTGTGGGTCTGTATGTGAGTGGATAGATAGGTTAGTATGGGTCTGTATGTGAGTGGATAGATAGGTCAGTGTGGGTCTGTATGTGAGTGGATAGATAGGTCAGTATGGGTCTGTATGTGAGTGGATAGATAGGTCAGTGTGGGTCTGTATGTGAGTGGATAGATAGGTCAGTGTGGTTCTGTATGTGAGTGGATAGATAGGTCAGTGTGGGTCTGTATGTGAGTGGATAGATAGGTCAGTGTGGGTCTGTATGTGAGTGGATAGATAGGTCAGTATGGGTCTGTATGTGAGTGGATAGATAGGTCAGTGTGGGTCTGTATGTGAGTGTATAGATAGGTCAGTGTGGGTCCGTATGTGAGTGGATAGATAGGTCAGTATGGGTCTGTATGTGAGTGTATAGATAGGTCAGTATGGGTCTGTATGTGGTGGATAGATAGGTCAGTATGGGTCTGTATGTGAGTGTATAGATAGGTCAGTATGAGTCTGTATGTGAGTGGATAGATAGGTCAGTGTGGGTCTGTATGTGAGTGGATAGATAGGTCAGTGTGGGTCTGTATATGAGTGGATAGATAGGTCAGTATGGGTCTGTATGTAAGTGTATAGATAGGTCAGTATGAGTGTGTATGTGAGTGGATAGATAGGTCAGTGTGGGTCTGTATGTGAGTGGATAGATAGGTCAGTATGGGTCTGTATGTGAGTGGATAGATAGGTCAGTGTGGGTCTGTATGGGAGTGTATAGATAGGTCAGTGTGGGTCTGTATGTGAGTGGGTAGATAGGTCAGTGTGGGTCTGTATGTGAGTGTATAGATAGGTCAGTGTGGGTCTGTATGTGAGTGGATAGATAGGTCAGTGTGGGTCTGTATGCGAGTGTATAGATAGGTCAGTGTGGGTCTGTATGTGAGTGGATAGATAGGTCAGTATGGGTCTGTATGTGAGTGGATAGATAGGTCAGTATGGGTCTGTATGCGAGTGGATAGATAGGTCAGTATGGGTCTGTATGTGTGTGGATAGATAGGTCAGTATGGGTCTGTATGTGAGTGGATAGATAGGTCAGTGTGGGTCTGTATGTGAGTGGATAGATAGGTCAGTGTGGGTCTGTATGTGAGTGGATAGATAGGTCAGTATGGGTCTGTATGTGAGTGGATAGATAGGTCAGTATGGGTCTGTATGTGAGTGGATAGATAGGTCAGTATGGGTCTGTATGTGAGTGGATAGATAGGTCAGTATGGGTCTGTATGTGAGTGGATAGATAGGTCAGTATGGGTCTGTATGTGAGTGGATAGATAGGTCAGTATGGGTCTGTATGTGAGTGGATAGATAGGTCAGTATGGGTCTGTATGTGAGTGGATAGATAGGTCAGTATGGGTCTGTGAGTGGAAAGATAGGTCAGTATGGGTCTGTGAGTGTATAGATAGGTCAGTATGGGTCTGTATGTGAGTGGATATATAGGTCAGTGTGGGTCTGTATGTGAGTGGATAGATAGGTCAGTATGGGTCTGTATGTGAGTGGATAGATAGGTCAGTGTGAGTCTGTATGTGAGTGGATAGATAGGTCAGTGTGGGTCTGTATGTGAGTGGATAGATAGGTCAGTATGGGTCTGTATGTGAGTGGATAGATAGGTCAGTATGGGTCTGTATGTGAGTGGATAGATAGGTCAGTGTGGGTCTGTGAGTGTATAGATAGGTCAGTATGGGTCTGTGAGTGTATAGATAGGTCAGTATGGGTCTGTGAGTGTATAGATAGGTCAGTATGGGTCTGTATGTGAGTGGATAGATAGGTCAGTATGGGTCTGTGAGTGTATAGATAGGTCAGTATGGGTCTGTATGTGAGTGGATAGATAGGTCAGTGTGGGTCTGTATGTGAGTGCATAGATAGGTCAGTGTGGGTCTGTATGTGAGTGGATAGATAGGTCAGTATGGGTCTGTATGTGAGTGCATAGATAGGTCAGTATGGGTCTGTATGTGAGTGGATAGATAGGTCAGTATGGGTCTGTATGTGAGTGGATAGATAGGTCAGTATGGGTCTGTATGTGAGTGGATAGATAGGTCAGTATGGGTCTGTATGTGAGTGCATAGATAGGTCAGTATGGGTCTGTATGTGAGTGGATAGATAGGTCAGTATGGGTCTGTATGTGAGTGGATAGATAGGTCAGTATGGGTCTGTATGTGAGTGGATAGATAGGTCAGTATGGGTCTGTATGTGAGTGCATAGATAGGTCAGTATGGGTCTGTATGTGAGTGGATAGATAGGTCAGTATGGATCTGTATGTGAGTGGATAGATAGGTCAGTATGGGTCTGTATGTGAGTGGATAGATAGGTCAGTATGGGTCTGTATGTGAGTGCATAGATAGGTCAGTATGGGTCTGTATGTGAGTGGATAGATAGGTCAGTATGGGTCTGTATGTGAGTGGATAGATAGGTCAGTATGGGTCTGTATGTGAGTGCATAGATAGGTCAGTATGGGTCTGTATGTGAGTGGATAGATAGGTCAGTGTGGGTCTGTATGTGAGTGCATAGATAGGTCAGTGTGGGTCTGTATGTGAGTGGATAGATAGGTCAGTATGGGTCTGTATGTGAGTGCATAGATAGGTCAGTATGGGTCTGTATGTGAGTGGATAGATAGGTCAGTATGGGTCTGTATGTGAGTGCATAGATAGGTCAGTATGGGTTTGTATGTGAGTGGATAGATAGGTCAGTATGGGTCTGTATGTGAGTGGATAGATAGGTCAGTATGGGTCTGTATGTGAGTGGATAGATAGGTCAGTATGGGTCTGTATGTGAGTGGATAGATAGGTCAGTATGGGTCTGTATGTGAGTGGATAGATAGGTCAGTGTGAGTCTGTATGTGAGTGGATAGATAGGTCAGTGTGGGTCTGTATGTGAGTGGATAGATAGGTCAGTATGGGTCTGTATGTGAGTGGATAGATAGGTCAGTATGGGTCTGTATGTGAGTGCATAGATAGGTCAGTATGGGTTTGTATGTGAGTGGATAGATAGGTCAGTATGGGTCTGTATGTGAGTGGATAGATAGGTCAGTATGGGTCTGTATGTGAGTGGATAGATAGGTCAGTATGGGTCTGTATGTGAGTGGATAGATAGGTCAGTATGGGTCTGTATGTGAGTGGATAGATAGGTCAGTGTGGGTCTGTGAGTGTATAGATAGGTCAGTATGGGTCTGTATGTGAGTGGATAGATAGGTCAGTATGGGTCTGTGAGTGTATAGATAGGTCAGTATGGGTCTGTATGTGAGTGGATAGATAGGTCAGTATGGGTCTGTGAGTGTATAGATAGGTCAGTATGGGTCTGTATGTGAGTGGATAGATAGGTCAGTGTGGGTCTGTATGTGAGTGCATAGATAGGTCAGTGTGGGTCTGTATGTGAGTGGATAGATAGGTCAGTATGGGTCTGTATGTGAGTGCATAGATAGGTCAGTATGGGTCTGTATGTGAGTGGATAGATAGGTCAGTATGGGTCTGTATGTGAGTGCATAGATAGGTCAGTATGGGTCTGTATGTGAGTGGATAGATAGGTCAGTATGGGTCTGTATGTGAGTGGATAGATAGGTCAGTATGGGTCTGTATGTGAGTGGATAGATAGGTCAGTATGGGTCTGTATGTGAGTGCATAGATAGGTCAGTATGGGTCTGTATGTGAGTGGATAGATAGGTCAGTATGGGTCTGTATGTGAGTGGATAGATAGGTCAGTATGGGTCTGTATGTGAGTGCATAGATAGGTCAGTATGGGTCTGTATGTGAGTGGATAGATAGGTCAGTGTGGGTCTGTATGTGAGTGCATAGATAGGTCAGTGTGGGTCTGTATGTGAGTGGATAGATAGGTCAGTATGGGTCTGTATGTGAGTGCATAGATAGGTCAGTATGGGTCTGTATGTGAGTGGATAGATAGGTCAGTATGGGTCTGTATGTGAGTGCATAGATAGGTCAGTATGGGTCTGTATGTGAGTGGATAGATAGGTCAGTATGGGTCTGTATGTGAGTGGATAGATAGGTCAGTATGGGTCTGTATGTGAGTGGATAGATAGGTCAGTATGGGTCTGTATGTGAGTGCATAGATAGGTCAGTATGGGTCTGTATGTGAGTGGATAGATAGGTCAGTATGGGTCTGTATGTGAGTGGATAGATAGGTCAGTATGGGTCTGTATGTGAGTGCATAGATAGGTCAGTATGGGTCTGTATGTGAGTGGATAGATAGGTCAGTATGGGTCTGTATGTGCGTGGATAGATAGGTCAGTATGGGTCTGTATGTGAGTGGATAGATAGGTCAGTGTGGGTCTGTATGTGAGTGGATAGATAGGTCAGTATGGGTCTGTATGTGAGTGGATAGATAGGTCAGTGTGGGTCTGTATGTGAGTGGATAGATAGGTCAGTATGGGTCTGTATGTGAGTGGATAGATAGGTCAGTATGGGTCTGTATGTGAGTGGATAGATAGGTCTTGTCCAATGCTTTACAGATGGTATCAGGTTCTTCTGATGAAATGCTGTTTTCTGGTTGCCAAATAGTTCTATCTTTGCCTTGTCCGCCCAGAGCACATTGTTCCAGAAGCCCTGCTCTTTGCTTGGGTGTCCATGAGCAAACTTTATTATTGCCCTGATGTCCTCTGTAGGGAGCAATGGTTTCCTCCTGCCTCATCTATATATTTATTATTCACTTGTTCAGCCTATTTCTAATGGCAGCACCATGTACTGTGACCTCTGGGGAGAGATACCTGTAGGTACAGTGATTAAATTCTGGAAATCTTAGAGACTTCTCTCAGCATCTTGGGTTCTGCACTTGGGCTAAACTTGCTGGAAGTGAAATCTCCTCTTGTACACTGTAAAATATTTTCACAGAATTATAATTCCACAGCATATGAAATGTATACCTGCCATTCACACATACTTGTAAGTTAATTTGGGAAAGGACTGAGCACCCCATTTAACATATGTTCTTGCCTTTTATAGATACTTGGGGGGTAGGGACATACTGACACCCGGCATTTACTCTGGGACACAAGTCTCTCTTTTGCTCTCTTTCCAGGAGGGACAGACAAATCTCTTCCCTTGAGGGACAGACAGATCTCTCTTCCTGAGAGATGGGCACACATCCAGGCACACACACACATATATGAAACATACACATACAGTATGTCACATATACTTAACATTATATTTATATGCATTAATTGTACAGATTATTCCTGTGAGGCTATTTGTACTTTGCATATAATTTGTAACTGCACACAATAAAGATATTTTGTTATTACCTTGGTGAGTGGTACTTTGACCATAATACTTACACAAAAAAAATTATAATAAATAGATTAAATTCTACATAGATGATCTTCTGGACAGTGAAATAATTGATGTCCAATTGTTAGGGATTTGTTTAAATCCTTTCCCAGACTAATAGGCAGGGGCGGGCCGAGCCGACCGGGCGCCCTAGGCAACCCGGTCGGCTACCTCGCCCTTGCACTGCTACATCGCACCCCCCACGGGGGGGGCGCGGCGCGGTATGCGATGCGAAGCGGCGCGGTATGCGATGCGAAGCGGCGCGGTATGCGATGCGAAGCGACGCTAAACTGTAGTAGGGGTAGGCAGGAGAGGCTGCTGCCTGGCGCCCCCCAATCGTTGCACCCTAGGCAGCTGCTTCTTCTGCCTACCCCTAGTTCCGGCCCTGCTAATAGGCACCTATATCTTTCTTTCCAAAGGCACCAGCATGCTCTTTTAGGCACAGTGATACCACTCACACCAACACCAACGAGCAAACCAGACTAAAAAAGGGCATTTACAAAGACCTGAAGCAGAACTGCAAGAACACCAAGGGGTGCAAGAGTTTAAGCATTTGAATAATCAACAAGTTAGGGGACAGGTAGGGGAGCAGCACTGCATACATAGGGGCAGACACAGGTCTGTGTACTCTGACATGGAGCTAAAATGCCTGCAACTTTATTCTGGCAGCGTACAAAGTACAAAAAAAAGGCAGGTAATAACTGCTTTTTGCATCATTTGAAATCATGCCAGGGGAGGAGGGACTAAAACATTGATGTTCCAAAGTTGCTTGAAATTATGTTTACTTTTCTAAAAGCTTAAGTTGTCCTTAATATGCAGCCATGTGCAGATCACACAAGTATAATTATGATGGAATGGCCCCTCCTCTATATAAACACAGTCCCTGAGGAAGGGACAAGTTATATGTAAAATGACCCCCATATTTTCCTTACATATTGTGTAAAAAAAAACAAAAAAAAAACAATGCTTCTGGCAGGGACACATTAGTACATTCCCACTTGGGGCTGCCTTCAGAAACTTTGGGGCCCACACAAGTTATTTATATGGGGCTCCCCATGAATGAATGCACACAGTACCAACATTTTGGCCACACCCCTTGTGTGTCAATATAAACATCTGATGTTACTCTGTAATAAGCAGTTCATATAAAGAGTTCCATTGATTAAAGTGCTAAAGTCATTGAGTTTATGGGGGGGGGGGGCACCTACCTGCCCCTACTCTGTATTGTCATTGCTGAATATGGAAATTAGGGACATTTTTGCATAAATGACATAAACTGCTTAAAGGAACAGTAACACCAAAAAATTAAAGCGTATAAAAGTAATTACAATATAATGTGCTGTTGCCCTGCATTGCTACAACTGGTGTGTTTGCCTCAGCTAAGTTAGCTGCTGTGTAGCCATGGGGGCAGCCATTCAAAGGAGAAAAGGCACAGGTTACTTAGCAGATAACAGACAAACCCTCATTATATGGGGCTTATCTACTAGTTATCTGCTATGTAACCTGTGCCTTTTCTCCATTTTTTCAGCTTGAATGGCTGCCCCCCTGGCTACACAGCAGCTTATTTATATAGTAGCTTTTCTGTAGCAAAAACACCAGTTTTTTTCAGAGCAACAGCCCATTATATTTTAATTACTTTAAAACACTTTAATTTTTTGATGTTACTGTTCCTTTAAGTTTAGGGGCCTAATAACTAGTCAGTAGTAGTTCATAAATACAGTACAAATAATGAATGTGCTAAAACGTCAGTATTTTAATTGGGGGGTCAGTAGAGTTTGTACGTTTCTTTGAAAGTAAGATGTAAGATTTTGCATCATTTACGGAAATTACTTAAGTGTAGGGCCCAGTAACAAGTCAGCTCAACAATCCCCTCAAAGCTTTCACTTTGCAGCATCTTATCTCCCACATAGTATTAGGTACCAAGATAAAACACCCTAAATATGAACACCATACCATATCAGTTTGATACCCAATGTGCATAGGTTTACCTAAGTATGTGGCAAGTGGGACCCCAAAATAAAAATACCCCATCTATCATTTCTGCCCTTTCAGGTACTGCATTTATGTGGGGAGTGTTCATGAACAAAACTGCATTAAATATGAAGCCAAAGCAGTGTCCAATTTATGCAATTGCTCTTGTTACATTAGATCTCTGTACCATGTGAAGGGCTCATATACTTAGTGCTCATATTTCTGGGGTGTATAGGGGTAGACACCACAAGGCTTATATTGGAGCAGTCACTGCCCACAGATCCTTTATAAATGTACTTTCTGCTTTACTCCATAGAGCCTGAATGAACAAACAATAACAAAGAACAGTTACATCAAATGGGTAAGTAACTCATTTCATCTATATCAGTACAAAAATAGCCAAGAATCCCCCCAATCGGCTTCAGTAACCCATTTCATTTACACTACTGGCACAGGATCTATTATGGGAATCCTGGGACCTGAGGATGTTTTCATACTTTGGATCACCATAGTTAATCATGAAATAAACCCAAGCAGAACAAGCTACTGCTTTATTATTACAGAGAAAAGGTGATTGTTAAAAAACAGAATTATTTGGGTAAAATAGAGTCTAAGTGAGATGCCTTCCTATAATTTGGAGCTTTCTGGATAATGGGCTTCCAGATAAAGGATCCCATACCTGCATTAGTAAACAGCAAACAAAGAAAAAGGACGGAAGAACATGCCCTGTAACCTAATTATGCCTGCGAAGATACAGTAGAGATCCTTTTAGTATATCTGATCATTTTTGGAACTAAACAAATTATGGGGGTTAAAGAGAGGGGCTTATAAAAGGAACACAACCAAGGTGGGATTTAAAGAGATACTGACACCAGAAATTATACATTTTCTACATCTATCATAACATTGTCTTTGCAAGCCACTTAGAATTTTGCCTTGAAAATATTTGCCCAATGCTTTTACAATTACCTATCTGATCCCCCATGTTCCTATGAGGGGGCAGCCATGTTTGTGCAGCAGGAGGCCATTAGCATTAGAACAATCATGATGGGCAGTAAGCCACAAGGTAGCTTAGCTGTTCCCCACATATTAGCTTACTAAGAGGCAGCCCATTTGCGTCAGATACCAGGATGGACCACATATACATCCACCAGTAAATGGGCACAAATTGAATCTCTTTGGATTTCCTCCATACACCCTAACTCTCTCTTATGGGACACTAGGGAAAGGGGGCAACCAGTGGTTTTATCGCCGATGCATTTTACCCTGATGATTTGAAAACAGTGTAAAGCTAAATATTCACATTCACTGCTAATACCCCTTTTGGCTAACCCATCATTCCCCTCTGGTATGTCAGAATGATTTAAAAGACAATGGGGATCCCAGAGGCTGTTTAAAATCTATGACTTCCTAAACCCACTGACACTCAAGCAGTGGACATTTACAAAATAACAATTCCACATTCTCCCTTCATGGTATTTCGAATTTACCCAAATCTCCCACTTTATCCAAACCAGCCTCCCTAAGGATCAAAATCCTCCCTATACCACATTGTTTGAGAGGCTCTGTGTAAGGGGGCTCCCCCAAAGAGCTCTGATCTCAATCATATATAGGAGCCTGGCCGCACTACCTGAAGCTCCTTTCCCCAAACACTCATATACAGTATGCTTAAATGGGAAGAGATTACCTCTACAACTCTCCCGATAGAGGACTGGCTAGAATTCTGGGATAATGCTTGAAGAAATGCAACGTGTGTCAGACAGAAGGAAAGCATATATAAATCCATGTTCTTTTGGCATGACACCTCTGTGAAACTCAGCCGTATGTTCCCAGGTAGCTGGAAAAAATGCGGCCATATGGGAACCTTACAACATGTAATGTGGCAATGCCCCAAAATCATACTACTATGGAAAGAAGTGGAAGAGCTACTATCCCACATCTTTTCCAGGGAAACCCACTTAGATATTTAAACAACATTAGTAGGGAAGGCTAGCTCTGTTAAGACTTTATCAGAACAGAGACTATAAACTATATTCTAACTGCATCCAGGCTTGCCATTACACCGCAGTGGAAAAATCTGCACCCTCCCAAACTAAAAGATATACTAATTAAAGTGAAAGATATGAGGGAAATGGAATATATTACTGCCAATATCAGGGGTGCCTGGGAGAACTGGAAGAAGGTATGATCCAGATGGGACTATTATATAACCAACGCACCCAGACTGGGAGACAATATCCCAACCTAGCAATTCTAGTTAACCTGACATACAACTGTAAAACTTCACCCCTCCCTAGGGATTCTGGCTTCCCCTTTTTTATTTAACAAGACAGCAGTGTGTTATCCCTAGGCCATGAAAAATGTTCCTGTGGGTGCCAAATAAAGGCCACAATTGGCTATTTGGTCTCCCCTGTGTGGAATGACAGCCTCATTTAGGCTCTCTTTGGCACTTGATTTTTATGCAACCAAACTTGCCTCCAAGCCAGGAATTTAAAAATAAGGCAACTGGGAGCAACATCCAAGGGGTTGGTGAGAAATATGTTGCTCCCGAGCTACTGGTTGGGGATCAGTTGCCCCAGGCTATACTGCACAGGTACATTGCCCAGCTGTTTTTCCCTGCCACCTGGCTCCTCTCCACCCCGCACCATGTTGAAATATTGAAAACAACAGTTGTTGTAATGTGGGCTTGTTGGAGAGGCACATATTTATTTATTTTTTCCCCTTTATTTTGTCAGCATGGACCTAGCTTTAAAAAGCTCCTCTTGTACCATTTTTCCGTTCCATTTGCAAAGATGCTGAATAATTTCTCTCCTATTTTTACATAGTTACACTGGGTTGAAAAAAGACCAGAGTCCATCAACTTCAAACCTTCCAAGTAAACCCAGCACACACAACCTATACTGACCTATCTATCCACTCACATACAGACCTACACTGACCTATCTATCCACTCACATACAGACCCATACTGACCTATCTATACACTCACATACAGACCCATACTGACCTATCTATACACTCACATACAGACCCATACTGACCTATCTATACACTCACATACAGACCCATACTGACCTATCTATACACTCACATACAGACCCATACTGACCTATCTATCCACTCACATACAGACCCACACTGACCTATCTATCCACTCACATACAGACCCATACTGACCTATCTATCCACTCACATACAGACCCATACTAACCTATCTATCCACTCACATACAGACCCATACTGACCTATCTATCCACTCACATATAGACCCGTACTGACCTATCTATCCACTCACATACAGACCCACACTGACCTATCTATATACTCACATTCAGACCCATACTGACCTATCTATCCACTCACATACAGACCCATACTGACCTATCTATCTACTCACATACAGACCCACACTGACCTATCTATCCTCTCACATACAGACCCACACTGACCTATCTATCCACTCACATATAGACCCGTACTGACCTATCTATCCACTCATATACAGACCCATACTGACCTATCTATATACTCACATTCAGACCCATACTGACCTATCTATCCACTCACATACAGACCCATACTGACCTATCTATCCACTCACATACAGACCCATACTGACCTATCTATCCACTCACATACAGACCCATACTGACCTATCTATCCACTCACATACAGACCCACACTGACCTATCTATACACTCACATACAGACCCATACTGACCTATCTATCCACTCACATACAGACCCATACTGACCTATCTATCCACTCACATACAGACCCACACTGACCTATCTATCCACTCACATACAGACCCATACTGACCTATCTATACACTCACATACAGACCCATACTGACCTATCTATACACTCACATACAGACCCATACTGACCTATCTATACACTCACATACAGACCCATATTGACCTATCTATCCACTCACATACAGACCCATACTGACCTATCTATCCACTCACATACAGACCCATACTGACCTATCTATACACTCACATACAGACCCATATTGACCTATCTATACACTCACATACAGACCCACACTGACCTATCTATCCACTCACATACAGACCCACACTGACCTATCTATCCACTCACATACAGACCCATACTGACCTATCTATCCACTCACATACAGACCCATACTGACCTATCTATACACTCACATACAGACCCATACTGACCTATCTATACACTCACATACAGACCCATACTGACCTATCTATACACTCACATACAGACCCATACTGACCTACCTATACACTCACATACAGACCCACACTGACCTATCTATCCACTCACATACAGACCCATACTGACCTATCTATCCACTCACATACAGACCCATACTGACCTATCTATCCACTAACATACAGACCCATACTGACCTATCTATCCACTCACATACAGACCCATACTGACCTATCTATACACTCACATACAGACCCATACTGACCTATCTATCCACTCACATACAGACCCATACTGACCTATCTATCAACTCACATTCAGACCCATACTGACCTACCTATACACTCACATACAGACCCACACTGACCTATCTATACACTCACATACAGACCCATACTGACCTATCTATCCACTCACATACAGACCCATACTGACCTATCTATCCACTCACATACAGACCCACACTGACCTATCTATACACTCACATACAGACCCATACTGACCTATCTATCCACTCACATACAGACCCATACTGACCTATCTATCCACTCACATACAGACCCACACTGACCTATCTATACACTCACATACAGACCCATACTGACCTATCTATCCACTTACATACAGACCCACACTGACCTATCTATACACTTACATACAGACCCATACTGACCTATCTATACACTCACATACAGACCCATACTGACCTATCTATACACTCACATACAGACCCATACTGACCTATCTATCCACTCACATACAGACCCATACTGACCTATCTATACACTCACATATATAAACCATATATACCAACATCAATTTTAGTATCACAATAGCCTTGGATACTATGTTTGTTCAAGAAATCATCCAAGTCCCTCTTAAAGGGCATTTTGATAATAATTCCACTGGAATTTTTTAGTATTAATAGATCAATTAAGGGTTAAGTTTTAATCAATTGGAGCCAATCCTATTCACAAACATGAAAAGTGATGCAATTAGTTATAAGTGCACTTTTCAGATTAGTTGTACTGTAGGATTTCATAAAGAGCTCTCATAAAATGCAGGCAATATTTTTTTTAATAAAATAAAAGACCTATTCACAGTTTACTTTAGGCTTTTTGTGAGGACCTCCTTAAAGGAGAAGTAAAGGTAAAAACTAAGGAAGCTTTATCAGAAAGGTCTATGTAAATACAGCCATAAGCACTCACAGAAAAGCTGCACCTCTATCAAAAGAAGTCCTCTATCAAAAGAAACGCAGGATTTCTTATTTTGTGTAAATATGTTCTTTGGTATCAGACTTCCTTTCTCAGAAAAACCCTTCATTCCCAGGCTGCAGTCTGTGCAGCTCTCTCCTCTATCCCTTCTCCTCCCCTCCCCCCATAAGAATTCACTCCCCCTCCCATCAGAATGTGTGATCTATGCTACCAGCAGCATGAAAGCTAAGGAGACCAAGCTAAAATGGCAGCTGCTATCTTAAACGAATGGAGGGAGCTTTTAGGGCTGTTTACTCAGGTATGGTAAAGCTTTCTGCAGAATAAATATAGCCTTCTAGCTTGCACTAATGTGGTGAATCAATTAAGGATCTCTATTAAAATGCCAGCAATGTCTTACAGATTACCAGCTCTTGCCTCTGGATGACTGGACTGAGAGCCATGTCAGGGACTGGCTGCATTCAATTCGAATAAAAGAAGAGTACGTGGCCAAGATGTTTGAAGAGGAGGTGACTGGACCGGTGCTGAAAAAAATTACAGAAAAGTATCTGAAAAAGCTTGGCATGAAAGCAGGACAAATCCATCTCTTACTGGTTAGTAGGGATGAACTATGTGTGCAACAGAGCAGTACAACAGCTGAACAGAAGAAGCTCCTGTCAGGGAATAATGACAAACACCCCAGTGGGAAAGACAAAGAGACTGTGGAAAGACCTGCTCAAGGCTCAAGGTCAGAATCCCAAGAAACTGTTTCACAAGAAACTCCGCCGCAACCATCATCTCAGAAAAAGAAAAAACAAAAAGGTAAAAATGTAAGTGTGGGGGGTACCAGTTCCGAGGGCAATGCTAAGCACCCACTCACAATGAGCAGCTTCCGGGAATTCGGTACGGAGGACAAGACTTTCACCTACATGAAAAACCAGCGGCTGTCTCCTGAGACTGGAGTTATTGACCTAATCAGGCCTTGCCATGAATACAAGTCATTTGCTACGGCAGCCACGTTGGACAAAATGAGATTACAGGCAAAGTTCTCTGCTGAGGTGTTCAAATTTGCCACTGCTTGTCTGAATGTAAGAAGCAATGGCACAATACACTTTGGTATCATGGACAGTGTTGAGGATAAGGGCTATGAGCATGGGCAGATTGTTGGCATTGCCATCACCCAGCTAGACTGGTATGTTGATGCATTAAATAACATGAGAGAATGCTTCAAAAACCCAAGTGAATTTGCAGCTGCTAGGCTGTGTATTCGCCCCCCAATATTTATTGAAGTCTACGACAAAGATTCTGATACAAAGGGATTTGTTGTGGAGGTTGAAATTGAAGCCTCATTGGTCAATGTAAAAGATAAAGTGTTCCAAGTGTGTTTGCCTAACATCACTGATAATAATAAGATTCGTTACAAAGAACCAACTACTTATGAGCGAAATGGAACAAAGTCGGAGCCTGTAAATACAGGAGAGGAACTGAGTGCATTTAGGCAAAGGTTACAGGAAGCAGACTCTCGCAGGGAGGAAGCAGAATCCAGGGTCACCTCTGAGACCAAGGCTGTGGAAGACTTGGGCAGAAAGCTGTCTGTGCTTATTACCAACGGCAAGCAATATTTTGATGGCTCCCACTGGTATGTGATTGTCACAAACAAGTTTGGAGAACACCATATGCAGCACCTTAAGTTTTTGATGCATTTAAACATATTATGTGTTTTTGATTTTGATCCGGATTCTGACAGCATTGGGCTCTGTTCTAAGTTCAAAGAGTTCCACGCCACCAATATGTACTCTCTAGAGAGCTACTCTAATGAATGTGGAAGGAGTAAGGACGAGATCATTAGCAACCTGTGCTTGTTTAGACAAACCTCTTGGATATTTTGCAATGGACGCTCAAACTTTCTAGGTCAAGACCAGCCTTGTAATGAATATACATGGATCAGGACTAAAGGGAAATACTTAAATAGGGCAGTTTCTTTTATCTGTGAAGAAATCATTACCAGGGCTTCTTTCATTGTTCTCTTCATGCTGATGTCCCCTGTGGAAAAGCCAATAGCAGATGCTTTCTATGAGTTTTATAGAGAGATGAATGGCCTGGATTACATGCTTTGCATTGCAGAGAATAAAGAGCAGTATGAGAAATGGGCCAAACTAGCACAAGAGACTTGTCCGAGGGAAGATCTTGAAAAGAGAAGCATTGTGGGCATGCAATTAAGTCACATTGATGCTACTATCCAAGCAATGATGCCTACTACAGATTACCAGAGAAACCTGCCTGTTTCCACAAATGGGCTGTGCGTTCTGACTGTTCCTGAAGAGGAGAGAATGCCCTCACTTGATATATTATGTGTAAATGAGTGCAACAACATTAACATAGACCAGATGGACAAAGAAGAACTGAAGAAACTTGAAAGCTCATTTTATCAAGGAGGGAAGATTAGCTGGAAACATCTATGGCTTGCAGAACACAATCAATTTGGAACCGTTATTGAGCGCAATGGATGCACAGAGGTTGAACAGATTCTCAAGGATATCTTGCACAAAAACACAGTAAAGCTCCCAGTAGCTAGAATAAACATTGCTCACCAGCCAGGCAGTGGAGGGAGCACTGTAGCAAGGCAGATTCTTTGGAAATACAAAAATGATTTGAGATGCGCCATAGTAAATTCCTCCTATTCAGTTGCACAAGTCTGTGAGCACATCATAAGGTTTCGTGAGTATGAAGAAAAGGAGCCCAACAAATGCCTTCCTGTTTTTCTTCTTCTTGAGGACTGCGATGAAGAGTATATTGACGATTTAAGGCATGACTTAGGAGAAGCTATGGTATATAAAAAAATGAACAATTTAAAGCCACGCTTTATCCTTCTGAGCTGCAAAAGGTCTAATGACCCCCAAAAGCTTTGTGCTGCCTCTTCTCACGACACTGTTGCAATCACTCACAAACTCAACAGCAAGGAGCAAAAGCTATTTAAAGCAAAAGCTGAAGAACTTTCTGCAAGTTTCTCATCTGAACTTATCATTACTTTTGTCTTAATGAGTCACGGATTTGAGGAGAAATACCTAAAAGACTTTGTTAAAAATGTAATGCATGATATTGATCACTCTTCCAATGTCACAAGATTAATAAGATATGTTGCACTGTTGAACCATTATGTTCAAAATTCTTACATTTCACTTTCACACTGTGAAGAATTTCTTGGGATTAAGCCCTATCTAAAAGAGAGCCAACAAAAAGATAATCTGAATAAGGGTAAATTGAAAAAACAGGGCCGACTGAAGTCATCAGCAAAACAGCATTCAGAGAAGGGGAGCGAAACTACTTCCTCAGTTAGTGACCATGAAAAGTCAAGAATGGAGTCACTGAGCCAATATAATTTTGTAAACAGTTTAAATAATCAGGCACGATTACTATTCATTGAATTAAGGGAGTCCACCACTTGGATCTCAGGCATTCGCATCCTGCACCCACTAATTGCAGAGGAAATCCTTGTTCAGTTGCCCAGAACTTACCTTCAAAGTAAGATTGCTATGGACCTTCTGGATGAAAAAGCACTTCTCTGTCACCGATTTGCCAGAGAAGATTTTGTGAAGTTCATCAGACAATTGTTTTTAAGACGCCACAAGAAAAGCAGAGGGGATATTGTAGACAGCTTCTTTTCTCCCTTAATAGAACATGTCTGTAAAGCTGAAAACAATGTAGAAATGGCCATTAATCTCTTAGAAGTCGCTTATGAGCATTTTGATAAATATCCGCTTTTTGCACAGCAACTGGCAAGGATACATTACAACAATGAAAAGTTTGAGGAAGCCAAAAAATGGGCAGAAACAGCTAAAGCCAAGTTACCAAATGACTCTTTCATTTTGGATACAGAGGGCCAAGTATACAAAAAATGGTTTAATGTAAATATGAAAAAGCACCAAAACAACATCTCATTCGAAGAAACAAGCAACTTGATTGGACTTGCGCTCAGGTCCATGGAATGTTTCAGGGCAGCGGAAAGGGCAGCAGGATCAGAGACAGAAACAATCAATAATTTGGGGTACTTTGGAGAGGTGGAGGTAGGTTGTCGTTTACTAGAATTTCTCTCTACCCTGGAAATATTTTCCAAAGAGGACAAAAGCAAAAATACAGAACTGCTGGAGTACCTGCTGACAGACCATACACCTGAGGAAATAAAGGTACCTTGGAGCAGGCTGCATGGTCAATTAAAAGGACTTTACCAAAACATTTTCGATGCTCTAAAGTGGATATCAGAAGAAGTAGGGTATTTCCAAATGGATAAAATGGACGATGGTGAGCCCACTAACAAAAGTGATGATCATATCAACAACCCAAGAAGGTGGTTATTAAGAAAAACAAGGTCATTTTCCCAGTATTTTAGTAACCAGCTTTTGACGAACGTGAGTGATTCCAACTTACACGCTGTAAATGAATTTGTTCAGAAGATGAGGATTTATCATCTTGGGGGTGGAAGTGCTGCTACTATTCTTGCCTTACTGTCAGATCCAAAAACTGAAAGGCCAGCAGCAAAGCTGGAGAGTATCATAGATAATTACCCAAAAGATATTGGACCTCACTCACTAGATGATATAGATTTGATCAACTACATCATGTGCCATATTGCTTTAGGGTGTGTGAATTCAGAGTCCCCAAAACTTTTGCCCTTTCAGAAGCTCAGAGATCTTTGCAAACGATTTCTGAACCAGGAGAAGCAGTTTCCCCCCAGTGCCTACTTTCTAATATTCATGCTCTACTGGCCCGATGACAAGTTTCCTGAAAAATATGGAGACAATACCTTAACAGCTGCAGGCCAAACAGCAAAGCGACTACACGATAAAAGGCTTAAAAACGTCCCTGTCAGGAAGAAAAGGACCAACGTGCACTTCTTTCTTGGCCATGGCTACGGGTTGCAGAAATTTAAACACAGGAGTACTATAGAGAAGCACCTCTCTGGCCCTTTAAATGAACGGGCATTCAAATGGGACACAGATCCGAAAAATACACTAATGCTACAGACCACTTTAAAGAAAGTGCCTGGCTTTACAGAAAATGGCAAGGTTTATACCATGAGACCCAGCAGTAAGAACCACATTGAGGTGCTGCCCCTAAACTATTCCTCTGTGCCTCACGGCAATGAAAACATCACATTTTACCTGGGATTCACATATACTGGGCTTGTCGCCTACAGCATCCAGATAGCAGGATAGAAGTTACCATCGAGAAATGGGAGACAAATGATTAAATAGAATTTATTTGCAATGTGAGCGTCCATTTTATCCTTCTATACATGTTCAGAAATCATATTGTGAGACTGGCATTATCAGGAAGAATACTCATCTGGTTCCAACAAGCAGCAACTTTTGAACTAATCATTTGACATGACAGGAGCATTATTTCTTAAATCTGTCACTAGTTGAAGCAATGACCCTTTAACTAGTTAATAATAATAATGTTCCTTTAATCTGTTTATCAGTCAAACTGAAGACTAGATGAATATTTTTTCATTATCCTGTTAAAGTCTACTAGACTATATGTACTTCCAAAACCCATTTAGTAATAAACACTTTATACCACAACCCCAAAGAAAACTAACAGTGTGTCAAAGACATCAATATGTCTTTGGAGGTTCTAGCTGTAAAACCTACCCAGCCCCCCTTGCCCCTACGTGCATCCCCCACTCAATTGCATATAAATCCTGTCTCCCCACCCAATCTTATACCTGAGAGCCAGCAATATGTGGAGCAATAGAAGCAGACAGTGGTCCATTCCCCCCCCCCAGCAACCACAGGGTCTGCATCCTCTATTGTTACAGCACTGCTGCAGCATTACTATACGTACTTTCTATTAGTTAAAAAATAGCATACCACTAGGCATTTTCTGCTCTATGGGTTAGGTTAAGGGCAAATTAGCTTTGGGATTAATCAGACTCATCGTACCCTAATGTCTTAATTTCTCCTGGCCAGATAAGCTGCTAAGAGTAAATGCAGATGGTAAGAGTCAGCAAATATGTATAGTGGCACCCACCTGCCAGCAATTTGTTTATCCCTGCCCCCAAATGCATGTACAGGCACCAATAGTGATGCAAGCATGGATTTGGCACGATATGCTGCATTTTGTCATTGGCAACATTTTTCACGAAACTACTGCGAAAATTCACAGCAAGAAAAGATTTAGCGAGGGAGAAAAAGTTACAGTTGTCGCAAAAAAGTAATGGTCGCGTCAAACAAGTCACGGTCACGTCCAAAAATGCAGTATCCACATTTCTTGCCATTTCACTAATTTTGCACCAGAAATTCGCCTACAGACAAAGCACAAGTACAGATGGGTATATTGCCCAGAGTTCAGGTTACAGTGCATTCTGTGTGTCCTCCAGGAGTTAAATGCAGAACCTGTACCAACATTTACTGGCCTGCCCGATGCCAGTGTTATTAATAGGGAATCTAATATGTTAATATACCAACTTCCAGTATTATACAAGGCTGTATGTGTGTGTATAGTAAGGCAAGTTGGTAACAGGGATAGGAGCTGTAACTCAGGAACAGTGCATATAGTAACGCAAAATAGTGCTAGGGAAAGGCGCAATAGTGTGTACAGTAAGGCAAGATGGTACCAGGTGAAGGAGCTGTAAGGCAAAATGCAGTCAAGGGATGGAGCAGTAACTGGGCATAGTGTGTATAATAAGGCAAGATGGTTTCCCAGGAGCTGTAACTGTGGGATAATGCATATAGTAAAGCAAGATAGGGTCAAGGGAAGGAGCTATAACTGTGGCTAGTGGGTATAATAAGCCAAGATGGGGTCAAGGGAAGGAGCTGTAACTGTGGGATAGTGGGTATAATAAGCCAAGATGGGATTAAGGGAAGAAGCTATAACTGTTGGATAGAATGTAGGCAGATGGTTGTAGACAACCCCTAATAGTTGTTTAGGAGCCTTTCTTGGCCTGCGTTTATCCTTGGGCCAAGAATCAGCCTGGTGTGTCATAAGCCTAGGAGTAAACTCCATGGCTGATTTTGTAGTATGGTGTTGGATCAAAAAAAAAAAAGAAGCATGGGTCAATATATAATGGCACTCAGAAAAATCTGATGTATAAACTACATGAAAGCTTTGCCATCCAACGTGCCACAGCTGTTAAAAGGGAACGCTGCATGCAGCGCCTGACCAGATACAATCTGATGGTGTCTGACAGACTTTATTCTTCTCACTGAAATACAAGTGTCAGATGTAGCTGCAGGAACAAACCCCACTGACTTGATCTGATCAACATTCCAGCTGTGGGGATTAGCAGCACTGTATTCATCATTCCACCCTAAGCACCGGATCTGCGCAACCGCCCACAAGCCCCAACGCACGTGCACAGGCAGTGACATAGGAGCGTATTTATTATACTGTGTAAAACTAAATTACCAAATTGCTGTGTAAAATAAAAAGAAAACAAGCTGTGTAAAATAAATGGAAAAGATTGCTGTCTGAACACCGGATATTACGCCATTATTTTTAAGTTCTGGTGGAAGAAAACACGCATAAAAAAATTACTCAGATTTTACACCTGGCGACGTGTGGCGAACTTTCCTGCCGTTTTTGCACAGCATAATAAATATGCCCCATAGTACGCAGTAGTTAGTGACATCATATGCACTTTAGCCCTCCAGGTACAGCAGGGAGAATGATATTTTTTGATGCCATATAGGCACCTGTGCCCCCCATGCCTAGGTACAGGGCCTTGAGTGCCTATATGATAAATACAGCCTGGGGGGAAGGGGTCAGATTTTTATATAAGATCTAACCCATTAAATCTTGTCACGCAACAGCCCATTTCGTGGGATAAAAAAAGACTTAAAAGTTCCCACACGTAAACCTCTGCTTTAACATGACTTAGCGCTTAATACCCTGCATTCGTGGCGCCACTTCTATATTGTGCCCTCACCGCACTATACCAAACTATTATTGGAAAAGAGGCGCTTGCGAGGGGACATGATTACTCTGTACAAGTACATTAGAGGGGATTATAGGCAGATGGGGGATGTTCTTTTTTCCCATAAAAACAATCAACGCACCACAGCCCCCCTCCCTTTAGATTAGAGGAACGGAGCTTCCATTTGAAGCAGCATAGGGGGGTTTCTCACGGTGAGGGCAGTGAGGTTGGGGAATGCCCTTCCTACTGATGGGGTAATGGCAGATTCTGTTAATGCCTATAAGAGGGGCCTGGATGAGTTCTTGAACAAGCAGAAAATCCAAGGCTATTGTGATACTAATATCTAGTTAGTATTAGTGGTTGTATATATAGTTTATGTATGTGAGTGTATAGATTGGTAAGTATAGGTTGTGTGTGCTGGGTTTACTCGGATGGGTTGAACTTGATGGACAATGGTCTTTTTTCAATCCTATGTAAACATTAGATAAGACCCTGACAGAGTCTGACAAGTATAATGTATTGACCCACATTATTTGCGTGTCTGTATATCATTATGATCACACTGTAAATAAAGAGCAAAAGAATGTGCCCATCCCGCTATCTACACGTCCGCCAGCAGCAACGGACACACAAAGCCACACTGGCCCTCAGCGCCTCTGCGGCCACAACTCCCGCCTCTTTATGTTTCCCTGGTTACAGTTCTACTTCCCAGTATTCTCTGCGTTGCCCAACGTACGTTCCATTGCGCAGCATTCTGGGATACGTAGTCAAACTTCGGGTTATTTCTCTGTTGCTGACGAACGATTCCACGCCAAAGAACTACGTTTCCCGGCAGGCCTTGCGCACGGCTTGTCAGTAGTGGTTTGTTTGAGAAGGGATAGGCCCGGAGCTAGAGCGGGGCATTTAATATTGTTAGTGGCGTTGGTGCCGGGTTGTGCAGTGGAAGGCGGCCGTGGGGACAGGTACAGGATTACTTTATTTGTGCTTTTGTATTTAAATGGTTGAGTAATGTGGAGGGATTGTTCTCACATATGGTGTCAGCTCTTGTTAATGTATCCTGAGAACCTCTTCTAAATACAGTTTCCAGGTAATCTGCGCAACAATCCGTTCTGTAGCTATTGGAGCCGAATGGAAGCCCCACTCATGCTTATACACACACATTTATATCTATGCAGCCTGTCACTGTTATATCACCAACTAACTCCCACTGCTGCTAACAGGTGCCAGGCTCCTGGAGGCTTCTGGGAGTTGTAGTTCGGCAACTGGGCGTCCAGCAGGGTTGCCTATCCCTGATATCATTTTACACCCCATATGCTTGTACTCCCCCTTTAACCCATGAGCAGATTAAGCGCTACCAGGATTTGGCCACAGTCTGTTGTTTTATTGGTACTTGGGGATTTCTAGATATTCCTTATAATATGGAACCCCAGGAATAAAGCTACATTACCACAGGTATTACAAATATTTGGCAGTTAGTGTCTTTTTATATTGGCTTATTATCCAGTACATTGTATTATTAGTTTAAGCAGTACAGAGTTGGGCCTTGCTCGCTTAGATATTCTGAGACCATTTGCACCTGATTTTCATTTTTTCATGATTTTTCAGTTATTTAGCTTTTTGTTCAATGGCTCTCCATTTCAGAATTTTTAGCAGCTGTCAGGTTGCTAGGGTCCTGCTTAATAGCAACCAGATAGTGGTTTGAATAAGATACTGAAATATGAATAGGAGAGGGATTGATAAGATAAGTAACAATAATACTAAAATTGCAGCAATAGTTTTTGGCTGCCGGAGTCTGAAGGATGGAAAGAGTCAGAAGACGAAGGCATATAATGTGAAAACTATAAAAAATAAATAATGAACACCAATTGCAACATTGCTATACCATTTTATAACGTATTAAAAGTCAACGTAAAGGTGTAATGCCCAATACTATTTTGCCCCAAAAAACTCTTAGTAAGTGCTATGCCCACCACACTAGGAGGGAGCTCCTACGGCGGGTAGCCATGTTTGGTGATACCATGTGCTTTATGAGCAAGTTTCCTCACGGTGGACGTGCTGCCTGATCTTATGTCACATGTGAGCGAACTACGGTGGCTTAAGGTGGCCATACCTGCCAATATATGTCCCTTAGACCAATTCGGCAGTTTATCAGCCCGTGTATGGGCACTAACGACGGGCCTGTCCGACTGACATCTGGCCTGAAATCGGGCAGGTTAGAAAATTAGTCGGATCGGGGACCGCACCGGCTCGTTGATGTGGTCCCTGAACCGACGGATGCCTATACCCGTCGTTCTAATTTGATTGTTTGGTCCCAGGGCCAAACAACTGAATTAGCCAGATATTGCCCACCCGTAGGTGGGGATATCGGAAGAAGATCCATTAGCTTGGCGACATCGCCAAACAAGCAAGCGGATCTTAGCGTGTATGGCCACCTTTAGTCTTTGCAAGGGGCAATTTTTTGGGGATAAAACTGTAATCTATCAGCCGATGGGGGGGGAAGAAGCTTTCATTGATAGGAGTCCTTCATATTGCGTGACGCATACATCTCATTGGGACACCAGTAGGATCCTTTATCCTGCACATTATAGCTGCCAGTTTCCCAAAAATTTCTTGTTCCTATTATTGGTCTCTTTGTTGGACATCGACTTCGGAAGGCAAATTTTAAAAGATCACATTTATCCATTTATGAATTTTAAATATATCAAATTACAATTTTATATGAATCACATTGAATAATTGTTTAAGGGCTCTGGCACACAGGGAGATTAATCGCCCGCGACAAAACTCCCTGTTCGCGGGCAACTAATCTCCCTGAGTTGCCTTCCCCTGCCATCCCACCGGCGACACTGCAAGTCGCCGGTGGGATGGCACATAATTCTGCATAAAAACAGCATAATTCTGTTTATCCTCATTAGAGAAGGTATATCTGCTTTTTTTTTTTTTTTTTTAATAAATGTTGCCTTTTTCAACTATTAAATTTTTTTAATTTTGTACATAGATCCGAATCGCGCTGAATTACGGACCGCCATGCTCCTCGTGCTTATTCAGTGGATCACAAGATAACCCAATATCCCAGAAATGCCTTCATCTTCTGATTTTACTGGAGAGACTAATTTTATGGCACAGTACATGTCAAATATGGCACGCGCTGGTGTATATTTAACCAGTGCTTTTCCAAACGTGGAGCCCGACCAAGACTACCCCATGCTACCATCATTACAGGGGCTCCCTGGCTTCCATATACCTCCCCACTTTGCAACCAGAGGCAGTTTGCAGAGGGGAGACTCTCTTGAGGAGGATGACAGCTCATATTCAGGAGATCAGGACTCTAACCTTATGAGTGATCAAATGGCGGCTGCTCATGTTACTGGGGAAGATTCCATTGTCGACTGGGAGGAGAGCCAAACTGGGGCAAAAGTGATGGGAAGCGACTGCAGGCAAGATCCAAACGACCCTCTTTTGAAGAAGTTGGAGCAGGTAATCACCATATGATGGTTGCATTATATATTTTTGGGGGGAGAAATGATGCGCCACTTTTGGTTGGTTCAGACACACAATAAATCTGTAGGATCATAAGAAACTTCCTTCTGCGTAAGATGCAATGTAAGTTCCACTCACTGTGTATTTGCCTTTCTCTTCTGCCTCTTTCCAGCTTTAAAATGGGGGTCACTGACCCCAGCAACAGCATTTCCCGGCATGAACTTTTGGCTTTGCCAATGGGCATATGCCTCCCTTCACTTTCTAAATTTATTTTGTTTTTTTTTAAGTTGAGGGAATTGCAACAGCAGAAACAAGATCAACTGAAACGCCAGCAAATGGAGCAACTGCAAAAGCTTATGGAGGAGCAGAAGATGCTGCTCAGCATGGTGTCCAGGCAGGGGCCGTTTATGGGTAGGTAAAGTTGTACGTGAGTGAATCAGTAGATTAGATCTTTGCAGCACAGATAGAAGCATTTGGTTCCCTCCATATCCAAAAAGGGAATACAAAAATCATGTTCATGGATGCAGTTGATCAGTGGTTGCTACATTCATAGGGAAAAAAAAAAAACGCACAACACACTCTGCTTCTGGCAAAGAGACCAGGATCTTCCAGTGTTCCAGGCTTGGTACCTGCTAATGGGTTTGATCACTAATGTTTTTCAGTAGCTCATTAGGTCTTAATTTGGCTTTAATGAATGTTCTAAATGGCTCCTCTAGGGACCTTCTGCAGTTCTTCCAGGCATAGTACTGTACTTTCTAGATTTCGTTTCACTTTCAGGTGGAAAACGTTGGCCACCATTTGCCTCCTCTACTTAAAATTTTTGAAATGAAATTCTTAGCACTGCATAGGTGGGCTAATGGTTTTCTTCATAAACTTATTATTAGTCCTCGTATGGAGACGTTGTTGAACCTGGCAATTTGTAGTTTACTGTTGCTTTTAGTGGGTGATGCTTCAGTGTTGTAGAGCTATGGGAGGAAAGGGATGCCAAGCCTTGATCTGGAGAGGGTAAAGGAAACAATATAATCTCTTGGTAAGAGTAGCTACATAGCTAAAGGCAGCCATACATGGGCAGATTGTAGCTGCAGATTCAAGTGTTTTAGACCACCAATGGCCCTACCTGACTGATATTAGGCATAGAATTGCTCAAGTGTCAATGGTACAGGTTTGATTCTTTTTAGTGAGAGTGGGGGCCATATCAGCTCATTGATGCGGTCCTTGCTCCAACTTTTCGTATTTCATTTGGCCCTAGGTCAAATGATCACAATAGTGCAATAGGTGGGCAAATCAGGGAAAAGATTGTTGTTTGGCAAAGTCACCAAACAAGCGTATTGTTCCCTCGATATGCCCACCTTACCATGTATGGCCACCTTAAAATAAATACAGAATGGAGCCCAAGTACTGTCATACTGTTTAGAGAACTTAGAATGTTCTGAAGGAGCACAAGGCCTTTATTTAGGGTTGTAGTGCCCTTTGCAATAGTTCAGTACAGTAAATCATGGGACATGGGGGTTGTGCAGTATTGGTGCTTAGCCCCGTTGATCCTTATCAGTCATTCCCAAAGACTCTGAAACCTGATTTATAATCTGACTTTATATGTGTCAGCGTTTGGAAAACCAGTGGGTTTCTAGGAAATACTTTTTGTAACCAGTTTTTGTGCACTGTCTGTAACAGAGCTTGAACCTCAGGATCCCTCCTCTGGAAACAATGATGGATTTGCACCCTTACGAGAAAATTACGTCTTTGCAACGCAAGGCTTCCAGAATAATCCTGCAGATAGCATTTATAGTCAGGGTGGTTTCTATAGGTGCTTATCCCCAGATGAACAAGATGTGTATGAAAAGCCAGAAGAATTAAATGTGAGATCCAGAAGCAGTTCAAGCTGTGCCTCTGTACTGGCTGAAGTTCAGCGAATACATCATGGGCAATATGGTGATGATGATGATGAAAGTGATAAGGATGAGATGGAATCGAACGGTAAGTAATATGGCGAGACACACACCAACACTGGCATTTTTGCTGATTCAGTATAATGTTTAGTACAGGTATAGAACTTGTTATGCAGAATGCTTGGTGCCTGGGGGGTTCCTGATAAGGGATCTTACTGTAATTTGGATGTCTATACTTTGTTTACTAAAAAATCATGTAAACATTAAACCCAATAGGATTGTTTTGGCTCCTATAAGGATTAAAGGGGAACTTCACCCAAACACAACTTAAGCTGTTTGAAAAGTAAACATTATTTCAAGCAACTTTGCAATATACATCAATTAAAAATATGCAGCCTTTTCAGGATTTTTATTGTGATAATATGGTTTGGAACAGTTCCCTGTTCCCCTGCTGATCTGGCCGACTACTTTGAGACACAAAAAACATAAAATTCCCTGCACGTGTGATGTCAATAAGGAAAGGAACATCACAGTGCAATGCATTGTGGGTTATGTAGTTCCTGCATGCTGTCTGTAAAGCTGGCCATACACGCACCGATAATATCTTACGAAACCTCGTACACTCGCTGATCGGGTGGGTTAAGATTAAGATTTTGATCGGGCACCATAGAAGGCGCCTGAGCAAAATCTGCCTTCAGCGCTGAATCGGCAGAAGGAGGTAGAAATCCTATTGTTTCTACCTCCTTATCTGTCGTTTCAGCCCTGAAAGGTTTGTGGCTGATTGTACGATCTTTCGTGCAACAAATCACCACGTGTGTGGCCACCTTAAGATGGGGAGAAGTTGTTACAATTTGTAATGTCAGTGTTTTACTTCTAGTTGTTTTAGTTTTTGTTTGGGTTTTGCTCAGATTTCTGTATCCCAGTGATTGATTTTGTCAGTGCAATTGACGTTTAATCATCGTTTGCTTTTCGGCTTCTTTCCCATAATGCAGATGAGACTGTACACGATGAAGGGGAAAATAGTTCATCCTGTTATGATAATTCTGGAGCAGCTTTACAAGACCAGCAAGAGGATTTCCTCCAGAAACCAACGGGGACCCATAAAGGCAGCTCGAACACAGAAGAGAGGTAACGTTACTGTATATTGCTGAGGCACAGCTTTAAAAAAAAAAAAAAAAAAAAGCAACTATAGCTCCATATTATCCTATAAATGTTACTATCCATGCTAACGCACCTATGTTTGATATTAACTTAACTATTTACCACCATTCATATGAGTAAATATTGCCCTTTTACTAAATGATTGGCCATTTTACGATGCTTTTACTCCCTCGCTGATCACCTGATAGAAGTCCCAGTCAGAACCTTCATTACTTCTTAACAGTAACAAATGTGGGAGTAACAGCGCTGTCTATTCATTGGCTAATGTGAGCCAGCATGTGTGCCCTTGTGCTTATCCTAGCTTGATATATTGCTAAATATTTGTCTCCTAAAGGCCAATTGTATCGGAAATTAAGGAGAGAAAGAAATCTTTTGAAGAATTTGTAGAAGAGCAGATGAGACTGGAAGAACAGCGACTCAGGCAAAATGATCAGCAAAAGGTACAGCTAATGACTGAAACCTTAATTTTATATACTTTATAGTTTTTTTGTGGTCCAATTTATAAAGCATAATGCATTTTTTAATGGTCGACAGGCTGTATGTGGCCCTGCAAAGGATTTTTTGGCCCCCAGCCTGCTCAGAGGCTCTATGGACTTCACTGTATGACATAATCATTGTAATTTCATTCAGCCCTTGGCCACGCTGTATAAGAAATAATTGGCCTGTTACATGTAAAACTGCTGTAGATAAAAACTGACAAATCATGGAGCCACAGGTGCCAGATATAGAGCTGCACAGTATTCAGGGCAGTTACCACAGTGGGTATCTATACGAGGGCATTTCCTGTGTTTTGATGCCAGCAATGTGACACCAGCAAATCTCCATGTGTGGCACCATCCATCAGCTGCGCCCTATAAGGGCAAACTAATATCATCATAATCATAAATCTCTGCTAATTGCCTGTAGTAGCGCCCGTAATGTTATCAGATTCTCTAAACCAATATTAACACTCGCTCATGATTTATTCCCTGCTAAATTGCAAGCCTTTGCGCAATAGCAACACACATCATTGATAAAAAGTGGCACTGGGGTTGTAAAAAGGCTTATGTCAGCACCTAATCTTTGTTGTGCAACTGAAGGAAGTGTTGCAATCCCAGCTAGATATGGCAATGCCACTCATGGTAAATCACTTGCAGAGGTTTTAGGGAAGTTATTAGAATTCTATGTTATTTTTTTTCTGTTCTTGCTGTACCCAGGGCTGTATTTCTATAAGGCACGTATAGCTAAGGTGACAGCCAGGGTGGCTACAGACACCTATAGCGGTTAGACACTTGTGTAGGACAGTCTGTATGTGTGCCAATCAGTGTTGGCAGGGGGTGGGTAGAGGCTCGGTGCCTAGGGCAGCACCTCACCTAAGTACACCCTATCACCTGCTGCCAAATCCTTTTTAACGAGGAAAGCTATAATGGCCCAAAAGCTACTCCATTGCACAGATGCCATTAATGCTTTGTTTTCCATGGTCAGTGAACTGACAGTGTTTCTGAGAGTGTTTTCCGTGTTACTGTTCAGTGATCATTTCATTGGTATTGAAATACAGGTAAAGGATCTGTCATTCAGAATGCCTGGGACCAGGGGTTTTCCAGGGATCTTTGCGTAATTTAGGTCTCCATAGCTTAAGTCTGATAAAAATCATTTAAACATTAAATAAACCCAATAGGATTGTTATATCTTAGTTGGGATCGAGTACAAGTTTTGTGTTATTACAGAGAAAAGGGTAATCAATTAAAATGCGAATAATTTGGTTAAATTGGAGTCTGTGACAGAGGGCCTTCCCATAATTTGGAGCTTTCTGTATAAGTGATTTCCAGATAATGGATCCTATTGCTTTAATAGGAAAGATACATTTCAAACACACAATGCATATGTTTTCCCACCTGCTATTTACAATAATGCTGGTAGGAACGTCAGACATTTGGCCACACATACTAAAGGAGCTTTGGAGCGGGTAACAAAACATCCCTATCTTCCTGCCTAAGATCAAGGTGGGACTGTATTAACAATTGCTATTCTAGTAGCCCAGGGGTCCTCAAACTACGGCCCCCCTAGGTCATTTACCCGGCCTCCGCTGTGTCCTCACCCCTGGCTACTACCTGTCTGCCTCAGCGTTGTCTTTGGCCCCAGGGCGTCACGTCACCGCATGACACAGTGACGAGAGATGCTGGGGCCAAGGACCACTCTGAGGCAGACCGGTAGTAGCCAGGGGTGAGGACACAGCGGGGGTAGGGGCTGTAGTTTGAGGCCCCCCCATTTAAAACGTTTAAAAAGACCTCTGTAGTAGCCTATAACAATCATATGCCAAGCCCCAGTTACTGGTAATTAAAACAAGCATCTGATTGGTTACTGTGGGTTAGTGGGTGTGGCTCAAACTTTCCTCCTGTTGCCATTTTGTGTATATCATTTTATGTCACTGGGTATAACGGATATATTCTTGTTCCACAGGCAGCTGGAGTACAGACTACGAATAAAACCATGGTGAAAAGACCTTTTCTTAGAAGAGGGGAAGGACTAGTTAGATTTAGTAATTCTAATAAATCTAAATCTCAGGTGAGCAAATCCGGTGCTCAGATCAAAGTCTCGGATGCAGCAGATTCTACTCAAGCAGACAAGCGACCTCTTCAGAGGAAAACTGCACCTGTTGCCAGAGAACAAATGGCTGAAACCGGCCCATATCTGGATAGAAAGTCCTGTTCTGCTGCCACAGGCAAATCTGAACCCACCATGAAGAAATCTGTTCTTAAAACCCATAACCTCAAAAATAGCCTCTCTTTAGCAACACATAGACAGCCGGAGAATATATCTACTGAAGATGTCAAAAGCATCAAAACTGGTCTGGAAAAGAAGTATATTCTGGATAATAAAGAAAACATTGAGAATGTAATGCCACCTGAGGCGAGCAGGAAAGGCGCGGGGAAACAAAAGCCTAAGATGTCCTCTCCGCAGTACAACGTCAGTAAGAGAAACGAGGAGTTATCTTTTGAGGTTTCCTTTCAGAAGCGACAAGTTAACTGGGAAAAGGAAAGACAAAAGGAAAACTTTGAATTAGATGAGTTTGTGCTTCTAGAACAGGCAGCCGAGGAAATATCGTTCTCCAGCAATTCATCTTTTGTTCAGAAACTCCTTAATGAAAACTACCAGTCCGATACCAGCAGCCGCAGGTTGTCCTCTACTCCCGTTAAATCACCCCACGGGCAGCCGGCAGATGTAGACAGGACAACTGAACACAATACAGTTCAGAGAAGGAAAGAAGCAGCTGCTGTATTAAAAAATATTTCATGCGTTGCCCCTCTTGAAAGTGAAGGTCAGTACCGCAAAGACGCTGGCAAGATGTTCCCACCCGCTGCAAATGAAGTCAAACCAGTCACTGTCAGTGAAGATGACTGTGTGTCTTCAGAAGATGAAAGTGATACATTAATAAAACATGGAGATAACAAAGGTTTAGAAGTGACTACAATTGGCAGGGAAGATATTTTACTATCAGATGACTGTAAAGATATGAGCAAGGCCACCAAAGCCAGAGACTTTGACTTGGACTTGTCAGATGGACTGGATGAATCAACTTTGTTAGAAGGCAATAGTAATGATCCCTTAGAAGATGATCACTCTCCATCGCTAAACACCAGTCATATTGATTTTGATGATGAGCGAACCTGGGCAGATCTAGAAGATGCGGAGAATCAACCATACGCTCCCCAAGGAAATGGCAATAAAGAGTTTATTCCTTCAGACTATACCAGCAAAAGCCCAGTCCCTGCATTAGACAAGACTGTAAAGAGGAAAGTGGCATCTAAAAAAGGGGATGCTTTAAAATCAGTTGC
This sequence comes from Xenopus tropicalis, assembly GCF_000004195.4. Lineage (NCBI taxonomy): Eukaryota > Metazoa > Chordata > Amphibia > Anura > Pipidae > Xenopus > Xenopus tropicalis. The sequence goes on along the minus strand of NC_030678.2, from coordinate 158,259,073 downwards.
ACCTTCCGATCATTTAGGCACTCCTCCAACTTCTGATCTGGTCATGAAATTATTTCCGGCACTGAAGCCCAAACCGCAGAATGAAGCCCAGCTGCCCAAGTCTGCACCAGAGCAAGAAGAAGCAGGTGAGCCAGGGGGACTTGAGCCTAAAGGAGATTTAATTGTATGTGATGATCTGAAAACAGAGGGAAAACGCATCTTGATGGTTAGCTCCCATGCACAACTCTAAAGGCAAGGTTCATTACTGTTATAGGGATGCTGAACTTCTAGGCAGCAAGTTCAGAATATAACATACAGAATTTCTAAACCAAACCCTGGCACATCCCTATATAAATGAGAAAAAAACACATTGTATACTAGATAATACCCATAGAAAACTCCCATTAGTAAAGCCAAAACAATGGTTATAAAAGAATGGAAATAGCCTTATGCCGTTAATGTAATTTTTGTAATAATCCCAGGCTATATTGCTTTTCAGGAGATAGTGTTCGTTCTCGGCTTTTGAGGGAAAAACTAGTAGAACTGGAAACTGAAATAGAAAGATTTAAAATTGAAAATGCTGCAGTTGCAAAACGCCGCGAGGATCAGGAAAAAGCAATGGAATCTCTGAGGTATATATTTGATTGCTATTGGTCTGACTGCTTGCACTGGCAGTTGTATATACTGTACCACCATAGGTATGTCATTTGTATTAATGTATAAAACACTAATACATTGTGTTGATCCTTCACATTAATTACTGGACGGCATTCAAGCATTCATCATATAACTCTAAAAAGCACATCGGAATGCTACGTCCTTACTTTATTCAACTGAAATATCCCTGTGTTATCTGTTACGTGAAAACTATTTATGTGCTTCTCACTTGTGCTTATTAATCAATGTGTATTTTGTATCAGGAAAGACATGGCCGCCTTTGAACAGCAAAAAGCACTGGAGCTGGCAAAGTTTGAAGAATTTAAAAAAGAAGAAATTAAAAAACTCCAAAAAGAACGCAAAGTGTTTGAGAAGTATGCGAGCGCAGCGAGAGCCGTCCCAGACAAGAGAGAACGTGAAGAAATCCAGGTACTGAATAAGTTCTACTTGGGCTGTAGGTGTGGGGCTGATTATTTAGTACAGTGGCGCTCAAACTATTGGCCAGGCTTATGGAAATAGTCAAACACTAGAACATTAGAGGTTGGTGAGGTTGCCAAAGACTAGATCTTACTCTACTTATCTTAATTTGGCCACCAAAACTGTACCCAGTTGGGATGATGATAATGAGGGATTCGCCTGAGGTCAGAATAGGGTTGTATTAACGGGGTGATATAGGCCCTTGCCCAACGGGATCTTCCAACCTGCCTGATTATCAGTCATGTTGGGAGTTTGGGGTCACAGACATTTAATATTGCCAGTTTTATGATCATAACTTTGTAACTAAAAAGCCTTTTGTAGAAATGTATGCACTTGCACAGATACTAGATTACTATTGAAACAGGACCAGGGAATGTGCACTGATCAATCCCCTTCTTTTGTAGGTTTGTAGTAAAATTGGCCTGGTCAGTTGCACTTCCCTTGTACTTTACTTCTTATATTTTACTTAGCATACGAGTGCTCCTACATCTTTTGTGTTCTGGAGTAAAATTCAAAAGAATTTAGTACTTGAACGGCAAAATGGATAGGTAGGACACCGAGAGATTAAGTGGCTTGTCCAGGAGTTGCCAAAACCAATAGAACCAGGGTCTCTAGCATGAGATCCAGCATCATAGGCTGATCCCCAACCAGTGGCTCAGGGGCAACATGTTGCTCCCCAACCCCTTGGATGTTGCTCTCAGTGCCCCCAAACCAGGGAGTTATTTTTGAATTCCTGACTTGGGGGCAAGTTTTGGTTAAATTCAAAACAAGATTTCCTACCAAATAAAGCCCCCTGTAAGCTGATAGTGTGCATAGAGGCTGCCTAATAGCCAATCACAGCCCTTATTTGGCTCCTCCATGAACTTTTATGATGCCAATGTTGCTCCCCAAGTCTTTTTACATTTGACTGTGGCTCATGAGTAAGAAAGGTTGGGAACCCCTGCCTTAACCTCTAAGCCAACTGCTCCTGCTCATTCCTATACTGAACATACTATGCGGTTATTAACTGTAATGACTCAGGCCTTCAATTTGCCCACAGTGGCATTTGGATTTTGTTAACCATCTTTTGATGTCTGTGACTCTTGGTTTCTGTTGAGAAGCTGAACATTAGCAGAAAGTGAGGTTACATCTACAGGGCCAGTGATTATTCAGTTCTGATGCAGAGTGGACCAGTTTTCTGGCTGCCATGTACCATAGGCCTGAGTAATTACTAGCCTTGTATAGTTACTAGTCTTGCATAGTGGCATTTCTGGAACATTCTGCATGCTGTAGCCATGTGTACATATCAATAATTCCACTGTTTTCTAAAGGGCTTAAAGCAACAGGTGGCTGACTTGCAAGAGGACATAAAAAGGAAGGAGGCTAAATGGTCAACCACTCAGGGTCGTCTCAGAAATCAGATCGATGCCTTATCCAAAGAGAACACCGAGCTCAAGGAGGAAATCAAGTTCATTGAGAAAGTTCGCTTAGACAACTGGAAAAAAGCAGAAGCGGCGGAGAACAAGAATAAGGAAAGCATGAAGGCTGCTGAAAGCCATGGAGTGCAAGCCAGGAGACTGGACTGTGGGGTAAGTACATTCCTATAAAGGGTATTGTTGGATTGCTCATGTTCAATGTGAGCCCCTGAACCACTTTTGCTAATAATTATTTCATTTTATTCTAGAGTCCCCAAAACACAAGAAAGATTCAGGTCCCTTCTCTGTTCTCTCAAGCAGAAAAAAACCCCAAGGTTGTCCGCAGAAGCCAGTCCCCACCTAAAGGTACAGTTTGGTTATATTGTGTTTGCATGAACTTTCCTTCCAGAAGCAACTTGGTACCAGAGCACCACTAAACCATGGACTCATTTTTCAGTTATGCACAGGGACATTTGTACTACTTTAAATAGAATGAACAGTGAGATTTATATTTTCCCCCCAGGCAAAGCAGTGAAAAACTGCAAGCCGAGCCCTACAAGCAATGCTGGGAAAGCAGACACAGGAAAAGCAGAATCTGCCGGGATTGTTTTGCTGGTAAGCCCTGTGCTTTTTGAAGTCAATATGTTTGATACTTGCAATATGGTCACCATCTGTCTTCTCTGTGTTTACATTGGACATAAACTCTAATTAAATGTTACAATTCCTGTGTGTAATAAAATATTGTTCTCTAGGGTTCTGACCGAGTGCCACAGCAAGAACCAAAACACCCAATCCCTGTTAATGGTGGAAACGAGGAGGATGTTCAGGGAGAAGTAACTTACTCGGATGGAAAGGTAACGTTAATCGGCCTGTTGGTTTTGGTTAACGAGAGATGCACCGGTGTTCTGACTTGGTTTCAGTGTAAGGAGATGCCGTTTGGTCAGGCCTGTGGGTTAAAGTAATAGGGGCCTTCCCATCCTATCTGAATTATGTTGCTAACATGATTGACCATCAACAGGAACGTTTATGTATCAAACACTGGGCCCAAAACTTTTGTATACTTTCCTTTTACATACTCTTAAAGGAGAACTAAACCCTAAAAAATTAATATGGCTAGATGTAATAAACTGGCTGGACTGGCTTAAAGTTTCAGCATCTCTATAGTAGTAATGATATAGGTCGTTATAGTTGTCACAGTAGTTTCCTATCTTGGATTCTGTTGTCTGACTGTCAGTGACACTGCACATGCTCAGTGTGCCCTGGGCAGCTGTTGAGAAGCTGAGTTTAGGGGTCATTGCAAATTATCAAGCAGATAATAGGATTTGTCTGTCATATAAGCAGATTCTATAGTGTTAATTATTCACTTCTGATGCAATTGCCCGGTTTCAGATCTGTCATTTAATGTGACTCTGAATGAATTACTAATCAGCCTTTTACTGTTACATTTATACTTTATTTATGCAGGCTACTGGGGCATCTTTGGGGGCACAGATCTTCCCTGCTAAAGGGCTGTGGGTGCCTTGGGCTGGTACAGAAGCCTAAAATATAATGTACAACATTTCTACCATTTAGGGTTTAGTTCTCCTTTAAATTCTGTCTTTAGTGATAACTGGTTGTTTGGATCAGCTAGGCTTGCCCTTGGCTGTTGGTTTCTCATGTAGTGCAAGGAGGCCTGCTTCTGTTAAATGAACACTTATCATTTATGCAACATTTAGGTGGAGAGAATTCTGCGAAACGGCTACCACGTCATTGAGTTCCCTAATGGTACGCGCAAGGAAGTGAGCGCCGATGGCAAGTCCACAACTGTGAAGTTCTTTAATGGAGATGTGAAGCAAGTGCTGGGAGATCAGAGAATAGTAGGTCTAACAGTGTCCGTAGTTTGGTCTCTATGGTGTCTGTGTGGGTTTGTTCTAACGCTTTATTGCCCCTGTTTAGATATACTATTATGCGGATGACCAAACTACACATACGACTTACCCAGATGGGCTGGAAATCCTTCAGTTTTCCAATGGACAAATAGGTTGGTTTTTCTACCTTCTTATTAATTAGCCTATTTGTGTTTTCATGCACGAATATAAGTAAACTGGATAAAAGAAATATTCTATCCCTCTGCTGCTCTAACTTGTAAAGCCAACAGCACACACTGCTGTTTTATTGCTCCACTTGCAAAATGTATGTCACACTAAAACATGGACGTCGATTTTAAACAGTTGCATGTGGGTCTGGATAAAGCTGGCCACACACACACATATTTTGGTACGAAAACTCATTTGTACAATATGCGGTGCGTTTGGTGGATTGACGATGCAGACAGTATCGCAAAAGCCTTGGCTATCAGTCGTTTAGGGCTCTGGCACACGGGGAGATTAGTCGCCCGCGACAAAACTCCCTGTTCGCGGGCGACTAATCTCCCCGAGTTGCCATGACCCGCCATCCCACCGGCGAACATGTAAGTTGCCGGCGGGATGGCACACGCGGCGGCGCGATTTCGCGCAAATGATTTCCCGAAATCGCCCCGCCGCGTCTGCCATCCCACCGGCGACTTACATTGTCGCCGATGGGATGGCAGGGGAAGGCAACTCGGGGAGATTAGTCGCCCGCGAACAGGGAGTTTTGTCGCGGGCGACTAATCTCCCCGTGTGCCAGAGCCCTTAGGGATGAAACATCAGATAAGGGTAGAATTCCTATTGTTTCTACCTCTTTATCTGACAGTTCAGCCCTGAACTTTAGTGAAGGGTACCAAGATCATAATTGTAACATGTATGGCCACCTTAAGTGTTGCTTCAAGGGAAACTAACAATTTCACTAATTCATTTTAGGGGTGGGGCATATGTTGAGTCAGTTCCCTAAACCCCACCCTTTCTAGTAAACCTCATCCCTTTTTGACTTTGCTATTTAGATGAATATTAAGGAAGAATAGACATTGTGTCAGTCTGTACAAAAGCATAACTGATGGTGTCCAAAATTAACCTGCTGCCAACCCTTATTTTCTAAAACTCTACGTATTTCAAAGTTATATGGGAGGATTATATTTGGTAAAAGACCAGCCACATAAAAAGTTGAGAATGCAAAGCAACAACTTATATAAAATGGTGTTCTCTGGGCAAGCAGGCTAAAGGTCAATACACAGTTCCATTAAAGCTGCTGACTGCCTGAGCCAGCAGCTTATCAGGCCATGTATGGTGCTCTCAGATGGGCCTGCCGACAGATATTTGGCTGAAAATCATCCAGACATCAGCTGGGCAGGTTTAATAATCCTACCGGGACGAGGAGTGCAATGATGTGGTCCTTATCTTGACAACCAGCCTGAATGATTGGATATTACCCATCTGAAGGTGGACATATTGGTAAAAGATCTGCTAATTTTCAACCTCACCAAACAAGTGGATGTTAGTGTGTATGGCCACCTTGCTAAACAGTACCTTTCCTTACTGGCAAAAGACCTCCATCTTAATTATAATACTAGTTAAATAAAAATGTATAGCCTAATGCATCAGTATATGGTAATGTGTGCGATACATTATTTTAGGGCAATTAAACAAATATCATGTTTGCGTTTCCTGCAGAAAAACATTTTCCAGATGGGAGAAAGGAGATAACATTCCCAGACCAGACTATCAAAAACCTGTATACAGATGGGAGAGAAGAGAGCATACTGCCAGACGGCACAATAATCACTAACCATCCGTAAGTACTTTTGGTTATTACCAAATTCTGTCTTTGTCGCATTGTGAATTATAAGTATCAGACAAAGGGCACAAGCTCTTCCTTTGTGCTATTTGTTTCAAGCTTTTACTTTAAGTTGTGTTACAATTGTTTTATATCCATTTTGTTCTAGGGATGGAAGTAAAGTAATAGAATTTGACAATGGGCAACGGGAGGTTCATACGCCACAGTACAAAAGGAGAGAATATCCAGATGGGACTGTCAAGACTGTGTATAACAATGGGCAGACAGAAACCAAATATTCCTCAGGAAGGCTTCGCATTAAAGATAAGGATGGTAACGTTGTAATGGACACTAAACCGGAACAGTAAAGGAGTGTTCGTAGCAGTCCTGTACCGCGTATGTGTAGGAGGCGCAGAGTCCATGGAGCTTGCACTGAGCCATCAGCAGGGCCAAATATCCAGGATAAAGCAATAGATGTATTTTTATTCTTGTCTTTTCTTCCTCCCCTAATAGTTTGAAGTGATATATATATATATATATATGCAGTTATTTATGTTTTATTGTACATATGTTTTTGTACTAGTGGCACAGATGTGTAGATGTATGTATTGTACATATGAAATGTAGATATGCATTCTAGGATTTTTTTTAACCAGAGAATGTGAGAACATTAATTTATTTTGAATTAAAGTAATTCCATAAAACCAATGTGCCAGGAGTAATACTATATAAATATATATAGCTGCTGTCTGTCAAATTTTGAGTCTGCTTTTTAACTTGCGTGGAGGTTCAATCAAAGGATTTTGTATTAGCAGCCCTGAAAAGTGTTATTCAAAACTGTATCCCCTCTCTGATCATCTTTTCATAGTGCAGGCGTCTTATATTGCTAAACCACCTGTACTAATGGATGTTAAACTCTGCCTGCTTCCCACAACCTTTGCACCAAAGGCTGTTCTGCTGCTTCCCTGTTCCTAACCCACTAATACTTGTGATGGGAATCGCCACATCTTCTTTTACTTGGGGGACATCTCACTAGTCTGTTTCAAACCCATTATGTGGCTTAATGTCGCTCTTACCTGCTGAAAATGCCTTTTCAAGGGAATTGCTCACTACAAAAAGCTTATTTCACCAATACGACCTTTTATTGGTGGGTGAAAAGACAATGTTTCAGTATAAAATATCAATCCTTGATGAACCTGTCTCTCCACACCCATAAGGGCTCTGGCACACGGGGAGATTAGTCGCCCGCGGCAAAACTCCCTGTTCGCGGCCGACTAATGTCCCCGTGTGCCAGAGCCCTGACTCGCGAGTCTTTTTCGGCAATTTCCCGAAATCACCCCGCCGCGTCTGCCATCCCGCCGGCGACTTACATGTTCGCCGGTGGGATGGCAGGGGAAGGCAACTCGGGGAGATTAGTCGCCCGCGAACAGGGAGTTTTGCCGCGGGCGACTAATCTCCCCGTGTGCCAGAGCCCTAAAAGATCTGTCGTCAGGGAATAATGCAGCTGTTTTTTTCTTTAATCTTCTATGCAGTTATTTCAATATTTTAGCAGCCGTGTTGGAGAGCAACACCAGGTTACAGGTAACTTTTAGCTCCAATCTTTGTGTTTTATTAAGCACAATGCTCTCCTGCAGGAGATAAGTCTGCCCACTGTACCCACCACCTACTGATGTGCTTAATGACAAAGTTCCCTCAAAGGCACATATCTTATTTGCTTGCCCTACTCCAAATATTGATGTAATAATAATCACTGCAAAATAATATTTGAAGTGATGGGACTTGCAGTGTAAACAAGGTGCAATTATATGTAGATATAGCCATAAAGTGTGTCTTGGGTATATTGAGAACTAATTTAGCAAGCTGTGACCATTATGCAGGCACACTTGCTGCATCTGCCTCAGACTTTACACCAGCACTGATGCTGAACCAATGGATACATGCAAAAAGCCATTTCTGCATGAAAGGTTGATCTACTTTGACATTTGTGAATAACTTCAATGTGCAATCAATCAAATGCTTTCAATGCTTTATTGCGATGCTGAGAGAATTAGAAAACAACAACATTCAACAGAACGAACCTTACTGGTTGATATGAGCTGAATACCAGTTTTACATCCACCTTTAAACCTAAAATCAGAATGTCTTCCTTTATGAACAAAAATGTCTGTTCTCTTCACAGCAGGTAATTATTCAGCAGCATCTGCAATAAATAAACTTGTCATTTAAAGTAGTTTTACAATAATTAACTTTTGTTTTAAGTTGTAACTATTCTTTGCAAACGTGTTTTTTATTGCCTTCTTATTTTGCCACAATTTTTGGTCTAAAATGCAGTCAGGTCACTGACCCTAGTAACAAACACTTTTCTCAAGTAGTATGCAAGATTTCCTACCAAATAAAGCCCCTGTAAGCTGATAGTGTGCATAGAGGCCCTAATAGTCAATCACAGCCCTTATTTGGCTCCTCCATGAACTTTTATGGTGCTTGTGTTGCTCCCCAAGTCTTTTTACATTTGACTTTGGCTCACAAGTAAGAAAGGTTGTCCTACAGTGAAACACTGGTGGTAGCTGTTCTTTATTGACACAAATTTGGACAGAATTAAGGGCAAGAAGGATGAAGCCATATTCAGTGAAACTAGAGAAATATCTGTTTCAGTATGCACAATACCAGAGGGGGAATTAAGCACAGGACAATGACCCTAAACCTGTCTTAAAAAGGCTCAGTCCGATTGGGAATCTGTGGCAAAACATTGATATTAATGTTTATCAAAATCCCATCCAACCTGACCGAGTTTAATGAATTTGCCGAGGAAAATGGGCAAAAACTGTAGGCTTCTGGTAGCTTTAACTGCAGCTAAATTGGGTTCTACCTAGCAGACTGGTACAGTATATTTGTAGGTAGTTCCGCTAGTGTTTATGCACAGTTAAGCTTTTGCCAAAACAGGAGGCATTTCTTCCCTTGAATTTTCCTGCTGACAGATTAAATCAATGAATGCAAATGGCATCAGGTTCAGGGCCTATATAGATCATACTTACATTACTGGTCAAAATCAGCTAAGCCCTCTTCCACCAGCAGCTCATAAACAAGCTTATCTCCAGTTTCCTCATACAAAAATACAGAGAGCTCCGATGAGGACCCCTGAAAAGAGAAATACGTTTCCTATCTCGGCCCAAAAGCAGCACGGTCCAGTAACATTTTTGTTTACATGATATAAATATGCAATATAAGTTGCTTGCAAATCCTTCTGCTTTCTATACATGCAACACTTGGGAGCACAGATAAAAAAATATATATATATTTCTGACAATGTCGATTTTAAAATCTACTGCCTGGTTATAAAGGGCCGTAGTCTCATAGATTTGTTACCAATCAGAACTTTCATTTATAGTAAAATGTACCTGCCAACATATGGTGTGAACAACAAAAAACAACTTAACTTGGACTAATGTTACACGAGGTGCAATCCTGGCTTCTCAGGTGTAAGGAAACCAGTGTGCTCCCCTTCACTGTGCCTTTGCACTGACCAGCAAAAAGTTGGCCTGTGTGTAATATTGGTGTGTAGGCAGCCATCTCAGGTCAATGTGCCTGAGTCTGAGCTTTCAGAAAACATTCACAATGTAATTGCTTTCAGATAAGCTAAGTTTCTCCCACTCAGTGTAGATGGAGAAGTTATGGCCGGGACTTGGGTGTTTTAGTTTTGTGTGCTATTTTCATATCTTCCACTAGGTGGGGCATGAGAGCTGTTATATTGTTGCCTTCTCATTGTTCTGCTGATTACTGCTGTGCTGCAGTAGCCAAACAGAGACTGCAGTTTATCAGAGCACAAGTTACATGGCTAAGGGCACTTGGGAAATTAAAAATATGCCTGGCCTCGAGTCAAATTTCTGAAATATAAAAAGCAAAATCTTTTTGCTCTTTTGAAAAACAGATTTCAATGCAAGAATCTGCCAGGGGAACATGATTACTGGATACTTTTTGTAAAAAAAACACGTGTTCTCCACAACAGAATCACTTTAAACCTAAGGCTAAAGTCAAATGGCTCCCTACTGCCCCACACTGACAAGGATGCAATCAGTTTGTCCCTACATACAGGCCTGAAAATAAAATACAATTTTCCCCAATATAAGTGGAATTCTTACGGTACGTGAAGCCAAGAAAATCTTTTTTTCAAGTATATCCATCATGACTTCCACAGCTCTGATGCTCCATTCTGGACTGTAAGGAAGCCGATCCATTTCAAGTTCTTCACTAGGCGGCTTAAGCCCAGCCAGATTGACTTTAATCGCTTCTACTGGATACTGCATTAGGTCAGCGGGCATCTGGAATAAGCTGAAACAGAATGGTATTTTATCTGCCCACTGAAAACCCACTTACAAGTATAAGGGCCCTTACGGCCATTTTATTCAGGCACATGCCTGAAGTGACAAATGCAGATGGGACTCATTCCTCCTGCCTTCGGCGCTTGTTCCTGAATGAGTAGGGCCCCATGCAGAAGAAAGGCTACTATAGTTTATATAACAAAGCTGCTGTGTAGCCATGGGGGCAGCCATTCAAACTCAAATAGGGCTAAAGTGCATAGGTTTCATTTCTGATAACTCTGCAAAACACCATTGTATTGTACAAAGCTTATCTTTATGTAACCTGTGCCTTTTCTCCTTTTTTTCAATTTCACTGGCTGCCCCCATGGCTACACAGCAGCTTTTTTTATATAAACTATAGTAGTCTTTCTGAAGCAAACACAACTTTTACCAGTTTAGGGCAGCAGTACATTATAGTTCAATTACTTTGATACACTAATTTTTGGTGTTACTGTTCCTCAAAGTTAACCAATTGGGTGCCAGATGATGTACTTGATGACACCTATTTTTTGCTCTTTCCCATTAGGGGAAATTTCTAGACTAACAAGGAAAAGTACTTTTTTTTTTTCAGGACAAAGCTTTTAAAATCTGCCTGAATCTGTGTAATTCTACTTCCTGTGTGACACATGCGTTGTGACATATTATATATTTTCGGGGTAAAAGTATCCTTTTTTTAATATAATTGTACAGTAATGTGCTCCAATACTTACCTATCTGTTTCTACTGCTTTTGTAGACCCATAATCTACAAACTCCACAAAAAACTTTGGAGGTTCATAGCATGCAACAGACAGCAACTTTGCTCTGTATAGTTTTCCATCACTGTATTCTGCAAGACAGGGCATTTCTGCAAGAAAAAAAGCATGGTTGTCCAAGGTGTTCTATTTTACTACAGGTATGGGACCTGTTATCCAATACTCGGGACCTGGGGTTTTCCGGATAAGGGGTCTTTCCATAATTTGGGACTTTATATTTTAAGTCTAGTAAAAAATCATTTAAAACATTAAATAAACCCAATAGGATTGTTTTGCTTCAAACAAATATCAATTAGTACCTGTACTTGATCCCAACTAAGATATAATTACCCCTTATTGGGGGCAAAACAGCCCTATTGGGTTTATTTAATGGTTAAATGATTCCCTTTTCTCTGTAATAATAAAACAGTACCTGTACTTGATCCCAACTAAGATATAATTACCCCTTATTGGGGCAGAACAGCCCTATTGGGTTTATTTAATGGTTAAATTATTCCCTTTTCTCTGTAATAATAAAACAGTACCTGTACTTGATCCCAACTAAGATATAATTACCCCTTATTGGGGGCAGAACAGCCGTATTGGGTTTATTTCATGGTTAAATGATTCCCTTTTCCTCTGTAATAATAAAACAGTACCTGTACTTGATCCCAACTAAGATATAATTACCCCTTATTGGGGGCAGAACAGCCCTATTGGGTTTATTTAATGGTTAAATTATTCCCTTTTCTCTGTAATAATAAAACAGTACCTGTACTTGATCCCAACTAAGATATAATTACCCCTTATTGGGGGCAGAACAGCCGTATTGGGTTTATTTCATGGTTAAATGATTCCCTTTTCTCTGTAATAATAAAACAGTACCTGCACTTGATCCCAACTAAGATATGTTTTATTATTACAGAGAAAAGGGAATCATTTAACCATTAAATAAACCCAATAGGACTGTTCTGCCCCCAATAAGGGGTAATTATATCTTAGTTGGGATCAAGTACAGGTACTGTTTTATTATTACAGAGAAAAGGGAATCATTTAACCATTAAATAAACCCAATAGGACTGTTCTGCCCCCAATAAGGGGTAATTATATCTTAGAATAAAACAGTACCTTGTACTTGATCCCAACTTACAGAGAAAAAGGGAATCTTTTTTGAATTATTTGATTATCATGGAGTCTATGGGAGATGGCCTTCCCATAATTTGAAACTTTCTGGATAATGGGTTTCCGGGTAACGGATCCCATACCTGTATATAATATTGGACTTGCAAGATGTCAAACCATTTCAACATGGTACTTCATGCCTTCGTTCCCAAGACTGATGCTGCTTACCTTTTTTCATTTGTATTAATGAAATTATGAAAGAAAGGGCGAACATGGGAAATTGTTTCTGGTGCAATTATCATCATTATATGGTATATGTAATCCATAAAAGTAATAGAGATATCAAGACCCTGAAGTGTAATGTTGCATCGCCCTTGCGAAGAATATTTCTAAGGATGGGTCCTTTAGGGCAACTGGGCAAGGTAAGCAAGCACACTCACAAGATATTTAGAGACAATGAATTGCTGTATAGAAGCATTACTCGTAGATTTGATCAATGTATTGATATGTATACATATGCCTTTAATAATAGGCTTTCATTTAAGTCAATGCCACTTTCTCACTGCCTAGAAACACAAGAAAGTGCTGAGGACTCTGCCCCATGTTCCACTGGCTTAAATGAAAGGCTATTGGTTCCTGGCTGAACAATTCTGAGAGCTGTTATGATGCACCAAAGTGGAATAGGGGACAATGTAAGATACTGAATGAAACCCTTTAGGGACAGCAGGGAGTATTAATATATTACATTTCTGTAGAAATTGAGAGGAAGATAGTTTGAACACTTTATACTTGAACAATTTAAGCTGACCCTGAAACAGACACACTGTACTGTTGTTTAAAAGAGTAGAATTCAACAGCCCAATGAACCCCTGGACACATGTCCCCTGCAGATTTCCAGCAAATTTACCTACCTGGGTATACAGATAGCTCTCCCGATATCGCTGTACTATAACCACAACATTGAGGGTCTCTTTCAGCGGGCTCATAATAAATGTAAAACCTGGGAAACGCTGCCAGTGGGACCAGCTGGGAGAATCCAATTGATCAAAATGTTTCTGTTACCGAAGGTTCTGTATGCGCTATGGCACTCCCCTGTGTACATCCCCAAAAAGGTGTTTACCCAACTGAAACCAAGAGACGGGGGGGGGGGGGGGGACTGGCACTCCCTGATATGTATATTTATTATGTGGCCGCTCAGCTAGCCCATATCTCCCCTATGGTCCACCCGGATATTTCCCCCCCACTGTTCCAACTATGGGCCTGGGCAATGGGCAAGCAGGGACCCCCCTGGCCCTCCCTACTGACCAAAAAATTGCCGAGGAGTGCTCCACCCTTGTTGGCACTCCAGAACAAAATGCTTCAGGCTGGGCACAAATTAATCAAACTGGAGCAGTACCCACCTCAGACTCCCCTTTGGCATAATCTAGACTTCCCTCAATTGGTATCACATAATCCCCCTAAAATCTGGTGCACGCTCGATCTCACCACGATTGGGGATGTGTGGGCAGACAACCAAGTTATTCCCTTGCAACAACTATGTCAAAACAGGCAACTCCCTCCTACACAATGGCTAACACATTACAAGCTGTCAAGGGCCCTCACCTCTCAATCTGCTCGCTCCAACATTACAGTAGCCAATTCTCCAATAGTAGACACTTTATTAATACCAGCCCACAAGGGCAAGATCTCAAGCTTGTACAAACCTCAGCATATTGACCCAGAACTCAGTGCACGTAAGGCCTGGGAAGACGAGGTGGGTGCTCTCCTTGATGACCAGTGGGAATGGATACTAACCACCCCAAAACTGGTTTCTTTTGCATATAAGCATAGCATGCTGCAATTGTATTAAATTCATAGAGCCTACTACACTGTACAAAGATTATATGTCATGAAAGTACTGACCTCACCCTTATGCCCAAGATGCGGCTTAGAGGACGCTACACTTGTGCATACTCCTTGGAACTGTTCGAGCCTGAAACAATACTGGAACGAAATCACAGGGTGGCTTACAGCCGCAATCCCGGGCTGGGGCACAGGCACTGCTAGAAACTGTCTGCTGACAATGGACTTAAACAATAACCTTGACAGCCATACCAAAATGTTTATTTTGAAAGCTATGTTCCATGCCAGGAGAATACTTACCTTGCATTGGAAGGACCGGATTCCTCCAAAATCGCACGAATGGAAAAAGGCCATGGACGAAACAGCTGCACTAGAACGGACTATATTGGATAAAAGAGGGAAAATACTCACCTTTATGCAAATATGGCCTCACTGGACTGACTGCCTTGGCCCCCCAGTCCCCTTCCCTGCAGGAGATCTCCCCTCGACAGCAATCCCCCCGTAAAGCCTCCACAACTCCCAATCCCCACAAGACTCCTAGGTTCTGGACCTTCACTAGTACCAATACATAACTGATGCCATTGTTGTTCTTGATTACCTTGTTGCTCAATAAAAATATTGATTGAGAAAAAAAAAAAAAAAGAGTAGAATTCTAGATTTTGTATTCTGTGGCACAACTATTATTATATCATATTATAAAACAATGAGGTTATACGATAAGATCTATGGAGACCTTGTGCATGCTGGGGGACCATAAAAATCTCTTGGAGGGCCACAACCAACACAACGCTCCTGGTTTGAAAGATGAATGGCAGTAAGGCCGATTGTTCAGTAGAGAGAGAGATAAAGCATTAACACACAAGCAACACCTTGAAAGTGAGATTGTAAAAAAAGATGGGCCAACTAATTGCCCATGAATGTTAATCACTCATACTCTCCCGCTATTGGTGTATCATTACTGGCATTTCATACAAAATAAATTTAAATTTCCAAACCTCCCTAATCAATAAAACAAACTAGGGATGCATCAAATTCACAATTTAGCACCAGAAGTTTTTCCATATGGTGCCATTTTTGTGGAATCTTGAGCAAATGTTAATATGCAATTTAGGATCTAGATCAGTATTTTGCCCAAATCTATCCAAGGATTCAGTATGAAGGGGAATCAATAAATTCTGTACTTGGTACAGCCATACTTTAAACACCCTAACAATGAAGTACTAAACACTTGAGTGTACTTTGTTCTAGTTGTACTTTAACCTCCCGTCTTTCAGTTTACCTTTAGAACTTTCAGAACATGGGCTTTTCTCATACAGTACCTGGTCTAAAATCAGTCAAGTCCAACAGTGCATCTTCATGTCTGTTGATCCAGATAATCCTTGACATTAGAGAATCCTCCTCAAAGCTTAGTGTAGTGTCATCGATATCACACAGGACGCCATCTGACAAGTTCATGCTGATGTATACCTAAAGGCAACATAAAGTAAGAATTCCTTCAGAATAAAATAACAAATGTAAATTAAAGGTGGCCATACACGTTAGGATTCGCTTGGTGGGCGATATCAGCCAATTTGATTGTTTGGCTCTAAGGCCAAACAACTGAATTGCAATGACAGGTATAAGAGCCATTGCACCAGGGACCGCATCAATGAGCTGATAATCCCATGGGAAAATCAAACCTGCCTGATTGACACCTGGCTGATTTTCGGCAGATATTGGTCAGGGGGCCCCATACGGGCAGATCAGCTGCTGAATTGGTCTAAAGAACTCAAATCAGCAGCTTAAATCTGCCCGAGCATGGCCACATTTACACACCTCCTCTATTATGATGTTGGTTGGTAATCATTCAACGAAAATTCACTTCCAAAAATTAAAAAAGCATTTTATTCTAAGGTTTGTGAAACTGCTGTACTTTTGCGCACATCTATCTTGCATGTTTCTGGGGTTCTTTCAGAGCTATTGCGAATCCTATCCTGCCAAGCTTAGCAACTTTGTTTTTTTACCTTTGTGCATTACCCCATAGCAACCATTATATATTTACTTAATTTCAACGTCAGTAGGTTGATAAAAGCTACTTGTTGCTATGGCTTACAGTGGTAGTGCAAACACGGCAGTACTAATAAATGAGGTTCTACTAGTCATATGCTAAAAAAAAATTCTGTGAGAATTCTCAGGTTACAGGTTAATTGTGTAATTCAAAATGACCTATTATATTCCCTTAACAGTAGGTGTCCTGTTTTGTATGGATTTAGTAGCACCCACCGACTCTGCCCACGTTTCATGGTAGCCTCTAATGTTTATAAGGTCTGAAAATGTTTTTTTTTTTTTTTAATTTTTTTTATTTTAGGGATAAAAATTTAAATTTAGAAATTTGCAAAAAAATAGGCATATATACACCAGTATTTACAACTGCACTAGATCTTCCATCTTTTAATGTTGTCACGCTGCTCTATGTTTATATATTTGTATTATATAATTTCATACCATTACATCGACTTACTTCATTTGGTTTCTGTATGTGTCTGACTTTAACAGGAAACCGCTCTTCTGGATTAGGCAATGATGGCACAGTATATTTGGGCAAAATTGGTGTTTCCCATTCGGGTGAAAGTAAACTCTATAAAAGGTAAAAAAGTCAAATAAAATAGGCAAGCAAAATGACCTGTCACAGAATGAGCTAAACCTAGGAGTTTGATAAAGTCTTCCTAAACAGAGGCCTTACCATCAACCATAGCAAAAATGTAAGGGGCAGATTTTTCAAAATGTGAGTTTAGAGCTTAATTCATAGAAAAACTCACCGATGTTCTGTTCATTCACATTGGATTTTTAGAAGTCTATTTTATCAGTGGGTGAAAGTATACGCTTCTAACAAATCCCATAGAAATGAATGTGGGTGAGTTTTTATGCATTAAGCATTAAACTCACATATTGATAAATCTGCCCATTAGTGTCATCCAAAATAGATTTGATGTCGTTTCTTATTCCTTTATCTAATTGGTACACGTAGCGATGACCATAAGTGCAGGGTAGGGCAGACTGTATTTCAACAGCAATTCCACAAATAACGTGTGCCACTAATGTACTTTGGAAGTTTTCCTAGAATTACATGTGCTTTTATTATGCAAAATATATTTTGTGTATACAAGTGGAATGGAACATGGAACATTACTTTGCCCACACAACAGTAAGCAGTGCTCAAACACCCTGTGTGCCTTTGCTCAAAAATGCTGTGGCCAAGTGCCCAGTATTTTACATTTTAAAGACACACAGCAGACATTAAGAAGTAAAATTACGTGTAGCCAAACATATACAGGAAAATATAAACTTACCTCAAAACTGACATCAAAAACCTTTTCTAGGTCTGACTTTCGGAACATGTTTGCCTCCTGAAATAATGTGGGTTGTAATAATTCAATTAGCATTGTACAAATTATAATAAATGAATTTGAAACAGTTTAGTCCTTAACAAATGGATGTGTTGATTTCTTTACTTTCCCCAGTGGCTCCGCTAATAGCCTTCTGACCTCAGCTAGCTTAAATGCCAAAAATTAGGTTGAAGGAAAATCTTGAGTATACATTTATTTAATTTTTAGAAAATTACCCAACTAAATCACATTAAAATTGGCCTACACTGTATTACTTCTTTATTATATTCAATAAAATATATAGACATAGGTTACACTGTATAAAGACCCACAATTCCATATCATCCACTGACTAACGAAGTACTTAAAGGAACAGTAACACCAAAAAATTAAAGAGCTTTAAAGTAATAAAAATATAATGCACTGTTGCCCTGCACTGGTAAAACTGGTGTGTTTGCTACAGTAACACTACTATAATTTATATAATAAGCTGCTGTGTAGCCACGGGGGCAGCCATTCAAGCTGGAAAAAAGGAGAAAAGGCACAGGTTACATAGCAGATAACAGATATGTTCTGTAGAATACAATAGTGTTTTATCTGTTATCTGCTATGTGCCTGTGCCTTTTCTCCTTTGAATGGCTGCCTCCATGGCTACATAGCAGCTTATTTATATAAATTATAGTAGACTTTCTGAAGTAAACACACAACTTTTACCAGTGCAGGGCAGCAGCACATTATATTTTAGTTACTTTTATACACTTTCATTTTTTGGCGTTACTGTTCCTTTAAGACACATTCCCTAAATCCCTCAAGTAAATAGAAATTTTTAACAAGAAATAATAGGAGGGGTACTGAAGATAGAGGGAGGAAACAGGAAAAGGAAACAAGAGAAATAAAATGACAGGAAAAGAGTAAAAGAGTTGGTGAAAGGAAGGATTAAGTATATGAAAATTAATTACACTGTATTGGTCTCCCTTGATTTTCCTTAAACAGTGCTTGAACTCATGGCTCGTTTCCTAAAAGAAAAAAAAAAAAAAAAAAGAAGACAACAAAGAGACGATAAGAAGTCCAAGGGGCCAATTCATTAAAGCACCAATATTTTTTTTTTCAGAAAAAATCTTATTATTTCTAATTTATAGAACTTTTTGTAAAGTTTTTTTGTGGTTTTTGTTAACTTCCACAAAAAAGTCGTATTTTCTGCAAAGACTACGACCATTTCGGAATTCATTCAAGCTTTGGTATCGTGACTTTCCTTGGGCCCTATGGGAGACTTTCCTTGGGCCGGGTTGGAGCTGCAGAGTGCCATTGAGCCCTATGGGAGACTTGCCTTGGGCCAGGTTGGAGCTGCAGAGTGCCATTGAGCCCTATGGGAGACTTTCCTTGGGCCGGGTTGGAGCTGCAGAGTGCCATTGAGCCCTATGGGAGACTTTCCTTGGGCCAGGTTGGAGCTGCAGAGTGCCATTGAGCCCTATGGGAGACTTTCCTTGGGCCGGGTTGGAGCTGCAGAGTGCCATTGAGCCCTATGGGAGGCTTTCCTTGGGCCGGGTTGGAGCTGCAGAGTGCCATTGAGCCCTATGGGAGACTTTCCTTGGGCAGGGTTGGAGCTGCAGAGTGCCATTGAGCCCTATGGGAGACTTTCCTTGGGCCGGGTTGGAGCTGCAGAGTGCCATTGAGCCCTATGGGAGACTTTCCTTGGGCCGGGTTGGAGCTGCAGAGTGCCATTGAGCCCTATGGGAGACTTTCCTTGGGCCGGGTTGGAGCTGCAGAGTGCCATTGAGCCCTATGGGAGGCTTTCCTTGGGCCGGGTTGGAGCTGCAGAGTGCCATTGAGCCCTATGGGAGACTTTCCTTGGGCCGGGTTGGAGCTGCAGAGTGCCATTGAGCCCTATGGGAGACTTTCCTTGGGCCAGGTTGGGGCTGCAGAGTGCCATTGAGCCCTATGGGAGACTTTCCTTGGGCCAGGTTGGAGCTGCAGAGTGCCATTGAGCCCTATGGGAGACTTTCCTTGGGCCAGGTTGGAGCTGCAGAGTGCCATTGAGCCCTATGGGAGACTTTCCTTGGGCCGGGTTGGAGCTGCAGAGTGCCATTGAGCCCTATGGGAGACTTTCCTTGGGCCAGGTTGGAGCTGCAGAGTGCCATTGAGCCCTATGGGAGACTTTCCTTGGGCCTGGTTGGAGCTGCAGAGTGCCATTGAGCCCTATGGGAGACTTTCCTTGGGCCGGGTTGGAGCTGCAGAGTGCCATTGAGCCCTATGGGAGACTTTCCTTGGGCCTGGTTGGAGCTGCAGAGTGCCATTGAGCCCTATGGGAGACTTTCCTTGGGCCGGGTTGGAGCTGCAGAGTGCCATTGAGCCCTATGGGAGACTTGCCTTGGGCCGGGTTGGAGCTGCAGAGTGCCATTGAGCCCTATGGGAGACTTGCCTTGGGCCAGGTTGGAGCTGCAGAGTGCCATTGAGCCCTATGGGAGACTTTCCTTGGGCCGGGTTGGAGCTGCAGAGTGCCATTGAGCCCTATGGGAGACTTTCCTTGGGCCGGGTTGGAGCTGCAGAGTGCCATTGAGCCCTATGGGAGACTTTCCTTGGGCCGGGTTGGAGCTGCAGAGTGCCATTGAGCCCTATGGGAGGCTTTCCTTGGGCCGGGTTGGAGCTGCAGAGTGCCATTGAGCCCTATGGGAGACTTTCCTTGGGCAGGGTTGGAGCTGCAGAGTGCCATTGAGCCCTATGGGAGACTTTCCTTGGGCCGGGTTGGAGCTGCAGAGTGCCATTGAGCCCTATGGGAGGCTTTCCTTGGGCCGGGTTGGAGCTGCAGAGTGCCATTGAGCCCTATGGGAGACTTTCCTTGGGCAGGGTTGGAGCTGCAGAGTGCCATTGAGCCCTATGGGAGACTTTCCTTGGGCCGGGTTGGAGCTGCAGAGTGCCATTGAGCCCTATGGGAGACTTTCCTTGGGCCGGGTTGGAGCTGCAGAGTGCCATTGAGCCCTATGGGAGACTTTCCTTGGGCCGGGTTGGAGCTGCAGAGTGCCATTGAGCCCTATGGGAGGCTTTCCTTGGGCCGGGTTGGAGCTGCAGAGTGCCATTGAGCCCTATGGGAGACTTTCCTTGGGCCAGGTTGGAGCTGCAGAGTGCCATTGAGCCCTATGGGAGACTTTCCTTGGGCCGGGTTGGAGCTGCAGAGTGCCATTGAGCCCTATGGGAGACTTTCCTTGGGCCAGGTTGGAGCTGCAGAGTGCCATTGAGCCCTATGGGAGACTTTCCTTGGGCCTGGTTGGAGCTGCAGAGTGCCATTGAGCCCTATGGGAGACTTTCCTTGGGCCAGGTTGGAGCTGCAGAGTGCCATTGAGCCCTATGGGAGACTTTCCTTGGGCCGGGTTGGAGCTGCAGAGTGCCATTGAGCCCTATGGGAGACTTTCCTTGGGCCGGGTTGGAGCTGCAGAGTGCCATTGAGCCCTATGGGAGACTTGCCTTGGGCCGGGTTGGAGCTGCAGAGTGCCATTGAGCCCTATGGGAGACTTGCCTTGGGCCAGGTTGGAGCTGCAGAGTGCCATTGAGCCCTATGGGAGACTTTCCTTGGGCCGGGTTGGAGCTGCAGAGTGCCATTGAGCCCTATGGGAGGCTTTCCTTGGGCCGGGTTGGAGCTGCAGAGTGCCATTGAGCCCTATGGGAGACTTTCCTTGGGCAGGGTTGGAGCTGCAGAGTGCCATTGAGCCCTATGGGAGACTTTCCTTGGGCCGGGTTGGAGCTGCAGAGTGCCATTGAGCCCTATGGGAGACTTTCCTTGGGCCGGGTTGGAGCTGCAGAGTGCCATTGAGCCCTATGGGAGACTTTCCTTGGGCCGGGTTGGAGCTGCAGAGTGCCATTGAGCCCTATGGGAGGCTTTCCTTGGGCCGGGTTGGAGCTGCAGAGTGCCATTGAGCCCTATGGGAGACTTTCCTTGGGCCGGGTTGGAGCTGCAGAGTGCCATTGAGCCCTATGGGAGACTTTCCTTGGGCCAGGTTGGGGCTGCAGAGTGCCATTGAGCCCTATGGGAGACTTTCCTTGGGCCAGGTTGGAGCTGCAGAGTGCCATTGAGCCCTATGGGAGACTTTCCTTGGGCCAGGTTGGAGCTGCAGAGTGCCATTGAGCCCTATGGGAGACTTTCCTTGGGCCGGGTTGGAGCTGCAGAGTGCCATTGAGCCCTATGGGAGACTTTCCTTGGGCCAGGTTGGAGCTGCAGAGTGCCATTGAGCCCTATGGGAGACTTTCCTTGGGCCTGGTTGGAGCTGCAGAGTGCCATTGAGCCCTATGGGAGACTTTCCTTGGGCCAGGTTGGAGCTGCAGAGTGCCATTGAGCCCTATGGGAGACTTTCCTTGGGCCGGGTTGGAGCTGCAGAGTGCCATTGAGCCCTATGGGAGACTTTCCTTGAGCCAGGTTGGAGCTGCAGAGTGCCATTGAGCCCTATGGGAGACTTTCCTTGGGCCAGGTTGGAGCTGCAGAGTGCCATTGAGCCCTATGGGAGACTTTCCTTGGGCCGGGTTGGAGCTGCAGAGTGCCATTAAGCCCTATGGGAGGCTTCCAAAATCATGCACTGAAGTTTCAGAACCAGCCAGAAAGGTTTTTGTGCCATTCACGATCGTTCGGACCCAAAAATTTCGTGACTTTTGGATTGCAACCATGATATTTTCGTACAACCGAGAAAATAATTTTTGTGACATTTTCGAACATCAGAAATTATCGCGATTACTCCGAATTTTTTCCAATCATGCTTTTAACCAGTGAAAATTTATGCTTTAATAAATGGGCCCCCAAGTGTTTTTAAATAAAAAAAAAAATAATGCTTACGAATTTTGATCGTTTGTCAGAATCTTCTGGGATACAGTGGGCATACTGCTCCAGAATACAAGAAACAGATGCATTGTTGCAATAGATATAAACAGATGCAATACCTCCAGGTACTGTGGGGGTCTCCTGCAATAACATACAAATTACAATGTTATTAATTACGTTAAACTAAAACGTGTGTAACAATATATATGGTGCTATTTACACATTAGATGGAAATGGATATTTCTTGCTATATATAAACTGATTCTGAATGGATGTGTCATATTAACATGGTACCATATTATGTGGCTTCCTGAGCCTTAACTTTTTTTTTTTTACAGCACTTGCAGTACTTTCCCAATGATAAGAATATGTCCCTATTGTGTGCTCAAATGCACATTTCAAGAGGAAAATTACCACCAAGCTAATTCCTTGACTACTTTGCATTACTTGTATAACATTAGTTCAGTTACAAGTCACCCTCCTTCCAACACAACTGTGCCCTGTGTTACAAACTACTGCCGTTATAGAAAGATAAACCTTGCCCTTAAACTAAATGTTTATTGTACATCAAGCCCCACAGGGACCTGGTATTATTTAAACAATTATTATTTTAACATGTGTTTACAAAGCACTGAGATATTCCACATAACTGTACAATAAATGGGTGTATAGTTATGTAGGCAACATCCAATTAGCAAAAGGCTTACACAATACATAGAGGAAAGGTAGTAATTGTAAAACTAGCAATTTTTAGTGAAAGTATAATTCATTTCATGCCCGTTGGAGCATCAATCCTATGTGTAAATGCCCCATCAGGGCTGAAATGCGATCGGCTCTTCACATTTTACAATTGTATTATGTGCCACTTATGCATTATGTGACACTTTCGCAAACTGCATGATGCCCAAAGCAAGCAGTAATCTGGCCTATGAAGCTTTTATACTGGCAGAATGACTATGTCGGGAACATGGCTTTTCCCAACCTGCCTGTGCTATGTTTATCCACCCCAACATTAAACACCAAGGATTTACAGAGAAACACAATGCTTTAGGTTTCCTTACTGTAACCATTTATCTCCTTGATGCCTGAATAGAAACTGAAATTCAAATGCAATGAATTACATTTAAGTACACTGCTACCACATGTGATTCTGGATCCCAACTTCAGAGCCATACCTAAATACATATTGCCTACTGTTACATCTTATCAAAAAGGCTGTCTGAGCAAGGAAGACCATGTCCATGTGGTTACTACCCTTTTGAAGCTTTAGCAATGCATTAATTCAAGGGCATTTTAGCAATTTTTTCTCTTAACCAAATATGGTTTGTTACTGCTTTTGTTCCAAGGCAAAACAATTGCCTTTTCTAAAGGGAACATGCCCAAAATTTCTTCAATGCTCTGAGAATTATGAGTTTAAAGAATAAATAAGCATTTTTATCTCTATAATTACTCTATGGTGCCCAGAACAATACCTATCTCCCTGCATTCAGCCCCGCCACCTTTTCTTTTTGGAGCTCTCCTTGTCTCTTTGACAGTGAAGATGGTCTAAGAGGTGCCTCCTGCCTTGACCATCCTTACTGTCAAGGAGAGAAGGAAATGTCAGAAAAGGGGGTGGAACTTCACGCTTAACAAGGAAGTAGCTGATATAAACTGCAATTAAGCTGCTTGTGATATAGAAGTGACAGGAGACTGGGTGCAGGGAGAAAGGTATATTATTTTGGGGGCTGTTTAGCGTCTTTTTAGGAGACTTTAAATAAAAGGTTTACTTATCCTTTAACACTTATCTTTTTCACCTGGAGAGCAACACAAGCATGCAAAAAGGTTCCTGGGATGCCAAATATGGGTTGTGATTAGCCCCTTTATGGACTGGCAGACAACAAGAGACACCGCTTGGTAGAACACATGGTTTTGATGCAACCAAAACTTGCCTCCAAGCCGGGAATTCAAAAATAAGCACCTGCTTTGGGGCCACTGGGAGAAACATGTTGCCCTGAGCCACTGGTTGGGGGATCACTGCTTTAACATAAACCCACGTGCTAAGGTCCATATTAAAAGAAAGATATCTGCTGTAACTGGCTAATTCAAGCAAGAGTCAGCAATTTACAAAACACTATGGAAGCACGGCATGGTTGTGTATTCCCAGTAGAAGCAAAAAAAAAAAAATGAAATAATCAAGGTTAAAAATAGAATTACAGGCAAATAACATACAAGAGGTTTCGGTAACAGGCACACAGTAGAAAAATGCAGTTGGCTATCCAGACACTATACTTGAGTATATTCAGATATAATTGGGTATCAGTTGCTGTATCTGTATAGTCAGCAACATGCACACAAAAAGAAATCAAGGTGACTTACCACAACATGAACCTTGACAGATCTTTCCAGAAGCAGTTCTTTAAGAAGTTCTATAGCATCTGGCTGCCACTTGTTACCAACCTGTGGGGAAAAAAAAGAAAAAAACCCAACACGCTAATGCAGTTTCTGTGGTTAGACCCAAGATTCTGGACTCTGCAACAAAATGACCACTACAGCTTTTACTCAGAAACAACAAGTTACTCACAGGAAGTGTTTTGTGTAGTTGACATGGTATGCAAAAGCGTGGAACATCGGCATTGAATACATTGGGAGAAGCATGGCACATAAGGGTTTTTTCAATATATCCAAAATCCACATACTGAACCTGACAAAGAAAATTAGTATTGCTTATTTGTTCATAACTGGCATGCTTTTGTATAGGAAGAAAAATATATATTGCATAAAAAGTGTTAAAATCATTTAGAACTCAGGCCAGTGAACTCTTAAAATAATGGCATTGAGTACCGCTGTTAAGACAATGGTGCAATGGTCTCCAACAATTTACAGCAGGTCATAAACAACATATATCACCCAAAATCCCCCCTCTGTGGCAGTCACCTGATGGTGCATGCATGGAACGTGGCCTGCTAACAAAAACTGCTTTATAGGTTGAACGGACATTTGTTTTTGTTCAACCTCGCCTATTATCTTACGGAATAAATAAACCCTAAAAATGCCATATTATACTTACTGAATGTTTTGCACCAACCTAAAGGTTCAGCATCTCTATGCCAGTTATGATCCAGGTCATCAAAGTTGTTACAGGAGCTCCCCATCTTGGATTCTGTTATAAGTGCCAGTGACACTGCACATGTTCAAGGGCTCTGGGCAATTTATGAGAAAGTTTGGGGTCGTCGCAAATTATCAAGCAGAAAATGAGATTGGCCTGTCATATAAGCTGGGCTACAGGGTAAGTACTTCATTTTGATGCATACTGCACTGGTTTCTGAGCTGCTATGAACTAATAATCCGTATTTATTAATCAGCCTTATATTGTGACATTTATATTCTATATATACAGTATAGTGCGCCATTTATATACTATATATACAGTATAGTGTGCCATTTATATTCTATATATACAGTATAGTGTGACATTTATATTCTATATATACAGTATAGTGTGACATTTATACTCTATATATACAGTATAGTGTGACATTTATATTCTATATATACAGTATATTGTGTTTACGTCCCTAAGCTCAGGTAAGTGACAGCAGCACAGAGCATGGGCAGGGAATCAGTAGAAAAGATAATGAGTAGCTATTAGGGGTATATTTGGAGGCACAGACCTAAAGGGCTGTGGGTGCCTTGGACTGGTACAGAAGCCCAAAACATAATGTGCAACATTTCTTCTTCAGTTAAGCTTTAGTTCTCCTTTAATATGCTTTTGCCCTGAGAATGACTAATTATACACACAACATAGATATATAAAATGAACAACATTCAGCCAATGAGGATACACTGTTCCACAATCAAACATATTTGGATTTTGTGTTGAGTTGCACAAGTACTAGTGGGTTTCTTTTTGTAGGATAGATTTTTTTGAATTTGTCATTTGTTGGGAAGAAGACGACCTTGAGTATGGGGGGCAGTTTTGGGCTCCAGTCCTTAAGAAGGATATTAATGAGCTGGAGAGAGTGCAGAGACTGCAACTAAACTGGTTAAAGGGATAGAAGGGTTAAACTATGAGGTTAGACTGTCTTGGTTGGGGTTGTTTTCTCTGGAAAAGAGGCACTTGTGAGGGGACATGATTACTCTGTACAAATACATTAGAGGGGAATATAGGCAGATGGGGGTGTTCTTTTTTTCCCCCATAAAACAATCAGCGCACCAGAAGCCCGCCCCCCCCCCCTTCCATTTGAAGCAGCGTAGGGGGTTCCTTACGATGAGGGCAGTGAGGTTGTGGAATGCCCTTCCTAGTGATGTTAAAGCCTATAAGAGGGGCTTGGATCGGCAAGGCTATTGTGGGACTAAAATAGCTAAGTAAAGGGTTGGGTGTGCTCGGTTCACTTAGAAGGGTTGAACTTGATGGATCTTTTTCAACCCTATGTAACTATACTAATATTATTAAATTTGGACATACTGTAACTTCAAGACAAGCCTATATATGCAAGCTAAACAAGGACAGACTGCCATAAAGGCCTACTATGTTTAGTGGGTAATTCTCACAATGTAAATCTAGAGTGCTTTTCCCCCTGTCCAGCTGAAAGGAGAATTTCCCTAGATTTTAATAATCTCCTTCTAACTCCTTAACAAGTTTGCAACACCTTACAACACAACGACATGCACGCTAGTAGAAATAAAACAAAAACAACAAAAAGTAACTGTAGAGGAAAGAGGAGGTATTTTATAAAATTACCATACCATAGATAATCCCTCTGTATAATGGACTCATTCAAATTTCCAATCAGACACACTGCCATAGGGGAAAAGGATTTTTTTTGTATACACAGCTCATTACCTCTATACAAATAAGGTCTCTTGATTACATGGAGAAAGCGGGGAAGGTAGCACAGGTAATAACTAATGAGTGTTTAATAACAAATTAAGAAAAATAGGCAATCAAAAGTTTTAATTAGAGGAATAGGTAGAATACATGTTCAGCACTAGGAGTTACTGCTCTTTAAGTGATAAATATAAAATGGAAGTCATAATACATCCTCTTACCTTTATCATTTCGCCTCCAAGAATTTGAAGAACTTTTCCTCTGTATGACGTAGTATCGGATCCTTTAATAACACACCCCTCTCCTTTCTTCCAGCTATATCGTCCCGAAACACCAAGACATTTGAAGGACTCCTGCATATCATGCATAAGTTTTTCAAGATCTTTTTCTAAAATTAGGCAAAAAGACACTTTAATGGTGCTTCAACGCTATGTAAACAAGTACATATTGCATAATTTAAACAGGTCTCTATACATCTAAAGACACACTGACAGACAGGAGTGTCAATAAAACAGCTACATTTATCATTCAGGACCATTATTTAAAATATAATTCAAAAGCTTCTGAAAAACAAGGATCAATTGATAATATGTCCCAATACACAACTGGCCAACCACAGCACAGGTACTTCAGTTGGAATAAACAAAACTTTGTTGCAAAAATTAGTTAAATTCATTACCAAACCCATTATATGCACTGCATTAATGTCTATCACTTTTGTCTTGTATTGCACTGTGAAAGGTGGCTTTCATGTTGGTTTTCACTTGCTCTTAATTGCCCATTTAGCATTGTTAATATATTTGCACAACCACTAATGAACATATTTGTAAGTGGCTGTTAAAGTGCAAAAAAAATGAACTTGGGCAGAAGTTCTGAACAGGACAGGAAGGCCCTATGACTAAGACAATTAGGTTTTTGATCCATCTGGCAATGGAAGCTTTAGGGGCCGTAGAGGACCAAGAGAGTGTTGGATAATCTGGTGTCCATTGTTCTATGTGTGTAGAACAGACTGTGGTTGGTTGTATAAGTGTCGTTCCATCTTGTTGCCTGATTTGGGACAGAATGATGAGGTACGATCTCCTGATTAAAATGAAAACTTGAGGTTATCTTGGGCAGGAAAGTAGGAATTGTACACAGAACCATAGTGTCCATGTAGAAGGTACAGAATGGTGGTTTATGATTCAGAGCCGCTAATTCTGATACTCGTCCGGCTGCTGAAATTGCTATAAGGAACACAAGCATACACAGAGATTTTGTGACATGACATTGTTGGGATGTCTTTGATAGGCCAGGAGGATTTCTTTTGGGGGTCTAAAAGCTTTGGAGGAGTCTGCGTAAGACAACTGAGGTTTAGAGCACTGTGGTGATCAACATCCAATAAGGAAAATTGAAAGGGATATCCTGTCTGTGAATTGGACTAGGGCTACTAGATTTTACTTGGAGGCTGGATCAGCACTCCATGTATTTAGCCACAGTGATGGTCTGTGTGCCTCCTACTGAAAAAGCAGAAGCTTCACAGAGGAGCTGTGAAACATCAAGGACTCTGGACAGGTGATCGTGCATGTCCAGGTTGGCAAGCACTGAAGCTGTTAGGGTCACAGGACCAAGATCCATGAATTGCAGGTCAAAACTTTTGGTTTAAAAGCTGCATGGTGGAGGAGGAAATGTTTTTTTTTTCCTGTCCATAGGGTCTTTGGGCCTTCCTCAAGAGGTATCAGTGCGTTTGCCAGTCTGGGTACAGGTGTGTCAACTTTTGGAACAGTTTCCCACTTGTCTCTAGTGTTGTGGAAAGGGATAAATACATGCATATTCTTTTGTCCTTAAAAGGAGAAGAAATGCTACCGATGCAATATTGTATATTTATTTGTATATAATAATATAAAATCTATTAGAAATAAACTGCAAGACAGAACAAATTTACTTTGTAAACAGCCACAAGGTCTCTTCACGTGCCTAGTGTCCCTTTCTCATAGCTCTAGGCACAGGTTACAGCAGGGAAGAAGCCCTGGATGCTATGCCTCTCCTCTATAATATATATATGCACACACAAAAATTTAAGTGTCACAATAATTTCTTTAACAAGCAGGTTACCTATTGATTCTGGAATGACATATATAATGCCACCGTCTATAAAGCTGACTTTTGCATTGAATACTGAATCAGGAATGCGAGGAGGCATGTAGGGCTCAATCAGGTTTTGTTCAGACATCAATTCATCAGATTCCAGGTGGCCACTTGCAATTTTTGTCTCAGAAACTATTTTCTCAGGGTCATATTGTAATGTTAACTTTATCAAGTCATGAACATCTGTAACGGATGTGCAATTTTCAATGACTTTTCCTACAGTCTGCAGTTCTGAGCTATGGAAAAAAAAAACAGTCATAAAGGCACACAGGGTATAGCTTTAGACATTTAACCAATATATTTGTAAGATTTAAAAATATAAGTAGGTTTTCCTATGTTAAACACATTTTTCAAGCATTAAAAATTAGATAATGACATTAAAGACAGTATTTTTTGCCTGAAAGTGTAACAACCCTATGTTAAGCACAGATCTTCACTGTTAGCTATGGCCGTTCGAGTCTTGTATAAACACTGGGCAAAACTGTACCTGGGCAGTAACCTACTGAAACCATGGTTTATAAATGAACCCCAATGTGTAGCATTTCTAACCTAGATTTTTTTTGTTAAGCTTTTGTTTTCTTTTTAAAAATATCCAAGGCTATTGTGATACTAATATCTACAGTTAGTATTAGTGGTTGTATATATAGTTTATGTATGTGAGTGTATAGATTGGTAGGTGTGGGTTGTGGGTGCTGGGTTTACTTGGATGGGTTGAACTTGATGGACACTGGTCTTTTTTCAACCCTATGTAACGCGCTATGTATTACTAACAATATCCCAAAAATAAATAAATTGACAGAAATAAACAGACCTCCAACATGTGCTCACTACCGAGACCCAAAAGACATACCCTCGTAATTTCAGTGCTAAACCTTGTCTGACGAGGTAGTCAGAAATATCAACTTCCTGGCCGGCTTCATCTTTTCTCCATATCTTTACAGGCAGTGGATACTGTGATGTATTCTCCTATGAGGACAGAAATAGGCAAAAAAAGAAATGATAGTACTATACTGTGCCTACATTTATATACTGTGCCTACATTTTAGACACCGCTCTACATGCTTTACATGTACATAAACTGATGAAGAGAATGGAAGGCCTGACTTTCAACTGCAGTAAATATGTTGTCTTTACCACATAGAAGGCATAAAAAATATTGTGTGCGCTTAAAGGAACAGTTCAGTGTAAAAATGAAACTGGGTAAAATGGATAGAACTGCACAAAACAAAAAATATTTGTAATATAGTTAGTTAGGCAAAAATGCAATCTATAAAGGCTGGAGTGAACAGATGTCTAACATAATTGCCAGAACACTACTTCCTCCCTTACAGCGCTCTAACCTGTTAGCAGTCAGTAACCAATCCGTGACTTGAGGGGGGGGCATATGAGACATAACTGTTTAGTTTATTTGTGAGCTTGCAGGTCAGACTCAAATGCAGACTAACAAACAGTTATGTCCCATGTGCCCCCCCCCCCCCAAAGTCACTGACTAAGAGGTTAGAGAGCTGTATGTAGTGTTCTGGCTATTATGTTAGACATCTGCCTTTATCGATTACATTAACTATAACTAACTATATTAAAAATATTTTTTATTTTGTCTGTCTATTTTACCCAGTTTCATTTTTACACTAAACTGTTCCTTTAAGCTCCCAACAAATAGTACCTGCATGCACTACATGCTTTAGCACATGGTAATCCCTTTTCCGTGAAGGCCTTCCACTTTGGGCTGTTCTTGCTCCTAGACATTTAAACTTCACTCACATTTCACCAGTACAGGTTTAGCAAGGCAGAAATTTGGCAAACTTCCTTGTTAGAAAAGTTGCATTGTGAGATATTGCTTGACTGAGCTCTTCAGCCACTGAGCCATTCTATTGCTGGAGATAACATGGTGGTTTGCTTAACTATAAACCTGTGTGAGCAATGGATGTCACTTAAATGACCAACTCAGGCAGGTAGAAGATGTGCCTAATTACTTCTGAACACATATTATGATGGAAAGCTTATTTTATTTAAAAAGGTGAATATTTTCTTGAAAAGAGGGCGGGCTTGTATATGCAGTAGGATAACATTACACAGCAGATTTCTGTATTTTCCTACCACAGACAGACTTCTGGTCATGAAGCAAACTTAAGTCTATGGAGGCATCCTACTCCAAGGTACTGCTGCTAACACTAAAATAGAGCCATAGGAAGGTTGGCTGGTGCTACTGTTATAAACTACAGAAACAGTATTTTCTAAAGACTACAGCCTTATTTTCCCACCAGAATCCATATTTCAGGTATTGATTGGTTTAAAAATGTATTATAAAATTGTTTTTAAAATTATTATGATGTGACTAACATATGCTGTAAAATTCACAAAAGCTAATCATTTAATACAGGGATCCCTAACCTTTTATACCCGTGAGCCACATTTAAATGGAAAAAGTATTGGGGAGCAACACATGCATGAAAATGGTTCCTGGGGGTGCCAATAAGAGCTATAATTGGCTACTTAATAGCTCCTATGTGGACTGGCAGCCTACAGACGGCTCTGTTTGGCATTATACTTGGTTTTTATACAACCAAAACTTGCCTCCTTAGCAGAAAATCAACAATAAGCACCTGCTTTGAGGCCACTGGGAGCAACATTCAAGGAGTTGGGGAGCAACATGTTGCTCACAAGCCACTGGTTGGGGATCACTGATTTAATATAATAAATATGTTAGCTGTAGCTTTCAAACAAAACAAATGAGAAGCCAGTTTCACACTTTGAATACAAATCTTTACACGGTACAACACAGACACATCTTTATATATTTCTGGACTAACTTCAATTGTTATTTTTGCCACGGCGCCATTAAGATAAAATGAGAGAAAATCACAAGCTGTTGCAGTCCAGTTTTCGCTTCCTCCAGCTGGCCTACCAACACACAAAGAAAAAAAAAAACCCGATTAACATAACTATGTTTCACTGTAACCATTAAATATACTGTAGAACTCCCATTTTACATTTTTCAGGAGACAAGAAAAAAAATGGTGGCAAATCCAGAAAAAGGTAAAATTAGGGAAATGCATTATATATTGGTGGAACAAACAAAAAAAATGTAAAATGAGGGAAAACTTTTTGGTGTGAGGTTTCGCTGTCTTATGAAATGAAAATACACAAGTCACTAGTATGCCTGTGCCAATTACTCATGTCACTTATGGCTACTTTTTCCTGACAGTTAAAGAATAACAGCACCCTAAATGTAGAAGAATTATATATGATAAAAGCAGTCACAGGATTTTTATCTTTTTCCTTTGGTTACTTGATGGGCACAGGAACATTCGATATAAAGACCCTTAAATAATAAAACTTAAAAGAACTTAAATAATAAAAGCAATTTCACTTTATAAGTGTTGTGGGCAATGGCAATTTTCTATAATTAAATGCTATTGCTAGATTACTACAATGATTTGCTGAATACCAGTAAAAACTGGTGGGGAAAACAAGATGATAACTTACTTTATATCCATCAAAGAACATTCCAGGCACAAATTACCAAGTTCTTTCAGACTGTCCTCAAGTGTTCTTATGTTGATGATATCTACCAAATCCTTCATGCCAAAATCATAATAATATACCTAAAATAGAGAACTACATTAAAGGGGAAATCCACACACAACTTAAGCTTTTTGAAAAGAAAACAATTTCAAGCAACTTTGCAATATAAATCAATACATTTATACCATATAATTAGGAAACAATTCTACCCAGGTCTCGAAAGGTTTCAAACGTTATGATTTGTATATAATACAATGAGCAAGCATAATACAGGTATAGGACCCGTTATCCAGAATGCTCGGGACCAAGGGTATTCCGGATAAGGGCTCTTTCCGTAATTTGGATCTCCATACCTTAAGTCTGCTAAAAAGCAATAAAATATTAATTAACCCCAATAGGATTGTTTTGCATCCAATAAGGATTATTTCTATCTTAGTTGGGATAAATTACAAGGTACTGTTTTATTATTACAGAGAAAAGGGAATCATTTAACCATGAAATAAACCCAATAGGGCTGTTCTGCCCCCAATAAAGGGTAATTATATCTTAGTTGGGATCAAGTACAGGTACTGTTTTATTATTACAGAGAAAAGGGAATCATTTAACCATGAAATAAACCCAATAGGGCTGTTCTGCCCCAATAAGGGGTAATTATATCTTAGTTGGGATCAAGTACAGGTACTGGAAAACGGGTTTCCAGATAAGGGGTCCGATTCCTGTAATACATTGAGCAAGGATTCATTACCAACAGCTTTAACACTGCCCTTGGACCCTTTATGCTTTTGTATTAACTGCAAAGTCCGGATTTATAGTATGTAGCACATGCGAGTGTGCCTTGAAAGAGCCAGAGTGACTGACTCCAAAACGTAAAAGGTTTTTCAATATAGGATTATCAAAATAGTGCATAAAAAAAATTACATTTAAATGCTTAATTAATAAGATTAATATGAAACATTGATTTATTAAAAAAATAAACAGCCCATATATGAACACTAGCATTGTGCATGACTATATTTTCCAATGTAGTGTCCCAAAGGCAATTTGTTGTCTTATGTTTCACTATAATTTTATGATTAAAAAAAGTTATATTCAAGTTTAAAATAGTAAACTACTCCTATAGAATCCCAATAAGCGCAGTATAAATGTGATTTTACAAGTTAAAACATTTAGTCACAAAGCAAAATATAGCATCAAACTTCCCACTAACAGAAAGAAGATATAATACCTGTACTAGGCGGTCGGAAACAATATTTTTGATTAGTCCTCTTCGCCACTGCTTAGTGACAGGAATTTGAACAGCAACGTACATTTCAACCTTCCACTGGACAGTTTCAGGATTAGAGGTTTCATATTTTTCAGCCATTCTTGACTGCAATCTAAAATTTTAATGAAAAGTCACCAAAACAACATTGATTAACCCTTTATTAACAGCAGCTTGTGGTTATTGAATTAATACTGGTTGGTAGGGGGAAAGTGAGCGATTAAGAATGGCTCCCTGCAATATGCCTGCATATTTACCATGCTTTGCCTCAAATGCCGCAGTAGTAGCTTATGAGGTAAGACTCCATAGGTATATACAGTGCATAATAAAGCTAGCTGTGTGCAACATACAGTATGTAACAGTTAATTCTGTTAGCTGATTAATTGCTTTTGTGGGAACAGAACGAGTAATACTGCATGAAATGTTCTATACCATATGTGAATGACTGCTAAAGGGAAAACAAACCCAATTACAGGGTAGTTCTCCTTTAGATTAACTTCTAGTATGTTATACAATGCCCTACTCTTAGCAGCTTTTTAACACTAGTCTTAATTACAGGATTTTAATCATTTCCCATCCTCTTTTTCCTAATTCCAGCTTTCAAATGGGGGTCACTAACCTCAGCAGCCAAGAACCCATTGCTCTGTGAGGCTACAATTTTATTTATTGTTATATTTTATTACTTATCTTTCCATCTACATCCTCTCCTATTCATCTTCCAGTCACTCACCCAAACTACTGTCTGGTTGCTAGGATAAATTGGCCCGTAGCAACCAGATGCTGCAATTCCAAGTGTCAGCTTCTTGTTTAGATGGTTTGGATTTTATTCTTAAAAGCAGTGACCACCCCATTTGTGAATAGAAAAGATATGCAATGGTCTTTTTCTCAAATCAGCAGATGGGATACATTACAAAGTGTACACAAATGATGCTCATTTTATTGCTTAAATCTGATTATTTACACCTCAGGGAGAGAAGATATTCTTGAGTAAAAACTGGTATAACAAGCAAAACCCCAACTTTTAATCTAAAACCTCTTTTAACGTGGGGATTTTACATTTTAAAAAAAGGTTAAACAGATTTATAACTTTATGTACTTTTGAACAGTTTTGTACAAAGTTAAAAGAGGGGATGTGTGCTGTATTCTGAAATGCCGATTTCATACACACACATATAAATATATAGGCCAATAGTGCTGCTGTAAATGTCTAGAAAAAT
This sequence comes from Xenopus tropicalis, assembly GCF_000004195.4. Lineage (NCBI taxonomy): Eukaryota > Metazoa > Chordata > Amphibia > Anura > Pipidae > Xenopus > Xenopus tropicalis. The sequence continues at coordinate 158,223,745 of NC_030678.2, read as the reverse complement.
CTTGCTAGGAATTTTGCAAAGTAACCTTAAATATGTAGTTACCGTATATACTCGGGTATATGCCGATCCGAATATAAGCTGAGGTACCTAATTTTACCTAAGAAAACCGGAAAAACTATTTGACTTGAGTATAAGCCTAGGGTGGGAAATGCAGCCGCTACTGATAAATTCCAATAATCAAATAAATAATAAAAGGACTCTCAGTGTGACCCCCTGTGAACTCTTCATAAATATATCATGTTGGCAGCTGCAGATTAGGGAAAGGTGATTAGGAAAAGGTGGATGGAGGACCGTTTGACCCTCCTGCCTGGGAAAGAAAACAGGTACAGGGAAAGAAAAATGGTACAGCAGCAGTCAAAAGCAAGTTTGGGAAGGCTAAGGAAGCTGCCATACTAATTATCAAGTACTTGCCATCCTGCTGTGTGCGCTCCCATCGTGTGCTTCACTCATATGTTGTGTGCGCTCCCATCATATTTGTGCTGTGTGCGCGTCCCATTGTATCATGGCACGCATGAACGTATATACTCGATTATAAGCCAAGGGTTACTTTTTCAGCACATTTTTAGTGCTGAAAAACTCAGGCTTATACCCGAGTATATACCGTATTTTATTTACTGAAGCACAAAACAGCCAGCCATTCATTTCTAAATTCTTTTTAACTGGTCAGATTAATCTCCCTTTAACAAGAGATGGAAAGCTACCTTTTCATGTAGCTCTCTGAAGATAACCACCGAAAATATATTTTGCCAGGAGATTCTGCATTGCAGATAACCACATCCAGCGCTTTTTCCCTGAATAATGATATTTCGTCACATTCCATATGATTTCCGTATAAAATGGTTGGCGTGTCCCACACTTCTGTCTTTGCTGACTGCTGACTGCTAAGGCCTGGTGAACTTTGAGACATAAATCAAAACCATATCTTTATAAATTAAATCAATTAAATTAGCCATTATATTAATTAAAATGAGCAGCAAGTGTATGCTACAGGGATACACAGCACAACATTTCTTGCGTACATATTGTAGCCTAATATTCCTATATATGCCATTCTGCAAATAGAAATATTATCTTACAAGCCTATCAGTTTGTTGGTGCTTAAAAATCCCTGTTGGTTTAACTACAGCTCCTGAGTAAAGGGTACATGAATGAGATCTACTGATACAAATAACACATTGTTGCTGTAAGCTTATGCTGAACATACATTTTGTCTGTTATTTTCATTAGAAAAAGTCTGTTTTTTTTTGGTATTTCTTGCATTAAACAAACCCTAACAGGCTGTAGTTATGGAAAGTGGTTTGTTTATAGAAAGGGTTCTCAGTTGGCAATTTGTTTGTGCATTACATTGCCCTATCTTCATAGTAAAAGCTTTCCTGGAGGCAATTTTGCCTGTTGATTTGTGGCCTCTAAAATAGGATAGTTCTTTATGTGCCATTGTCCTTCAAACACAAGCAAAGTTTACAAAAAGCACAAAAAGTACACAATACAACCTAATAAACAGGTTGTACAATGCATTAATATTAACATGCAAAGCTTTCTATAATAACATTAGTGGAGAAGGAAAGGATTTGCTGCATTGTCCTCGCATTTTATTTAAGTCAGTACTATTGGCTATTTTTCAATTCTCCACCGTTTTTTTTCCTGTATATACAAGAATTCGAATAGGAGTGTTAAGCATTGCTAGATTCCATGAAATTCTTTGTTGGGAGGTATCTGTTCTGGAATGTTTTGATACCAACAAGGTGGGAAGCATGCAATCTATATGCATCAGTGAACTCTGATTATAACTCAACTAAACAATTTTCAATTATCAAAATATCTGAACTATACTCTCCCTCATTATAATATAATCTTCTCTTAATCTGCAGTTCAACTGCAAAGTAAATTAATCATTTTACTCAACTGCCTTATAAACACCCTTCCAAAAGTTACAAGTAGACATAGTAATTCTAATTGCTGCAGCAAAGTTTTTGTCTGGTGATTTTCTATTGAATCTTAAAATCACTCTTATTGCTATCTCTCTTTTTTCTCACAATATAAAACAGCAATCCTAGCTTAGGAGATCCCATTATTTTGCATCTTAGTTGAAACTTTATCAGACCTTTGAACACAGTATATTCTTTTGAGAGGGAAACAGGGACTCCGTTCTCATACCTTACGCATTTAAAACAAAGTTATATTGATTTCTATTGGTGCATAAATGCAGTAATGTGCAGCCCTCTAATGGTTTTATTTCTACCCCACCACACACATACTTTATTCTTCACCTAATGTTAGAGGTGTAGCCTAAAGGTCCCCATACACGGGCCGACTATAGCTGCCGATATCGGCCCGTGTATGGGCAGAACAGAGCGGCTTGGCCGACAGATATCTGGCCTGAAATTGGCCAGATCTCGATCGGCCAGGTTAGAAAATCTGGTCGGATCGGGGACCGCATCGGCTCGTTGATGCGGCCCCCGAACCGACTGCCCCATAGCCACAAATGTAATCCGATCGTTTGGCCCCAGTTACTTTCTACCCGATATCGCCCACCCATAGGTGGGGATATCGGGTGAAGATCCGCTCGCTTGGCGACATCGCCAAGCGAGCGGATCTTATAGTGTATGGGGACCTTAAGTCTAGTAAGACTCCAATTCTGTTTTTGCCTTTTGTGATTTGTTGGCTCATGTGATGAAATGCTCATTCACCAAACACTTACCCGGGTATTAAGGAAGCGTATTTCAATTCAATCATCTTTGTGTTGATGCCGATACCACTTTCCAAACCCATTTCAAACAATTCAACAGATAGTTTGTTATCCAGTAAAACACCTTAAAAAAACAGGATCTGTTAAAATGATGTAAAAATAGATACATTTACATATTTCATTCAAAATAACTTATCTGAATGCTTTTTTTTTTATTATTTACCAAAGGAATTGCAATGAAAAGGTCTCTGGTCAGCTACCTTCGCAAAATATCTACATGCTTCTAGACTCCACCGCTGTGCATTGTTACATGGCTCAATAAAAGCAAGTCTGCAACATATAGCCTATATTTGTAATAAAAAAATAGCAAATGTAAGACAATACATGGAAATACAAGCATGGATTACAAATGGTCATGAAATGCAGCTTTTAAAATTGCCCATATTTTAGGAACAAAAAGAATGCAACCATCACAAAGCTGCAACCTGAAAACAAAAGCCAAATCATGTGATATTCTTTAAGAAATTATCTTTCACACAACCTACCCCATTGTAATATCTTACACCCACCTCTTCTACTTCCTGTTAACAATATTATAACATTATAATATATCATTTAATAAAACTGAAAAAAATATAAATACTGAAAGAGAAGAAATGCTAAATAACTGAATTCATGCTTTCCATTGTATTACAAATCAACACATACAATTACATACACCGGGCAGTATTAAATTGTTACCATATATTTGCAGAATGTAGAATTGGGTTGTTTTGTCTGTTATTTAAGTAGTGACGTCCCTGTAATAGGTTTGCTGCCCTGCTCAGTTGAACAGTTTGTTCTTGTTACTGAGAGGCAGTAGAAGTGTAAAAATAAGCAATTCAAAACCTTTATATGTTGTTCTTAGCCCTATGTTCTTATGCCCTTGTTTAGAACCCCAGCCCACTAAATCCAAAAGCCCGGACTGCTGATCTTTGTTGGTTAGTGCCACACAGGGCCGTTTCTGCGCTTATACACAGGCCGAGAATCAGCCCCTCCAGTGGCATCCGCTCACTTGTGAGTCTGTAACCAGGCCACAGTGCTTCCGGGCACAGGCACAAGTAAGCGGATGCTACCGTGTGGCATTACCCTAAAGGTAGAAAAAGCTCCAGCCAAGGGCAGAATTCAGAGAAATATCAAACTTGTTGCATTTTAAGTCTTCTAGAAGTGCAACATGGTACTTTAGACATAAGTTGTAACTATTAAACCCAGGTCCAGTACATGTTTCCTTTATAAAACTTTTCCCAAAATGTTCCTGACATATAAATCTTACAGGTTTCCTAGTGGCACCTGGTTTCTTACTTTCACATTACACCGATAGGCTTAATTGCTTGTTATTGGTTTTGCTATAATTCTGTCTGCTGGAGGGGAATCAAAACTTCAGCTTTTACCCATTTCAAAGAAAAAGCCTTCAACAGTGTCAGACTGTAACTAATGTTCCTTTTTAGAGCCTACAGAGTTAGTTGAAACTGTTGAAATGAAGTTATAATGTTTGGGTTTTTTTTGGTGACACACAAACTTTACTTGTTCCAATGCTCATATAGACAAGATCTAGGGTAAGATTTATTAAGCACGGCATCATTACTTTTATGGAACAGTTATTCGGTTACCATGCATGAAGGGGAATAAAAATGAACCATGTTTTTAAAATATAATTACCTTACATGGCATGTCTAAAAATTCCTCTTTGATATCCCTTAATGTGCTCACATTGACTGTGTCAGTATCGCCAAAGTCTACAAATTTTATTGTGACTTCATCTTGACCTGTAAAACCTTAATTAAAAAAGAATTATTACAAACTGTCTAAATAAACATCATCTCCTTTTCACTAACTGTTTGCACAGAAAAGTAAGTTAATAGCTTTAAAGCATTTAAAATTTGTTAAAAAACTTTGTGGTGTTCATATCACTTGGGGAGTAAATAATGCCTAGAAATAAGATTGTCACCTACAATCTTATTGTCACTCCAAGCTTTAAAACAGAATTTCGGGCGAAATTAGCACCCAATATAACACCACTTCAGATCAACAGGAGGCAGATCACTGCAGGGATAGAAGTAAAATACTTTTGTAGTAATGGAGAAGCCATTTTTGGGGAGGGTCATGAAGTACACAGAGGGTTGTGGTTGGTTCTGAAAACCATGAGGTCTACCTCCGAAAGACCCCACATACCCACAATGGTTTAAAAAACACAAGTAGCTGCTTCAACTAGAAGGCAAGACACAACAAGAAATAAGTATAAATCAACCTTGCTCCTTCTCCTCCAAGTATATCCCCTCTCAGATAGCACTAGGTTCAGTTTAGTACCAAATGGGAAAGATACATAAAATTAAATGTGAACATAAACCTAAAACTATTAACATGTGATAAGCATTTGGCTTATGTGGACCATGAGGAGATTCACATCCAGGGGTGGGCAGGTTTGTTTCCCCCAAGTGGTTGAATAGAAAGATTTAACTGCAGGTACACAAAATCCCTGGTGCCAGTGAAACTGGCCACATAAAATCAAGACAGCCCAGTCTCCACTTTAAAATCTGAATCCCTCTACTGTATTCTGGGGGAATATAACATCAGGAGAAGGCATTCTATCACTCTAGTGTCCTTCCTCCTGGTGGGAGAACCTATACCCCACTGTCCCTGTGTCCCACAGACACTGCAAGATAAATTACTGTTTTCTGTAACAGAAAAAAGTTCCATATGAATTGTGTAAATTATTTACACTGCAGAGAAATTAGTTTATGCAAAAAGTAATATTCAACACGTTACCGCTTCTCCCAAAGTCAAACATACTGTATAAAAATATAGCCA